>NC_089506.1:168185635-168810635 GCF_036850995.1 Saccopteryx leptura
CAGTAATGGTGATTTATAAAGTAGGGAAGTAACTTTACTTTATAAAATTTATAAAGCAGAGTTACAGCAAGTTAAAGCATATAATAATATTTACTTACCAAGTACTTTATGTTGGATTTTCACTAAATTTGGCAGAATAAATCTTTATAAAACAACTTACTATAGTTAAATCTATCTTCTATTTATACTTTGGTTGCTCCGCTACTGCCCACCATGAAAGCTGGAACATCCGCTAGTGGGCGGTAGGGACCAGGTTGACTACCACTGATTTATATTATTATAAGAGATTTGTGGTGTTTGTAAAATGTAACCTGGGAGAAGGGTATTTCAACCATCTAATCAAAATGGATCTGGATTACTACTCTGTAAACTCACAGCAGTAAGATAATATAAATTTGTGTTGAATGTATTAACATCCTGTGGTTTGAAAATACGGGTTTTATTTGGCACATTTAAAGAAAATGTTTCTAACTGGGAAAAAAACTTTTTAAAATAAATAAATAAATACAAAGGCAGAGACATTGTAGATGATAATGACCATTTATTAAGTGCCTTCTGGCTTACAGGACTTTTTTCATTTAATATTCCCAGCAACTCCATGCATAAAAGGTAGGTGGTACTAGTTCCATTTTCATAGAATGGGAAACTGACTTACGAGAGGTTAAATAGTCAATGGCCCATAACACATGATGGAGGCAGAGTTTAGACCTATTTGTAAGAGTATTGCCTCTGTAGGTGTTGTGTATTTACTCCTTTTTAAAATGAGTTCTACTGAGGGTGGGGAAACCAGATGTGACCCTGTCCCCACATCCCCTTTCCCGTTTCCCTTTCCTATAAAAATAGCTCCCACCTGCACTGCCGTCTGTGTTATGAAATTTCATTTGAAAAAAGAATCTAATACCTAGATAATATTTGAAGTCTGAAACTATTGATGTTTTACCTCTTTAGTCATTAAGTTAGAATTTAAAAGGGACCTAAAAAAGGGCCTTTTTATGGCAAAATAAGCAAATGTTAACTCACGCTCATTTCTTCGTTTTTATTTCAGAGTGAGATAATTCGAGATAATGCTGGGATTTTGGAATGTGTTAAAGAAGGCATTGGCAGAGTGATCGGCCTGGGAGTGCCGCACAGCAAGCGACTGCTTCCTCTTCTGTCCCTGGTCTTCCCCACGGTGCTGCATGGGGTTCTCCATTACGTCATCAGCTCCATCGTTCAGAAGTTCGTCCTGCTAATTCTGAAGAGAAAGACTTACGATAGCCACCCAACTGAGAGCACTAGCCCGGTGCAGAGTATGTTGGATGCGTATTTCCCAGAACTTATTGCTAACTTTGCTGCCAGTCTTTGCTCTGATGTTATACTGTACCCCTTGGAGACAGTTTTGCACCGCCTTCACATTCAAGGAACACGCACAATAATTGACAATACAGACCTTGGCTATGAAGTGCTTCCAATTAATACACAATATGAGGGAATGAGAGACTGTATCAATACCATAAAGCAGGAGGAAGGAATGCTGGGTTTTTATAAAGGGTTTGGTGCCGTTATAATACAGTACACACTGCATGCAGCTGTTCTACAGATTACCAAAATTATTTACTCCACACTTCTTCAAAACAGCGTTTGAGGTTTAAGTTCCTGATTAGTCTAAAAGACATAATCTGGACACTTTGTTATGAAATTGTGAGGGATAAAAGTGAATACTTTGGGGGGAACTGGAGTAGAGGGTGAAACCAGTAGAAAAAGCCCATGGTGATTGTATTGACTTTTTTTTTTTTAAGGAATAGGTATCTATTTTGGATCAAAAGTATTCCAAATTTAAAACCTCAATAAAAATAATATTCATGAATTAAATTCTAGCTAGTGTGGCACTTATACAGAACTAAAAATGATCTTGGACAAAAGCAAAAAAATTGTCAGCAAACACAAAACAAAATTTCACAAAACTGAGTTTTTTCCATCTGACTTTAAAGTTTATTATATGTTTATTTCACCGTCTTGATTGATATTGGTATGTCATCCTTAATATAGTACATAGTATCCAGAGGCCAGAGTTTCCCTTTAAACAAATAAATTATGTCACCAATGATAATGACAAGAAAGAAGGATTTGGCAGTCTGTAATCAGGAGTTGAAGTTTTAAATGGTATTGTTTCTATATAACTTTTTAATGGCTGCATATTTATTATATAAAGCCATTTATATACACACAAAAAAACTTAGAATATCCTTCATTTCAACAAATCCACTCTGAGATCAGCTTATTGCATAAAATGAGGTCACTCACTTTCTGCTTGAATATGAGAATAAAATATTAAAAGCCAAGGTACCCAAAGATTTCAGGCAAACAGCATACTGGTGTAGATCCAAACACAACATTTCAGTGCTGGCAACTTAATATTCGTCATATGTTTATAAAGCTTGATATGCTTACCTAGTTATGTGAATCATCAGGCTGTTTTTAGAGCCATTCTTAACAGAGATAGAAAATAAAATAATCATGACCACTATTACTGTTTCAAATTTAGTAACTGTGTACTAAAAGAATGTCATTTTTCTTTTGTTTCTGAATGACTTGTCTTAGTTCAGACATGATTAAAATTCACCTGGGAATGGGTGCCTCTTGCCTTCTGTATAGTCATCATAAAGTAATGTCTTCAGTTTTATTTCCTTCCAGTTTCTGTTTATAATTTAATACTCCAGACTTTCCCCATAAAGGGAAAAACAGGTTTATCCTTATCGCCTGTTCTTTAAAAACTGAAAAAAAAATACAAACGTTAAAGTCCGTCCTTGCTTTTTATGGTTGAGGAAAAGAAGTAAATTTCAGCAAATATAATAAGCAAAAATACTGTCAATCAGTTTAATAAAAAAAATCTGTATGTTGCTAAATGGGTGAAGCTCTTTCTATAGTGAAATGATACATATTTAACTGATCCATCATTAAACATTTTAAAGTTTCATTTCATCATGTAAGTGGTTACAGTTTTACTATGAACCATTTAGTACACTGAAGTGCAGTGACTGCACTGTTTCCCAGCCTAGAATGCTTACAGATTTATTTTACTTGCTAAATATCAGGGAAATGGTTACCTTTGTGATTAATAGTGTTGGAGCCAAAAACAGTATACAAAGAGTGTGAAAATATATTTAAGTAGCAACTCTCTCTACTATCTTGTGTTATATGTTTGTGGGCTTTTTTTTTTTTTAATTACTAAACACTTAAGTTTTCCTTTTTAAAGTTTCACTGAAGGGAAAAATAAAATTAAGCACCACTATCATGTGCTGTATTTTATGTTTACCCCTTCAGATTATAGTTTAATTTTGGCCAACCTGTGACATTTAAATCGTAGTCATTGCTTTTGAACTGCTAAATAAATTTTTGGGTGTTTATATGTCGAACTTCCTTAAAAAACATAACAAAAAAATCCTTTCATTTTTATTATAATCAAAGATGGTTTAAGACAAGAGTAAACTTCTGAAAATTGCGAGTTTCAGAAAATATCTGACACAGAATCTGCATGGAATCAAGTATTTACTAATGAAAAACTATAGGATCTTTTACCTAGCTAAAAATTAGGTACCTGTTTCAAGATTATTTGATGAAAATTAGCATGAAGGTTTAGTTACATAAATGTTTTATTCTGGAATCATTATAGGACTGATAACCTGAACCACACACAAGTAAGGTTGGTCTGATTTTCTGTCTCTGGAAAAAGAATGCAAATTCACAGAAACACTAAAATTGAGATGTTGCAAGCAACATAACAATTTTTTTACTGCCATTCCAAATTAATTGAAATATAAAAATCTTTAAAATTCAAGCACTTAAATGTTGACCAAATATGCTTAAATGAATTTAGAGAGTATTAAATGAAATAAACATTGAACATGCTCTTTTCCTTTTTAAAATCACTTCTTTAGCGTGTAGGTGCCAAAAGCAAATAGCTCTGCACTATATTTCTTGCTGTGATAATAGCTCAGAATAATATTTTTTAATTTAGTATGATTAATACTATTAGAATAAGATTCCAGTAAAACGTTCCACGGGTCTGGTCATCCTTTTACATAATTGATTTTGGCTATGGAACTGAAATGGGATATGCTTGCCTTACATTGTACAGTTTCTTAATTTGAGTCAGATAGTCAAAGCGATTGAATTAAACACTGAAGCACATGGTAAATATTAACTTAATTTGGTAAATGAATTTTTGGATTGATTTGCTAAATCTGTTTATAAATCTCCTTACCTTGCGACACCCTTTTTATGGGCCTGTGAAAAATAATTCCTAAATTTATAAAATTTAGTCAAGTCTAAACTTCCCATACTAGGTGTTATAAATATGAAACAGTAAAAACTGGCCAATTTCAAAGTGGCTAAAGTGGCTGTGGCTCAGGGGAGTTGACACCTGCCCCAGTGTTTTCAGAAACAAAACTGGAAAAGTAAGAAGTCTTGATCATGTTCCAGCTCACCCAGAGATGTCTTTAGCCCTGGCTTTGTTATAAGTGCACAGAATTCACTTGACTGGGCACAACTGCTTCAACATTTCTTTGTGTATTCATACATCTGCTCAAAAAATATAACAAAACATGCTGCTTTGATACTGGTTTTTTTTTTGAACTGAGATATTTGCCCGTACTTTGCTTATTAACATAAAAGACTGCCAGCTCTTGAAAGGGTAGGCAGGTTTGAATTAATTATTTTCAATAATACAGAAGCAGAGAAAATCTTCATGGTAACAGTTCACATTGCACTAGTATTTGAGTAGTTCTTAACTTTGGCATTTCTGCTTTCTCTTCTTTTCCAAACAGTTGTACAGATTGCTCTCTCTTATGTGATGCAATGTCTTTTTTTTTTTTTTTTTTGAGTCATTGAGTATCACTGATACAGTACCAAGTTGTATAACAGATTAATAAAAATTTGTGACTTGACAATGACTCATACAATATTACCTCATCTAGAAGAGGTGTTTTGTCTGTGTGTTTGGGTTTTTTTAAGTTGTTTTTGTCTCACTGTTGTTTTAAATGTTTTCAGTAAATTGTGTAATAAATAAAATTCAATAAAATGTTGAAATAAAACTAGTATTTTTCTCTTATTGATGCTAGAAAACTGCAGGCTGGTGATATAGCGGTTCAGGATATGTCACCCCAAAATATGCCATGTTGGCATTTATTTTGAATTAAAGATACTTGAGAAACAGCAGTACAAGAAGGACACTGTCCCTTCATTGGCCCCCTGAAAGTGGGTGAAAAGGCCCCATTTGAAAGGTACCCTGCCTGTACCAGGAGGGTAGAAGGCACCCTTGCCACCAGAGATAGGGACTTTAGAGCTGAAAAAGCTGTATAAATAAATCCGGTTAATTCTTCACCATTTGCTTCCCCAAGCCCAAACCCCTCTGCTTGTCAACTCTTCACAAATGTATTGTTTCATTGTCTAAAAGATAATGAAACTTCCTGTTCTGTTCACCTCTTTGATTCATGTTTTATAAGGCTTTTCTATATACCAACTCAAGTTTATTTTTCTCTTGTTAATTTCTTACGTCAATTAAGTAATTAGACCAGCCAAAGAGCCTGGAAGGGAAGAAGAAAAATTTATTCTACACCTACAGTGATAAAAGTTACATTTTTGTAAGTAGAAATGAAGATCAAGAAAAACATACGTAGAGTTAAACTTTTTTGCTCACCATTTTAAAAATCCTTCTGTCTTGGTGATATTTTTTATGAATTTGACTCCAAAGCAAGGGAAAAAAAAAACCCAAATGGTACTACATCAAGCTGAAAATCTACACAGCAAAGAAAAAGTATCAACAAGACAAAAGACAAATGTTACAACATATTTGCAAGTGATATTTCCAAGAAGGGGCCAATATCCAGAATATATAAAGAACTCATACAAGTCTACAATAACAAAAACCTGATTAAAAAATAGGATCTGAGTAGACATTTTACTAAGGAAGACATACAGATGCCAACAGGCACGTGAAAAGATGTTTATGTCACTTATTAGGTGACTGCAAATTAAAACCACAGTGATAGACTACCTCATACCTGTTAGAATAGCTGTTATCAACAAGACAAAGTGTGTGGAATAGATGTGAAGAAAATGAACTCTGCACTGTTGGTAGGGTTGCATCCTCAAAAAATTAAGAATAGAACTACCACATGATCCAGCAATTCCTCTTCTGGGTATTTATCCGAAGAACTTGAAAACACTAACTTGAAAAGATATATGCATCCCTATGTTCATTCACTGCAGCATTATTTATAATAGCCAACCTATGGAACAACCTAAGTGTTCATTGACGGATGATTGGATAAAGAAGATGTGATATTATGTACAATGGAATACTACTAATTCCAAAAAAAAAAGTATAAAATACTGCCATGTGTGACAACATGGATGGATCTTAATGGTATTCTGCTAAGTGAAATAAGTCGGATGGAAAAGGATAAAAACCACTCCCATGTGGAATATAAAGCAAAAAAAAAAAAAAAAAACAAACCATGAATAAACAAAGCAAAACAAAAACTCCTAAATACAGACAATATAATGATGATTACCAGAGAAGAAAGAGGGTGCGGGTGGGCAAAATGGGCCAAGGGGGTCAAAATGTGGTGGATGGATACTAGACTATTGGTAATGAGCGCGCATACTGTATACAAATTAAAGCATAATGTTGTACATCTAAAACTTCTGTAATGTTACCAACCAATGTTAACTCAATAAATAAATAAAGTCCTTTGGATATAACTGTGATGTGGCTTGCAAATCAAGTAACATAATTCCTTAAAAAACATTTCCTGGCCCTGGCCGGTTGGCTCAGCGGTAGAGCGTCGGCCTGGCGTGTGGGGGACCCAGGTTCGATTCCCGGCCAGGGCACATGGGAGAGGCGCCCATTTGCTTCCCCACCCCCCCCCCTTCCTCTCTGTCTCTCTCTTCCCCTCCCACAGCCAAGGCTCCATTGGAGCAAATATGGCCCGGGCGCTGGGGCTGGCTCCTCGGCCTCTGCCCCAGGCGCTAGAGTGGCTCTGGTCGTGGCAGGGCGATGCCCCGGAGGGGCAGAGCATCGCCCCTGGTGGGCGTGCCAGGTGGATCCCGGTCGGGCGCATGCGGGAGTCTGTCTGACTGTCTCTCCCCATTTCCAGCTTCAGAAAAATACAAAAAAATAAAAATAAAAAAAATAAAAAAAAACATTTCCTTTGTGATTGTCTTACACATTCCCATATTTGATCCTTAACAGTCCTTAGGCATTTTCTGAGTATTGCTGTTTCAGGAGGAAATAGATACAGATGGTGGGCATTGATTGAAAGTAATGTAAGGTGATCAGGAAAACCTGCAGGCACTAAGGAAGGAGTAAAGTTAAGACATGCAAGAGACTGCTTAGAGACAGTGAGGGAAAGACAGGGAGAGGGCTTCTTCAGCAAATGAGGGCATGTAAATGCAGTCACATGTACTGGTGAATTTAGAAAGCCACACTCATGCCCAAGACAGGACATGTGTGCTCAGAACATTGCTAAGACCCTAAACTTTCACTATTGGATGACCTAAAAACTCAAGCAAAAAGTAAAGGGTTAGGCAGAGTTAGAAACAGCCTGGCTAAGTATTAAAGGGGTGCCCCAACACAGAACCCATCCATGAAGCAACTAACTAATTACAAAGCCAGAAATCAAACCCAGGTCTTGTAACCTAGTTCAGTGCCCCACTATCATGGGACATGTCAAAGTCGGGAATAGATGGTATTGGGATTCAAGACAAGCTGCCCCCAAATATCCCACAATGGCACTTTGATTACTTGACCAGCAGCTGGTGCCAGAAGGACACCTGGACCCTCCCTTGTGTCCTTGAATGCAGGAAATAAATCTCCTCTGTGAAAGGTGCCCTCCCACGTCTGGAGGACTCCCCTCATCACCACACTTACACAACGTGGAGCCAGAAAAATCTGGGTAAGCGAACCTTATTGTCTCTTTTCTACCTTACTGTGTTTTTAAGTTTCTTTTTAACGAATACCCCAAACTTGCTTAGATTCCTTTCCAATGAACATTCTTGGTTCGATCATCTCTTTGAGCCTCATTTTATGATCTGAGCATCATATTGGGATTCTCTCATGGGCAAATATTATATTGGTTTTCCTCCTGTTATTCAGTCTTTCGTCAATTTTATTGTTCTATTATTAGTCCAATCAAAAGAATTTTAAAAGGGTGGAGGTGGAAACTTCTCCTCCTGACAATGTTCTAAGAATATCTGCTCTTTTAAAAAGAACAATGGCTAACATTTATTTAGCACTTAGTACAGTGCCCACATCATTAAGGTTTTAAATGTATCATCTCACACATTCTTTCCTGCCACCTTGTAAAGTACTGTATGTTCTTGTATCCTCTTTTTTACAAATATAGGAACTAAGGCTGGGAAGTTAAGAGCTTTGCCCAAGATCACTCAGTTAGTAAGGAGTGTACCTAGGGTTTAACTCAGACTTGCTTGATTTCTTGCACTCCTAGCTGGTCACCAGGCTAAAGTTTGTCTTGCTTTAGTGACATCCAACAGAAGGACTGAAGGACACCACTGTTCTAAGTGATGAATTGCTTCTCTGCTTAATCTGTTTGGTTTCTGAGAGCTCTTTGGTAGATCCTCCCACAGTCCTCATTCTTCCCCTCTCCTTCCAGGTGTGAAACAACTTCTTTTTATTTGAGCTTCCTTATCCTCTAATTCTCTCCTATGACATATGGCCTTTCCACCTCTTTCTACCTTGTAGTTTCTGTAGCATCTCTTAAATTGTTTAAATATACTAAATGTCATGTTTTCTCCCCATTCCCACTACACATGCATAGACAAAGTTCATAAATTACACAGATGGAACAATGTTGAATGAATAAATGAATCTTATAAAATTGTGCATCCAATCTTGTCTATATACTTTACACTTACTCCCTTTTAGCTTATAATTTCAAAACTGAGATGACTTTTGAAAATCACCTAAATTCAACCTCTAATTTTACAAAACTGTAAACTGAGTCCTAGAGATGTTTGGTGATTTTACTAAGGTCAAAGAATGACAAGGCCTGGTACTGCAACTCAGGCCTCCCTACTTCCAGACTGGTCTTTGTCCGCTACTCACCCTGCTCCTTATCCTTCATTCCGCACTGATTGACTCCCTCCTTTCTATCTACACATATCTATACAGACATATGCCTTAAACTGAGCTCTGTGGCACTTGATAGATTCTACTTTCAAGAAAAAAATCTACTTGCACATTTTTTTATCTCGTTACCTTTTTTTGTTTGTTTCATCTTTTTGTTTTCTTCATGGGCTCCAATTATAATCGTGTTCTTAGAATTTTTCTAAGTTCTAAGGCTTTACATTTTTGTGCCTAGGGTATATTGTCCACGATCATGGTTTCAATTGAATTCTCAGTGTTTCTCTTCAACCCGGATTTGTCCTTGAAGCTCCAGACCCACATCTCTATTTCATGCATATTGGCATTTGTATTCCCTACTGTTATCTCAAATTCAATATATTGAAAGCTAAATTTATTATCTTTTACAAACTGGATCTTTTCTCAATAATGTTAGCATTTTCCCAATCATATGCAACCAATTTAAAATCATCTTCAGTTTCTCCAGTTCCTAAGAAACTGAGATATTCTTTCAGATCTCAGCCAATCAATTGTGACAGCCTATCAGAAAGAGTACACCTTGGAGTCTCGTAATCATGGCACTGAATTCTTGGTTCCATGGTGTACTAATCATCTCTCTGAGCCTCTGTTTTCTTACCTGTGAAATGGGCATAAGACCTATGTAACTAAAAGGTAAATGAAATAGTGTCTGTAACCTGCAGTATTGAAACTTTCCCCCTTTTCAATCTTCTTTCTACCAATGGAGTTTAAACTCTCATTGTCTTTGCCCAACTAGCTGGAGTGTCGTACCAATATGCCAAGGTTGTGGATTCAGTACCCAATCAGGGCACATACAAGAATCAACCAGTGAATGCATAAATAAATAGAATAACATATCAATGTTTATCTTTCTCTCTCTCCGTTCTTCTCTTTTGAAAATCAATTTTTAAAACATCTCATTGGCTCACATATGAGTAATAAATAGATTTTTTCCTATAGCCTTAACTTTAAATAATTTTGCACAGCTATGAGATGTTACTCTGACATTTTTTTAACATTGCTTTCCTGTTTAGTTGCTTTCATTAACCACCCCGTGCCCTTAAAATTAAGTTCCTCCTGCCCATCCAGGTGCTTACACCTTTCCAAAGGCTTGCTGTCTTTCTGGGCTTTCTCTGACCACTTGCTGCCATTCTATGTAATCAGTGGCTAGTGGGGTCAGTTACCTCAGCACTCATGCTACCCTTGTTCCTGCTTTTGCACCTTTGCTCAAGATTATATCTGCTTATCTTACTTGAACAAATCCTAAATATCTCTGGGGTTTCTAACTCAAATCCTAAATCATCCAAAGGGCCAACATTCCTTGAGCTCATTTTATATGCCAAGTGCTCTGACATAGCAGGAGAGAAGCCATGAATAAAACACTGTTACATGCACAGGGATATTTCTGCCAACCTTTCTCAAACTACTCATATCACATCCATGTTTCCTTCGTTGTTGTCTGACAGAAATAACCACCTTTATCAGATCTTTTGGCAGGTTTCATGGGTTTCTCATTTAACAACTATCTTTATTATTGTTTCAACAAAACTGTGATCTCTGTCATAGCACTTTTCTTGAATGCTGAATGTGTGCCAAACACTGTATTACATACTTCACAAATATAATTAATAAACTTTACAAACATTTTTTTCTTTTAATTCTTACAGTTAACCCTGAGAGTTACTTTACATATTTTATTTTATATACTTTAATGTAATTATTATAGTATAATTATATCATCAAATTATAATAGACAATTACATATTACAGTGCAATAATATAATTATATATAATCATTAAGATCATAAATTGTTAAGATCATAATTTTACAGCATAGATGAGACTTCTTCATAGCTATAAAATGAATTCAGAATTCCTAAAATTGCCTACCTAAGTACTAACCCAGAGGCTAGGGCCTGTCTAGCAAACCATCTATCTTGAGAAATGTCTCACAGCCTCAGAATAAACCTAGATTTGTAACACTATTTAAAGAATCTATTCACTTCTATATCAGATTCTATTGGAATCTAATTGGAACTGATTTTAAACAAAAGATGAAGTTTGCTAAACAAAGCCTATTTCTGGCTATTGTAAAATCTTATTCATCTCACCTAACCTATTAGAGGAAAATTTTCCATGCCTCCTTCCAACATGCAGTGCCCAGGAAAAATATGTGTTTGAAATACCGACTTACTTAATTACTGGTTTCGTCACAGGATTCTTTTATGCAACAATGGAAACGTAGGGCCCAAGAACATTTTATTTCTTTAAAAAGACCTGCAATGTGCTGGAACTAATGAGCCAATGACTTCTTTGGGCTAGCTGAAGTGGTTCTGACCCAGGCAGAACAAAAAAGATCCACGGCTTGGATCCTGGAGAAAAGATAAATGGTATGATCAAGCTCTGGGTAATAAAAGAGGTCGGTTCTCAGATACAAAGTTTGAGATCATCACTACTGAAAAATCCACAACACTGACATCATTCTCAACCTTTTATAAACTAAAGAGATGGCAAATGGAAAAACTGTCTGCTAGATAAGTTTAGATGTAGCAATTTCTTTAATTGGATCCTAAATTTCAATTAGGTTCTTTCCAAGGACAACAAAAAAGGCTCTGCTCATTCATGATGGCTTTGTAAAAATATCAAACTCAACCTAAAATAAAACTGAAATGTTTACTGTGACATATATCTATGTACACAGTATGCAGCCAGAGAATTTGATAATTCTACTGATCTCTTTATGAAAATAGTCACCTTTAAAAGATAAGGTGAAAAATTTAAACATCAGAGACTAAGAAAATATTTGCTAAATATTTATTGGATTAAGGACTTGCATTCAAAATATAGAAAGAACTGATAAAACTTAATAAGGAGAAAATAACTCAATTAAAAAGTGGAAAAAAATCTAAGCAGATACCCAAATATCTCACAAAATTATATATATATATATATATATATATATATATATATATATATATATATATATATATATATATATATATGAGAGATGGCAAATGATCATATGGAAAGATGCTGAACATCACACGTCATAAAGGATTGCAAATTAAAACAACAATGAGATAGTACCGCACTCCTATATTAGAATGGCTAAAATCACAAACACTGACAACACCAAATGCTGATGAGAATGTGGAGCAACAGGAACTCTCCTTCATTGCTGGTGGGAATGCAAAATGATACAGTCACTTTGGAAGACAGCTTAGCAGTTTCTTAAAAAAACTAAACATAGTCTTACCATACAATTGGTAATTATGCTCCCAGGCATCTACTCAATCGAATTGGAATGAATTGAAAAATTATGTCCACATAAAAACTGGGACACAAATATTTATAGTAGCTTTATTCATAATTGCCAGAAAGAAGCTATGGAAATGTACTTGAATAAGTGAAGGAAAAATCAAACTGTGGTACCTCCATACAATATAATATGATTCAGTGATAAAAATAAATGACTTTATTAAGTAACAAAAAGACATGAAGAAGCTTAAATGCTTATTACTAAGTGAAAGAAATCAGTCTGAAAAGGCTAGATGTTTTATGACATTCTAGAATTGACAACGATATGACATTCTAAAAGAGGCAAAGCTGTAGAGACACTAGGAAGATCAGTAGTTGCTGAGTCAGGTAGTGGGAAAGAAGGAAAGGATGAGTAGGTGGAGCACATGGGATTTTTAGGGCGGTGAAACTGTTCTGTATGATACATTACATATGTATTCTCTGTAATAGTGAATATGTTACACACGTATATGTTAAAATGTATAGACTGTACAACACAAAAAAATAAGTTAATGTAAAATATGGACATCAGTTAATACTAATGCTCAATATTGGTTCATTGATTGTAACAAATGTTCAATATTAATTGCAAGTTAAAAGGGAAACTTGCAGGAAGTTGAGAAAGTATATGGGAATTCTATACTACCTGCTCAATTTTTCTATAAATCTAAAATTCTTATTTTAAAAAGTCTCTTAAAAAATACAAATAGATTTTTTCTTTTATCCCTCAACATGTTTCCTCTAATGTTAACATTGTCTATAACCATAGTAAAATGAACAAGAACAGAAAATAATGCTGCAAATATATTAACTAAACTATAGAATTTATTTGAATGTCTTCATTTTTTTCCCACTAATGTTTCTGTTACAGTATATATAATCCAGTATCTAACATTGCATTTAGTTGTAAAATTCCAGTCTTTTTTTTCTCTTTCATGATCTTGACACGTTTGAAGAGAATTGATCACTTTTTTTATAGTTTGTCCCTCAGTTCTAATTCATCTTATATTTCCTTATTCTTGAAATGAGGTTATATGTTTTGGCAAGAACTCCACATGAATGATATTGCCTTTCTTTCTTATTCATGGGATTTATAGTGTTATTATATAACATTAATCCTCAAATTTTTACTCACTAATTTCAGTATTCATTGTTATATCTTGCTTGCAAAAATTATTATTGTGACATGTACCCAGTAGTAATTCTCTCTTTCTATATTTCCTTTTAAATTACTAACTGGAAAATTGTAAAAAGAATTTTTTTCTTTTTTATTTATTTAAACTCATGGATAGGCACATTTGATTTTTGAGTCAAAATTTACAAAAAGATAGGACATATATGAATATCTATGCAACAAATACAGCAATGAACTTTATAAAAGCCAAAGTACTCAAGATGCAAAAAACAGATATAAGCTAATGATAAAAATTTTAACATGCCATTCACAGTATGAGACAGACAAAGTGGACAAAAGTTGGTATTAATACTAAAAAGCTAAACAACATAAACAATCATGTAAATTTGATGCATATTTATGCAATGTTATATCCTAATACTAAAGACTAGATCTTCTCAAAATACCACTGGAAAAAAATACATAAATCAAATGCTCACAAATATTGATTATATATTAGGTTACAAAGTTGACACCACTAAATTCTACAAAGCAGAAATATTATAAAGAGTACTCGCTAACCACTGTACAATAAAACTAGAAATAATTTTAAAAACTTGTTAAAGCCCCTTTCACCTGAAAAAAATCAGTGAAATTCCCTAGTAAATAGCTCTCAGATAAAAAAGGAAATAAAAAGTGACATAAAAAATGCTACATATCATAATCTATGACACACATTTAAAACACTGATCAGTGGAAAATTCATAGTATAAACATAAAAGAATTAAAATTAATTAAATTTCAAGCTTAGAGAAAACAAAGCATAAAAAGGCAGTAATAATGATAAAAACATAATAAATAAGGTAGAAAAACATTAAACACAATTTTGAAAGGATTAACAAAATAGACAAACCATAAGATAATTTGATGAAAAAGCAAAAGGAAAAGAAAAAATATACAAAATTAAAAAATGAGCCCGATCAGGCAGTGGCGCAGTGATAGAGTGTCAGCCTGGGATGCTGAGGACCCAGGCTCAAAACCCAAGGTCACCTATTTGAGCATTGGGTCGCTGGCTGAGTGTAGGATCGCTGGCTTAAGCGTGGGATCATAGACATGACCCCAAGGTCGCTGGCTTGAGCAAGGGGTCACTTGCTCTGCTGTAGCCCCCCAGTCAAGGCACATATGAGAAAGCAATCAATGAACAACTAAAGTGCTGCAACTACAAGTTGATGCTTCTCATCTTGTGGTGGGATTCAGCTGGTTTGCACTGGTTCAGCAGAACTGATACCTAATATTTGTTGAGTTCAGTGAACCAGTTGTTAAAATGGCAGTTGTAATCAGGGTGCTCTCTAAGGTGGGTGCCTGGGCAGCCACCCAATGTGGAAATCCCAGATCTACATTCCTTACCCTTTTTTAACATTCATCTATGCAACAGCACCCGTATTCTAAGCACTCATAATAATGTTCATTCCATCCATATGTAAAAAAAAATTGCAAGTGAGGACACCAATCAAAAAACAATATGGACATATCTCTTTTTTTTTTTTAAGATTTTATTTATTCACTTTAGAGAGGAGAGAGAGAAGGGGGGGAGGAACAGGAAGCATCAAATCCCATATGTGCCTTGACAGGGCAAGCTGAGGGTTTTGAACTGGCGACCTCAGGGTTCCAAGTCAATGTTTTATCCACTGTACCACCACAGGTCAAGCAATATGGAAATATCTTAAATAACAGTTTTATTGATTCTTTTGTCAAGTATTATTTAATATTTTTCATTAATATTTTAAAACTCTTTCTTATACCATAATCTAGCTTTGTGTACCTCTTTTATTATTCTTATTTAAGGACTAAATGCATGAAATAATAAACTACCTTTTGGTATATCAGTTTTTTATACTTAAAATGGTCATTAGGGCAGAGAACCAGTTGTTAAATTATTTGAATCCCACCACTGTTCTCATCTCTCTCCCTTCCTGTCTGTCTGTCTCTGTCTGTTTTCTGTTTCTCTCTCTCTCTCTCACTTAAAAAAATGACAAGAGGCATAAACAGTGAAACAGAAGAAATTTTAGAAAGTAAGAGGCCTCTTTGCAGAGCTCTGTACAAATGTTTGAAAACCCAGATAAACTGAATAATTTACTAGTGAAATAGAGATTAATAAAATCTGATGGAAAATGCTGTTGGAAAATAAAAGCTTAAACAGACTAATTTTAATAGAAGAAATTGAAAAAGTTGTCAAGTTACCATCCCACAGAAGCATAGCCAAAGGATTTCACAGGAGAATTCTAAGAAATGCTCCAATACCAGAGATAGCTCCACTGCTCCATAAATTGTTCAGGAGTACTAAAAAAAGAAAAAAAACAACTTCCCAATTATTTGTGCACGGCAAATATAACTAAACCTGATAGACAGTATAAAACAATTACAAACCAATATCACATAAATACTGATGCAAAATGCTAAATACAATATTAGCCGAGAGGATACACCACCACATTAAAGAAATAACACACCATGAGTAAGTGGCACTTATTACATGGATGCAAGGCTGGTTCAGGATTAGGAAATTATTAACATAACATAGCATATTATAAATAAAATTGCAATTATCTCCATAGATGTCGAAAAATCCTTTGACAAAAATTAGCATTCATTTCTGACCAAAAAAAAAAAAAAAAAAAATCAAGAGAACAAGATTAACCAATAATCTCTTAACATGATTAAATATTTAAACCTAAGTTAAACTTATTTTATAAATAAACCCAGAGATATTTCTATGCAGACTAAGAACAAAGTAAAAATGTCCACAATCTTTACCCTATTCTACCTTTCAGAGGGATTACCAGCCAGTACAATTAGACAAGAGAAATCAATTACAAACATAAAATTGGTTTAAAAAATGTAAAGCTAATTCTATTTGCAGACAGTAATTTTGTATACAGTACCTAGAAAACAGTACCATATTAATAATGACACTCAAAGAATTTAGCAAGGCATCAATACGGTATTCAGTCAGATACAAAATTAATATACAGAAATTAATTATCTTATATATTCAAACAATAACCAGTTACAGAATGTAATGGTGGGGGAAAATACCTCTTTTCATAGAAAAAAATGAAATGTATAGTAACAAAATTTTTAAATATGCAAAAACCCTTCTAGGTTAAAGAAAAATGTTAAAACCACTCCTGAAAGATAAGATCTACTGGATGAAATTGAAAGGCATTTCCTGTTCTTGAATAGGCTGGATAGGACGAGTCAACATCATTAAGATACCAGTTCTTCCTAAATGATTTATGAAGTTGATGCAATTCCAATAAAAACACCCATAAGATTTTATACAGCTAGACAAGTTAATACTAAAGTTCACATGGAAAAGCAAACATACCAACCAGATCAGAACTGAAACAGAGTATGTATTAGAGACACTTGTCTTACTGGACATTAAAATATATTATGAAGTCTCTGTAATTAAAACAACATAAGTCCAGAGAATGAAAAGGTGAATAAACAAACAGAATTTAAAATCCAGAAAGAGATTCCCTTGCATATGAAAATTCTGCATGTCATATCTCAAATCACTGAAGGGCAAACATACCCTTTAAATAAAAAGTGTTGGGCAACAGGTTTGCTGCTTAGAAAAATGACAAAATTAAATACATAACTTACACCATACTCAAGAATAAACTTTAAATGTATCAAAATCTAAATGTAAATAAAGAAGAAAAGGAAAAAGTGAAAAAGAAACATATAAGTAGTAAAAGGAAACATAGGTGAATTCCTTTACACCCTAGGAGTAGGAAAAGATTTTAACTAAATTAATAATCTAAAGACCTTAAAATATAAGATTAAAACATATGATTAAATAAAATTATTAAACCTTGCATAGCAAAACAAACACCCATAAACACGTTCAAAAGACAACTGTCACTGGAAGAAAATATTTGCAGCATAATGTTACTACCCCTAATATTTGAAAATCTCTTGAAAAATGGATAGAATGAATTTTTAAAAATTGGAAGAAAAATGGGCAAAAGAAACACAAAAATGCATTTAAAAGATATTAAAATGGCCATTAAGTATGGGATAAAATTTTCACCCTCACTCATGTGTACATATATGCAAATTGAAAGTACACAGATGTGCCTGACCTGTGGTGGCTCAGTGGCAAAAGTGTTGACATGGAGTATTGAGGTGTCTGGTTCAAAACGCCGGGCTTCCAGTCAAGGCAAATACATGAAGCAACTATGAGTTGACGCTTCCCACTCCTCACCCCCCCCCCGCCGTCTTTGTCTCTCTCTTTCTTCTCTCTAAAATCAATAAATAAAATTGTAAATAAAAAAGGACACAATTGTATCATTTCTCATAAACAGAGTAAGGAGAATTAAAAGTGTGACAACATATCTGTCTAGATAATGGGAAAACAGACACTCTCATGAAGTTCCAGTGGAAATAAACTGGTATAACCCTTTTGGAGGAGAAGTTGGCAATATCAAACTAAAAATAGATATGCATTTATATTTGATCCAGCAATCCCACATCTGGTAATTTGCTATAAATATATACTCCCAAAAATAAAAATGTGTATTTTCATGGTTACTTATTTGTTTATGATTGAAAAATACTGAAAAGCACTGAAAGCTTCTAAAAAGGAACATGAATGAATAACATATTGTACAGTGGTTCTCAACCTGTGGGTCGCGACCCCGGCGGGGGTCAAACTACCAAAACGCCGGGGTCGCGACCCACAGGTTGAGAACCACTGATATAGTAAGAACTCCCTATGAGTTCTATAAGGCTATAAAAAAGAATGAGAAAGCCACATGCAAAAGATTGAAACTCGACTACAGTTTGTCCCCTTGTACTAAAATTAATTCAAAATGGATCAAAGACTTAATATAAGACCTGAAACAATAAAGTACATAGAAGAAGACATAGGTACTAAATTCATGGACCTTGGTTTTAAATAGCATTTTATGAATTTGACTCCAAACGCAAGAGAAGTGAAGGCAAAGATAAATGAATGGGACTACATCAGACTAAGAAGTTTTTGCTCAGCAAGAGAAATGACAACAAAATAAACAACTAAATGGGAAATGATATTTTCAAACGACAGCTCAGATAAGGGCCTAATATCCAAAACATACAAAGAACTCATAAAACTCAACAACAAACAAACAATCCAATAAAAAAATGGGAAGAGGACATGAACAGACACTTCTCCCAGGAAGAAATACAAATGGCCAACAGATATATGAAAAGATGCTCATCTTCATTAGTTATTAGAGAAATGCAAATCAAAACTACAATGAGATACCACATCACACCTGTTAGATTAGCTATTATTAACAAGACAAGTAATAGCAAATGTTGGAGAGGCTGTAGAGAAAAAGGAACCCTCATACACTGTTGGTGGGAATGTAAAGTAGTACAACCATTATGGAAGAAAGTATGGTGGTTCCTCAAAAAACTGAAAATAGAACTACCTTATGACCCAGCAATCCCTCTACTGGGTATATACCCCAAAAACTCAGAGACATTGATACACAAAGACACATGTAGCCCCATGTTTATTGCAGCATTGTTCACAGTGGCCAGGACATGGAAACAACCAAAAAGCCCTTCAATAGATGACTGGATAAAGAAGATGTGGCACATATACACTATGGAATACTATTCAGCCATAAGAAATGATGACATCGGATCATTTACAACAAAATTGAATGACAAGATAACCTGGAGATGTTTTCTTTGAACATATGTACCCTGATGTATTGATGTCATCCCATTAAAATTAATAAAATTTTATAAAAGAAAAAGAATGAGAAAATTCTCCATGTGGAATAATTTCCAAATATATTGTTGAATACAAAAAGCTCACTTACCCGGGTTCAATTCCCGGCCAGGGCACATAGGAGAAGCGCCCATTTGCTTCTCCACCCCCCCCCCTCCTTCCTCTCTGTCTCTCTCTTCCCCTCCCGCAGCCAAGGCTCCATTGGAGCGAAGATGGCCCGGGCGCTGGAGTGGCTCTGGTCGCGGCAGAGCGACGCCCCGGAGGGGCAGAGCGTCGCCCCCTGGTGGGCAGAGCGTCGCCCCTGGTGGGTGTGCCGGGTGGATCCCGGTCGGGCGCATGCGGGAGTCTGTCTGACTGTCTCTCCCCGTTTCCAGCTTCAGAAAAATACAAAACAAACAAACAAACAAAGAACAAAAAAAACCCCAAAAAGCTCACTTATAAAAGGAAAAGAGAGTAAGCAAGTGGACAAATTCAGAAAAAGAGAAGTTACTAAAGAAATCATTTGAGATACAATATTTTAGCTGTTAACACGAAGAGTTCAATTCGTACTTGCTCCACTTTTCAAGCTATTAATCCTGCTTTGGGTGTTTCTAAGTACTGAGCCAATATTCTATCTTGCCTCCTCCTGGGACACCCACGTGGGAACCATCTAAATACTTTCACTGCCTCTCAAGAACCTGATTGGAAATGAAGAAATTGAAGGTGATCTGGGCTAGATTTCATTAATGATCGGGGGAAAGAAATAATCAACTAAATCTATCTCACATCCCTACCATCTTCCATAAACTCTAACTTTTAATTTTTCTTTTGAACTAAAAATTTTAAGTGCATCTCTCAGGCCCAGATCATTCTTTTTTTTTTTTTTTTTAATTTATTAAATTTAATGCAGTGACATTGATAAATCAGGGTACATATGTTGAGAGAAAACATCTCTAGATTATTTTGACATTTGATTGTGCTGTATACCCCTCCCCCAAAGTTAAATTGTCTTCTGTCACCTTCTATCTGGTTTTCTTAGTGCCCTTCCCCTCCCCCAACCCCTCTCTCCTTCTTCACCCCCTCCCCCATTCCCCTACCCCCCACCCCTGTTGCCATCACATTCTTGTTCATGTCTCTGAGTCTCATTTTTATGTCCCTTCTATGTATGGATTCATATAGTTCTTAGCTTTTTTTCTGATTTACTTATTTCACTCCGTATAATGTTATCAAGGTCCATCCATGTTATTGTAAAGGATCCGATGTCATCATTTCTTATGGCTGAGTAGTACTCCATAGTATATATGTACCAAAGCTTTTTAATCCACTCGTCCTCTGACGGACACTTGGGTTGTTTCCAGATCTTCGCTATTGTGAACAATGCTGCCACAAACATGGGGGTGCATTTCTCCTTTTCGAGCCGTTCTATGGTGACCTTGGGGTATATTCCTAAAAGTGGGATAGCTGGGTCAAAAGGCAGTTCGATTTTCAGTTTTTTGAGGAATCTCCATACTGTTTTCCACAGAGGCTGCACCAGTCTGCATTCCCACCAGCAGTGCAGGAGGGTTCCCTTTTCTCCACATCCTCGCCAGCATAGTCTGTGTTGTTTTGTTGATGAGCACCATTCTGACTGGTGTGAGGTGATATCTCATTGTGGTTTTAATTTGCATTTCTCTAATGATTAGTGATGTTGAACATTTTTTCATATGCCTGTTGGCCATCTGTATGTCCTCTTTGGAGAAGTGTCTATTCATCTCTTTTGCCCATTTTTGGATTGGATTGTTTGTCTTCCTGGTGTTGAGATTTACGAGTTCTTTATAAATTTTGGTTATTAACCACCCCTTATCAGACGTATTGTCAAATATGTTCTCCCATTGTGTAGTTTGTCTTTTTATTCTGTTCTTGTCTTTAGCTGTGCAAAAGCTTTTTAGTTTGATATAGTCCCATTTGTTTATCCTGTCTTTTATTTCACTTCCCCATGGAGATAAATCAGCAAATATATTGCTCCGAGAGATGTCGGAGAGGTTACTGCCTATGTTTTCTTCTAAGATGCTTATGGTTTCACGGCCTACATTTAAGTCTTTTATCCATTTTGAGTTTATTTTTGTGAGTGGTATAAGCTGGTGATCTAGTTTCATTTTTTTGCAGGTAGCTGTCCAATTTTCCCAACACCATTTGTTAAAGAGACTGTCTTTACTCCATTGTATTTCCTTGCCTCCTTTGTCAAATATCAGTTGTCCATAGAACTGTGGGTTTATTTCTGGGTTCTCTGTTCTGTTCCATTGATCTATATGCCTCTGTTCTTATGCCAGTACCAGGCTGTTTTGAGTACAAAGGCCTTGTAGTATAACTTGATATCAGGAAGTCTGATACCTCCCACTTTATTCTTCTTTTTTAAGATTGCTGAGGCTATTCGTGTTCTCTTTTGGTTCCATATAAATTTTTGGAATATGTGTTCTATATCTTTGAAGTATGTCATTGGTATTTTAATTGGTATTGCATTGAATTTATAGATTGCTTTGGGTAATATAGACATTTTAATGATGTTTATTCTTCCTAACCATGAGCACGGTATATGTTTCCACTTGTTTGTATCTTCCTTGATTTCTTTTATCAATGATTTGTAATTTTCCGAGTACAAGTCTTTAGTCTCCTTGGTTAAGTTTATTCCTAGGTACTTTATTTTTTTGGTTGTAATTGTGAAGGGGATTGTTTCCTTAATTTCTCTTTCTGACTGTTCATTGTTGGTGTATAAAAATGCCTCTGATTTCTGAGTATTGATTTTATATCCTGCCACTTTGCTGAATTCATTTATCAGGTCCAGTAGCTTTTTGACTGAGACTTTAGGGTTTTCTATATACAATATCATATCATCTGCAAATAATGATAGTTTTACTTCTTCTTTTCCCACTTGAATTCATTTATTTCTTCTTCTTGTCTGATAGCTGTGGCTAGGACTTCCAGGACCATGTTAAATAAGAGTGGTGAAAGGGGGCACCCCTGCCTTATTCCTGATCTTAAGGGGATTGCTATTAATTTTTGCCCATTGAGTATGATGTTGGCTGTGGGTTTCTCATAGATGGCTTTTATCATGTTGAGGTATGTTCCCTGTATTCCCACTTTGCTGAGAGTTTTGATCATGAATGGGTGCTGGATTTTATCAAATGCTTTTTCTGCATTTATTGAAATTATCATATGGTTTTTCTCCTTCTTTTTGTTTATGTGATGAATCACATTGATTGATTTACGAATATTGTACCATCCTTGCCTCCCCAGAATAAATCCCATTTGATCATGATGTATGATTTTTTCATATATTGTTGGATCTGGTTTGCTAATATTTTGTTGAAGATTTTAGCATCTATATTCATCAGAGATATTGGCCTATAATTTTCTTTCTTTGTGTTGTCTTTGCCCGGTTTTGGAATCAGAATTATGCTCGCCTCAAAAAAGGAGCTTGGAAGTCTTCCTTCCTCTTGAATTTTTTGAAATAGTTTGAGAAGGATAGGAGTTACTTCTTCTTTGAATATTTGGTAGAATTCTGTTGTGAAGCCATCGGGCCCTGGACTTTTCTTTGTTGGGAGTTTTTTGATAACTGTTTCAATCTCCTTTGTTGTGATCGGTCTGTTTAGGTTTTCTGATTCTTCCAGATTGATTTTTGGAAGATTGTATGCTTCAAGGAATTTGTCCATTTCATCTAGGTTGTCTAGTTTTTTGGCATACAGTTCTTCATAGTATTTTCTTACAATATTTTGAATTTCTGTTGTGTCAGTTGTTATTTCTTTTCTCTCATTTCTAATTTTATTTATTTGAGTCCTCTCTCTTTTTCTTGGTGAGTCTAGTTAAAGGTTCATCAATCTTGTTTACCTTTTCAAAGAACCAGCTCCTAGTTTCATTGATCTTCTGTATTGTTTCTTTAGCCTCTATGTCATTTATTTCTGCTCTGATCTTTATTATTTCCTTCCTTCTACTACATTTGGGCTTTACTTGCTGTTCTTTTTCTAGTTCTTTTAGATGCAGGGTTAAGTTGTTTATTTGAGCTTTTTCTAGCTTCGGAAAGTGTGCCTGTAGTGCTATGAACTTCCCTCTCAGCACTGCTTTCGTTGTGTCCCATAAACTTTGAGTTGTTGTATGCTCATTGTCATTCCTTTCTAGGAATTTTTTTATTTCTTCTTTGATCTCATTCTTAATCTATTCATTATTTAACAACCTGCTATTTAGTTTCCATGTGTTTGAGAATTTTTGAGCTTTTCTGTTGTGATTCATTTCTAGTTTCATGCCGTTGTGATCTGAGAAAATGCTTGATACGATTTCAGTCTTCTTAAATTTGTTGAGAGCACTTTTGTGCCCTAACATGTGGTCTATCCTAGAGAATGTACCATGAGCAGTATATTCTGCTGCTTTAGGGTGAAAGGTTCTGAAGATATCTATTAAATCGAGTTGATCTAGTGTTTCCAATAAGTCTGCTGTTTCTTTGTTAATTTTCTTTCTTGAGGATCTATCTAGTGATGTTAGTGGGGTATTGAAATCCCCTACTATTATAGTAATTATAGTATTGCTGTTGATCTTGCCCTTTAAATCCATCAAAGTCTGCTTTATATATTTGGGTGCTCCTATATTAGGTGCATAGATATTTAAAATAGTTATATCTTCCTGTTGGATTACTCCCTTTATCATTGTGTAGTAGCCTTCTTTATCTCTTACTATATCCTTTGTTTTAAAGTCCAATTTGTCTGATATAAGTATTGCTACCCCAGCTTTTTTTTCATTTCCGTTTGCATGAAACGTTATTTTCCATCGTTTTACCTTCAATCTATGTGTGTCTTTTGTTCTAAGGTGTGTCTCTTGTAGACAACATATGTATGGGTCCTGTTTTCTTATCCATGCAGCTACCCTATGTCTTTTGATTGGATCATTTAATCCATTTACATTTAAGGTTATTATTGATATGTAGTTGTTTATTGCCATTTTCTTCTTTAAAGGTGTATTCCTTTTTTTGCTGTATTCTTTTCCCACTTTGATCTGTTTACAACATGCCCCTTAACATTTCCTGCAGCATTGGTTTGGTTGTAATGAATTCCTTGAGTTGTTTTTTGTCTGGGAAGCTTTTTATTTCTCCTTCGATTTTAAACGATAGCCTTGCTGGATAAAGTAGTCTTGGTTGTAGGTTCTTGTTCTGCATTACTTTGAATATTTCTTGCCATTCCCTTCTGGCCTCAAGTGTTTCTGTTCAGAAGTCAGATGTCATCCTTATGGGGGCTCCTTTGTAGGTGATAACTTTTTTTTCTCTTGCAGCTTTTAATATTTTCTCTTTATCGCTTAGCTTTGGTATTTTAATTATGATGTGTCTTGGTGTAGGTTTCTTTGGGTTTCTCTTTAATGGAGTCCTCTGTGCTCTTTGGATTTGTGAGAGTTTCTCTTGCATTAATTTAGGGAAGTTTTCAGCTATGATATGATTGAACAAAGTCTCTATCCCTTGTTCTTTTTCTTCTTCTTCAGGAACCCCTATGATGCGGATGTTATTTCTCTTCATGTTGTCACAGAGCTCTCTTAGAGTTTCCTCTGACTTTTTGAGTCTCTTTTCTCTTTTCTTCTCTGCTTTCATGCCTTCATTCCAGTTGTCCTCTAACTCGCTGATTCGATCCTCTGTTCTATCTATCCTGTTTTTAATTCCTTCCATTGTGGTCTTTATTTCTGATATTGTATTTGTCGTCTCCAACTGATTCTTTTTTATACTTGCTATTTCTTTATTTAGGTTTTCATACTGACCCTCCATGGTTGTTCTAAGATCCCTAAGCATCCTTACAATCATTATTTTGAACTCCGCATCTGGAAGTTTGATTATTCCCATATCACTCAGTTCATCTCTCGAAGGTGTCTCTTGTGGTTTCATTTGGATTGCACTCCTTTGTCTTCTCATCCTCTTTTTTGGGTGTTTTATTTATAGAGTTGGTTGAGTCTAGGCTTGGTGTTGTCTGCCTCCAGTTTTCAGTTGTGTTATTTCTAGGTCTTCTTGGGTTGGTATCAGCTGTTATCTGTAATCCACTTTCGGATTTGGGCAGCTTTGAAGTCTTGATTTGTTTGTTTTCTTAACAGGTGATAGTCTTGTTTACTGATCTCAGCAGGGGGCTATCCAGGAATGTGATGGGTGTAACCTGAGACTCTGAAGGCCTCTTTAGCCAGCCAGCTAATCTCACTGGGGGCAGGGTGTTTTCTCAGCTTCAGTAGGGGGAGGTGTATCTCAGATCTCCATGGAGACCTGAGTTACTGCCCCTCCTCCCCACTTCTTGTTTTCAGCTGTGTCTTATTGCACTGATTGGAGCTGGAGAGATGTCCAGAGATCTCTGATCCAGAAGCACTTCAGCTCTGTTTTGTGAAAGGTTCAGTCCCTCCCCCAGCTATGGCCACCTCCAGCACAGATGAGTCAGCCCTTTTAGCTCGTCTCTTGCATTCCTTAGCCCCTCACAGTCTGTCCCTCTCCCTGTCCTCTCCACCTGGGAGATAAGCTGGTCCTTTCAATGCACCTCGCTCCCTGGTCACCAGGCAAGTGGCTGTGAGCAGTAGTTTCTGCTCCCCTCCCTCCGAGATCCTCTCTGGGCTCTCAGCCCCACACCCCCTCCGTTCTGGCAAGCAGAGGAGGTTCAGGGGCTCCCTACCAGGACTCCTGTGGTTTCTTCTTTGCTCCTTGGTTTTTGAGAGCTGTTCTTGCAGTTCAGAGTTGGTTTCTCATGCTGATTTTTCCTAAATTGATTTGTATTCCAGTTTGGTGGTGAGAGCTGGGCGTCTGTGCATCCGCCTACTCTGCTGCCATCTTTTTCTCCTTTAGGCCCAGATCATTCTTAAGTCTGCCCTTTACTCTTTCTCCTTGCCTTGATTTCCTAGACTGTCATCCCCTTGGGCTGACACAACCCTAATAAAGACCAAGATGATGCCGAACCTGACTTTGATTTCAACTGTTTCTGAATTTCTGAAGCAGCAGAACTGGCAACAAGTAAATGTTCTGAAATTTAAAACAATATAAAAAACACTGTCTTTTGATCTTCAGATTGGTGAAAATTGTTAAGTTTGATTATAAAAAAATGTTGGCAGTTTTATGGAAGATATTCTTATACACTGCTGCAGATGGTACTAATTGGTACAGTATAAGGAGGGAAACTGGGAGATATCCATCCAGATTTTAAAGTGCACTAATTCCAAAAATTTAGGAATTCCTGTCCTGGGTGTCTACACAGTCTGGGAAAATACTCACATGTATTTACAAAGAGGCAATTATAGAAATAATTTTGTAATCATGAAAAGTATTTGTAATAGTAAATAATTGGGAGCTTCCAAAATTAAGAATTACCTAAATTAACAATTGTATATTCAGATTATAAAATAAAATGCAGTAGAGGAAAAAAAGAAAGTTAAAGAATGGCACACACCATATATTAGAATTTATAAAGAAAAAAGAAACAATAAAACAAACATAAAAATATAAATATATGTATCTTTCATAAATATAATAAATATTTATAAATATATAATTATAAATGTACATATTTATAGATATGAATACAAGTATGTGTATATGTACATATATATATAATATACATAGTGTCCAAGAATCTAAACTTTTGTATACAAATACATAAAACATGTTTCAAAGAATAAACAACAAATTGGTAGCAATAATTACTTTTAGAAAGACACTAATCAAAAGGAACCATTCCATTTTCTAAATTATTTTATTTTTTATGAAAAGAAAATATTAGCATTCATATATTGCTTGTGTGATTGAACATTAATAACAAAAAGTTATTTAAACATACCTTTCCTAAGTTTTATGATTATTTGTTACACTGCAACTAGTAACTAATAACATTAGCTAATGATTTTATAATATCTTTTTGAAGAGTTTGCACTGATCTAGAAAGAAGGGTATATTGCAATTATTTATGACCAATCAGAAGAGAAGTAACACCTTACATAACTACAATGTCTTCTCACTTTAATCATCATGTTTCAGTCTCATATTTATGAGCTACAGGTGGCAGGGGTCATCATTTTCCTTTCACAGATTTGGAATCTGATGGGTCCTCAGGCTTGCTCTCTGTCCAATCATACAGCAAGTCAGCTGAATCTGGACCAGACCTAAACTTTTTATATTTCTACCCCTATGATCTGGTCATTAGACTACCCTAGTTCTGCGTATCATTTTTATCCAACAGTTGGTGGTCAATTAAATGAGAACTATATAAGTTTATACAACACAGTGATTTGAACTACACATATTGTGAAATGATTACTGCAATAAATATAGTTAACATTCATTATCTCACATAACTACAGAAAAAAATAAAAATAAAAAAGGGGTTTTTTTCCTGGTGGTGAAAACTTTAATGACCTTCTCTCTTAACAATTTTGAAGTATATCATGCAGCACTGTTAATTATAGTCTTCATGGGGTATATTATATGGCTGATAGTTATTTATCTTATAATGAGAAGGTTGAACTCTGTGACGACCTTCATCCAATTACCCCCCCAACACACACACATACACACACACACACACACACACACACACACACACACACACACCCTGCCTCCAGTAACTACAGATCTGGTCTCTTTTTCTATGAGTTTGGGCTTTTTGTTTGTTTGTTTGGCTCTCACATCATGGGGAGATCATACAGTGCTTAATTTATTGTGTGTTAACAAGAGCACTTAGGAGTGAGATGGGATTCTCATAAAACTTCATGAGTTTGGAGATCATCTTAAAACTGCATATAAACTAACAGCCAAGATAGTCTGGTTTTGATATGCAAGAATGCACCTGCTCTAACTGAAGGAGGATGAGTTCGTATTTGGTTCTCTGGCATCAATGTCGATTCATGAGTCACTAAAAATATTTCTGTGTGATCTTAGTTTATCTTGTCTTTATATCTTTGGAAACAACAAAAGCATGAGACAGCATAATATTGAAGTATTTGGCATCATTTTATGAATGGGGAAAAATATCGGGGAAAATGAAATTATTCTTTCTTATCTAAGAACACATTAAAATAGCAAACATCCTTAGATCAATTTACACATAGTTGTCCACTTCTCTACTTAAGTGCAAAAACTACCTAACATGAGAGAGCCTGGTTAGGGTGGCAATGTCTTCACCCCCTCGCTGTGTGATACTTGGTTCAAGTATCACTAAAGTTAAGTCTCTGTTATGAACTGGGATTATTAAGCCTGTGTTCCTTAGAGTATTTTAAAGATAATTAAATACATTAATACCTGTCAATTATATAGTATAGTGCTTATAACATAACTTTTAGCAAATGCTGGAAATCTATTATTATTTAATAATAGTTTTTTAGCTAACAATTAAGCAATGGGACCATATTTCTCCTACTTGCTATAAACTTCTGAAGGAAAAATCTAGAAAAAATAATAGTAAATGTGAAGAAATGGAGGTTATAAAAGTTAAAAAAAAAGTTATATTCATTCATTTTTATTCACACTATCTAGGAATAGATCACATCAAATTTTAGGAGGGCTCTGGCCAGAAAGCTCAGTTGATTAGAGCATTATCCCGAAGTGGAGGCGTTGCTAGTTCAATCAATATTCCTGTTTCTCTCTTCCTTTCTTGCTTCCTCCCTAAAATCAATACAATAAACACTTTTTAAAAAACAAATTAGGAGGAAATTATGTATTATAAATTACATATCAGGCATTTGAAATATTTTTTTAGTCCACTAAATGTATTTTCCAAAATATTCACCTGGCAGCTAAACTATATACTTTTAAAAGTTAATTACTTTATTTCTTCATTTAAGTTGTAATGTACAAAGCCATCTTTTTTCAGGGAGGAATTTTGAAATATGAAGCCTGATTTCTGGCTCTGTAGCAGGTCTGTACTTCTGTTAGAAGTTCTAGGCTTTCTATTCTTGAAGATCCAGACGAAATGCATCATCTTAGTAAAGCCTCGCTCAGGTCCTTCAAACAAGGGCAACTTTCTATCCTCGGGCTTCCTCAGATAATATTTTCTCCCATTTTTAATAATTTTAATCATTTTTTAAAAGTTTTAAATTCTTTTCTTTAGAAAACTAAATTCACCTGACCTGTGGTGGCGCAGTGGATGAAGTATCAACCGGGAATGCTGAGGTCACCAATTCAAAACTCCAGGCTTGCCTGGTCAAGGCACATATGGAAGTTGATGCTTCCTGCTCCTCCCCATCCCCTTCTGCCTCTCCCTCTACCCACTTCTCTAAAATGAACAAATGAAATAAAAAAAACATTTAGAAAATTAAATTTAATGGAGTGACATTGATTTATAACAGTACATAGGTTTCAAGTAAACATTTCTATATAATTTGAACTATTGATCGTGTTGTGTGCTCATCACCCAAAGTCAAATCATTTTCTGTCAACATGTATATGTCCTTCTTTACTGCCCTCTGCCGCTAATCCCTTCCCTCTGGTAACCACTTCACTTTTATCTATGTCTGTGAGTCTCATTTTTATATCCGACTTATGTGTGAAATCTTATAGTTCTTAGCTTGTTCTCATTTATTTATTAAACTTAGTATAGTATAATGTTCTCAAATCCATCCATGTGGTTGCAAATGGCAATATGTCATCATTTCCTATGGCTGAGGACTATTCCAGTGTATATATGTCTTCATCCAATTCTCTATCAAAAGACATTTTAGAATATTTTTCACCTATTCCTGCTATACTTTATTCTAAACCTTTATTTGCACACTCCTTTCTTCTACTACATAGCAATCACACGAGAAGTACAAAATTTTTTTTATATTATCTTTTGCAGGGAGGGGAGTACATAAATATTAACTGTGTCAGAGATGAAGGGGATGAATTGGTTCTTGACAATGGAGTGAAGTGGAATATGTAAAAATACATAGTAGACTGAGGTCTACATCTATATGTTAATGTAGATACAAAATTAAGTAGATGGTATATAGAAAGAACAATGATCTGAGGGGAGAAGAAAGATGACGATGGAGTAGGCAGATGTTCCAAATGCCACCTCCCAGGACCAAATGGGATTACAAATTAATTTAAAAAGAATCATCTTGAAAAACCAACTTTGGACTAAACTAAGAGGAATTTGTAACCAAGGATCACTGAAGAAGCCACGCTGAGACTGATAGGACGGGTGGAGACACAGAAAGTCCCAGGAGTGAGCGGTGGCCTGGAGGGACTCTCGTGGCGGGGCTGCTTGCCCTGAGAGGTGTGGGTCCTCAGCTCCAGGCCCAGAGCCCCAGCCTAGAGCCCCAGAACCTAGAAGAGGCGCCCAGACAGCATTTACCTGTGAAAAGAGCCGGGTTTCTGTCCTCAAGTAAGAGACACACTTCTCAGACGCAGACTCTGTTTTAAAGGGCCCACACAGAAAACCCCGTTCACAGCCACTTATCTGGGCTCTGGTGGGGGAGAGCTAAGAGGACTGGAGTTGTGTGAGGAGACAGTAAAGTTGGAGGCCCAGGAAGAGACACTGTGGGGGAAGGCCTCTTGAACCCCTTTGCTGAATCATTCTCTAGTACTCCAGTTGTCATCTTTCTTGGGTGGAGCATCCCGTTTGTGTGGCATGAACCTGAGGAAAAGCAGCTGCTCCGGCCTCAGGAGTCTCTCTTTCACCAGGGATGGTGACTGGTCGTTCTGAGAGGCCAGAAAGCAGGAGGCATGTCAGTGACTCTAGTCTCCCATAAAAAAATGGAAAGAGGACATGAACAGACACTTCTCCCAGGAAGAAATACAAATGGCCAACAGATATATGAAAAGATGCTCATCTTCTTTAGTTATTAGAGAAATGCAAATCAAAACTGCAATGAGATACCACCTCACACCTGTTAGATTAGCTATTATTAACAAGACAGGTAATAGCAAATGTTGGAGAGGCTGTGGAGAAAAAGGAACCCTCATCCACTGTTGGTGGGAGACTAGAGCTCCCTCCACACTCTCCCGAGTCTATGACTGCTGCTTCCACCTCACAAGAGACTCAGCTGAAACTGTCCTGAGAGGGAGCAGACCACACCTCTGGGTCTTAGAGACCACACCCACTGGACTCCTGGGGCCAAACCCTACCAAAGTCTGTGAAAAAAGTCTAGACAGACTGATACCTGGGTCCAAGGGGCAGAGCCACACCCACCACCCTTCCTAATCACTGAATTGCCACAGGCTCTAGACTCGAGCAGAGATTTTTCTTTTTTAATAATTTTATTTTTAATGGGGCGACATCAATAAATCAGGATACATATATTCAAAGATAACAATTCCAGGTTATCTTGTCGTTCACTTATGTTGCATACCCATCACCCAAAGTCAGATTGTCCTCTGTCATTGTCTATCTAGTTTTCTTTGTGCCCCTCCCCCTCCCCCTTTCCCTCTACCTCTTCCCCCTCCCCCCGTAACCACCACACTCTTATCAATGTCTCTTAGTTTCACTTTTATGTCCCACCTACGTATGGACTAATGCAGTTCCTGGTTTTTTCTGATTTACTTATTTCAGTTCGTATCATGTTATCAAGATCCCACCATTTTGCTGTAAATGATCCGATGTCATCATTTCTTATGGCTGAGTAGTATTCCATAGTGTATATGTGCCACATCTTCTTTATCCAATCATCTATTGATGAGCTTTTTGGTTGTTTCCATGTCCTGGCCACTGTGAACAATGCTGCAATGAACATGGGGCTGCATGTGTCTTTGTGTATCAATGTCTCTGAGTTTTGGGGGTATATACCCAGTAGAGGGATTGCTGGGTCATAAGGTAGTTCTATTTTCAGTTTTTTGAGGAACCACCATACTTTCTTCCATAATGGTTGTACTACTTTACATTCCCACCAACAGTGTATGAGGGTTCCTTTTTCTCCACAGCCTCTCCAACATTTGCTATTACCTGTCTTGTTAATAATAGCTAATCTAACAGGTGTGAGGTGGTATTTCATTGCAGTTTTGATTTGCATTTCTCTAATAACTAAAGAAGATGAGCATCTTTTCATATATCTGTTGGCCATTTGTATTTCTTCCTGGGAGAAGTGTCTATTCATGTCCTCTTCCCATTTTTTTTATTGGATTGTTTGTTTGTTTGTTGTTGAGTTTTATGAGTTCTTTGTATAGTTTGGATATTAGGCCCTTATCTGAGCTGTTGTTTGAAAATATCATTTCCCATTTAGTTGGCTTTCTGTTTATTTTGTTATCAGTTTCTCTTGCTGAGCAAAAACTTCTTAGTCTGATGTAGTCCCATTCATTAATTTTTGCCTTCACTTCTCTTGCCATTGGAGTCAAATTCATAAAATGCTCTTTAAAACCCAGGTCCATGAGTTTAGTACCTATGTCTTCTTCTATGTACTTAATTGTTTCAGGTCTTATGTTTAGATCTTTGATCCATTTTGAGTTAATTTTAGTACAGGGGGACAGACTGTAGTCCAGTTTCATTCTTTTGCATGTAGCTTTCCAGTTTTCCCAGCACCATTTATTGAAGAGGCTTTCTTTTCTCCATTGTGTGTTCTTGGCCCCTTTATCAAAAATTATTTGACTATATATATATGTGGTTTTATTTCTGGGTTTTCTATTCTATTCCATTGGTCTGAGTGTCTATTTTTCTGCCAATACCATGCTGTTTTGATTGTCGTGGCCCTATAATAGAGTTTGAAGTCAGGTATTGTAATGCCCCCAGCTTCATTCTTTTTCTTTAGGATTGCTTTGGCTATTCGGGGTTTTTTATAGTTCCATATAAATCTGATGATTTTTTGCTCCATTTCTTTAAAAAATATCATTGGAATTTTGATGGGAATTGCATTAAATTTGTATATTGCTTTGGGTAATATGGCCATCTTGATTATATTTATTCTTCCTAACCAAGAACAAGGTATATTCTTCCATCTCATTATATCTTTTTCGATTTCCCTTAACAATGGTTTATAGTTTTCATTATATAAGTCCTTTACATTCTTTGTTATGTTTATTCCTAAGTATTTTATTTTTTTTGCTGCAATTGTGAAGGGGATTGTTCTTTTGAGTTCGTTCTCAAATGTTTCATTGTTGGCATATAGAAAGGCTATTGACTTCTGTATGTTAATTTTGTATCCTGAGACCTTACTGTATTGGCTTATTGTTTCTAGTAGTCTTTTTGAGGATTCTTTGGGATTTTCGATGTATAGGATCATATAATCTGCAAAAAGTGATACCTTTACTTCTTCTTTTCCAATATGGATGCCTTTTATTTCTTTGTCTTGTCTGATTGCTCTGGCTAGAACCTCTAGTACCACATTAAATAATAGTGGAGAGAGTGGACAATCCTGTCTTGTTCCTGATTTAAGGGGGTAAGCCTTCAGTTTAGTGCCATTTAATATGATGTTAGCTGATGGTTTATCATATATGGCCTTTATCATGTTGAGATATTTTCCTTCTATACCCATTTTGTTGAGAGTCTTAAACATAAAATTGTGTTGTATTTTATCGAAAGCCTTTTCTGCATCTATTTATAAGATCATGTGGTTTTTGTTCTTTGTTTTGTTGATATGGTGTATTACGTTAACCGTTTTACGTATGTTAAACCATCCTTGAGATTCTGGGATGAATCCCACTTGATCATGATGTATTATCTTTTTAATATGTTGTTGTATTTGATTTGCTAGTATTTTGTTTAGTATTTTAGCATCTGTATTCATTAGAGATATTGGTCTGTAGTTTTCTTTTTTTGTGCAGTCCTTGCCTGGTTTTGGTATGAGGGTTATGTTGGCCTCATATAATGTGTTTGAAAGTATTGCTTCTTCTTCAATTTTTTGGAAGACTTTCAGTAGAATAGGAACCAAGTCTTCTTTGAATGTTTGATAAAATTCACTGGTATAGCCGTCAGGGCCTGGAATTTTATTTTTGGGGAGGTTTTTAATGTTTTTTCTATTTCTTCTCTACTAATAGGTCTGTTTAGACTCAGTCTAGGAAGGTTGTATTGTTCTAGGAATTTATCCATTTCTTCTAGGTTGTTGAATTTAGTGGTATAAAGTTTTTCATAGTATTCTACAATAATTCTTTGTATATCTACAGTGTTTGTGGTGATTTCTCCTCTTTCATTTTGGATTTTGTTTATATGAGTTCTTTCTCTTTTTTCCTTGGTAAGTCTTGCCAAGGGTTTGTCAATTTTGTTGATCTTTTCAAAGAACCAGCTCCTTGTTCTATTCATTTTTTCTATAGTTTTTCTGTTCTCTAATTCATTTATTTCTGCTCTGATTTTTATTATCTCCTTTCTTTGGCTGGTTTTGGGTTGTCTTTGTTCTTCTTTTTCTAGTTCCTTAAGGTGTGAAGTTAAGTCATTCACTTAGGCTCTCTCTTGTTTGTTCATATAGGCCTGAAGTGATATGAACTTCCCTCTTATCACTGCTTTTGCTGCATCCCATAGATTCTGATATGTCGTATTGTCATTTTCATTAGTCTGTATATATCTTTTGATCTCTGCACTTATTTCTTCTTTGACCCATTCATTTTTTAAAAGTATGTTGTTTAGTTTCCACATTTTTGTGGGATTTTTTTCCTCTTTTTTGCAGTTGAATTCTAGTTTCAAGGCTTTATGATCAGAAAATATGCTTGATACAATTTCAATTTTTCTGAATTTGCTGATGTTGTTTTTGTGGCCCAACATATGGTCTATTCTTGAGAATGATCCATGTACACTGGAGAAAAATGTATACTCAGTCACTTTGGGATGAAATGTCCTGTAGATGTCTATCATATCCAGGTGCTCTAGTGTTTTGTTTAAGGCCACTATATCTTTGTTGATTCTCTGTTTGGATGACCGATCTAGAGCCGTCAGCAGTGTATTGAGGACTCCAAGTATGATTGTATTTTTGTCAGTTTTTGTTTTAAGGTCAATAAGTAGCTGTCTTATATATTTTGGTGCTCCTTGGTTTGGTGCATATATATTAAGAATTGTTACGTCTTCTTGATTCAGTGTCCCCTTAGCCATTATGAAATGGCCATTTTTGTCTCTGAGTACTTTTGCTGTCTTGTAGTCAGCATTATCAGATATGAGTATTGCTATGCCTGCTTTTTTTTGGATGTTATTTGTTTGGAGTATTGTTTTCCAGCCTTTCACTTTGAATTTGTTTTTATCCTTGTTACTTAGATGAGTTTCCTGTAGGCAGCATACAGTTGGATTTTCTTTTTTAATCCATTCTGCTACTCTGTGCCTTTTTATTGGTGAGTTTAATCTGTTCACATTTAGTGTAATTATTGACACTTGTGAGTTCCCTATTGCCATTTTATAGATTGCTTTCTGTTAGTTTTGTGTCTTGTTTGATCCTTCTATTTTGTTTTTCTATCTTTTGTTTTTATTTGGTTGTATTCCATACATCTTTCCTCTGTTGCTTTTTTATCTCATGTGCTTCTGTGGTGGTTTTTTCAATGGTGGTTACCTTTAGGTAATGAAAAGGGTTCCTACCCTGTTCATTGTAGTGCACTATTTTGTGAGTACTTTTGCACTCCATCGTCCTTTGCTACTGTTAATCTCCATCCTCTCCCCCCCCTTTGTTTTTGTTGTTGTCACAGTTTAAATTTGGTTTTATTGTGTTCTTCTTGGAGCTTTTACTTGTGGCTTTGTTTTTGTTTTTGTTTTTGTTCTTTGTATCTGATTGGAGAACCCCTTTTAGTAATTCCTGGAGTGGGGGTTTTCTGATGATAAATTCCCTCATCTTTTCTGTATCTGTGAATGTTTTTATTTCTCCTTCATATTTGAAGGATAGCTTTGATGGGTATAGTATTCGTGGCTGAAAGTTCCTCTCTTTCAGGACTTTAAATATTGGGGTCCACTCTCTTCTAGCTTGTAGAGTTTCTGCTGAGAAATCTGATGATAATCTAATGGGCCTTCCTTTATATGTTGTAATAAATTCCTTGAGATTTTTTTCCTTTCTTTTTTTTTCTAGAAAGCCTTTTATTTTTCCTTCAATTTTAATAGCCTTGCTGATAACAAAGTCTTGGTTGTAGGTTCTTGCTTTGCATCATTTTAAATATTTCTTGCCAATCTCTTCTGGCCTCAAGTATTTCTGTTGAGAAGTCAGATGTCATCCTTATGGGAGCTCCTCTGTGCTTCTTGAACTTGTGTGACTTTTTCCTTGATAAACTTAGGAAAATTTTCAGGTATGATTTCTTCAAACAGGTTCTCTATTCCTTGTTTCTTCTCTTCTCCTTCAGGAACACCTATGATGCAGATGTTGTTTCTTTTCATGTTGTCACAGAGCTCTCTTAGAGTTTTCTCAGACTTTTTGAGTCTCTTTTCTTTTTGCTGCTCTGCTTTTCTGCTTTCTTTTATTTTGTCCTCTAAATCACTAATTTAATCCTGTGCTTCATCCAGCCCACTATTAATTCCTTCTAGTGCAGTCTTTATTTCTGATATTGTATTTGTCATTTCTGACTGGTTCTTTTTGTGATTTCAATGTCCTTTCGATTTAAGGAATAAAATGGCAATAAACAACTACATATCAATAATAACCTTAAATGTAAATGTATTAAATGCTCCAATCAAAAGACATAGGGTAGTTGTATGGATAAGAAAACAGGACCCATATATATGCTGTCTACAAGAGACCCGCCTCAAAACAAAAGATAGACATAGACTAAAAGTAAAGCAATAGAAAAATATATTTAATGCAAATGGAAAGGAAAAAAAAAAGCTGAGTAGCAATACTTATATCTGAAAAAAGAGACTTTAAAATAAAAGGTATAGTAAAGGATAAAGAAGGTCACTACATAATGATAAAGGGAGCAAGACAACAGGAGGATATGACCACTGTAAATATCTATGCACCTAATATAGGAGCATCTAAATATATAAAGCAGATTTTGATGGACACAAAGGGCGAGATCAACAGCAATACTATAATAGTAAGGGATTTTAATACCCCACTAACCTCAATGGATAGATCCTCCAGACAAAAAATTAACAAAGATACAGTGGCCTTAAATGACACACTAGAACAACTGTATTTAATAAATATCTTCAAAACCTTTCACCCCAAAGTAGCAGAATATACATTTTTTTCAAGTACATTCTCTAGGATAGACCACATGTTAGGACACAAAATGAATCTCAATAAATTTAAGAAGATAGAAATTATATCAAGTGTCTTCTCTTATCACAATGGTATAAAACTAAAAATCAACTAAAATAGAAAGACTGAAAAACATTCAATCACTTGGAGACTAAATAGCATGTTATTAAATAACAAATGGGTTTACAATGAGATCAAGGAAGAAATCAAAAAATTTCTTTGAGACAAATGAAAATGAACATAAATCAAGTCAAAATTTAGGGGACACAGCAAAAGCAGTACTGAGAGGGAAGTACATAGCATTATAGGCATACCTTAAGAACCAAGAAAAAGCTCAAATAAACAACTTAACTTTGCAACTAAAAGAACTATAAAAAGAACAGCAAATAAAGCCCAGAGGATGTAAAAGAAAGGAAATAGTAAAGATCAGAGAGAAAATAAATGACATAGAGGCTAAAAAAACAATACAGAAGATCAATGAAACCAAGAGCTGGTTTTTTGAAAAGGTAAACAAAATTGATGAGCCTTTAACTAGACTCATCAAGAAAAAAAGAGAGAGGACTCAAATAAATAAAATTAGAATAAAAGTGGAAAAGTAACAACTGACACCACAGAAATATAAAGAATTGTAAGAAAATACTATATAGACCTGTATGTGAAAAAATTGGACAACCTAGGCGAAATGGATAAATTCCTAGAAACATAATCTTCCAAAACTCAATCTGGAAGAATCAGAAAACCTAAGCAAACCAAATACAACAAATGAAATTTAAAAAGTTATCAAAAAAATTCCCAGCTAACAAAAGTCCCGGATAAGATGGCTTCACAGGTGAATTCTACCAAATATTTAAAGAACTAATGCTTATTCTTCTCAAGCTTTTTCAAAGAATTCAAGAGGAGGTAAGACTTCTAAACTCCTTTCATGAGGCAAGCATAATCCTCATTACAAAACCAGGTAAAGACACTACAAAGAAAGAAAACTATGGGCCAAAATTCCAGATAAACTTAGATGCTAAAATTCTCAACAAAATATTAGCAAACTGGATTTAGTAATACATGAAAAAAAATCATATGTCATGATCAAGTGGGATTTCTTCTCAGGAGGCAAGGCTGGTACAATATTTGCAAATCAATAAATGTGATTCATCACATAAACAAAAGGAAGGAGAAAAATACATGATAATTTCAATAAATGCAGCAAAAGCATTTGATAAAATCCAGCACCCATTTATGATAAAAACTCTCAGCAAAGGGGGAATATAGGGAACATAACTAAACATGATAAAGGCCATCTATGACAAACCCACAGCCAACATCATAATCAATGGGCAAAAATTAAAAGAAATCTCCTTAAGATCAGTAACAAGGAAGGGGTGCCCCCCTTTCACTATTCTTATTCAACATAGTTTTGGAAGTCCTACCCACAGCAATCAGACAAGAAGAAGAAATAAAAGGCATCAAAATTGGAAAAGAAGAAGTAAAGCTATCATTTGCTGATGACATAATAATATATACATCAGGGGTAGGGAATCTTTATGGCTGAGAGAGCCATGAATGCCACATATTTTAAAATGTAATTCTGTGAGAGCCATACAATATGTTTAACACTAAATACAAGTAAATGTGTGCATTTTATGTAAGACCACTTTTAAAGTACAATAAGTCTCTGAATGCTTTTTAATAACATTGTTATGCTTTTGCTAACCAATGATGAATAAAGTACTTCTTACCATTAATGTGACTTCTGGTGCTTCATGGTTTTGCTGATGGCTTTGTAGTCTGGTTGATACATGGTGAGGTTAAGCTTCATGCAGGCATTGAGACTTCCATCCATTAAATGCAATCATAGGTTGGTCTTAACGTTCTTTAGATGTGAGAAAGACTGCTCACATGCATAAGTAAAGCCCAACATTGTCAGTACAGCAATACTCACATGCTGCAGTGTGTGGTATGTGATGGGAAGCACGTTCCAAGTTTGACAATGAGCTGGTCTGCGGGTTGAAGTATTTTTATTTCTCCCCACTTGTGTTTGCTCGCCAACTCTGTTTGCTGTCATGCAAGGCTTTCCAAATCTTCATTTAGTGACTTGAACTTATTCACCCACATGTCTGAGGCTTTCAGGTCAGCAGCTTGTAGCGCAAAAATCTCTGACAGAGACACTGGGGATGTAACTCAGGTCGGCGTTGTCCACTGCACACTTGTGTGGATGATGAACTTAAAAAGATGAGTGTGCTCATGAAATTCTCCAAAGCACTCTTTGAATGACTGCAGGAGATTAGATGTGAAGCTCGCTAGCTGCTGGAGATCAAGATGTTGAGCAGGGTCACTTGCTGTGCATGCATCTTTAAACTCTCCCAGTTTTTCAAAGTGTAGTAAATAACCTGTTTCAATGTTGGTGATGAAGAGTTCCAGCTTGTTTTCAAATGCAAACACTGCTTGTTAAAGGGATAAGACTGTATTTCCAACACTGCATTTTCACATTGAGCTGGTTCAGATGTTCAGTCATGTCCACGAGATAGTAGAACTTCAGGAGCCACTCAGTGTTAGCTAATTTGGGATGCTTGACATTTTTCATTTCAATAAAAGTCCGGATTTCACTCAGACAAGCCGCAAAATGGCTGAGCACCTTTCCTGTTGACATCCAATGCACATTGCTGTACAGAAGCAGACAAGGATAATTATTCCTAACTTCATCCAGCAGAGTTCTAAACTGGCGATCATTTAAAGCTCAGGCAACAATAAAGTTGAACATCCAAATGACCAGCGACATCACCTTACCAAGCCGCTCGCCACACATCTGAGCACAAAGCGCCCCCTGATGTAGGATGCAGTGAAAACTTAGGATGGGTCTCTTTTCATGTTCATGAAGAAGCACTACAAATCCTCTGTTTTTCCCCACCATGAACAAAGCACCATCAGTACACACCGAAATAAGTTTATCCATTGGTAGATTTTTTTTCTTTAGCAGACTCAGTGAAAGACTTGAATAAATCCTTCCCTCTTGTTGTCTCTTTCATAGGCAAAACAGCAAGATTTTCCTCACATAGTGTGTCACTGACAGCATATCTTGCAATCACGCTGAACTGGGATAAATGGCTTATGTCTGTTGACTCATCCAAAGCTAGAGAAAAGAACGGTGCTGCATTTATGTCCTTCACTTGTGTTGCCTCAATTTGATTTGCCATCACGATGGTATGATCGTGAACAGTTCTTGCTGACATAGGCATGTCTTTTATTCATTTGATTATTTTGTCTTTATCCGAAAAGTTGTCAAAAATTTATTGGCAACATAAAGCATGAATGTTTTGGCATACTCCCCATCTGTGAATGGTTTTCCATTTCTCACAATTGCTAAAGCACCAGCAAAGCTAGACCAGTTCCAGTCACCTTGTTGGGTCCAAACATGGAGTTACTGCTGACTAGCTTGTACTCTGCACAGTAGCTTTTGACATGCTTTCTTTCTGCTGTCCCCCACTGGATATTTCGATGCAAATGTAGTATGGCATGTTTCGAAGTGCTGCTTTATAGATATTTGACCGTTTCATCGATGCAATTTTATCATTGCATATTAGACACAATGCAGAACCTGCTCTCTCCACAAAGGCAAATTTCTCTGTCCATTCCTGCTGAAAAGAACAATACTCCTCATCTTTTTTTCTTTTAGCCATCTTCTTCATCAAAAGGGTTTTGCAATTAGCTAGCTGACTACTTGATTAAAAGGAGGAAAGTTTACTTCCTGATCTCACAATGACCCATGTATGTTAGGCATTATCCCATATAAATTTGGTGTTGTCCCTGAGGACAGCTGTGATTGGCTCCAGCCACCTGCAACCATGAACATGAGTAGTAGGAAATGAATGGATTGTAATACATGAGAATGTTTTATATTTATAATGTTATTATTTTTTTATTAAAGATTTGTCTGCGAGCCAGATGTAGCCATCAAAATAGCCACATCAGGCCTGACCAGGCGGTGGTGCAGTGGATAGAGCGTCGGACTGGGATGCTGAGGACCCAGGTTGTTTTTTTTTTAAATTTATTTATTAAATTTAATGCAGTGACATTGATAAATCAGGGTACATATGTTGAGAGAAAACATCTCTAGATTATTTTGACATTTGATTGTGCTATATACCTCTCCCCCAAAGTTAAATTGTCTTCTGTCACCTTCTATCTGGTTTTCTTTGTGCCCCTCCCCTCCCCCAACCCCTGTCTCCTTCTTCACCCATCCCCCCTCCCCCAACCCCCAACCCCTGTTGCCATCACATTCTCGTTCATGTCTCTGAGTCTCATTTTTATGTCCCTTCTATGTATGGATTCATATAGTTCTTAGTTTTTTTTCTGATTTACTTATTTTACTCCGTATAATGTTATCAAGGTCCATCCATGTTATTGTAAATGATCCGATGTCATCATTTCTTATGGCTGAGTATATATATGTACCAAAGCTTTTTAATCCACTCGTCCTCTGACGGACACTTGGGCTGTTTCCAGATCTTCGCTATTGTGAACAGTGCTGCCACAGACATGGGGGTGCATTTCTCCTTTTGGAGCCGTTCTATGGTGTCCTTGGGGTATATTCCTAAAAGTGGGATAGCTGGGTCAAAAGGCAGTTCGATTTTCAGTTTTTTGAGGAATCTCCATACTGTTTTCCACAGTGGCTGCACCAGTCTGCATTCCCACCAGCAGTGCAGGAAGGTTCCCTTTTCTCCACATCCTCGCCAGCACTTATTCTGTGTTGTTTTGTTGATAAGTGCCATTCTGACTGGTGTGAGGTGATATCTCATTGTGGTTTTAATTTGCATTTCTCTAATGATTAGTGATGTTGAGCATTTTTTCATATGCTTATTGGCCATCTGTATGTCCTTTTTGGAGAAGTGTCTATTCATCTCTTTTGCCCATTTTTGGATTGGGTTGTTTGTCTTCCTGGTGTTGAGTTTTACAAGTTCTTTATAAATTTTGGTTATTAACCCTTTATCAGACGTATTGTCAAATATGTTCTCCCATTGTGTAGTTTGTCTTTTTATTCTGTTCTTGTTGTCTTTAGCTGTGCAAAAGCTTTTTAGTTTGATATAGTCCCATTTGTTTATCCTGTCTTTTATTTCACTTCCCCATGGAGATAAATCAGCAAATATATTGCTCCGAGAGATGTCCGAGAGCTTACTGCCTATGTTTTCTTCTAAGATGCTTATGGTTTCATGGCCTACATTTAAGTCTTTTATCCATTTTGAGTTTATTTTTGTGAGTGGTATAAGCTGGTGATCTAGTTTCATTTTTTTGCAGGTAGCTGTCCAATTTTCCCAACACCATTTGTTAAAGAGGCTGTCTTTACTCCATTGTATTTCCTTATCTCCTTTGTCAAATATCAGTTGTCCATAGAACTGTGGGTTTATTTCTGGGTTCTCTGTTCTGTTCCATTGATCTATATGCCTGTTCTTATGCCAGTATCAGGCTGTTTTGATATCAGGAAGTGTGATACCTCCCACTTTATTCTTCTTTTTTAAGATTGCTGAGGCTATTCGTGTTCTCTTTTGGTTCCATATAAATTTTTGGAATATATGGTCTATATCTTTGAAGTATGTCATTGGTATTTTAATTGGTATTGAATTGAATTTATAGATTGCTTTGGGTAATATTGACATTTTAATGATGTTTATTCTTCCTAACCATGAGCACGGTATATGCTTCCACTTGTTTGTATCTTCCTTGATTTCTTTTATCAATGCTTTGTAATTTTCCGAGTACAAGTCTTTAGTCTCCTTGGTTAAGTTTATTCCTAGGTACTTTATTTTTTTGGTTGTAATCGTGAAGGGGATTGTTTCCTTAATTTCTCTTTCTGACTGTTCATTGTTAGTGTATAAAAATGCCTCTGATTTCTGAGTATTGATTTTATATCCTGCCACTTTGCTGAATTCATTTATCAGGTCCAGTAGCTTTTTGACTTTAGGGTTTTCTATATACAATATCATATCATCTGCAAATAATGATAGTTTTACTTCTTCTTTTCCCACTTGAATGCCTTTTATTTCTTCTTCTTGTCTGATTGCTGTTGCTAGGACTTCCAGGACCATGTTAAATAAGAGTGGTGAAAGGGGGCACCCCTGCCTTGTTCCTGATCTTAAGGGGATTGCTATTAATTTTTGCCCATTGAGTATGATGTTGGCTGTGGGTTTCTCATAGATGGCTTTTATCATGTTGAGGTATGTTCCCTGTATTCCCACTTTGCTGAGAGTTTTGATCATGAATGGGTGCTGGATTTTATCAAATGCTTCTTCTGCATCTATTGAAATTATCATATGGTTTTTCTCCTTCTTTTTGTTTATGTGATGAATCACATTGATTGATTTACGAATATTGTACCAGCCTTGCCTCCACAGAATAAATCCCACTTGATCATGGTGTATGATTTTTTCCATATATTGTTGGATCCAGTTTGCTAATATTTTGTTGAGGATTTTAGCATCTATATTCATCAGAGATATTGGCCTATAATTTTCTTTCTTTGTGTTGTCTTTGCCTGGTTTTGGAATCAGAATTATGGTCGCCTCATAAAAGGAGCTTGGAAGTCTTCCTTCCTCTTGAATTTTTTGAAATAGTTTGAGAAGGATAGGAGTTAGTTCTTCTTTGAATATTTGGTAGAATTCTGTTGTGAAGCCATCGGGCTCCGGACTTTTCTTTGTTGGGAGTTTTTTGATAACTGTTTCGATCTCATTTATTGTAATCGGTCTGTTTAGGTTTTCTGATTCTTCCAGATTGATTTTTGGAAGATTGTATGCTTCAAGGAATTTGTCCATTTCATCTAGGTTGTCTAGTTTTTTGGCATACAGTTCTTCATAGTATTTTCTTACAATATTTTGTATTTCTGTTGTGTCAGTTGTTATTTCTCCTCTCTCATTTCTAATTTTATTTATTTGAGTCCTCTCTCTCTTTTTCTTGGTGAGTCTACTTAAAGGTTCATCAATCTTGTTTACCTTTCAAAGAACCAGCTCCTAGTTTCATTGATCCTCTGTATTGTTTCTTTAGCCTCTATGTCATTTATTTCTGCTCTGATCTTTATTATTTTCTTTCTTCTACTACATTTGGGCTTTACTTTCTGTTCTTTTTCTAATTCTTTTAGATGCAGGGTTAAGTTGTTTATTTGAGCTTTCTCTAGCTTCTGAAAGTGTGCCTGTAGTACTATGGACTTCCCTCTCAGCACTGCTTTTGCTGTGTCCCATAAATTTTGAGTTGTTGTATGCTCATTGTCATTCATTTCTAGGAATTTTTTTATTTCTTCTTTGATCTCATTCTTAATCCATTCATTATTTGACACCTTGTTATTTAGTTTCCATGTGTTTGAGAATTTTTGAGCCTTTCTGTTGTGATTCATTTCTAGTTTCATGCCGTTGTGATTGCAGAAAGTGCTTGATATGATTTCAGTCTTCTTAAATTTGTTGAGAGCACTTTTGTGCCCCAACATGTGGTCTATCCTAGAGAATGTACCATGAGCACTTGAAAAGAATGTATATTCTGCTGCTTTAGGGTGAAAGGTTCTGAAGATATCTATTAAATCGAGTTGATCTAGTGTTTCCAATAAGTCTGCTGTTTCTTTGTTAATTTTCTTTCTTGAGGATCTATCTAGTGATGTTAGTGGGGTATCGAAATCCCCTACTATTATAGTATTGCTGTTGATCTTGCCCTTTAAATCCATCAAAGTCTGCTTTATATATTTGGGTGCTCCTATATTAGGTGCATAGATATTTATAATAGTTATATCTTCCTGTTGGATTACTCCCTTTATCATTATGTAGTGACCTTCTTTATCTCTTACTATATCCTTTGTTTTAAAGTCCAATTTGTCTGATATAAGTATTGCTACCCCAGATTTTTTTTCATTTCTGTTTGCATGAAATGTTATTTTCCATCGTTTTACCTTCAATCTATGTGTGTCTTTTGTTCTAAGGTGTGTCTCTTGTAGACAACATATGTATGGGTCTGAGGACCCAGGTTTGATACCCTGAGGTCGCCAGCTTGAGTTCGGGCTCATCTGGTTTGAGCAAAAGCTCACTAGCTTGGACCCAAGGTTGCTGGCTTGAGCCAAGGGTTACTCAGTCTGCTGTAGCCCCCACCCACCCCCCGGTCAAGGCACATATGAGAAAGCAATCGATGAACAACTAAGGTGTTGCAATGAAAAACTAATGATTGATACTTCTCATCTCTCTCTGTTCCTGACTGTCCCTATCTATCCCTCTCTCTGACTCTCTCTGTCTCTGTAAGAATAAATTAATTAATTTAAAAAAAAAGCCACATCTAACTCACAAGCTATAGGTTCCTGACCCCTGCTATACATAGAAAACCTTAAAGTCTCAGTGAAAAAACTACCAGACCTGATAATTAATTCAGCAAGGTGCAGGATATAAAATTAATATTCAGAAGTCAGTGTCATTTTTTTTTTGTATTTTTCTGAAGCTGGAAATGGGGAGAGACAGTCAGACAGACTCCCGCATGCGCCTGACCGGGATCCACCTGGCACGCCCACCAGGGGCGATGCTCTGCCCACCAGGGGGCAATGCTCTGCCCCTCCGGGGCATTGCTCTGTCGCGACCAGAGCCACTCTAGCGCCTGGTGCAGAGGCCAAGGAGCCATCTCCAACACCTGGGGCCATCTTTGCTCCAATGGAGCCTTGGCTGCGGGAGGGGAAGTGAGAGACAGAGAGGAAGGAGAGGGGGAGGGGTGGAGAAGCAAATGGGCGCTTCTCCACTGTGCCCTGGCCAAGAATCGAACCTGGGACTTCTGCACGCCAGGCTGATGCTCTACCACTGAGCCAACCGGCCAGGGCCAGTGTCATTTTTATATACCAAAAATAAGCTATCTGAAAGGGAAATTAAGAAAACAATCCCCTTCTTTATTGGAACAAAAAGAAAGTAAAGTACCTAGGAGGAAATTTAACCAAGGAGGTAAAGGACTTGTACTCAGAAAATGATAAAACATTGATAAAAGAAATCAAGAAAAATACAAAGTAGTAAAAGCATATACCATGTTCATGGATAGAAAAAATAAACATCATTTAAATGTCTATATTACCCAAAGCAATCTGTAAATTCAGTGCAATTTGTATTAAAATACCAGTTGCATACTTCAAAGATATAGAACAAATATTCCAAAAATTTATATGGAACCAAAAAAGAACACGAATAGCCTCAACAATCTGTAAAAAGACTCAAATATATGTTATGAAACCATAAACATCTTGAAAGAAAACATAGGCAGTAAACTCTCCGATATCTCTCATAGTAATATTTTTGCTGATTTTTCTGCACGGGCAAGTGAAATAAAGAATAGGATAAATAATTAGGACTATATCAAACTAAAAAGCTTTTGCACAACAAAAGACACCATGAACAAAATAAAAAGACAACCCACACAATAGGAGAACATATTCGTCAATACGTCTGATAAGGGGTTAATAACCAATATTTATAAAAAGCTTCTAAAACTCAACACTAGGAAGGTAAATAATCCAATTTAATAATGAGCAAAAGTATTGAATAGACACTTCTCCAAAGAGGACATACAGATGGCCAATAGGCATATGAAAAAATGTTTAATGTCATTAATCATTAAAACCACAATGAGATACAACCTCACACCTGTCAGAATGGCGTTCATTAAGAAAACCACACACAATAAGTGCTGGTGAAGGTGTGGAGAAAAGGGAACCCTCCTGTACTGCTGGTGGGGATGCAGACTGGTTCAGCCACTGTGGAAAACAATATGGAGATTCCTCAAGAAATTAAAAATGGAACTGCCTTTTTATCCAGCTATCCCAATTTTAGGAATATATCTTAAAAACATCAAATCACTGATTCAAAAGAAGAAACACACCCTCATGTTTGTTGTAGCATTGTTTACAATAGCCAAGATCTGGAAACAACCCAAGTGTCCATCAGTGGATGAGTGGATTAAAAAGCAATAGTACATATATACAATGAAATACTATGTGGCTGTGAAAAAGAAGGAAATCTTACCTTTTGTGACAGCATGGATTGACCTGGAGATTATTATGTTAAGTGAAATAAGCCAGGCAGAGAAAGAAAAATATCATATTATCTCACATATATGTGGAATCTAATGAACAAAGTGAATTGAGGAACGGAATAGAGGCAGAGACAGGGTCACAGGGACCAGAGTGACAGCAGTCAGAGGGAATGGGGATTAGGGGATGAAATCAGAGAAAGTAAAGGGATTAGTGAAACTATATATACATAGTACAGAGATATAGATAATAGGGCAGCAAATCCTAGAGGGAAGGGGTGAAGAAGTTAGGGGGAGGGTGGCAAAGGAGGTATTAAAAGGGACACAGGAGTGGGGGTGAGAAAGTTATGTTCACTGAGACATTTGAATTCATGTAAACACAATCAATTAAAAATTAATAAAAATTAAAAAGAAAATCGAATAATGATCTTCCTCTCATGCCAAACCTCTGTAGTTACAATCCTGCGATGAAGAGTGCTGAGGCTATTGACTATTCTTTCTGCTCCCAAAGTGGCTTCCCAGCAGCTACTTTTAGCAATTGCTCTTGGCAGTGGCTTCTAGCACAGGCTCCCAACAGCTGCTCCCATCTGCAAGGGCTCTGCGCTGAAGTGGCTCCCTCTGGCAATAAGCCAGACTGCCAGAACTCTAGGGCAGCAGCAGGTCAGCCTATCTTGAATGGCCCTCGCCTCCCTCATCCTTTGCGAAGTGCCTGGTTGGCTCTTTTAGCACACTTTCTATGGGCCACTCACAGCAGGATCCACACAGAGTCCTTGAGGCAGTTACAGAGTGAAACTGTTCTTTTCCAGGGATGAATTCAAAAGTAGAAGATAAAAACTCTAAGTTACAGAACACAGTGCTATCTTCTCTGTCATTTTCCATGGTCTACTCAATACTTCTTGAGATTTGGGAGGCCCTTTGGAGTTGTAACTAACCCTCAGTGACTGTCAGAACACAAACTATCTTGTCTCATCTGACAGCATACATCTCCTCTTCTGGTAAAAGAATTCTGACTTGCACTGGGGGATGCTCCCCTCACCTAGTCTTAGTGAGTGTGGTTGAGGCGGATGGAGTACATGACACCCACTTACCCCTCTGTCCAAGCATTATACTATGTTCTATGTGTTGCACAGATTCAAAGTTGAACCAAGCAACAGAATTTCAGGAGTTTTATCTATATATGTATATATATATATTTTAAAAATCTCTCTTTATGATGGCCTTATTAAAGATAAAGGATTGTGTAATATTTAGCTGTGGGTAGCAACTATGGAGAGATGACCTGAATCTTGTGTGTGTGTATGTGTGCATGCGTGTGTGTGTGTGTGTGTGGTGTGTGTGTGTGTGTGTGTGTGTGTGTGTGTGTGTGAGAGAGAGAGAGAGAGAGAGAGAGAGATTCTTGAAATAATATTGAATACCTGGACTTAACCTACCTGACCAGCTTTAGCCATGGGCTTCTCTGTTATATGAGTTAATAAATTCCTTTATTATTATTTTAATTTTTTTTTCATAAACTAGTTTGAATTATGTTTCTGAAACTTGCGAGCAAAATAGCTCAGCTAATTTATCAGGGAGCTAAGGGATTGATGGAAGCCCCCGATCCAACTGGGCATCATTTCCTACAGAACAACCATGTAACCAGAACTTCTAGGACAGTTTTATTTCAAATGTTTCCTCCTATTTTTCCTATCAATATATTTTTAATTTTAATATTTGCACTTTATTATTTAAAAAAATAATAAATGGTAACTATGCCCATACAAGATAAGAACACCAATGAAAACCAAGTTTCTCCATATCTTGAGCCTTTCAGTATTATTTTATAAACCTTAAATTACAAAAGGGCTTAATAACAGCTTTCTTTTCTACATAGAATTGTTATAAAAATTAATCAGTGTTTGTAAAAGTATATACATCAAATCAAATAATAGTATATTAGTTTACATAGTATATAAAATAAACAGGGCATACAAATGTATGTTTTAATACTATTATTTCTATAAATAGCCTTGCAATGATTGTGAGGGGCTTGTGGAGGTCCATGTCTCCCTAGGACATCACAAGCCTTGGAAACAGTGTCTACAATCTGACAGCATTTAGCACAGTTTTTGTTGCATGTGAAGTGCACTTTGTTGACTGTTTGATCTGGATATGGTCCTTGGGGAAGTTCTAGTCGAGAATACTTTACTAAAATCAGGTGGTTCCTACTTGGAAAAAAAAATGAGAGATGCACTTCCAGATAATTCAATGACACCCAAAAAGTAGAAGAAAATTTCCAGAGAAATGAGGTATAGTGTAGAAATAATAGTTAATTGCTTTGTGTTTTTTCCTTTATTTTATGTGTGCAGATGTATTTAATGCTATGTGACTCAGTTGGAATTCCATAATAAAGCCTCCATTTTCTCATTGTCTAGAATGTAAAGGTTCAGAAAAGGCCCGAGGGAGTCATTTAATTACTTATATAAGAGTGGGGGTGCCAGGGAACAAGCTTAAGTCTTTCCTGGAAGTCTTCCTAGATTCAATCATCACTTTTAGAAGTCAGTCTAAGAGAAGGACAGGAACTTAGAGACCATCCACTTCATCCTCTCATTTTTCACACAGAAAACCCAGCCTCAGAGAGCTTCACTGATGCACTGATGTTCATTTGCTGCTCTAACCCATGGCCCTGTTCTCCACCACTGTCCTAAATTCTGTTACACTAGAGACACTAGGCATACTTTGTGCATATATAAACGAGTGTTTGTTTTAATAATCACACCTCATTTACTGTATATTTTAAAACTATAAATCAAACTTATGATTTCACTAGTATTATCACTTAGGAGTAGGAGAAACAGTAGCAAGAGCTGGTTTAAGGTAACAATAAATAAAAATAAAATATTACTTGTTACAGATATGTTGTTATGGCCAAAATTATGACTGATCTGAAAATGCCTGAAATCTGAAAGATAATTCTCATCATGACTTGTGGTATGACAAAATATGTATGTGTGTGTGTGTGTGTGTGTGTGTGTGTGTGTGTATATATATTATATGTAATATAAAAGAATTCTTACAGAGATGTACACATAAAATAATTTTGTTATATTTGAAATAATTGATTCATTGAAAAAATGTACATGAAGATATAAAACAGAAAATATGCATCAATTAAAGTTATTTATTTTTTTAATGTTCTAATATTGAAACTCAATTTTTCAATAATTTCATTCTCTTAAGAATTGTTAGTACTCTTTTATAACCATATTCTTGTCAAAAATAAGTTATATATATATAATAATTGAGATAAATCAGACTTATTCATTAGCTAAGGATGGTTTTTTTCAACTATTAATTTATTTATATGATAACTAATTATTGAGGTTTCACCATGTGTTGGGCACTATTCCAGACACTGGGAATATAGCAGTGAGAAAAAAGTGCTCTTATGGAATTTACATTAAAGTGAATTTAAAAAGCAGTAAAGAATTGTTATATAATATGTTAGAAAGTGACAAGTACTATCATGAAATGTAGAGCAGGGCAAAGTGATAGAGATTGACCAGAGGGGACTTCTGTGTTAAGGATGTCCTTTCTGGAAAGACATATGAACAGAGGCCAGAATAAAGTAACGGAGTGAGCCTTATGAATATCTTGAGAAAGAACATTTTGGACAGAAGGAAGAGAAAATTCCAATTATTCTTCTCTATCTTTTAAACAGGGTTCATTTTATGCTGTTTCTATAATTCTCACCAACATTCATCGAAAGAAATTTCTGTCTGAAATGTAGTATGCATGATCACTATCTAGTTCTGAAGTCCTTTCACGTGTATTGTTGTATTTGATATGCAAACACTTTGTAATATGGGAAAAGACGCTTTGTAATATGGAAAAAAACACTTTTTATGATCCCTAATTTATAGGAGAAATTAAGTGTTAGGAAAGTTAACTGATTTGCCTAAAACCATTCAGATAATTAGCAATAAATCTTAGCTTACCATCTAGATTTGATGTAGAAAGTCTGGTTTTATTTATTTATTTACTTATTTATTTTATTTATTTTTTTTTTCCTGAAGCTGGAAACGGGGAGAGACAGTCAGACAGACTCCCGCATGAGCCCGACCGGGATCCACCCGGCACGCCCACCAGGGGCGAGGTTCTGCCCACCAGTGGGTGATGCTCTGCCCCTATGGGGGGTCGCTGTGCCGCGACCAGAGCCACTCTAGCGCCTGGGGCAGAGGCCAAGGAGCCATCCCCAGCGCCCGGGCCATCTTTGCTCCAATGGAGCCTTGGCTGCGGGAGGGGAAGAGAGAGACAGAGAGGAAGGAGGGGGGAGTGGAGAAGCAAATGGGTGCTTCTCCTATGTGCCCTGGCCGGGAATCGAACCTGGGTCCCCCGCACGCCAGGCCAACGCTCTACCACTGAGCCAACCAGCCAGGGCTGAAAGTCTGGTTTTAAACCTATTAAGGAAGAAGGAAAAAAAAGAGAGTGCAGCGGGGAGAGAGGAGAAGAGGAAGGGAGGAAGGGAAGGAAAAAGGAAGAAAGAAAGAAGGAAGAAAGGAAGGAAGAAAGGAAAGAAGGAAGGAAGGAAGGAAGGAAGGAGGGAGGGAGGGAGGGAGGGAGGGAGGGAAAAAGGAAGAAAGAAGGAAGGAAGGAAGGAAGGAAGGAAGGAAGGAAGGAAGGAAGGAAGGAAAAGTAAATTTACTATTTACCATCAATAACTTATTAGGTATAGTTTCTTATTTATTCCTCATAACCATTCTATGAGATAGTAACTATTATTATCCTTATTATACAACTTCAGAAAGTAAAGATAATAATAATTTATTTGATAGAGGGAGGGAGGGAGGGAAGGAAGGAAGGAAGGAAGGAAGGAAGGAAGGAAGGAAGGAAGGAAGAAGGGAGGGAAGGAAGGAAGGAAGGAAGGAAGGAAGGAAGGAAGGAAGGAAGGAGGGAGGAAGGAAGAAGGGAGGGAAGGAAGGAAGGAAAGAAGGAAGGAAGGAGGGAGGGAGGGAGGGAGGGAGGGAGGGAAGGAAGGAAGGAAGGAAGGAAGGAAGGAAGGAAAGAGGGAGGGAGGGAAGGAAGGAAGGAAGCAAGAAGGGAGGGAAGGAAGGAAGAAAAGAAGGAAGGAAGGAAGGAAGGAGGGAAGGAAGGAAGGAGGGAAGGAAGAAGGGAGGGAAGGAAGGAAGGAAAGAAGGAAGGAAAGAAGGAAGGAAGAAGGGAGGGAAGGAAGGAAGGAAAGAAGGAAGGAAGGAAGGAAGGAGGGAGGGAGGGAGGGAGGGAAAGAAGGAAGGAAGAAAGGAAGGAAGGAAGGAAGGAAGGAAGGAAGGAAGGAAGGAAGGAAGGAAGGAAGGAAGGAAGGAAGGAAGGAAGGAAGGAAGGGAGGGATGATGGCTTACACTAAACGCCCCTCATTGAAGTGGAGTAAGGCCTGATAAGGAGGTACCCCATCGTGAAAATGAAAGTTGTGAAAGTGTTGTGGAAAGAATGAAACATGAAAAAAATCAAGTAAATTAGGGGTCATGAAGCAAGGTCATGAAGTCTTTGAAACTCAGATGTATATTCCTTGTTGATTTATTCAGAAGTGATGAAAACTGAAGGATGACTATCAGGGAAAAAATGTTTCTTTTTTACCCAGAGTCTTGCTGCTTCTTGTATAATGTGCATGACTCACTTGGCATACCTAGCAATTTATTGTTTCACCTTCCTGTCCACTTTCACTTTTGCTGATGAGGATTTGCTAAAATGATGAAACACAGAATGAAACCATGATGGCAGCATACCTTCCTGGAAAAGCACGTACAGGAGGAGTAAGTATGAGTTGCGGAGGGAGTCTGATACTACATGTCACGCTCTTTGCTCCTGTGAATGCTCAAAAATTTGGAAGGTGCTTGTTTGGAGCCTGAGTGGGAGTCCTGCTCAGAAATTGCAGAAAATAACAAGGTCGACACCTTTGCTGGCTAGGTCTCCTCTCCATATGAGTTAAAAGTATCAGTTGCTTCTTTTATCAAATAGTGAATTTTTCATTATCCAAAATGCAGAGAGTCTCAGAGATAATACAAGTGATAGCTCACAAGCCCACAGCTATCCCTTAGATCTCAATCTCCTTCCCATCCTCCATCCCAGGCTTACTTTCTCACAAGCCAGCAGTCAGCCATTATCTTGGTCAATGTCGATGTACATGTTGATAACTTGTTATATAGTCTGGGCTCAAAATTTCTGATGCACTCAAGTGTAGGGGCTCTCTATCCCACAGCTTGCTACCTGTTACTACTACTTGGATTTTGCCATCATGTAGAACTGCCCCACATCTGAAATCTTGTTTTGGAAATTTTCTTTTTCACTTAGGGAAAATAATAATTTATTATAGAAACTTCTTTTAAAAAATTACTCACAACCCTATCATTTAAAACCGTGTCAGAGGTCCTTGGTGCCTTTTCCATCTTCATTAGAAACTCGAGCAGTGAGAATGAGATGACTTCTGGCGCTTCCTTCACCTCCTTCCAAGGGCTTAAGTTTGGCTTTGTCTGCCTCTGCTAATTTGATTTTACTATCCATTTTTTATCTTCCCAAATTCTTGACATCTCTTTTTCTGCTGTATCTCCTTCTTTTGGTCCTTGTAGGGTCACATTTTAAAATATTTAGTGTTTTTTAGGAGAAATAAACAAGTGCACTCGGTTTACTATGTTCAACTTCCTAGCTACAGTCTTTTTGCGCTGCCCCATTCAACTTGCTTACTGCCTTGCCTAACCAGTCTCTTGCTATCTCCTTCACTCTATTTTCTTCATCCCATATGCTAAGCTGTATTAATCTATTCCCAGATATTTGCATCCTCTGATACTACACTTAGGAAAGCAGAGTTTTAAAAAGCCGTATGAAGTTTGTCACTGCTGCTTACAGTCTCAACCACGTCGTTAAAGACACTCAACTATCTTCTGAGACCTTCCTTTTGTAATCCCCCAACAGCAATTCTAAGGCTTTACTACAGTTTTCAGCTCTTTAAGTGTAGGTCTCTGGAGGTAGATTGCCTGAATTTGTTTCCTAGTTCTAGCACTTACTAACTCTAATGACCATGAGCATGTTGCATAACTCTTTCTATAGTCCCTCATATATAAAACAGGGATGATCATAATAGTTATTAAAAATAAAGTTCCAGGAGTAATATTAATCATGAGATTTTAAAATAATTAAATGTGTTAATAAGTGTAAACCTTCTAGAAGAGTTTCTTGTATGTAAAAAGTACTATGTCTTCTTTCCTTAAATAAATGAACTAACTCCCTTCTACCCAGAGAAAATCAAAGCTACTTAACTCCATTATTTCACATGTCACAAATGTTTATACCTACATACATATTTCTTTCCTTATAAAGTACGTGATACATACAAGGTAGATATAGAGAGGGAACTTAGAAGTACCTAAACCATCCTATCACCTGAGATAGCTTCCGATAAGTGACCCAGATAGGCTTTGAAGGTTAAATATGAGCCAGATGGTGAAACTGGAAGAGTCACTTTAGGCAAGAAGAACCTCATATATAAACATATAGGGTTGTACATAACATGACACTTTGGAAACTGTAACCATATTTAACAAAGCAAAGGAATTTATATGTATATTGAATATGTGGTTTTATGAGGGTGAGGGTTTCTCTTCCTTATATAGCACTTCTGTGCATTTTATTAGCTGAATTAGGTTATTGTTCATTAATTTGTCAAGTTTATGTCTTCTCAGGTTGTACATCTTGTGGTTTGGGATGGTGTCTTACACTTATTTTAATTGCTCGGAGCAGTTCCAAATATTTGGTAAGTCCTCAGCAAATGATTATTAAATCATTATTCTTTGAGATTCAAGAAGGTTTTCATTGCTTACAGTCAGTTTCTAATAGCCAAGAAAGTGTTTATTTAAATAACCATGCTTTTAAGTTGACAGTAAACATGCAAACACAAGAGAATTAACAGAAGTTGTAGCTTTGCAATATAACTATAATTAATAAAGATAAGACAATGAGTGCATGCAGAAAACAATGATTTTACATGCTCTTATGCTAAAGTGACGACATATGCTAAGATGCAACCAAAGTAATATATGTTCTAAGAAATATTTATCAAAAGCAGCCCTGCTTGCAAAATTCTGATGCATTTTAAAAAGCAATATTGATCAATGGTAATGTTTACATTAAACTTAGTATACATAGTTATAATGTTAAAAAAAATCCCTTAAAAAACTTTTACTTTCCATTTGCACATGCAACTCTGTGTAAAATTGGAAAGTCTGCAAAGTATGTCTTCTGTGCCAGGAGCTTCCGCATCTGTATTTCTCTGTTTCTGCTTCATGGTGGCAACACCTTCCATTTACAGGAGGTAGGGCCCATCTACCTCCTGTGCAACATCCTGTTATTAAAAGATGGAAATAAGCTGATGCAGTTTGGATATACTCTTCTTAATGCCGCCAACTTTATTTTTAAGTGAGAGGAGGGGAGATAGTGAAACAGACTCCTGCATGAGCCCCAACCAGGATCCACCTGACAACCCCTGTCTTGAGCCAATTCTTGAATCAACTGAGCAATTTTTAGCACCTGAGGCTGACACACTTGGACCAACCAAGCCATACTCAGCACCCAGGGACACTCAAACCAATTGAGCCCCTGGTTGTGGGAAGGAAAGAGGGAGAGAAGGGGGAGGGAGATGGAAAGAGAAACAAATGGTTGTTTCTCTTGTGTGCCCTGACTGGGGATTGAATCCCAGACATTGATAGGCCAGGCCCACGCTCTATCCACTGAGCTAACTGTCCAGTGCTGCCTCCAACTTTTTACAGCATGATATTTCTCTTACTTTTTGTTTGGTGTCCCAGAGTTCTCTTTCTAAAATTTCCCTTCCTTTTATTGTCAAACAGGAAATGATGGCAATATGAGTCTTTTTATATGTTATGAGCTTTGATAAATTACACATTATTATGGAAATATGTGCATCAACATGTTCCTCCTGACGGGATTTGCATGTTAATTTTTCTTTCTTTTTTTTTTTTTTCTCTAATGGTGTAATGGAAGATTTTCATTTGAGGAGTTTAAGTTTTCTGCCAACAAGTGAAGAAATTTGTGACTTGTTTTGTTCAAGGATATTCTGAAGTTATAGTGAAGCATGTAGGCCACTCAGGCAGAAAACAGCTCTAGTAAAATAAAATTCTGTAAGAAATCTGCACATTTGGTTTGGTTTTCTCAGGACACCCAAATTTTGACCATAATGGTCATGGATAGTACAGTTATTTCAGGTATAAAAAGAGCTATGATTTTACCTTAGACTACAGACATAGATAAAACAAATACTTGTCAAAGATTTGGTGTACTCAAATATAAAAGTATAAAAATGCATAGGGTTCTGGCCAGCCTCTTCCTGGTTCATCCTTCTATTGGAGTCTATGAATGTCTTTTGAAGTCACTTATTATACTTTACCAATGGATCCCATTGCTTGTTTTCTATGCCATTTTTTTAAAAAAAACTAATTCCAGATTATTCTCAACCTCTGTTAAAGTGATTGTCCAGTAGTACTTTAAATATTATCTTTATCAGTTGATTTACAGGCAAGCCCTTCTTTAACTTATAAAACAGAAATATAAAAATTTCTGTTATGTAATCTGTAACAATATTTTCATGCCCATTTAAAACAGTTAAAATAAAAGAGAATTCTTTAATCTTGATTAAACCTAATTTCTTTAACTGTTTTTGTTTTGTTTTTTTTTTGAGGGGGGAATTGAGGATACTTGACCTTTTTCCATTAAATCAAAGATCACTTCTCATTCCTCCCATCCAAGTACTAACCAGGCCCGACCCTGCTTAGCTTCCAAGATCAGACGAGATTGGGTGCATTCAGGGTGATATGGCTGTAGACACTTCTCATTCCTAAAATTCATTTTCCCTCTATAGGTACCTCTGACCAGGATTTAAATATATTCTTTGTGTTGCCCATTCTAAAAGTATAAAAGAAAAAAACTGTTTTAGATTCCATGTCTTCCTTCAGCTACCAGCCCCCCCCTCTCTCTTTCTCTCTCTCTCTCTCTTCCCTTTACTTGTTCAGAAACAAATGTTCTACAGTTATTGTGTGTACTTAGCCTCTCTTTCTATTGTTCATTTCAAAACCTATCTCAGTTTGGCTTCAACCTCAACAATTCCCAAAACTGTTTTTCTATGATTATAAAATTAACTTGATATTAAAACCAAGTGGCTTTTCAATATTGACCTTTGCTACATTTAATCCTGTTAACTTCATATTCCCTCTTGAAAGACTTTCTTCTCTTACTTCTGAAGATACTGCTCTCTTCTGGCTTCTAGCTACCATTCCGGCTTCTCTTATTCAATTATTTTTGTTAAGTCTTCTTTTTCTTCTTTCGTTCTGTAAAATGTAGGTTTTCTTAAGGATTCCAGCTTAGATATTCTTCTCTTCTTCCTCTACACACTTGTATTTTATAATCTTATCCACTTTTACAATTTCCATTCCACCATAGTGACTAATGAATCTAAATTGCTTTGAACTCCTTCCATTATCTTTTCTGAGCCTCATTTATAAATAGTTTTTTTCAATGGCCCACTCAATATTTCTGGATTTCCTGTAAGCACCGAAAACTCAACATAGGAAAAACAAGATCTTGTCATCTTTTGAAAACGTATTTCTCTCTCAGTGCTTTATAACATAAATGCAATCACTTGCTTATGCTAGAAAACAAGAAAGTATCTCCACTAAAATAGAAGTAATATATTCAGAGATTCATAACCATAATATGTCTACTTCTATCTATTTTTCCCACTTCTCATGGTCAAATAATCACTGTTTCTTGTTATACTAGATATTTGCCAAAGTAGAACAACTGGTGTCCTCCATGCTTATGGTCTTACATTCCTGCAGTCCACCCTACACACCCCAGACAGCATATCTTTCTTGGAAGACAAATATGATCATATCTCCTTTTTGCTTCAAATCCTTCAATAAATTGTCATTTCCCTCAGGAAAAAGCTTAATCTTTTTATCAGAGTTTATAAAGCATTCTGTGATTCAATCCCAGCTGACTTCTACTTTTATATTTTTAAGACAATTTTTATTTTTCAATTACAGTTGACATACATTACTATATTAGTTTCAGGTGGAAGTACACCCCAGTAAATAGACATTACATAACTTGACACTATGCATAGCCATTAGAATATTATTGACTGTATTCCCTGTGTTATACTTTATGGCCCCATGACTATTCTGTAGCAACCAATTTGTACTTCCTAAGCCTTTCACCTTTCTTATCCATCCTCCCCCGGTCTTTTACCTATCGGGAAACTATCAAAATGTTCTCTGTATCTATGAGTGTTTTCTGTTCTGCTTGAGGGTTTACTTTGATTTTTAGATTCAATTGTTGGTAATATATGTATTTATTATCATTTTATTGTTCATATTTTTATATTTTATTTTTCTTCAAAAAAAAAACCCTTTAACATTTCATATAATATTGTTTGGTGGTGATGAACCCCTTTAGCGTTTTCTTGTCTGGCAAGCTCTTTATCTGTCCTCTGATTTTAAATAATAGCTTTGCTGGGTAGAGAAATATTGGCTATAGGTCCTTGCTTTTTATCACTTTAAATATTTCTTGCCAATCCCTTCTGGCCTGCAGTTTCTGTTGAGAAATCAGCTGACAGTCTTATGGAAGCTCTTTTGTAGGTAACTAACTGCTTTTCTCTGCTGTTCTTAAAATTTTCTCTTTGTGTTTAATCTTTTGCATTTTAATTATGATGTGGGCCTCTTGAGGTTGTTTGAGACTCTCTGTGCTTTCTGGACTTGTGTGTATATTTCCTTCACCAAGTTAGGGAAGGTTTCTGTCATTATTTTTTCCAGTAGGTTTTCAATTTCTTGTCCTATCTCTTCTCCTTCCAGCATCCCCATGATACAAATGTTGGTATGCTTGAAAATTGCCCCAGAGGCTCCTTACACTATTCTCATTTTTTTAAATACTTTTATTCATTTTGTTGTTCTTGGGTATTTATTGATTTCTTATTTTCCAAATCACTGATTTGATTCTCAGTTTTATCTACTCCACTATAGATTCCCTGTAAATTATTCTTAATTTCAGTTAGTGTATCTTTGATTTCTGACTGGTCATTGTTTATATTGTTGAGGTTCTCACTAAGTTCATCGAGCATCCTTATAACTAGTATTTTGAACTCCGCATCTAGTAGATTGCTTGTCTTTATTTTATTTAGGGTTTTTTTTTTCTGGAGTTTTACTCTGTTCTTTCATTTGAAACATGTTTCTTTGTCTCCTCATTTTGGCTGCCTTCCTGGGTTTTTTTCTCAGTATTAGGTAGAGCTGTTATGTCTCCCACACTTGATCAAGTGGTCTAATGTAGTAACTGTTCTGTAGGGTCCAGTGGCACGGCTTCTCTGATCATTTAAGCTGGGTACTTGAGGTGCGCCCCTGTGTGGGCTGTGTACACCCTCCTCTTGTAGTTGAGCCTTGATTGCTATTGGTACTTCAGTGGGTGGGTGTAGGGAAAACAGCTGTATCAGGCTTGCTCTCTGGTTTACTGGCTGCAAACACTTTGCCTGCCTAGTGCATGAGCACATGGTGCTACCACATGCTTATTATAGTTATGTAAGGCTATGGGTGCTTTCCCTAGGGGGCAGCTGCTCCCATCTAGTTGCAGATATACACCAAGGACACTTTACTTAAGCCAGGCTTTGGATGGCAGGGCCATGTGCTCCTCCCTGCCCCAACGTTGCATAGACAATGACTTCTCAAAGACCACATAGCATGCACCAAGGGACCTAGCAGAGGCTGCCCCACAATCCCCATACAGGTTTCATGAGATGGCCCTGACCTCTAGTCCTTATGAGTATTAATTGATACACACAAAATAGAAGCAGGGACAAGAATGAGAAAGTCAGGAAGCAGAGAAGACAATGAGGAGGTCAGGAATGGGAAATTTATTAGAGCAGATTAAAGGGCAAGCAAAGTAGCTCAAATGTCCCCACATGTTGATTAATCAGAATTGCTAATTCTATCCTTATTATGCTGCATTTAGCACAGTACTGCATTCAGTACTTTTGTCAGTAAAGCCACTGTGGCCCTTGCCTCAGGGCACTGAACTCTGACTCTGTTTTATTTTCTTTTTCAGGGTTTCTACATTTCCCCCTTTTATGTTTGAACTAATAATGTTTAAATTTTTAATCAGTTTGGAAGGACATTTTTTTATAGGTGACAGTGGTTGCAGTGGAAGATGAAGGGCAAGCAGAGAGAGAAACAGGTTTTTAGGGGTCACAGGCACGCTATATTTTGCAAAACTTCTTTAGCAGGTCCAGTTAGATACTTCAAAGTGCCCCAGGTGATGTCAGGTGCTCCCTGAGTGCTTGGGAGCAAGTTAGGTGTCCCCCTCTTTTTGGGGTTCATTCTCAGAAGTGGACTCACTATCAGCTTCTGGATCTCTGGAACCAGATGCTTCCTAGGGGCTGGTGCCAACCCATAATAAGGCTTTACTTTCTTCACTGGTAACCAAAGAAGACTTGTTGGTGACAAATTGCAACATACCCTCACCCCCAGGTTAGCAATTCAATCAGACTCTGTCACTCAGGGCCAGCTAAGACATCCCAGTACAACATGAGAGGCTTAGGCCATTGCTTGACTGGTATAAAATGCCTCTTGGTTGCAGAAAGCTGCAGAAAGTACAAATGAGGAAATGTTCAAAAAATAAGAGTAAAAAGAGCCTTATACAATCGTTCTCATGAGGGTGAATCTCTCCTCCTGACTGCCCCTTTTTTGTTTGTTCAGTTGGTGCTTAAGAAGGCCATTGGTTCTTTCTGCAATACTTGTAAGTATGGTTGTCTTCCTCAAGCTCCTGAGTCCCCCAAGAATGTCTCAACATTCCTGTTTGCTTTCCTTTCAGGACAATTCTCCTAAATTCTTTCTCTCCTCTCCTTTTCTCACCTTTGTTCACTTTCTCAGTTCCCTCTTCTTTTGTTTCTTCTCTCTGCACAACCTTCTGTGACTTACACAAATCTTCTTCTTTATTCAGAAATAACCAGCTTTTAGAACAACTTACTTTCTTTCTTTTTCCTTTAAAAGTACATCCACACCTTGTACCCTCTATCATTAAAATCTTACAATTTCTTTCTAATTAATAAGAATTCTCAATTTCCAAACACCTTAACTTTCAGTGAGGACTAAGTTGGTAATTAGCAATTTTAGATTGATACTTTTCTGAACATATTTCATGACCTTGAAAATCAGGTTTTTTCACTGGCAAACAAACTTATGTTTTCAAAAGATATAACAGAGATAATAGAAACCTTTTGTCCAAAATATTCATGAAAATCAGAAAAATTCATAGTCCAGTGTAGTTTCTGATGCTCATAACTGTGTGTTAATAAATTTTACTGAAATATAATTTTTCTCCCTAAAATTACCCTTAGTTTTTTAAAGAGCCAAATTAAGATTATCATAGGTAACAGTATTAAGTCCAGTTTTAACTTGGCCTGGCAACTTGCATAAACACAACAGATTAACAATTGACCATATTGGCTTTTTCCAATCTGCTTTGCTGGAACTTTGTAAGAAATTTTTAGATTGAGCTTTAACTAGCCCCTAAAGGCACACACAGACATACAGTTCTCTATGTGGCTACACAGTTGCCATTAGACTCTGCCTCCAATCTTTCTGAAAATGTCCTTTTCTGCCACAGTTATAACAAGTTTGTGGCCTCAATGTGGCAGCAAATACCCAGGCTCAATGTAACTTGTACTTACACTTTGACAAGCTTTAATCATTTCTGCTGTATTGGGGTGCTTCCCCTTTAAGAGGAGCCAATATCTTTTTGCAATCAAAATGTGCCGTCTCATAAGCCAACTTTAGGGTTAGCACCTCTGCTGCTTGTTCTACCTGTCATGAGATGGCAGTTTGAGGGTGATTAATAGAATCAATATAGAGTTCATTTGGTCTCTGGTGGATGCTTACAAAAGAGCCCATAGGGGTCTTGATATCTGGAATCTGACCCATGCCTTATAGGCCACCGTAAAATCCTGAGAAAAGGTAACACGGTTCATGCAGGCCTGAGCCTGAGGAGTGTCATAAGCCCCGGCTCCTGTAAGCATATCAACTCCAGTTGGAACTCCCACATTCAGATTCTCTACAGCTTGTGTCTGAGCTGCATCCTGGTATTCTTGTAGCTAGACACTGTATTGAGCAGTGGTGGTCACTGCTTTCATTAACCCCTTCCAGTCCCATGGGGTCATTTCGTATCCTGTGCCAATTGCCTCAGTCATTCCTTTGGTAAAGGTGCTTTGTACTCCATTTTAAGTAGCAGTTTTCCTGAATTCCTTAAAGACCAGGAAAGGGAGACTCTCATGTCATCCTGGCAGGTGGATCACTGGGAATGTCTGAAAACAATCAATGATCATACTTTCAGTTTGCTGTGGAAGTGGGGGTGATGGTAGTTCTGGCTCAGAGGGAGGCTTGGGGGTTTGGGGAGGTGGCTGGTGAGGTTGGGGCTTATCAGGAGGGGACATCTGGTGATTTCTGCCCTGAATCGCATAGTGCCAATCGACAATGATTCCATGTTGTTAGCTGTTGTGCGTTGCAGAGGTAGTGCCCCATGCACTCCCAGGCTTTACCGGCGAGGCTCCCCTCTTCTGGCTACCAAGGACACTGTTGGCGGACTACAATAAGCAACTTTGTGAGTTGCCAACTGGTGACCTTATACCCCACACTGTGGAGAAGGCCATGAAGTTGGAGCTTATGGTTTCACGGCTCTGGGATCAGGAATCCCAAATGCTAGAGGGCAAATGAAAGAGAAGAGGGAAAGGAGGGGAATACCCTGGTCTGAAACCTATTTGACCTCATCACAGGTGTTCGGAGACTATTCCTCCATCATATGTGTCCCACTTACCAGGATGTGTCGGACGTCCTTTTCCTGTGCCAGGCTTTGGAAGTTAGTTTCGCGGTTTGGTCCCCACTCCTCACACAGGGCACCAGTTGTCACATAGACAATGACTTTTCAAAGACCACATAGCATGCCCCGAGGGACCTAGCAAAAACCACCTCACAATACTCTATACAGGTTCCATGAGATGGCCCTGACCCCCAGTCCTTATGAGTATTTATTGATACACACAAATTAGAAGCAAGGACAAGAATGAGGAAGTCAGGAAGCAGAGAGGACAATGAGGAGAAGAAAATGAAGAAACCAGGAAGTGGAATTTCTTTAGAGCAGATTAAAGGGCATGTGAAGTAGCTCAAATGTCCACAGGTATTGACTAATCAGAATTGTTCATTCTATCCTTATTGTGCTGCATTCTGCAGAGTACTGCATTCAGTACTTTTTTCAGAAAAGGCACTGTGGCTTTTGCCTCAGGGCACTGAACTCTGTCCTTTGTTTTATGTTCCTATTCAGGGCCTCTGTACCCCAGTAGTCCTCCTTAAAGGCCAATGGCATCAGTGGACATGGCTTTGGACTGTACAGGCCCCGCACCTATATTGGGTAGCCTTATTGGCACTGTGGGATCAGGGGCTAGAGGTGGACCTCCAGTTAACTTCCTGGGCAACCAGCACCAGGCCACCTAAGATATAAGTGTATTATCCCTTGAGTGCTCAGGGAGACAGCATTACAAAGAGCACCTTTGTAATTTATTCATAGCCAATAATGAGTTCTCCCATTTTATTACACACAGGGACAAGTAGTTTCTGGTGAACAGACCAATAAGGTTTGGTATGCCCACCCAGGGTGGCCTCTGGTACCAGCTATTGTGCTGTCTGTGGCAAAACTCTGGCCTGTATTCTGCCAAAAGGGAAAGATTTCTCTCTCTTGGTGTCACTAACCACTCTCTCATTTCACCCATGACTTGTACTTTGTAATTCTGTTGCTGTAGTCCGTACTGTTTGTTTATGTAGTGTGCCTCACTCCTTGCACAGGAACCATCACAGAAGATACCTGTCACATAGATTGTGAGGCAAGCAAGCCTAAAGGGGTGGAATGTGGGGAAAACAGCTGTGTTGGTCTTGCTCGCTGATTTACTGGCTGCAAGCACTTTGTCTGACTAGTGTGAGCACGTGGCAGCGCCATGTGCTTATAGTCCATGTAAGGCTATGGGTGCTTTCCCTCGGGTGTGATTCTCCCAGATTGTTGTCCGGCCACTGTGAGGTGTGGTTTTCCTGATCAATTGCCCTTCACTGCGAAAAGCAGGTTTTCCTTTGTTTATTCACTCGCCTGTGTTTGCAAGCTTCCAATAAATGAGTAATGGCTTGTTGCTTTCTGGCTCCACAGTTTCTTTACCATCTACCTGAATTCAATGCAAACCTGCCTGGCCTCAACGACTAACAAACATTACAGAGGAATTAACCCCCAGACCGATCAGCTGACCGGACTGGCTGCAACCACTGATAACCACGAAGGATCAGCTGCGTGAAGGATCAGAGCAGAAAGTATTTCAGCAGGGTTCTGGTGCTCGCGAGTCTACCCCTTGAGTGTGTCACTTGTAGAGATGCTTCGATGTGGTCTGAAGCTGGCTCTGGGGCCTCCCGGAGATGCAAGCCAAGGGCAGCCGCCACCTATGTTCTGCATGGGGCCACCCAGCATGAGCTACAAAGTGAACTGCAGGTGGCTGCTATTTGTGCTGGGCTTGGAAGTGTCCAAGAGAGGCCAAGCTATGAATCAAGCCTGGCTGCAGGTAGTGCCAGGCCTGGGGCCACTTGTCAAAAGGTCTGGGGCATGCTGAGGCCAGATGCTGCTTGTTGTAGAGATTTTAGAAAAATCTGAAGCTGAGCCAAGACATTTGTATAGAAAAGCTACTGGTAACAATTTGAGTGGGCCAGAAAGTTGGGAGGGCCGGGCCTTAGGAAATCAGTAGGGTGAGGCCAACAATATTAGGCAGGTTGATGAAGACTCACAGATGGTGCCCACCTGCACCCTGCAGGGGAGGGCTCAGAAAAGGAACAATAGCATGTGCCAGCACTTCATCTGGGAGGAAGCTGACCCCCACCCCACAGCTGTCATCCTGATGCTGGAAATTCAGTTTCTTCCCATATGTTTCTGGTGCCTCTCAAGCTGCTGCCCCAGCTGCCTCAGAGGGAGTGAGTCAGAGTAAGTCCACGCATGCGCCCTTAAAGAGGAACTGCCTGGGATTCCCGTAGCCCTCCATCTCCCTCAGCCTCCATCCCTGATGGGTTTTTACAGCCAGAGGTTATGGGGACTTCTTTTCCTGTCACTGGAGCTGTGGGCTGAGGAGCCTGATGTGGGGCTGGGACCCCTCACTCTTTGAGGAGGATCTCCACAGCTGAGATACCCCATCTGGTTTTTATGCACCACACCTGGGTGTGGGAGCAGCCCCGTGCATGCTTCTGCCTTTCCTACAAGTGTCAAAGTGGCTTCTTCTTTAATTCCCTAGGTGTAGGGCTTCCATTCAACCAGGTTTCAGGTGGTTCTGAATGATGGTTGTTCTATAGTTTCAATGTACTTTTAATATGGTTGTAGGAGGCGAGTACTGCATTTACTGTGCCTACACCACCATCGTCACTGCCCATTTTTATTTCTGATAACCGTTCAAGTCTATGTTTCAACTCTGTGAAGAATTTCTTCTGTTCCTTGAATGCACCATGTGCCATCTCACTTTTGTGTATGACTTTGCCAGGATTATTTTTGGTTATCTTTTCCCACTTTTTACTAGGATAGACTTGTGTCCAGGCTTCTGATATTAACTATCACTGCCTTCTCTGAATCCCAAGATGGACTTAAATGGCTCTTCTTTGCATCACTATTCACCTTGTAATAGAAATTACCACACTATTGCTTGTTTATTTGCCTTTATTTCCTACTATTATGTAAGTTCTGTAAGAAAAAAACTATTCTTATTTATCATTGTAACAGTAGGGTGAAGAAGAAGGAGGCATTACATGAATATTTCTCAAATAAATAGGTATTGCATATACCTTCCTTTCCTGCTAAAATTTCAAGAATTTTGAGGGCAGAGACCATTCCCAGATTGTTTTTAAATTCCAAAAAATGTTCTCATATGTTTAATAAATGCTTCCTTTCGTATGATTTCTATGCTCTTAAATTTGCTAAGGTGTGCGTTATGGCCCAGAATGTGTTCTATCTTGGTGAATATTAGAGAAAGAAAAGCATATTCTGCTGTTGTTCTATGATGCATTCTATAAATGTCAATTAGATCTATAGTTGATTGATGGTGCTATTCAGTTCAACTATATCTTGACTGATTTTCTGCCTACTAAATCTGCAATAATTAATATTGTGGTATTGAGGTCTCTAAGTATACTGATAGATTCATGTATATTTTCATGCAGTTTTATCAGTTGTTACATCACATATTATGATGCTTTATTGTTAGGCATATACATTTTAAAGACTGTTATGGTTTCTTGAAGAATTGACGTCTATACCATAATGTAATGACCCTTTTGATCACTGACAATTTTTCTTGTTCTGAAGTCTGCTTTGCCTGAAACTAATATAACTATTACAGTTTACTTTTGATTAGTATTAGCATGGTATTTTCTTTTCTCCACAGCTTTACTTTTACTCTCTCTAAATCTTTATATAGAAGTTGGTTTCTTGGCCCTGGCCGGTTAACTCAGCAGTAGAGCAGTGGCCCAGCCTGTGGAAGTCCTGGATTTGATTCCCATTCAGGGCACACAGGAGAAGTGTCCATCTGCTTCTCCACCCCTCACCCTCCTTCTTCTTTCTCTCTCTTTCTCTATCTCTCTCTTCTGCAACTATGGCTCAAATGGTTTGAGCAATTTGGCCCCAGGTGCTGAGGATGGCTCCATGGCCTCCCCTCAGGTGCTGAAATAGCTTGGTTGTTGAGCAACAGAGCAGCGGCCCCAATTGGGCAGAGCATCACCCTGTAGGGGGTTTGCCAGGTGGATCCCAATCTGGGCACACATGGGAGTCTGTCTCTGCTTCCCTGCCTCCTGCTTCTCAATAAAAAAAAAGAAAAAAAAGAAATTGGGTTTCTTGAATACAATTGCTTGATGTGTGGTACCAATTCATGGCTGGATATTTAGGGATTTGCAAGGAACATAATTGGAAAATTAATGACAAGGCAATTTGGAGAAGAGGTATGTAGATAGACTTCTCTAATGGGCAGAAGATATTTATTTCTTATGTGAGTGCTCACAGAAAGGTGATCTCAGTAAAGAAGGATATTAATAACCAAGTGGATAGCATGGTCCATTCTGTGTATTCCAGTTATCCTCTCCCCTCAGCCACCCCTGTCATCTCCCACTGGGCTGATAATATAAAGCGGCCATGGTGGGAAGGATAGAGGCTATGCATGGGTCCACCAACATAGAGCAAGGCTGATCTAGCTATGAACACTTCTGAGTGCCCAGTCTTCCAGCAGCAGAGACCAACACTGAGTTCCTGATATGGCACTGTTTCCTCAGGGATTGATCAGCTCCCCAGTGGCAGGATTAATATCAGACCATTTCCAACTGGATATAGGTTTGTATTCCCTTTATGCAATGCTTCTGCCAAACCTTCATTCACAGTTTTTCAGAATGCCTTCCCCACCATCACAGTTTTCCACACAGTATTAATTCTGATCAAGGAACTTACTTCACAACAAAAGAATTGTGGAAATGGGCCATGCTAAATGGTCTTCCCTAATGTGCTGGCACCTTGACCCCTAACTGCCCAGCCTCTAGAGCTGTGAGAAAAAATAAATGTCTGTTGTTTAAACAACCCAGTCTATAGTTTCTCATTATGGCAGTCCAAGCTGACTAAGACAATTACAAATTTTCATATACAGTATAATGTAAAAATAAAGTTAACTTTTTTCTGTATGCTATCCAATTGATCCTATACATTATTGAAAAAAAATTCTTTTTTTCCCCTCTGAATCAGAGTGGCATCTTTGTTATAAATCAGTTTACTGCATATGTGGGGATCTGCTTTTGGCCATTTCCTTTGATATTTTATTTATTTTGCATCAATATGTCTTCAAAGTTGTGAATTTATAGTAAGACTTGACATCTTTTAGTGTAAATCCTCAAGTTTTTCTTATTTCAAATATTTTTGTATTCTAGGTCCTTTACATTTCTATATTGAATTTAGGGCCATTCTATCAATTTCCACCAAGAAAAATAAGCTTCTGGGATTTTTTTCTCAGAACAACACTGCATTTGTAGGTTATTTGGTGGTGGGGGGAGATAACATCTTAATATTAATCATCTACTTCATTATCATGACAGAGTTCTCCCTTTATTTAGGTCTTCTTGAACTTCTCTCAGCAATATTTTGTAATTTTCTGTACAGAGGTTTTGAACAGTCTCATTTCAAATTTTTTCTTAAATTGAAAATTGATATATAAAATTAAAATTTCACCTGATCAATGGTGACAAAGTGGATAGACTATTGACCTAGGAAGCTGAGATTCCAGGTTCAAAACCCTGAGATTGCCAGCTTGACCACAGACTCATCCAGCTTGAACACAGGCTTGCCAGCTTGAGCATGGGTTTGCCGGCTTGGTTACTGGCTTGAGCCCAAAGGTCGCTGGCTTGAAGCTTAAGGTTGCTGGCTTGAGCCCAAGGTTGCTGGCCAGAGCAAGGAGTCACTGGTTCAACTTCAGCCCCTGGTCAAGGCATATACAAGAAGAAATCAATTAAAATGGTGCAACTATGAGTTGATGCTTCACATCTTTCACCCTTCCTGTGTGTGTCTCTGTCTCTAAAAAATAATAATATTAAATTAAACTAAAATTTTTCTTCCTAGATAATGTTTACAAGTGACTCATTCCACAAAGAAAAATAAGTGTTACTATGCTAAAAGTGACATGAGAATTCAGTTATTAAATGCATTACAAATTATATTTTGCTTATAAAGTTTTGAAGGTATAAGTATCTACATGTAAGACTAATTAATCATGTCAAATTATTATTAAAAATCATTGAACATATAATTTGAAACAAAGGTCCAGAAGAGACAATTACTTTCCTTCAAACATCTTTAATATAATCTTAGGTAAGAAATTATTAGTGATGAACAGATGTTGGTTTAGTCCTATTCAGATATGAAACAAGCACACATACATACATGTGCAGGTGCCTGTGTACATACACACGAATGAATACACACAGGCATTCTTAGAAATTTAGAAATCATCTCTAGCAAAGATGAAAAAGGACTAAATTTGCCAACCCAATCCTGAGAATAACTATCTCTCAACCATTTGCAATGCAGGCATATTACAACTTGCACAAAGCTGACCTAGGAGCTACTAACCTTGAGGACAAATACAAAATAAAGTAACCTTGTTATAGTAAAACAAACAAAAAAGCAAAATAGAGAAAAAAACCTCATTATATTTTGTCATATTTGATTAAGATTATTCAATTATTACTGAATTATTGTCAGAACAATGTCTTTAGTGACTGACAAAGAAATTCTATTTGCATTTCTATTAAGAATGAATATTATCTTCAGGTATAGTGTGGTAGAGTTTGCTGGCTAACTAAAGAAAACAACGTCAGACAAGAAGGAATTCCATTTAGATAGGAATGTTTTACATTGCTCCTTTGATGGTTACAAGAAAAGGAGACAGAATTAAACAAAGGAAGTTTATAACTATTTTAGGCTGCTTTCTTCCTTGATGATAAACAGATATACTGTCTGTTGAAGCCTATCTCAAAATCTGACTGTAAAATTTCTCTGGTCAACAAAATTACTCAACTCACACCTGTGCTTCTTCATTCATTAAGGGAGGACAAAATATGGAAAGATGGAACAAGTAAGAGCTATGACTATTAGGTAAATATTTTTAAAAGAAAAATAAATCTAGATTTCTTTTCAATGAACACTCACATCAGGTATCTCTTGGAAAACTACCAAAAGCACCACAAGGTCAAAGCTAAAGGGAAAGTTACTTAAGAGAGTAAAATTATGGGCTAAAACATTCAGTAGCTGTTTCTGATTTTGACATCGTCTTTCCTTCTTGCCCCTCACCAGCACAAACCACAGTAAAAGGAACAATAAAAATAACTCTGAGGCTGAATTTGGCCACCTTTTCTGTACTGACACTGAGAAGTCTATCAGTTGACATGGTCCACAGTGAGCCAGTCCTCAACAAGACTGCATTGTATCAGTGCTTCTGGTAGTACGAAGTACTGATTGTCATGGGCTGAACTGTGTTCCCCCCAAATTCCTATGTCTAAGTCCCCAGTACCTCACCATGTGATTGTATTTGGAGAATGGTTCCTAAAGAAGTAATTAGTTAAAATAAGGTCATATGGGTGGGCCCTAATCTCACCGGACTGGTGTCATAAGAAGAAAAACTTATTTTCCTTCTGACACACACAATAGGAAAATGATGTGAAAACACAAGGAGGAGATAACTATCAACACCAAGGAGAGGGGCCTCAGGAGAAATCAATCCTGTTGTCACCTTGACCTCAGACTTCTAGTCCCCAGACTTGAGAGAAAATAAATGTATGTTGCTTAAGCCATGCTGTTTGTGGCACTTTGTTAGAGCAGTCCTAACAAACTAATACACTGGTGTTGGTATAGAGAGCTAAAGTTAAATTACATTTGAGGAGAAGTAGATTTTAATTAACAAGAGGACTCCAAAATTCAGAAGAAATTTTTTTTTCCTAAGGAAGATGAGAAAACAGAAAAGTGAATCAATATGCATCCTTCTATTTGTAGTTTATAGAGTTAGCCCTTGTTGCCCTTTATCATTTTTAAATGTATTGAATACAAAGGTATACGTTGATGTACAGCATAAGATCAACTTGCAATATTCATTCATAAGACTCAATCATTTAAAATTTGAAAGCACATTATCTTTGACTGACATTCAATAGATTTGGATTCTGTGTCTTAAATCTTTACCAACAAATTGGTTGTTCCTGTTTATTCATTTCAATTGCTCACGATTAGAATAGAGCATAGAGTCATCACTGCCCTCCCTGAGAAGGCCAATGCTAGCATCTGTAGCTCCGCCCCACCCCCACCCATCTCCAGATTATTGATTGTTTAATTCAATAAATATTAATTAAATGTCCATACTACTTTGCCAGTGCTATTGAGAAGGAGCAGGTATGCATGTTACACACACACACACACACACACACACACACACACACACACACCTTTATTTTACGATTGTAAAGTTCAGGGAAAATCAGATACATTAAAATAATGTAGGGACTCTGCCATAGGTACCTTGAATCAAAGACACCTCCTAGGTTTATCCCTTTGTTACATTTCAGGAGTCATGCTCTTCCTTGTCACTTCTGGTTGAGCTACACATGACAAGGAAACATGTCTTTGCCCAAGTTACTCTGTTGATCAAGAATTAAAAACACTCCCTGCCCTGGCCGGTTGGCTCAGCGGTAGAGCGTCGGCCTAGCATGTGGAGGACCCGGGTTCGATTCCTGGCCAGGGCACACAGGAGAAGCGCCCATTTGCTTCTCCACGCCCACCCCCTCCTTCCTCTCTGTCTCTCTCTTCCCCTACTGCAGCCAAGGCTCCATTGGAGCAAAGATGGCCCGGGCGCTGGGGATGGCTCCTTGGCCGCTGCCCCAGGTGCTAGAGTGGCTCTGGTCGCAACATGGCGACGCCCAGGATGGGCAGAGCATCGCCCCATGGTGGGCGTGCCGGGTGGATCCCGGTCGGGCTCATGCGGGAGTCTGTCTGACTGTCTCTCCCTGTTTCCAGCTTCAGAAAAATGAAAAAAATAAAAAAAATAAAAAAAATAAAAACACTCCCTTTAAATCCAAATTAAACTGAAATAAATACTTCTTCATTTTAATGTGATAAGAACTCACTTAAATCACATATCAACAGTCTAAATTTATCTTTTGTTTCAGTTTAATAGTTTTTCCTGAGGTTCCTCCACTTCATTTGTGATAGTTACTTGATCCTCTCACTTTGCAGTATGTAAATGTTTGTTCTATTGATTTAAAGTTTTCCCCATTTTAATCTTTCTATACACCTGCCATGCCTTTCCTCAAAACATTTTTATATTAGAGGGTTGAGATGAAATTAATTGGACTACCTAGCTAATAAACTGCTACTTGTCTTGTAGCAAAATAAATACATAAATACATAATTATTTGTTTGTTAGTTCATCCAACAAACAATAAGAACTTACTATGCACCAAGTATTGTGCTAATCTCTAGAGATTCAACAGTTTATCAATAGACTTGTGTCAGCCTTCTTGGAGTTTAAGTATTATTGAGACTATGAAAGTAAGTAAAATATCTAAGTATGGAATCTACTATATAGGAACAAAAGTATAAATAAAATGTTTATTGAAAAACTAGTTGTAGTATTAAAAACAAAACAAAATATGGCAACAAATTCAACAAATTAAATGACCACCAATAAGGGACATAAAATGAATTCTGATGTATCCATGTTGAGACACACTTTGCAACCAATAAAAACAATAGAATTAATTCACCTCCATCAATCTGTGACTTGAAAATGTATTCTTGGCATGTATATATAATTAAATAGTAAAGCAAGATGAAATCATATATGGTTATGCAATAATGGTTGAAAAACCTAGTAATAAAAAATGAAAAATATATGAGTCATTGGGAATCATACGACATTTAGTCATAACTTAACTAAACTGAGTAGAAGCAGTGAAATATTGTAATTGGTCTTAATGACTAGAAAAGCATTACTGGTACATTATGACATTATGACATTTGACATCATTTCTCCAGGACTGATAATGTCAGAATGACATTAACTAAGAGACTTTCCTACCTATTCACACTCTCAAAAATAGGAGCAATCTCCCCTATTTTATTTCAATTGAAATAAAATTTACATAAAATGAGCTCTTTACTTAGTCTTATAGCAAAATCACACCATTAATTATTTAAAATTTATAGTAATTTTTGATTTTATATATTGTGAGTCCTCTAAATTTCTTATTTTTTAGAAGATTAATTTGACTATTCTAGTTCTCATGCATTTCCATATATGCTTCAGAAATAGCTTGTCAACCTACACAAAAACCTGATTGATGGCATTCAAATTGGGATTGTGTTCAATTGATTGCTAGATTTTTGAAGATATATTTTATTTTTTTATTTTATTTTATTCAGTTTAGAGAGAGAAGAGAGACAGAGAGAGAGAAAAAGAGAGAGAAGGGAGAGGAGCAGAAAGCATCAACTCCCATATGTGCCTTGACCAGGTAAGGCCAGGTTTTCAAACCAGTGACCTCAGCATTCCCAGGTCAACATTTTATCCACTGCACCACTATAGGTCAGGCCTGATTGCTAGATTTTTGAAGAATTGACATCTTAACATATTTGAGTATTTCTTTCCATAAACATGGTATATCTTTTCATTTATTTAAGACCTCTTATATTTATCTCTATAATGTTTTATAATTTTCAGTGTAGTGGAATTAGGTTTTGTTGTTGCTAAATTTATTCCTAAGTATCTTAGGTTTTTAGACAGTTTAAGACTGTAGTCTTTAAGAGAAAACAAACACACAAAGCTTAGCTCCATATTTATTCTAGCTTTCTGCCTATGGGCACGTTTCAAACCAATGTTTAGATAGATAGTAGCCTCTTTAAATAGTACTTTTAAATTATACTTTAAATTTTTTAATTTCCATTTTATTTTTTCCATTGTTGTTCTAGATGAAATGTTCTTTTCTCTCTTCCTTTTAAAAAATTTTTTCTCTTTACCTTTGATTAGTTTGACTATAATGTCCATAGGTGTGGTTTGCTATGCACTTACTCTGGTTGGACTTTTAAGTTGGTATTTTCCACCTATTTGAGAACTTTGGGGCCATTATTTCTTCAATATTTTGGCTATATTCTCTATTTCTTTTTATGAAACTCAAATCATATATATATAATGTTTAATATTGTCCCACAGGTCACCGAGGTTCTTATCATTAGTTTGTTTTTTTCAAATTTTGTTTCTTGTTGCTCTTTGGGTGAGATAGTTTCAATTAACCTATCTTAAAATTCACTGATCTTAACTTATATAGCATATGATGTAAGTCCATCCAGTGACATTATTTTAGATATTATATTTCTATTTTTATTTCTAGCATTTTTATTTAGTTCTTCTTTATAGTTAAATGTCTCTGCTGGGGTTTTATAACTTCTTTCACTTTGTCTACATTATTTATTTTGTTACAGAGACAGAGAGAGTCAGAGAGAGGGATAGATAGGGACAGAGAGACAGGAACGGAGAGAGATGAGAAGCATCAATCATCAGTTTTTCGTTGCGACACCTTAGTTGTTCATTGATTGCTTTCTCATATGTGCCTTGACCGTGGGCCTTCAGCAGACCAAGTAACCCCTTGCTTGAGCCAGTGACCTTGCGTCCAAGCTGGTGAAATTTGCTCAAACCAGATTAGCCCGCGCTCAAGTTGGCGACTTGGGGTCTCGAACCTGGTTCCTCCACATCCCAGTCTGATACTCTATCTACTGCGCCACCGCCTGGTCAGGCTACATTTTTTAAATTCTTGAAGACATTAAAAATACTTGTTTGAATTTTCTGTATGCTAATTCCAGCATTAAAGTAATCTTAGCTGCATCTACTTACTGCTTTTAATTTTGGTTATGAAACCCACTTTTCTATTACTTTACATTTGCGGTAACTTTATATTGTATTACAGATAATATGAGGCTATATCACAGGGAGTTTGGGTTGATTTCTCCCATGAACAATGTTCGTTTAGATCTGGAAAATGGTAAAATTATCAGTGGATCATCTATTTCTGTCAATTTTGTTTTTTGGCATTCTGTCCTTATAACACAAGAAGTCTACAGTTTTTTAATGGGCTAAAGTGTGTCCTCTCCAAAATTTATATGTTGAAACCCTAACCCCTGACAGGTTTTGAATAGACCCGTAAGGAAGTAATTAAGGCTAATGAGGTGATAAAGGTTAGGTTCTCCTGCCTGACCAGGCATTTGCACAGTGGTTAAAACATATCTCCGGGATGCTGAGGAGCCAGGTTCAAAACTCCCAGGTCATAGGCTTGAACACTCACCAGCTTGAGTGCAGGGCTTGAGCATGGGATCATAGACATGAGACCAAATGTCATTGGCTTGAAACCCAAGGTTGCTGGCTTGACCAAGGGGTCACGGGCTCAGCTGGAGCACCCCCCATCCAGTCAAGGAACGTATGAGGAAAGCAATCAATGATCAACTAAAGGGCCACAAGTTGATGCTTCTCATCTCTCTCCCTTCCTATCTGTCCCCCACCCTTCAACAACAAAAAATAAAATAAAAAGGTGAGGCTCTTCTTATAAGAATAGTAGTCCTTATAGGGATACCAGCATGGCTACAGAGAAAAGGCCTGTGAGGACACAGCAAGAAATCAGCCTCTTAAATTGGAAAGAGAAGTCTTACCAGAAGCCAACCCTGCTGGGACACTGGGCTTGAACTTCCAGCTTTCTGAACTGTGAAAAAGCACATTTTTATTGTTTAAGCCAGGCAGCCTGTAGTATTTTGTTATAGCAGCTCAAGCAGACTAAATCAGTCTTAACTTACTTCAGTTATCTGCCCATCATCAGCCACTTCCTGCTAGACTTGATGAGTCTTGTGTGTATGCCCAGTTCAGGTCTCCACATAAGACCTGAGTGGGGAAAAACCCACTGAAACTTTTGGGACCCCTGCCTTCACAGTTACCTTTTTTTTAATACTTTTATTCTGGCCTGAACTCCAGTTCTCACCACTTCAGTTCAGTGAAATCACTACTTTCCAATTGGCTTCTATCTCCCTAATCTCTGGTCAAAAAGTATCCTGCCAGAAAGCTAAAAAAATGTAGAGCTCACCTTCCCTGTAACTTCACCTTCTTAAAGATCACTACCCTACATGGTCCCAAACAGATGCCAACATACATTTTGCCCATTTTTCAGCATGTCTGGGAATAGTGACTTCATAAGAATTTTCCCATTTAAAGGTCACTTCATATAAAATGTGAGATAGTGTATTTTCTCACTATACCTGACAGCTCATCGTTATACCTGGGAAGTTGAGCAATAGGTCTCGATTACTTGGCAGTGTAATACATGCATACACAAAAAACTCCCAAACTTGCATATATTAATTCTCACAGGAATGCATGTAGAAAAACATAAGTGATATAGTATCACCCAATGTGCTTTCAGTTTTAACTACCAGTCTTTAAAATGGAAAATAGTAACAAAGAAGCAATCGCAGATAGATTTAGATCTCCAGCCATAATTCAGCTATAATAATCCAGCATTATTATGGTTTTAAATCATTTAAATTATTTTTTAAAATTCATGTGGATAGTAATATTTAATTTATGAAGGGAAGGAACACAGTGAAGATGGTGTAAAACTTGATGTCAAAAGATAGGAGTACAAATCCTAACTCTTTTTTAACTTTGTGACCTTGGGATAGTTGCTTGATCTGTGAGACATACTTCTGTATCCTGAAATGGGCTAATAAACTTAAAAAGACTGTTTTAAGGTTAAGTATCATAGATAAAGAAGTTGGTGCAAAGTAGGCACCAAATAAAAAAAACCACAACCTTAAATATTATAAGGAAAACAAAGAACTGCAATCTTTAGATATTTTTGAGATTTTAAAGCTAGAAAACAAAACTAACCACTATTTGTTCATATTGGATCTGAAACTAAGAAAAGTGAAATTGATGGCTTGTCGAAAGAGTGACTCATATTTTCTTTTCAAAAAGGAAGTTTAACTATGGTGAGCTAAGGAATATACTGAAATGCTTATAAGAAGGTTCAACAGGTTCCTATTGCCTTATATGTTTATTTTCTCAAGGTAGTTTGTGGTTGTAGAAAAATCCATTGAGAAGCTTAATGCTAATAATGGTTCATGATATGCGACTGACTCATTAGTTCGTCCTTTTGGTGTTACCAGGTCCAGTCCCTTAGAGCAGTGGTCCCCAACCTTTTTTGGGCCACAGACTGGTTTAATGTCAGAAAATATTTTCACGGACCAGCCTTTAGGGTGGGATGGATAAATGCATCATGTGACCGAGACAAGCGTCAAGAGTGAGTCTTAGACGGATGTAACAGAGGGAATATGGTCATTTTTTAAAAATAAAACATTGTTCAGACTTAAATATAAATAAAACAAAATTATGTAAGTTATTTATTCTTTCTCTACGGACCGGTACCAAATGGCCCACAGACCGGTACCGGACCGTGGCTCGGGGGTTGGGGACCACTGCCTTAGAGTGCCTCCATGTTGGTAATTTTAATACTGTATTCTAGGGAATCCTAGAGGTTAGTTAGATATTAGGGTCCCACATAAGATTTCAGTGAAGGAAGAAAGGAAAGAGGGAAGAAGGGAAAGAAGGAAAGAAGGGAAGAAAAGAAAAGTTGAAATAATTATTGCTCTTGCAGAATTCTGCGATAATGCCTGGTTTTTGTAATAGCAAAAATAATCATAATTATTCTTGTCAACATCATCATTGTATAGCTGTTGAGAATTTAAATACATTCTTAATAAATTCAATGAGGAAAGTATTATTCTCATTATACACATGAGGATATTAAGACTAAGACAATCCAAGTTAGAGAATTAGTACAGAAGAAGTAGGATTAAAACAAGCACATATCGATTTCAATTATCTCTTTCTTTTTCAACATGATATACTGTCCCTTGTCATGGTGGGTTCCATGGGAGGCAGGCTGCACAATGTTGGTTAGCAAGGAAGAAGCTTATTAAGAAACTAGAAAGCCCGGCAGTCATACGAAATGACCACTGTTCTAGATATTATAAATTGTAATTAAAATGATTTATGCAAAGGTGTCTGCTAATTCAAACTGAATTACCCAGGGCAGGCTGCGAGTACGCCGCTTTGCTTACTGCCCCACGGGGTTTCCCCCTTCTACTTGCTTAATTGCTTAAAGTAGAGTGCAATGAAGGAAACCACTGGTGGTACATTTCTTAAGAGCCACCGCTAGCTCAATAAATAAAGGTGATTTAAATAATAAAATGTTAATTCACATGTCTAAGATCTCTTTGTACACAACATTTCTTGTGTAGATCTTTCCATCATTTTTAAGCTCGCCTTGCATAACACCATCAATTATTTTTAATTTTACGTCCGTTCTTTCACGAACTCTTGAACAGGCAACATAAAGTTGACCGTGTCCAAATGCAGGCTCAGGTAAAAAAATGCCAACACGCTTAAGCATTTGGCCCTGAGACTTATTGATGGTCATAGCAAAGGCAAGTTTTACAGGAAATTGTCTACGTCTCAATTGAAACGGCAACCCTGTTTGAGATGGAGCCAAATCAATTCTTATAATGACATGTATTTCACCTTTAGAGGAGCCAGTCAAAGACTTAGCTATTATGACATTATTTTTCAATTGGAGAACCTCTAGTCTTGTGCCATTGCAAAGACCCCTTCTGGTGTTAAGATTTCTTAACAGCATAATAATTGCTCCAATCTTAAACCTCAATTTGTGAGGTGGCATGCCAGAAGGCGGGACTATTTGAATGCCGTGGCAACTTCACCCCATTGGCTAGTACAGTTACGCAAGCAACCAATAAGCTATCGGCGACAAACAGACACTTAAGCCACATATAATAAAGATGCTTGGGCTCATTATCTGTGATGGATAAAGAATGAAGTAGGATTTGGAAGAGAAGTGGGTTGTGGTACAGTCACAATAATGCCTCAGAGGACCTTGCAGGAAACTAAAATTGGAATGGCCCATTACACTGGTCTGGATTGTGAGAAGTAGGCTGGGCCATTATACTCACTTTTCAATAAGTCATTGAATGTGGTCTACCCCTAAAAGGGGACTTGAACTTAGCTAATGCAGCTCTCATCAGCGGAAGCAATTCCCAAAGAGTGCTGAAGACTGACCTGTCAATTGACAACATTCTTAGAAGTTTGGGGAAGAAGTCCTTTAATCTTAAGGGGAAACTGAGTTGTACAGTATAGGAATATTAATTTAATTGTCTTTATGGAAAGAAAGGAAACTTCAGAAGACATATAAGCACAGGGAAGGAATTAGCTAATGCATAATAAAAGTGTTTTAATTTCTAGGAGAGGAATCTTTTTTTTTTTTTTTAATTATACGTTGGCACCTTTTTCCAGGTCCTAGAATAAAGGAAATAATAAAATTCACAGTTGTGTACTCCTCAACTAACCTTGTCAATTCAAAGTATTTCATGCTTTATTCTTTATAAAATTTAAACTAAATATTCAAACAGTTCAATCAGCCTGTATATTCTTCCAAGATCCATGTTACTCTTTGCTTTAGCCTAATTTCTATGAAAAACAGAAGCTTCAGCAAAGCCTCTATGCTGCTGGTTCTTTAGAGAATGTGACCCCACAGCTGCTGGGGCAAAGGAGACAGGGCTGTGGGAGGGTGTGGGGGGACAGCAAGTGCAGAATTCTCACGTATTATCCTCGAATTATTTTTAAAGATCTGCTGAATCTAGAGTTAAGTTTCATTTTCATTTCATTATTATTTGTGTCATTTTTCTTTTTAGTGTTTTCTTGGTACATAGAGTGAGAAACTGTCAATTTTTTTTATTCCTTATCAAAGAACCAGGTTTGGGCTTTCCTTACATTCTCCGGTATACCTCTGTACTCTCTCGTTCATTAACCTATGCTGCTTACTTTATTCCATTTTTATTCTTTTGGGTTAGTTTGTTGTTTGTTTTCTCACTTTTTGATCTGGGTACTATAAATTTTGAGTTATTTCTACTATAAAATTTAAGGCTGTAACTGTTCTTCTATGTATAACTTTAGCTGTACTACATACATGTGTTTTCACATGTATTAGTTTAATTGTGACCTTGGCACTTTAAAATGTTATTTTCATTGCAGAGAATTGTGTTAAGTTTATCCCTTAATTCATGTAAACTATCATTATCATCTTCACAAGGCTTTCTCGTTATTATTATCCTGTTACTTTCCATTTCACTCCCACTCAACCACTTCTCCCTTTAAGCATCCACTCAAATGTGTTTGATATTCATCCTTCAATATGCATGTATATTAGGATATATTGTTTTTATTATTATAGTTACTTATTTTACATAGGTGATACAAAGCTATAAATCTTATTTTCTCTTACTTTCACCTTTTTTTTAATCAAGGGGTGGAGACAGACAGGAAGAAAGGGATATAAGAAGCATAAGCTCATAGTTGCAGCACTTTAGTTGTTCATTGATTGCTTTCTCATACATGCCTTGACTGGGGGTGGGGGGGTGCAGTGTCTAGCCGAGCTAGTGACTCATTGCTCAAGCTAGTGACCTTGGGCTCAAGCCAGCGACCATGAGGTCATATCCATGATCCCACGCTTAAGCTGGTGACCTTGGGGTTTCAAACCTGTGTCTTTAGCATCCCAGGCCAATGCTCTGTCCACTGCGCCACCACCTGGTCAGGCTCACTCTTTCCTTTGTTAATTTAAACTTTACTTTTAAGATAACTTAACAGTGCTAAGTGTGTCTAGTTCATCTATGGAATGTGTCTACCACATATTATTTAACCATTTTCATAAAAATGGAGACATCTGGGTTTTCTTTACCATGGGATAAAGAAGTGCCTTACTAATAAGACTTGTGATGATTAGCAAAAATAATAAATAAAAGATGCTTAGAGAGTTAGAACAAGTTAGAACCTAATAACAAGTTAGAACCAAATGAATAGTAACTATTAATATTGCCTTTCTATAATTAAAAACAAACAAAAACCCGTTATCATTCTAACTTCTAAACTCACATGACCAAATGTGCCTTCCAAGTCTATTTGGAACAAAAGCACATGCCCTCTCATGTCCAGCCCCCCCAATGGGGAATATAGCAGCTCCTCTATATCCTTTTCCTCCAGGTCCTTTCCACTTGCCAATACGCTTCTTACAAAATTCTCCAGCAAGTGGGGAGCAGAGTGGAGAACAAGGTGATGAACCCTGTCTTGAGCATCTCCCCACTGCTCCATGGAAGCCCTTCCTCACCCAGAGCAGGCAGGCTGCCACTTGGCAGCGCTACACTTGAGTTAAGTCTCCTGCCAAGAAGTTGTGCTCCCTCCTGATTCTAGAGAAGAATTAGGTTCTCCTCAAAGAGGTTGCTACAAATCCTCTCCCTGAAGCCAGATTACTGGCATACAAGATGCTGCTAGACTAACCACTTCTCTAACCAAGAGTACACCAGGGACCTAGTGAGAAACCATGTGGAATAAACAGTTTAGGTTTTACTTAGCAGGAACAGTCGATTTAATAAAACAAATAACAGGGCAACTCCAGATAATCTACTCTTTGTTTCCAAAATCCTAAAAAAAACCCAAACCTCCTACTGCCAAAACTATGTCACAGAATATGGGTTGGGAAACATGCCATGGGTGGAGAGCAAGTTCTGCTGGGTGCTCTGGGGGTGCTGGGACTCTGGTGGCGTCATCTCATACACTTCACATTACTCCACTTGGCAGATGTGTTCCGCATCTGCAGTATGAAGACATTGGATGGCATTTTATCAATGTTTTACTTAGTCTCAGCTTTTTTTTTTCCTTTAAGAAATATAGTTTGTGTTTTATAATTGTTACTTATTTCAATGATATCTTTCTATTTTAACTGTTATTTTCTATTAAATTGGGGGTGGGAGAGATAGTATCATATATGGGTGCAGTCAAATTACTGCTGGTGAACACATGGTAAAGCACCAATTGGTCCAGAAACATTTATTTTGCAGGATTTAAATTTTAGAATGCAGAGTTGCAATAGTAATTTTAGATCATCTAGTGCAACCCCTTCATTTTACAGATGAAGAGACTATGTGGTGAGAAGCAGTGGAGATCATTGTTCTATGATGATGGGCTAGATGAAAGACCCGGACAAAAACTCAGGATATCTGAAGGCTTTAGTTGTATGGTTGCCGCATTATGTCTAGGAAAGACTGAGTATCAGTTTTGCGTTGAATACAGAGATGAATCAGGCATGGCTTATAATTAGGCAAGGAATCATTTCTTTAAAATGATGGGGGAAATAATTTTTAAAAACAAAGTGGATTATAAACAATGAAAAACTGATGTAAATAGTTTCTGTGGAAGCACATGGGTGGGTGATGTTTATCATCCTTGGCAAGGATCTAGAATAGGATGTCCCTGTGTGACGTACACTTGTACTAAAAACTCAACCACTCTTAATACTACACCAACCATCTAATTTTTCAAGTCAGTGCTAGCAGATTGATTTGTGGCTCTTCCAGGGGTCTCTCTGAGTTGTGGTTTCTGCTGGTGCTAGGAAATAAACTAGTCTTAGGGGAGAACTGAAATTGAAACTGTACTATAGGAAGGGAGGGTAATACACAAAGAGAATTCTGGCAATGATACGAACTGGCAAATGGCAGTTTTCCATTTGGTGTGGGGTTCCAGGTACTCTGTGAGACAGTGCTTGAACTGATATCCATTTTGCTATCACAAACAATGTGCTACTTTATAATCTCATGCATTTACTTCTCCTCTGCTAGCAGACCTCGGGCACTCTTCTGTTTGTAATCTCCCAGTCTAATCCAATGATCATGGCTAGGCTTCCACAGGACTCTAAGGATAGGCTTATGAAGCACGAAAGGCTCTTTAAACTTCAGGACCACAAAACTGCTCCAGAGTCACTTGCTTTTGGTTAAATATCCTGATTAATCTGGGTCATCAAACTTCATGGTACGGCTGTGGACTGGTTGAGAGCTCACATGCCTAAAGACAGTTGTATACAGAGGTACACGGTTTCCTTCTGCCGCTTGCTTTCAGTCTGGCTCAACACTGCAGTAGTTTGTAAGGTGTTTTATTATAGTTAGGTCCTAGCCTAGTATGGAGCTCATTGGGATGGTCTGGATTTTTCTCATTGGGCAATTTATAGTCTGTTCTTTGTAGTAGTCATATTTGATCCAAATGAGAATACAGCTTACAACATAAAATATAATGTGTATATATATACACACACACTCTTTTTTTTTTTGGAATATGTGAAACTTGGAAGAAGCCAAACTGTTTTTCTATTATTTCTCATCTATTTCTCACCCATGCCAACTCTCCTTTTTTCCCCCTCTATTCATTCTGGGTCCTGTTTAAGAAATTTCTACTCATTGACTCTGAAGGAGGACAGGAATATATTATATAAGGGATATCGCAGTCTGGCCTGACTCCTCCGTTAAGCCTGGAAGGACAGCAGTTTGCCTACATACATTAGCTCACCTGAGGAAGACCAAAGGGCGAGACAGAGCCAGGTCTCAGGAAAGTACATGCGCCCTGTCCCTGTAGTCATCTCTTTTTTCCCAATGTGAGTGGAACTTGGGTCCTTCTACTTTCCCACTTCTGATGAAGCTTACATCCTGTTTGATAATGTTTTCTTGAGAGGTGGGTCTGATACTTGCTATGTTTTCTCTAAACATTTTTCCTCACTAGCGTGAACATGCTCACCCATGGGCACAACCCTACTTCTGGGACATTCCTGTGTATAATTACCTTCTATCTTACATCCCTTACAATGTTAAATGAATGTCTTAGGGGTAGGGAGGATTGGAAAGACTCTGTAAGGGAATGATGAAAATAATAAATTATAAATGAGAAGCAATCAATGAGCACACAACTAAATGCAACACCTAAGTGAAACAATGAGTTAATGCTTGTTTGATTCTCCCCCTTCCTCTCTCTTTCTCTCGCTCAATCAATGGAAACAATAAATAAATAAATAAATAAATAAATAAATAAATAAATAAATAAATAAATAACACCCAAGGTCGGGAGGATGAATATTGACTGTGCCATTTATTTTCCACTAAATTGATAATCCTATCATCTTTTTTGCCCTTTCTGATATATGGCCTAGCAATATACTATCAATACTTTCAAAGTTTGCACACTGAATTTGACCATATACAAGAAACTTTCCTGCATAATAAAATATAAGTGATGGAGCAAATGATTTCTGGGATATCTTTTACCCACAACATGTGACATAGGTGAAAATACAAATAAAACATATCCAAGAACCTACAAAATTTAAGCAGGTCTTAGCAGGACCTTTCTTTGAAATAACCTAGAAACAATCCTTTTTTCTAATTCTGACAGCAATAACTTTATTTTTCATACCTAAGACTTCATTATTTAATGAAAAACAACAATCTTTGACCTGATAACAACACCATATTTTCTTCTACTTTTACCAGTCCTTCAGTCTGATATTTTTTCCCACCCCTTTTCTGTGTTCACCCATCCCAAAAGACACAGTAGGCCTCAACATTACCCTCTTTTCACACTCCCCTGGAGGATGTGCATGTGAAGGGCAATCACATTGCTATCTGTTAAATAAAACACCCATGCCTATGACTAAACATAATACATATACCTACCCTACTAATTATGTAGTCTAGAGAAACACCAATATATGTAAACAAAGAGAATTGTCCAAGAATGTTTGATTATAGGGTTCTTAGTAAGAGCAAAAAAATGAAAAGCACCTCCTACCTTTGAGCATTAGTGATATCAGTGAAGACTGTGAGAAGTGGATGCATTCAATATCTGTTTTAATGGGCACTGTTAACAAGATGTGTTGATTGATGAGATAAAGGTGGGAGGTAAAGTACAGAGTCCTGGATAGCTCAAGCACCTTAGCCCAGAGAAACTTGGACAATGGAGTTCCATTTACTGAGATGTGGAAATCTGTGGTTAGAGCTGATTTGAGAAAGCGGTGGTTGACAGGAGAAATTGGGAGCTGGTTTTCAGACAAGTGAAGTTTGAGATGCCTATTAGAAATATGCATAGAAATGTCAAGTAGATACTTGGATATATGATTCTGAAGTTCAAAAAAGAAGTCAAAACTAATGGCATAAACTGAGGAACAATCAACAAATAGATAGTATTCATAGGCATGTGATTGAATGAGTTTAATCTCAGAAGTAAATGTAGAGAAGAATCTCAGCATTTAATAAGAATCTCAGCAGGAAAATAAACTAAATCAAAAACACTCAGATTAGGCAGAAACCCAGGAGAGGCTATTATCTTAGAAGGCAAATGAGAAATTAGCTACAGGAAGGCAGTTATTAACTGTGAAATCTTGAAAATGCTAAAACTGTGTTAAATTTTAAAAATAGATTCTTTGTGAAGATCAAGTTTTTTAAAAAGTTCTCTCATATGTAAAGAATCTGAAAAATCTAAAGCATTACAGAGTGGAACTAATTAAGTCTGTGTGGCTCATGGCCTTAGCAACTTCCCTATTTGCAAGGCAAAGTGCGTGGCTAAAATTTTATTATGGCACTTACAGAAGTTATAATTTACTATGAAGAAAAGACAACTTTCTTTTTTCATAGCTTTTTAAGCAAGTGATTATAGGACTAGTCTGGTAACTATCGATTTAAGTTTCTAGCTCGCTTGTTTACAAAAGGTTACATAAAAGAAATTCTGATAGCTTGGAGCATGTCTGACATGCGTAAACCTGCTTCTTAGATAGTTGGGCGAATTTTCAGTATCAGGAGATATAATAGTATTTTTGAAAGCCTTCCAGTTTTTACCTGAATTGCATATGAGTTTGCACATGTCAATAGGGAGTCAGTGTGTGTGTGTGTGTGTGTGTGTGTGTGTTTCAGATTTTGGTCCTACACCAACTATTCACTTGTTTATTACCAGAGAAGAAAATCACAAAGCTATGTAGTTTAATGGCACTATAAATTCATATTCCTCAATTATAACTTGACTCTTGATACTGCCCAAGAATCCTTCTGGGTTTTCTGAATAAGATATTGTTTCTATTTTCTGTGGTCTCCATTTGGTTCAAATTTTTAAATCTCTTTATACATCCCCTATTCAAACTCTGTTCCCCACCAAATCTTCACACGTACTTTCATCCCTACCATCCTTTCTTCCTTCTCTTCTGCGTGTGGAAATGACATCACCCTGCTGTATAAGGTGTTCTCCTACAACTGTATTCTGGATTCCCTTTCACTAAGAGACTTCAGTTTACTGATTTATACTTTTCTTTTCTGTATCTTCAATCTTTCTCTACTTATTGGTTTGTTCTTGCGAACTTTAAATATGTTAAATTTCTACCATCTTAAAACAAAACACAAGGACAAATCTCCCCATGACCCTACACTCTCCTCTAGCTACTGCTCATCCTATTTTCTTTCACACACAAAATTCTTACCAACAATGACTCTCCAAACCACCTTCCCTTCAAATCATTCTTTAATTCACTACAGTCTACCTTCTGCTCCTGACATGCCATTGAAATTTCTCTTGCCCAAAACACCAATGACTTCTTTGTTTTCTAAAACCAATATAGAACATTTTCTTTGAATAAAATTGAACCTTTTAGGCCACTTTATGTTTTAATAAAATATTCCTATTCTTTGTCTTCTGTGACAGTGCACTCACTCACCTGGTTTGCTTCCTATTCCTTTGGCCATTTCTTCTCCATTTGTAGGCTGCTGTGCCTTTTCTTTAAATACTGGTCTTCCTATAGATCATAACTTGCCCCTCCCTATGTTTTTATATTTAATGCATTTTTTCTGGTAATCCTGTCTAATATCATGGTTTCAATTATGACACCATAGACATTTTCAGGCAAAAACCAAACTGAAATCATAACTACTACTAATAATAATAACAGAGCATAAACTTTATAAAAAGTGGTGAATTAAGAGTCAAGAGATCATGTTTCCAATATTGTCTCTACTATTATTAATTAAACCCTGACTTTAGACAAGTAACAAGTTGTCCCTTAAGATTTCGTTTCTTTCTTTATTTTTTTTTTGGAAAATAGAAATTAAAAGACCTCCTCTACTTAAAAACAAAGTGGTTTTAGAAATAGAGTAAGATTATTAAAGTAAGATCAAAAGTATATAGAGGTATATAAATATAAATGACATTTTATGGTTATACATAAACTTGTACTATATCTGTGATTCTGTATACAAGTAAGTGACAGGACTATAGAATGTGGTTTATCATATGGGGAATTTCTCTTTTACTTGAGCTTTTAAAATACATATTTTTCTAACCTTTGGCTTAGTTTTATTTCCTATGTGCTTAGAATATAATACATTTGGAGAGCAATGAGGTCATCAGTATACTTTTCACATTATAAATAAGAAAACTATGGTTAAGAGAAGTCAAATAATTGGTGTAAGATCATACATGTAGTTAATGAGCGGGGTAGTTGTCTTCACCTCACTGCTGAGATCCGTCAGCTTCCTATTCACAAAATTGGATAATAGAATTGATTTTCTGCACTTAAATATTCTTCTTGGGACTGTGTGATTTTTTGCTAACTCTGGGCTGACTCCCCCAGATTTCTGTATAGCTAACTTTCTGTATATCTTTTTCTTTTACTTCTGTTTTAGGTCTACATCTCTCTAGATTTCATTGCTTCTCTTTCTTAAATTCCTTTTTAAATTTTGTCTTAATAATCCTTAAAGCATTTTTTACTTGTTTTTTTTTTTTTAAGAAAACTTTCTTTCTTACAAATGTAAAAAAAAAAAAGGCTCTATATTACTTTGATAATCTATTGAAAGTTTAAATAGAAAAATCTATGGGTTTTTTCCCCCTGTCTTTGGAGCTATTTCTCTTTTTTCTTCTAGCATTTATAGTACTTATCTAAGGTCCAAATCTCATTACTTTTTAGATGATTACTTTTAGGTCCCAGGCAATTTAAAAAGAGTTGTTTGGTTTTTTTTTCATCTTTAGTGCTCTGAAACTTAATGAGGTTCTAAAGTTTAGATAAGTGTATTCTAAGCATTGATTACTTCTCAAAAATTACATTTAAGGCAGTTATCATCTTTAAGAAACCTTAGCGAGTGCTCGGTGTAAGTTCTCTTCTGTTTCCCAGTCTCTACATTCTGCAGTGTTATTAATCTACCTGTTCACATTGAACTTTATGGTTTGGGTTATATTCTTTATCCAAATAACTCATGACCCTCGTTGTTTTGCTTTGTTAATAAATGAGGACTAGGTTTAATAATTGTGCTTCCCCTGTAAGTCTGAGAATCTTCTTTGACATCAGGCCTCCTGCCTGATTGTGAGTTTTGTTTGAATTTGGTGTTTGTGCATGGAGTTTATATCTGTATCAGCAGGGTCCAATCAGGAGACAAAAAAAAGCCCCATTTATTTTACCAAAGAGCATTTAATATAAAGGATTATTAACCAGGTATTAGGTAACTAAAAATGCAAAAAGGAAACACTGAGCTATCACAAAGCTAATAACTTCAGTAAGTAATTATGACACCTAAGTTGGGCAGAAGGAAAGAGGTTGGAATTATTATGACTTACAGGCTTGCAGGGCAGATCCTGTGGCATGAAGGATTGCACTTCTCACAGAAGAGCATGGCTCACTGGGTACAGGTGCCTGAGGAGCTCAGCAGAAGGAGCTGGGAGCTGGGTTCCAGGCCTTTGTGGGGGAAGCACTCCTCAACTTGTTCTGGTGCTTGAGAAGCTCATTGGAAGGGCTCTGCTAAGACAAAACCCAAAGTCGCTGAGGAGGGTATTCGGCACAGCTGGTGTTGGAATCCGAGGAGACACAGTAATGCTGACTCTGTGAGTGTTGGGAAAATTGCAACTAGAACCACCAGCTACTGCAGGAATAAAATGCTGCTGTCCAGATGAAGCAGTGCTACTGCTGACGTCACCAGAAAGCCTTCTAGTTTCCCTTCCATGCCCCCTATTGGCAGAGCCTAACGGAGAACAAGCCAACCAAGGACATTTTTAGCTCCAGCATCACAAAACAGGACAGTTGGGTGGAGAAGAGATTATAACTTAATAACCTGGATAGTTTAAAGTAGTGATTTTCAACCTTTTTTTTTCATGGCACAAACACACACTAATTACTAAGGTCACTGCCCCTGACTAAATACAACCATTTTCATCTCATGGCACAAATAAATTAGTTACTAAAGAAGAAGAGGTCAGGGCCCCTTTTTCTTTAGTAATTAGTTTATGAGTGCGTGAGAAACAAAGGTTGAAAATCACTGGAAAGAAGCTGTTTCTTAGCAACACTCATCCACCTTCATGCCAAATTAAAGGGACTTTATTTTAGGTCACATGCACATTAGCCCTCCTTAAATGTAGTTCTGCTATTTTCACTCCTAGGATATTCCCACATTTGTCCTCTCTCTATATTCACAAGAAGGGGAGTGGTGGACTGTATATAAGATATTGCATTTCTGTACATTGTTTTTTAAGTACTAACCACAATTACTATACTGTCCCACAGCAGTCCTACTCTTTGTGGCCCCTACTAGCTACGGATTGGTTTTCATTCCTGCTTACATAAGCACGCCTACTTAGTTTGCTTTATGCCTCCAAAATCTCCAGTCTGCTGATGTCGAACACTTTCTGTCCTCAATTCCCTTATTATTTGTTTCCTGCAGTGCACTGTCATATTCATCCCTGGGACCCAGGAAGGAGGATCAGAAACTGATGTGCGCCATTTGTCATGGAGAATTGAAATCCAAACCAATGTCTTTTCAAGGGGATAGACACTTTTTCACATAATATTCACTGGTGGTTGCTTATTTTATTATTTGTCATTTAAACTAGGTCCACTAGGAAAAATTTGAAATGCTATTTAAATTCTGAAAATTAGCATCATATACTATGTATTATGATAATAATACATACTTTGCCATTGCTAGCTATGTGTCCTTAGGCACATTACTTAACATCCCTCTCTTCCGTGAGGATTATAAGAATACCTAAACCATAAGACTATTGTTATGATCGTTTGAGCTAATAAAAGTAAGCACTTAAAACAACGTCTGGCCTCATCAGATGGTGGCACAGTGGATAGAGCATTGGCCCAAGTTCAATACAGATACAGAGGACCCAAGTTCAAAACCCTGAGGTTGCCATCTTGAGCACAGGCTCATCTGGCTTGAGCGTGGGCTCACCAGCTTGAGTGTGGGATCATAGACATGACTCCATGGTTGCTGTCTTGAGCCCAAGGTCACTGGCTTGAGCAAGAGGTCACTTGCTCAGCTGCAGCTCCCTGGTCAAGGCACATATGAGAAAGCAGTCAATGAACAATTAAGATGCCACAACAAAGAACTGATGCTTCTCATCTCTCTCCCTTCTTGTCTGTCCCTATATGTCCCTCTCTCTGTCTCTCTCTCTCTCTCTGTTTCTGTCTCTTTCACTAAAAACAAACAAACAAATACAATGCCTAGAAGATGGTGCATTCATAAGTATTAGATGACTACACTACTGCTTCTGCTGCTGATATTAAATTTCAACCCACTAAACATTACAGTTCTGTATATCAAGTATATTAATAGGTTCTTAGAGAGTTGAACATCTTATTTTGAGTTTAACTGATATTGACATGTTGGGAAAAAAAGTTGACAATTATGACACCAGAGCTCATGAATTCTGAGGAGGCCTGTGAGTACTTTGTAGGCAGCCCTTGCATTCATTACATTGATCACAATGAGGCTGGGAAACACTTTCTTGTTTGTTTGTTTGAGTCCTGAAATGCCTCATCTTATTTACCCATTGGCTGCTATTTTTGTTTGGGCAGAATGAAAAAAAAGAACTGCAAAGACCACATTGTAGAAAAGTGAGATTTAAGATAAAAAGGGTTTGTTGGATTATTTAAGAAGTTTCAATTTCAGCATTTTAAGTTTATAAAAAGGTGAGGTTGTGAATTAAACTGACCCTACTTTGAATATTAATAATTTTTAAGTTATCTTTCTCAAAGTACCATAAATTGAAACCCAGATGTTATTTGGGAGAGTTGGAAAATTGGTACTTTACTTAAAAACTTATAGCTTACAAATTACTTGTGTTTAGAGACTGGGTATTACTCATTTACTAAAAATTAAGTACTCCATGTAAATTGTTTTCTTGACATAGAGGGATCAACTAAATGACATAGATTCAGAGAAGGGGAAAATCAACATGGACTGCTAAGGCCAGAAAAAAAGAGGATGAAGCTTGAGTTGTACTCTAAAGAATGAGTAAGACTTAGGTACATGGAGGTTGGATTTGATGAGATCTTGAAACTAGAATGAGCAAAAGGTCTGAATAAGCATAAGAGACAGTATAAAGCCAAGAGAGAGTTTGCGATGTCAGAGGTAAGGTGATGAGAGGCACTGAGATTCTGGATCTGATCTTACAGGCAAGTCAGAGGTCCTCAAACAAGGAAATAAACAGAGAAAATAAACCATTTAACAACATTTGTATGGTTAATTGAGTAAGCAAGAAATTAAAGAACAAAAGCTCAAGAATGAGAATCTTATCAAAAGTATGATATTTTAAAGGCTTCAGATAGGACAGAAAGGAAGGAACAGAAAGTTTGCAAGAGGAAACAGAGAAACATTAATTAACTAAATATATACTATCACAGAGTAGGAAGAAACAAATCATAGAGATTTGAGCACTATTATTAACAGTATGGGACAATTTAGAGAGATAGCAAATTTAATTGATCTAGATATTAAGTTCCTTATTGAAACGTAAATTTTAAATGACATATGCCTGTTGAATATGGATGTGCTAAATTAAGTAAAAGACATTTTTTTTCTGTTCTCCATCAGCATGTAGCTCAGTGCTACAAACATAAGTATTTACATAATATTTATTAAATAAAATAAGTTGAAGATTTTTAGTTGAATTGTAACATTCTGTCATTATGTGTGTAACATAATTTGTGGCACCAATAAAAGGATTTCAATTTATATGAAATTGAATGGCTTATCAAATAATATGCCACTGAGGAATCATACATTTAATTTCATAGTTTATCAAATTGAGTTTCTTCATTCACTCTTCATCTGAAGTAATTTACAGAGTCATCACAATTTATACCTACATGAAAGGTTCTAGGATTTAATTTTAATCATTTCATTTCTGACCATGCAAGAGTAACTGCGAACTGCCAGACTTAACTCACTGCTATAACATTTTATTAAGCAATTCATTAAACAATTTATGACGTGTCTTAATTGTCTAGACACAAAATTGTTGCAATGACAGTTTTTTTTATTCTCTCTTAGTTTCCTATACCACTTATCAGAATGCAGTTTTTAATAATTATGTCTTGTAGTTGCTTCTTGCATGTGCCTTGGCCAGACAAGCCCAGGGTTTCTAATCGCCAACCTCAGTTTTAATAACTATGTCTCATAACAAACTTCAGAAAAGATAGAAATTGGACTGTGAAGAGGTTCCAGTGATGTCAGACAGTATTACCATGAGAACTCTGCTTAAAGTTTCCTTCATTCCTTCAATAGAAAATTTCTTCAGAAATCATTCTATCATCTTCCCAACATGGTGATGTCATATATTACTAGTAGTATATTCTTCTTGCAGTACATGAGTCTTTTAATCTTTTTATTGGGTACTTAGCTTGGTAATAACGCAGAATGTAAATTATTCCCATGAAAAAAACCATTGGTAGAACCACAAACCTGTCACTACATGTGAAGAAAACTGTGTTTAGACACTTAAGACACCATCATTTCTTTTTCAGTTAAGCTATCATAAATTTTTCAATGGTGCAAGTAGAGTGCCATGTGAAAAAAATTTTGGCAAATTTTTTAATTTGCTGATATTAACAAATTAATGTATTATGCTATTATATTTGAAATTAAAGATTTAAGTACAAAGTCATAAATCACTGCTTTCAAAACTGTTGCTTTGAACATTTAATCTGACCTTACGTAAGTACTTAAGAATATAGAAATTAGAATATGATTCAGATCTATGGACATTCAGACCAAGTGATCTGTGGCTCATACTAACCCGAGGGCACAGATGTCAATTTTTAATAAGGTATTTTCTTAATTCTTTTAAAAAGATGGTTTCGTCATTGGTTGATTTAATAAAACATTATAGTTAATACATATTTCCTGTCTGTAGTAATTCTTGGATCAATTATTTTTGTTCACTATTTAAGACAAATAGTACTTACTTTCATTAGTCAAAATTTACTTCACTTAAGTTTCAAATGCTGTTTCTTTGAGTCATCTCAAAAAGTTTCTGTTCACCTTATTTGTCTTATTGAGGTGTCTATGTTTCCGATTATGATACACCCTTCTCAGACTATGACAACTACGCTCAGGCAGGATGGTATAAAGAAGAATTTAGGTAGATTATGTAGCCATAAAAGCTGTTCTTCCCTGTTCTCTTTGTAGAAAAACAGCCCTATTTCGGTGTCAATATTTTAGTATAAATAACCCCTGCCAGATGAGATCTCCTTAAATTGCCAACATACTTGGTCAGCAACTTGAAGTGTCAATGAGGTATGAGGTCTACATCTTACTTTAAAATAATTCAGAAAGCCTTACCAATGGTGGAGCAGTGTATAGAGTGTCAACTTGGGACGCTGAGGACCGAAGTTCAAAACCCCTGAGATTGCCGGCTTGACTGCCCCCCCATCAGGGCACATATGAGAAGCAATCGATGACCAACTGAAAGTGATACAACTATGAGTTGATGCTTCTCATCTCTCTCCTTTCCTGTCTGTCTGTCTGTCTGTCTCTCTCTGTCACTGTCTCTGACTCTCCCTCTCATTAAAAAAGAAAGAAAAATAATTCCGAGAAAAAATTATTTTTCTTCTGTAAAGTTACGATTGCTTTACACACACACACACACACACACACACACACACACACACACACTATAAAATCAAATGTGAATGTCTTGCAGCCTCCTCTGTTTTTTGTTTGTGTAAGATTGTTATTTCTTCCTCAAGATTTGTGTAAACTTACTATGTCTTCCTTAATATTTGTATTATATTGTTATTTTTGTGATAAAATTCAACAGTAGGACTATTGGAATCTGGAGGTTACTTCTGAATAAGGTTATTGGTTTTTTCCATTGAATTCAATTTCTTTAATAGATATAGAGCTATCCAGATTGTATATTTCATATAGTGTTAGTTTTGGTTGTTGAGTTTCTCAAATAATTTATCTAGTTCATCTAAGTTTTAAAACATATTGGCAGAAAGTTGATTATACTATTTCCTTATTATCCTCTTAACATTCTGCAGTGATACCCTTTTGTTCATTCCTGATATTTCTAATTTGTGCCTTTTCTCCATGTTAGTAAAGGTTCAGTCACAAAAAAGCACTATGAATGTAATAGAACAAGTGATTTATTCCTTAGCATAGTTGTAGGGGATTAGAAACACAAAAGTCCAAAAAGATCTGTTAGTGAGTAAGAGAAAACTCTTAAGCAGCTGTAGTTACCCCTCTGAATAGTTCACTCTCCTGAAGAACAGCCATGATTAGATCACTTGGAGCTGGTGAAGGAATTTAGGAAATTGGATACTTTTAGCTGCAAGATTTGATGACCTTCAGAAAGTAATGGATGCTGCTTTATTTATGCCTTCCAAATTTTGTACAAAATTCTTATTTGACCAACCCTAACTCAAAGCCGAATATGAAAAAAAATTACAGGAATTTATATTGTAGATTTCATTGTGTCCTCCTAATGAAAGAATTCCCATAAAGCACTTAACAAATGTTCTTGACAATGAATGAGTGCCTTAATAACTGTAAGATGACATTATGATCACTTATTGGGGCTGGCTTCCATGTAAGGATACGTTTGTATGAGAGGAGAAAGTGCATCTTACTCAAGGTAATGAAGACTAGGGAGCACAGAGACTAACAAGGTGACAAATATTATAGTCCTTGAATACTTAAGGATGTCACATGCCAGGTGTTTAAAAAGAACCTAGTACCACCTCTCACCACCACTTGAATCTTTTCTCCAACCCAGCATTTTATTTAGGGCTGCATAATACTTGAACTTTCACATAAAACAGGTATATAAGAAAGCAGGGTATAATAGAAACTCTGAAAAGGGGGAAAGTGAGTATAATCAAGAATGCTGCCACAGGAGAGATGGAAAACATTATAGAACAAAACATTTCCAGACTTATGCTGATAAAGGAAAATAATGACAAGGAGTTAAGACTAGGTATTAAAAGCCATGGGCAGATTTCAAGAGGGCAGCAGAGTAGGCAGACATACAAACTACTACCTCCTGGGACTAAACTGGATTATAAGTTAATTTAAGAAAATCATCATGAAAAACCAACTTTGCACTAAAAAAACAGGACTTGAAAACCAAGGAGCACAGAAGAAACCATACTGAGCCTGGTAGGAAGTATGGGGACATGGTGAGGGCTCCCCTACTCCAAGGAGTAAGGGGTGGCTGAGGGTCCAGCAGGTTAAACATTGCAGGGAGAGAGACCTTGAGAGGTGTGGGTTTACTCAGTCCCAGAGCCCCAGCCTAGAAACCCAGAGATTGGAGAAGACAGCCTGACAGCACTGAGTGGGGAGAAGAGTTGGATTTCTGTCCGTGGGAAATGGCTAGCAAAAAAGTTGCAGCCTTAAAGGCAAGCACAGAAAATATTGTTCATAGCCACTTGCTTGGGGCTCTGGATGGAAGGAAGACTAAGAGGACTGGTCTTGCATGAGGAGAGTGGGGATATTGAAGCACAGGAACACAAATGGTGATGGGGAGAAGAATACCTGAGCTGAGTCATTCTCCAGTGTCGAGGCAGCCATAGTTCAAGGGGAGGGTCACTCCCTCCGTCCAGCACAAGCCTAGTGTGGAGCCAGTGGACCCACCTCCAAAATGCTCTCCACCTCCAATCAGCACAAAAGGCCATTGGGAAAGAAGAAAGTAAAGGGGAGGGGCAGTGACTCAGGTTTCCAGGGAGACCTAAGCTACACTTCCCCCTTCTGATATGAAGAATGCACTCCACCTCTAGAGAGTAACTGGGCAGACCACACCTTCTGGTTCTCAGAGGTCACACCTACCACATTCCTGGATAGAGTTTCAACTGGGGCCAAAGAACAAGATATAACCACTAACCCCCCCCCCCATCCTACACACAGAACTTCCCTACTGGGCTCAGCAAACAAACAGCAGAAATTAAGACTTTTAAGCAGCTCTACTAGTTAAGGAGAATTAAAATCCGAGCAACCAGCAGAGGCTGAGGTCTAAAGACCTGAAGGAAGAGCCACATTCCATATACCAACATCAGACCCACAACCCCATCCAGCTTGCAAACTGCAAACAGAAAAAAGGGGAAGACAGAAAGATGTAATCCATATGAATCAACAACAGAAATCCTCAGAAAAAGAACTGAATGAGATGGAAGTAACCAAATTACCAGATGCAGAGTTTAAAATAATGATTGTTAGGATGCTTAAGGACCTAAGAGCTACAATGGATGGACTTAATGAGCACCTATATAATGAAATTTCAAACATCAAAAAGGACACTGAAATCATAAAAAAGAATCAATCAGAAATGGCAATCACCAGAAATGAAGACTACACTAGAAGAAAACAACAGCAGGCTAGATGAAGCAGAGGATTGAATCAGCGAATTAGAAAACAAGATAAATAAAAACACAGAAACAGAGCAGTAAAAAGAAAGAGGCTCAAAAAGTCAGAGGAAAATATAAGAGAACTCTGTGACAGTATGAAGAGAAATAATATCCATATCATAGGGGTTCCTGAAGGAGAAGAGAAAGAACAAAGGAATAAAGAACTTGATTGAAGAAATCATAGCTGAAAACTTTCTTACATTGATGAAGGAAAAAGTCACACAAGTTCAAGAAGCACAGAGAGTCCCAATAAAAAGAAACCCAATGAAGCCTACATCAAGACATATCATAATTAAAATACCACAGTTTAGAGATAAAAAATACTAAAAGCAGCAAGAAAAAAGAAGTCAGTCACCTACAAAGGAACCCCCATGAGGATGACATTTGACTTTTCAACAGAAACACTTGAGGCCAGAAGGAAATGGCAAGAAATATTCAAAGTAATGCAAAACAAGAGCCTACAACCAAGACTTCTTTATTCAGCAAGATTATCATTTAAAATGGAAGAAGAATTAAAAATCTTCCCAGACAAAAAAAAAAAAAAAAAATCAAGGAATTCATTACAACCAAACCAGTACTGCAAGAATTGTTAACAGGCTTGCTGTAAAAAGAGCAAAGAAAAAAGAAATCGAGAGAAATAGAATTATAGATTTAAAAAATAAAATGGCAATAAACAACTACATATCAATAACCTTAAATGTAAATGTATTAAATGCTCCAATCAAAAGACATAAGAAAGCTACATGGATAAAAAAACAGGACCCGTACATATGCTGTCTACAAGAAACCTACCTCAGAACAAAAGATACACATAGACTGAGAGTAAAGGAATGAAAAAAATATTTTACACAAATGAAAAGGAAAAATAAAACTGGGGTAGCAATACTAATATCAAACAAAATAAACTTTAAAACAAAGGCAATAGTAAGAGATAAATAAGGTCACTACATAATGATAAAAGGAGCATTACAACAGGAAGATATAACTATTAAAAATATATATACACCTAATATAGGAGCACCTAAATATATAAAACAGATTTTGATGGAAAAAAAGGGCAAAATCAAAAGCAATACCATAATAGTATGGGATTTTAATACCACACTAACATCAATGGATAGATCCTCCAGACAAATGAACAAAGAAACAGCAGACTTAAAGAACACACTAGATCAACTGGATTTAATAGATCTCTTCAGAACCTTTCACCCCAAAGCAGCAGAATGTACATTCTTTTCAAGTGCTTATGGTACATTCTCTAGAATAGACCACATGTTAGGACACAAAACAAGTATTAATAAATTTAAGAAGATTAAAATTATATGAAGCACCTTCTCTGGTCACAATGGCATGAAACTAGAAATCAACTACAATAGAAAAACTAAAAAACATTCAAATGCTTGGAGACTCAATAGCATGCTATTAAATAATGAATGGGTTAATAATGAGATTGAGAAAAAAATCAAAAATTTCCTTGAAACAAATGAAAATGGACATACAACAACTCAAAATTTATGGGACACAGCAAAAGCAGTCCAGAGAGAGAAGTTCATAGCATTACAGGCATACCTTAAGAAGCAAAAAAAAAAAAAGCTCAAATTAACAACTTAACCCTGCACCTAAAAGAACTAGAAAAAGAACAGCAAGTAAAACCCAGAGGAAGTAAAAGGAAGAAAATAATAAAGATCAGAGCAGAAATAAATGACATAGAGGCAAATAAATAAATAAATAAATAAATAAATAAATAAATAAATAAGATCAATGAAACCAAGAGCTGGTTCTTTGAAAAGGTAAATAAGATTGATGAACCTTTAACCAGACTCATCATTAAAAAAAGAGAATGGGCTCAAATAAAATTAGAAATGAAAGTGGAGAAGTAACAACTGACACAGCAGATATTCAAAGGATTGTAAGAAAATACTATGAAGAACTGTATGCCCCAAAATGGGACAATCTAGATAAAATGAATAAATTCCTTGAAAAAATAATCATTCAAAAATCAATCTAGGAGAATCAGAAAACCTAAACAGACCAATTACAACAAAAGAGATTGAAACGGTTATCAAAAAACTCCCAAAAAACAATAGTCCTGGGCTTGATGGCTTCACAGGCGAATTTTACCAAATATTCAAGGAAGAACTAACTCCTATTCTTCTCAAGCTATTTCAAAAAATTCAAGAGAAGGAAAAACTTCCAAACTCCTTTTATTAGGCGAACATAATCCTCATTCCAAAACCATGTAAAGACATTGCAAAGAAAGAAAACTATAGGCCAATATCCCTGATGAACTTAGATGCTAAAATTCTCAACAAAATATTAGCAAATCAAATCCAGCAATACATGAAAATAATCATACATGATGATCAAGTGAGATTTATTCTGAGGTGGCAAGGCTGGTACAATATTCACAAATCAATCAATATGATTCATCACATAAACAAAAGGAAGGAGAAACACCACATGATAATATCAATAGATGCATAAAAAGCATTTGATAAAATCCAGCACCCATTTATGATCAAAACTCTCAGCAAACTGGGAATACGGGGAACATACCTCAACATGATAAAGGCCATCTATGACAAACCCACAAGCAACATCATATACTCAATGGGCAAAAGTTAAAAGCAATCCCCTTAAGAACAGGAACAAGGCAGGGGTGCTCCCTTTCACCACTCTTATTCAACATAATTCTGTAAGTCCTAGCTACAGCAATCAGATAAAAAGAAGAAATAAAAGGCATCCAAATTGGAAAAGAAGAAGTAAAACTTTTGTCATTTGCTGATGACTTGATACTGTACAGAGAAAACCCTAAAGTCTCAGTCAAAAAACTACTGGACTTGATAAATGAATTCAGCAAGGTGGCAGGATATAAAATCAATATGCAGAAATCAGTGACATTTATATATACCAACAATGAACTGTCTGAAAGACAAATTAAGAAAACAATCCCCTTTATTAATGCAACAAAACAAATAAAGTACCTAGGAGTAAATTTAACCAAAGAGGTTAAAGACCTATACTCAGAAAATTATAAAACAGTCAAAATCTTGACCAGGTAGATATTTTCGGAATCAGAGAACTTAAAGAAAATGTGTTGCTTTCTGTAAGACCAGTAGTTGTGACTGTCATGGCTATACACATACAGGTCCCCATTAGATTCAGGCAGATGGTAAAGAAACAGTGAAGCCAAAAAATGGTGGGCCATTCCTTTACTCTACTCTCATACCGGCCAATGAGCTGGACTCCAAAACCCTGACACATTCTCAGGTTCCGCAACCAGGGGAATCTTCTCTGGTTTTTCTGAGAATCAAAGGCTCCCACAAGTGTTAGTCACCTTTGGTTCCCCATCTTCACACCCTCTCCCTTCTCCTCTCTGCACAAACTGGCTTCTCCTTCAACACCCTGCCATCTTGGCTTCTCTCCTTCTCCCTTACTCTGAAAAAAAATGGGTTCCTTCTTCTTTCTCCTTCTCTTTTTCTTTTTAAAACTTTTTGTTGAATAACCCCTCCTCCAGCAAACATTAGCATAACAATGGCCTCTCCCAAGCAGGAAGGTAATTCGCAATTTGCAATCAACTGCCCTGCTCTGAGGACAAGCACACACATGGCTGCCCAGCACCATTTTTAACAATAAAAGTGAGCAAACTCAAAAAACACAAATTTTACAAACTCATTTGCCCAACATTTTCTTTGACTTATGAGAGGGGAGATATGTGAACTTAGGAAAGAAGTAATAGGTTAATAAAAAGTAGATTGTAAATGACTTGACAGATCTCAAAAGTCAGATACAAGAAAGAAAAAAATTGAATTTTTAAACTCATGAATATGTAACAAGTGTAAGTTTTTGGAAAGTCAAATGGAGGACTCAATTATTATATCTAAAGCAGCACTTTCCCAACAGAAATCTGATATGATTTAAATTGTTCTAGTAGCCACATTAAAAAATAATAATAAAAAATAATAAAAAAAAAACAAAAAAAAACTGGTGGGGTTAATTTTAGTGAAATATTTTACTTAGCTCAAAATATCCAAAATGTTATCATTCTACCGATATGATCAATATAAAAATTATGAATGAATTATTTCACTTTTTTTCTTTAAGTGTTTGAAATCTAATGTAAATGTTGCACTTAGAGCACATCACTAGTCACATTTCAAGCATAGTATGAGAATTATAAGGGCAACCATTAGATGATTAAAAAATGCAAACAAGAAATGTCATATTTTTTAGTTGTTGAGCTTTTGTATTAAATTCATGTGTTTACTAAATAGTTACCCAATATAAAATGTGTGTGAGAAGAGACCGGGAATATGGTGATGGAGTAGGCAGACATTACAACTCCCACCTCCCAAAACCAAAGTGTACTACAACTTAACTTAGGAATAATCATCTTCAAAAACCAACTTTGGACTAAACTAAGAAGAATATATAACCAAGCATCACTGAAGAAGCCACACCAAGACTGGTAGGAAGGACAGACACAGAAAGGGCTGTCCCAGAGCGAGAGGCAGCCTGGAGGGTCTCTCATGGCAGTGTGGGGTGCCCGGAGAGTTGTGGGTCCTCAGCCCCAGGACTGAAACCCCATCCTGGAGCCCCAGAGACTAGAGGAGGCTTATGGACAGTATTTAGCTGAAAGAAGAGCCAGGCTACTGTTTGCAAGAGGGAAACAGAACTCTCAGACCCAGACTTCATCTTAAAGGGACCATGCAGAAAACCTCATTCACAACCACTTACCTGGGGCTCTGGGAGTGGGAAGCACCAAGAGGACTGGAGTTACGAGAAAACAGTGTAGTCTCAGGGACACAGGGAGAGACTTTGGGGGACAAACACCCTAATCCCTGTACTGGGTCACTCCTTAAACCTAAAGTGGCCATTTATCCTGGGAGAACCAAGCCAGCAAGGGGAAGCAATTACCTTGCCCACCAGAGACTCTCCTGCTCTAGACAGTGCAAAGAGACACTTAGAAACAGGGGGTACATCAGGGACACAGGTTTTGAGTGCTGAGGTCTAGGATATACTGTCCCCACAAACTGCTGAATAACCTCCAAAGGGCAAGAGGCCTGACTTTGGTGGTGGCCGCAGTACTTGGCTGGTGCAGTGGTGGGGGGAAGAGCCCAGTGAGGCAGCCCATGTGGTGGCAGTGGGAGGCGGAGCCTTGTGGCCCACACAGCGATGGTAAGGGGAGGAGCCTGGAGGGGTGTCCCTGTGCCCCACGGGGTAGAGCCCAGAGAGGCAGCCCACATGCCAGTGTGGGGTGTAGCCCAGCAAGGCGAGGAGTCCCCTAAGCCCATGGGGCAGCCCCATGGAGCAGCCTGAGCTGTGGCCCACAAGCCAGGGCCCCCAGCAGTGTCAGTGCCCAAGTGCCTGAGGAGGCTGCAACAGCAGGGGGCTTGCAGAAAGAATACACCTCAGGAATAAAGAGGCTACACACATTGGCCAAGAGTAGATAAAAGCCAGCCTAGGAGTGCAGCTGATATTTACAACAGCATCAGGGCCCAGCAGAAGCAGCCACAAATTCTGGATCGCCTGTAGTTCCAAGAAGGTTGCTAAGGGACAGTCATAAGCAGTGACCCCCACTAGTCTGCACCAGGTTCCAGGCAAGAAGGTTCAGGGCTGGTACATCCAGGGGACAGATATGGAGAGCATCAGCTCAGGACCTAACAACCACAGTTAGAGTGGTATGTTAAAAAAGGACTCCTCAAACCGGACCCAGCTAAGACGTAGAAAATGCTGACACACATGGCAAAAAGAGCAGTAACAGCAGATAAGTAGCCCACAGCGGATTGCAAATAATAGCTGAGGCCAACCCAAGAAGATGTAGAAACAACACAACTGAAAGCTAGAGGCAGAAAACACTAACCCTATACTCAGCTAGCTACATAAACAAAACATCCAAAGGAGCAGTCTATACAGAGACAAAATGGGAAGACAGAGAAATGCAATTCAAATAAAATAACAGGAGAAATCCCAAGAAAAAGAACTGAATGAGATGGAAATAGCCAAGATACCAGATGCAGAGTTAAGAATAATGATTGTTAGGATGCTCAAGGATCTTAGAGCAACAATAGGTGGACATAATGAGCACCTAAACAAAGAGATAGTAAGCATTAAAAAGGACATTGAAATAATAAAAAAAAATCACACAGAAATGACAAACACAATATCAGAAATGAAGACTACACTAGAAGGAATTAAAAGCAGGCTGCGTAGCGGTAGAGCGTCGGCCTGGTGTGCAGGAGTCCTGGGTTCGATTCCCAGCCAGGGCACACAGAAGAAGTGCCCATCTGCTTCTCCACCCCTCCCCCTCTCCTTCCTCTCTGTCTCTCTCTTCCCCTCCCGCAGCTGAGGCTCCATTGGAGCAAAGATGGCCCGGGCGCTGAGGATGGCTCTGTGGACTCTGCCTCAGGTGCTAGAATGGCTCTGGATGCAACAGAGCCACACCCCAAAGGGGCAGAGCATCGCTCCCTGGTGGGCATGCTGGGTGGATCCCGGTCAGGCGCATGTGGGAGTCTGTCTGACTGCCTCCCCATTTCCAGCTTCGGAAAAATGAAATGAAAAAAAAAAAAAAGCAGGCTGGGTGAAGCACAGGATCGAATCAGCGATTTAGAGGACAAGATAAATAAAAGCATAGAGCAGAGCAGAAAAAGAAAAGAGGATCAAAAATCCGTGGAAACTCTAAGAGAGCTCTGTAACAATACAAAGAAAAACAACATTCGTATCATAGGGGTTTCTGAAGGAGAAGAGAAAGAACAAGGGATAGAGAACCTGATTGAAGAAATCATAGCTGAAAACATCCCTATATTGATTCAGGAAAGAGTCACACAAGTTCAAGAAGCACAGAGAGTCCCATTAAAAAGGAACCCAAAGAGACCTACAAGACACATCATAATTAAAATACCAAAGCCAAGAGACAAAAAAAAAAACAAAAAAAAAAAACTAAAAGCTGCAAGAGAAAAGCAGTCAATCACCTACAATGAGCCGCATAAGGATGACATCTGAATTTTCAACAGAAACAGTTGATGCCTAAAGGGAATGGCAAGAAATATTCAAAGTAATGCAAAACAAGAAACTACAACCAAGACGTTTTTATCCAGCAAGGTTATCATTTAAAATTGGAGAAATAAAAAGCTTGCCAGACCAAAAAAAAAAAACAAAAAAAACACCTCAAGGAATTTATTACAACCAAACAAATGCAGCAAGATATGTTAAGGGGCCTGTTGTAAACAGAACAAAGGGGAAAAAAATCTAGTAAAAGAGGAATGTAGATTTAAAGAATAAAATGGCAATAAAAACTACATATCAACAATAACCTTAAATGTAAATGAATTATATGCTCCAATCAAAAGACATAAGATAGCTGCATGGATAAAAAAACAGGACCCATACATATGCTGTCTACAAGAGACCCACCTCAAAACAAAAGCTACACATAGACTGAAAGTAAAGAAGTAAAAAGAAATTTTATGCAAATGGAATGAAAAAAAAAGCTATGGTAGCAATACTTATATCTGACAAAATAGACTTTAAAACAAAGACTATAATAAGGAATAAAGAAGGTCACTACATAATGATAAAGGGAGCAATCCAACAGGAAGATATAACCATTATAAATATCTATACACCTAATATAGGAGCACCTAAATATATAAAGCAGATATTGATGGACATAAAGGGTGAGATCAATAGCAATACTATAATAGTAGGGGATTTCAATACCCCACTAAAATCAATGGATAGATCCTCAAGAAAGAAAATTAACAAAGAAACAGCAGACTTAAAGGACTCACTAGATCAACTAGATTTCATAAATATCTTCAAAACCTTTCACCCTAAAACAGCAAAATATATATTCTTTTCAAGTGTTCATGGTACATTCTCTAAGATAGACCACATGTTAGGACACAAAACACATCTCAATAAATTTAAAAAGATTGAAATCATATCAAGTATATTCTCTTATCACAATGGCATGAAACTAGAAATCAACTACAATAGAAAAACTGAAAAACATTCAAACACTTGGAGACTAAATAACATGTTATTAAATAATGAATAGGTTAACAATGAGATCAAGGAAGAAATAAAAAAGTTCCTTGAAACAAATAAAAATCAACATACAACAACTCAAAATTTATGAAACACAGTAAAAGCAGTCCTGAGCAGGAAGTTCATAGCATTACAGGCATACCTTAAGAAGCAAGAAACAGCTCAAATAAACAACTAACCTTGCATCTAAAAGAACTAAAAAAGAACAGCAAGTAAAGCCCAGAGGTAGTAGAAGGAAGGAAATAATAAAGATCAGAGCAGAAATAAATGACATAAAGGCTAAAGAAACAATATAGAGGATCAATAAAACCAAGAGCTGGTTCTTTGAAAGGGTAAACAAGATCGATGAACCTTTAACCAGACACACCAAGAAAAAAAGAGAGAGGACTCAAATAAATAAAATTAGAAATGAGAGTGGAGAAATAACAACTGACACAACAGAAATACAAAATATTGTAAAAAAAAAATACTATGAAGAACTGTATGCCAAAAAATTAGGCAACCTAGGTGAAAAGGACAAATTCCTTGAAAAGTATAATCTTTCAAAAATCAATCTGGACAAAACAGGAAACCTAAACAGACTGATTACAACAAATGAGATCAAAACAGTTATCAAAAAACTCCCAACAAACAGAAGTCCAGGGCTAGATGGCTTCACAGGCAAATTCTATCAAATTTCAAAGAAAAACTAACACCTATCCTTCTCAAGCTATTTTAAAAAATTCAAGAGGAGGGAAGACTTCCAAGCTTCTTTTATGAGGCAAGCATAATCCTTATTCCAAAACCAGGCAAACACAATACAAAGAAAGAAAACTATACACTAATATTCCTGATAAATTTAGATGCTAAAATTTTCAACAAAATATTAGCAAACCGGATCCAGCAATACATGGAAAAAATCACACATCATATTTGAGTGAGATTTATTCTGGGGAGGCAAGGCTGGTACAATATATGCAAATCAATCAACATGATTCATCATGTAAACAAAAGGAAGGAGAAAAATACATGATAATATCAATAGATGCAGAAAACGCATTTGATAAAATCCAGCACCCATTCATGATCAAAACTCTCAACAAAATGGGTATACAGGGAACATACCTTAACATAATAAAGGCCATCTATGACAAACCCACAGCCAACGTCATAATCAATGGCTAAAAATTAAAAGAAATTTTCTTAAGATCAGGAACAAGGCAGGGGTGCCCCCTTTCACCACTCTTATTCAACATAGTTTTGGAAGTCTTAGCCACAGCAATCAGACAAGAAGAAGAAATAAAAGGCATCCAAATTGGAAAAGAAGAAGTAAAACTATCATTATTTGCTGATGACATGATACTGTCCATAGAAAACTCTAAAGTCTTAGTGAAAAAAACTAGTGGACCTCATAAATGAATTCAGCAGGGTGACAGGATACAAAATTAATATTCAGAAATCAGAGGCATTTTTATACACCAAGAATGAATTGTCTGAAGGAGAAATTAAGAAAACAATCCTCTTCACTAATACAACAAAATAAATAAAGTACCTAGGAGTAAATTTAACCAAGGAGGTTAAAGACTTGCACTTGAAAAATTATAAAACATTTATAATAGATAAATGAATAATAAAAATCAAGGAAGATACAAACAAGTGGTAGCATATTCCGTGTTTATGGATAGGAAGAATAAATATCATTAAAATGTCTATATTACCCAAAGCAATTTATAAATTCAATGCTATTCCTATTAAAATTCCAATGACATACTTCAAAGATATAGAACAAATATTCCAAAAATTTATATGGAACCCCAAAAAAAACACGAATAGCCTCAGCAATCTTGAAGAAGAAGAATAAAGTGGGTGGTATCACACTTCCTGATGTCATTATACTGCAAGGCTATTGTACTCAAATCAGCCTGGTACTGGCATAAGAACAGGCATATAGATCAATGGAACAGAACAGAGAACCCAGAAATAAACTCACACCTTTATGGACAATTGATATTTGACAAAGGAGGTAAGAACATACAATGAAGTAAAGAGAGTCTCTTTAACAAATGGTGTTGGGAAAACTGGACAGCTACCTGCAAAAAAAATGAAACTAGACCACCAACTTACACCATTCACAAAAATAAACTCAAAATGGATAAAAGACTTGAATGTAAGTCGTGAAACCATGATCATCTTGGAAGAAAACATAGGCAGTAAGCTCTCCGACATCTCTCACAGCAATATAATTGCTGATTTATCTCCATGGACAAGTGAAATAAAGGACAGGATGAACAAATGGGACTATATCAAACTAAGAAGATTTTGCACAGCTAAAGACAATATGAACAAAATAGAAAGGCAAACCACATGATGGGAGAACATATTCAACTCTACGTCTGATAAGGGGTTAATAACCAAAATTTATAAAGAACTTGTAAAACTCAACACCAGGAAGATCAAATAAAAATCCAATCAAAAAATGGGCAAAAGAAATGAATAGATACTTCTCCAAATAGGACATACAGATGGCCAACAGACAAATGAAAAAATGTTCAACATTACTAATTATTAGAGAAATGCAAATTAAAACCACAATGAGATACCATCTCACACCAGTCAGAATGGCGCTCATCAACAAAACAACACATAATAAGTGCTGGCGAGGATGTGGGGAAAAGGGAACCCTCCTGCACTGCTGGTGGGAATGCAGACTGGTGCGGCCACTGTGGAAAACAGTATAAAAATTCCTCAAAAAAATTAAAAATGGAACTGCCTTTTAACCCAGCCATCCCACTTTTAGGAATATATGCTAAGAACACCAAATCACTGATTTAAAAGAAAAAATAACCACCGTGGCTATTGCAGCATTGTTTACAATAACCAGGATCTGGAAATAGCCCAAGTGTCCTTCAGTGGACAAATGGATTAAAAAGCGGTGGTACCTATACACAATGGAATACTATACGACTGTGAAAAAGAAGAGAACCTTACCCTTTGCGACAACATTGATGGACCTGGAAACTATTATGCTAAGTGAAATAATCCAGGCAGAGAAAGAAAAATATCATGTAACCTCACTCATTTGAGGAATCCAATGAACAATGTGAACTGAGGAGCAGAATAGAGACAGAGGCGGGATCAAAGGGACCAGAGGGAAAGGGGACAGAGGGAAAAGGAATGAGAGGATGAGATCAGAGAAGGGAAAGAGATTGGTGAAATTATATATACATAACAGCGTTATAGAGAGCAGGACAGCAAATCCTGGAAGGAAGGGGGGGAGGGCATGGGGATGAGGGGGCCAAGGGGGAGGTTGAGGGGAACATGGGGTGGAGGGGATATGCTCAGTGGGACACTTCAATCTTTGTAAACACAATAAATTTTTAAAAAATATGTGTGAGAAATCTTTTCATTATTTGAATTATACTTTTGTTTCGGAAAGGTTCTTTGGCTCTTTTAGGACTTTATTTATTTGGGTGTGGTGTTGAGGAGTGGAGCAATGGTGCCAAACATTCAAGAATTAATGGAACCCATCACATCATAAACTGCATTTATTATAATTAAAGTGGGTGCATTTCATTACATGCAAATATCTTATTTGAAAATATGCTTTGTTTAAATATAAGGAAAATAAAGAAAGAATTAACACCTTCAAAAGTGCTAACACATCTCTTTAAGGTCTTTTATCAATACATTTGCTGTTCCTTGGTCCTAGTATGTGTTTCTCCCACTTCCTTCTGGCTTTTACTCAAGTGTAACCTATATATAAAGCCTCCCTTGACTACCTAATTCAAAATGGCAATCCTCCCAACAAGCCCTATCTTCTGTGTCCTCTTTATTATCTACTATTTTCATCTAATAATACTATGCATTTTGTTATTTATCTTGTATATTGTCTGTTGTCCCTCATGAATGTAAACTCTATAGGGGCAAGGATTTAATTTTTTGGCCTCTTTAGTCTACTATTATATATCTTGAGACTAGAAGTGTGTCCTGTGTCTGATATAGAATGTATATTTGTTAAATTTGTGAATGAATGAATTTTTATATTTATTATATCACTCTATTTTAGTAATTCATTTATTCATTTAACAAACTTTCATTATTTCCTTTTCAAGCCTTGTACTAGGTTCAAACAGTGGGTGGGGGCTTGAATACAAATATAAGAGTAATTTAATCAAGGGATTGGCAGTCTATAGCTCACTCTCACTGGCTAAATCTAGCCTGTAACTTGATTTTATAGATAAAGTTTTACTAACACATAGCCACACTCAGTTATTTATGTGGTATCCATTACTGCTTCTGTTGTATCGGAACAGTGATAAACAGATGTCTTGCCACATAATTAAGTAGCCAAATTAAGGAGTCTTTATTCAAAGCCGGTGACCACATGGTGACCTAAGTCATACAAATCATACGGCTCCAAACACAGTTTGAGGCTAGCTTTTAAAGACAAAATTACATACTGATTGGGGAATGGAGAGGAGGGGAAGCATAGCAGTAAAACAAAGCAGTGAAACAAACTCTCTTACAGTGTTTATCTATAAGATTAATTCATGGAAGAACATTCTGGGAACATCTGCAACCTTGAAGAACTATCCAAGGCCACAGCCTGGGAAGAAAACAGCCTCAAGGCCAAGGGTAGGGAGTCTTTTAGAAAAAGTAAGTTCTGCTAAAAGTCTCTTTGTTTTAGAGAAAGTAAGTTCTGCAAGAAGTTACTCATGCTAAGAGCCTTTCTTTTCTACATTTCACTTCTACACTACAATAATAGAGTTGAGTAGTTGTGGCAGAGAGCAATGGCCCTCAAGGCTGCAAATATTTGCTATTTGGTCTTTTATAGAAAACATATAATTAGGACCTGATGATTCTTGCCCCACAGAGGATAATACATCTCAGCTTCTGAACTTCTGAAGTTTCTGTTTGCAGATTAAACTTTTGAAGGCCCTTATTACTGTGACAACATTTTTAACAAATAAATATCTTGGGTTTACTATGAAACCAAGCTTTGATACGTCAAACTAGCGGTCACATACTTTCTTATCAACACTTCTTACCTAAAACTGCCCAGAACTTAGATAAAAATGAATGCTAACATTAAACTTTAATGACTCATAAAGTAATTATTTACCAAAATAATTTAATAGGCCACGATTTTAGTTCTATAACATTACATATAGTTATAACATTCTGAGAGATAATTTTGTGGAGTCAAAATGAGTTTAATAAGCAGTAGCAGAGTGTATAAAAAACAACAACATGTACTTCTTTTTCCAACTGATGACCACATTTGTTGTTTACATTTTTCTCTATTCAAAGAAATTTTAGATAACTTATTTACTAGAAGTAAGCTCATGGCATTGGTTGAACCTGGTTGTGGCTGTGGTTGGAGCTGCCTACTGTTCGAAAGCAAAGTTTCAATAAATTTTTCAAATGTCAATAGAAGTATTACCATTGCTAATTTTAAACTGGTTATATATATAAAAAAAAATACCCTGACTTTCACATCTAAACATTCAAACTGCCTGCTGTTAAGAATATTTCTGTAAAGGAATTTGAGGAGTACATTGTGTTTGCAGGGCAATAAATCATCACTTGTTTACTTCTATTAGATAACAGTTACCATTTTGCTATAATTACTCTCTCTTTTGTTTATGTTGATGTACGCATGTGTGTGTTTCCTCATAAAAAACTTAAAAATGAATCAGTTATTGGGTAACATACCTGAAGGAATGAACATGGATTTACATTCAGCCAGATGTCCCTATTGAGTAAGAAGGATTCTCCTGGCATCTGAGGCAGTGGTTGAATCAGCCAGTTATCTGAGCTCTGATTTAACAGTGATCTGAAACTTGTCTGAGGAGAGACACAATCTTTTTACTCTAGAAAAATCTTTGTAAAAGAAACACTTTTTTTTATTTTTAAAGAAAACACATTTTTTTAAAAGTGATAGAAGAAACACATTTCCATCCACAGATGGTATTAATCTTTCAGGCTATCTTTTTACAAACTGGTGTGAAGAAAAAGTCAATCACCAAAGTTACAGAAATTTTGGTATTTTTTTCTGCTAATGAACAAGCCTTGTTTCAAATCTTCTCCAAGACTCAGTTTTTGGTGGGGGTTTCAGAAAAAGCTGAAGAGAGGGTTTAAAAATTTAGAAGGGATCTGTCAATTGTTCTGAGCTAAAACTGCTTAGGAGGGGAGAGGGATTGTTATTTCAGTAAAAAAAAATCTGAAGTAACAGTAGAAATGACAAATATACTAACAAAACTTAATGAAGTACAATAAAAGGTGCAGTGGGCAAGTTCACATTCTAATCCCTCTTATAAATTCTTTTGTGTGTGTATTCTTGTTTCTTACAGGAAGATAAACACTTTTGCTAAATGCTATCTCATAGCTGTAAGATTTCACAATTTTCATATGAGGCTGTCATTACCGATAAAAAAATAATGTCAACTCAATGAAAAATTGAACAAATCTTATTACAAAATTTATCTCCCACAAAGCAAAAACTATTTGAATTTTCATTGCCAGAAATTCATTCCTTGACCTCTGATTTATTTTATAAACTTAATAGTTTTCCCTCCAAGTTCCTCTCCCAGAATCATGTTTCAGTTCATTGAATCCACCTACCCATTGAAGCTATAAACCTCTGCCTTTTAAAATCATTTCACCTTAACCAGATACTACACTTCCAAACTCTATAAATTATGTTCTCCTCTCCATTGCAATTGTTATTACCCAGTTCCAGGACTTATAAAAATAATCAGATGAATAGCTACCATTATCTCATCCATCTATCCAATGCCTCATGCTTCTTCCTACCATGTCTTTCTACCATGGACCTGATCAAGACATCTTAACCTAAAGGAAAGAGGGAAAGAAAAGGACAGTTCCTGATGTTATATACAGAATAACTATAAAAGAAACTCCTCCTAGAATAGCTGAAGATAGTAGAAAGAGGAAAAGAGCATTGGTTTTACATGGTTGTTCTAGTAATTACAGTGGTCCCTTTTCTATTGCAAGGGTTAGGTTTCAGAAACCCCCACAATAGGTGAAAATCCGCAAAATAGCAACCTTATAGTTATTTTATTATTTATATATTTTTAAGGCTTTATTAACCCTCCCCACACTCTTATAAACCTTTCCCACGCTGTTATTAACCTTTCCCACACTCTAATCAACACTTCCTATGCTCTTAAACACTTTCTACATTCTTAAACCTATGTGATTTTAACAACATATAAAATTCTATATGGGTGCTCACCAGGGAATGTCCAAATATACTGTATATATTTTATTTCAATTTAATATTCTTTTAATATAGTTTAATTAACATTTTTATATTGTTTTCAATTTTTTAGGCTAGAAAATGCTTATTTTATCACAAAAGTAATTAAAATAATACATATATAAAAATACTTATATACCACAAAATCCCGTGATCTAGTGAAAAATCCACGACACAAAATTAAATATATACAATTCAAAAATCTGCGATACAGGCCCTGGCCGGTTGGCTCAGTGGTAGAGCGTCGGCCTGGCATACGGGGGACCCGGGTTCGATTCCCGGCCAGGGCACATAGGAGAAGCGCCTATTTGCTTCTCCACCCCCACCCCCTACTTCCTCTCTGTCTCTCTCTTCCCCTCCCGTAGCCAAGGCTCCGTTGGAGAAAAGATGGCCCGGGCGCTGGGGATGGCTCCTTGGCCTCTGCCCCAGGCGCTAGAGTGGCTCTGGTCGCGGCAGAGCATCGCCCCCTGGTGGGCAGAGCGTCGCCCCTGGTGGGCATGCCGGGTGGATCCCGGTGGGGCACATGCGGGAGTTTGTCTGACTATCTCTCCCCGTTTCCAGCTTCAAAAAAGTACAAAAAAAATATCTGTGATACAGTAAGACCATGAAAAGGGAACTGCAATATGGCAAGCGACAACTGTAATAGCTCTTTAATATTAGAGAAATTATTTAAACTCTCTGGACCTTAATTTTTTCAAAAAAGCTAGTAATACTTACCTAAACAAGTTGCTGTGATAGTAAAATGAGACTATTGACCTGAGACTGTTTAGTAGAGCTGAAAATCCTGAAACCAGCTTTCCTTCTTTTTTTATTCTATATATTCCCGAACTGCATTTTAGATTAGCTGCTGCCATGCCCATCCCTTTACAGTCTGAGCTCTAACATTCCAATTTCTCACAAACACGTGCACATCTGAAGTCTCCTAACTTCTAGTCATCTTTTAAGGCCCAGTTCAGGTATAAGCTGTCATGGGACAATTTTCCTAAGCCGCATGCATTCCCCAAGCAGAAGAGCTTTCTGTGTCTTCTGGGCTGCTAATTGGGCATTTCAGTGTTTTCACATGCTGTTTGTAAAGAACCATAAAGGACGTGAATTTTTATTTACTCTCAAGATACTATAATAGCACATCACAGTTTTATGTTGGCAGAAATCAAGAGAATCCTGGATTAAAGCAACGGACTTTATTACAGCACAGCAAGCAGCATGAGCTTTATACATATTTGAACTGGTTTTCCTTGGTCTCCAAGTCCCACGGTGTCGAGGAGGAAGGGGAGGGGCGCAGGGGGATACAGAGCCTGCAGGGGAGTCCTGAGCTTAGGGGAACTAAATCTGTTAATGAACTGAGAATAAACCTGCCAATCTTCGCCCCAGAAGGAGCATTGTCTTTATTACACTGAACCGTAAACCAGCCTGTTCTTTGTTTGGTAAGGAAAGGCTAACTCTATAGTCAAAGCTTTCATCCTACAACTATTTCTGAAAAGATAAACTAGCACGAAAGGATAATTAGTAGTGACTGTAAATTTTGCAGAAACATAGATCCATAAAGGAATTTTTCCCAACACTTTTATAGGAGCTTCCTTTTTGTTTCCAAGTTTGGTTGGGGGAAGGTATACATTGGACTGTATCTTATGCCCAGTAGAAATCTAGTGCCCACAAAATGGACACCTGCTGTCTGTTACAGAATAGAAAATCTCAGAAGAGGAGTCAATTAAAGTGAAAATCCAAAATGAGGCAAAGTTCTGGTATTGTTCCAAATGTACATCTTTTTCTTCAACAAAGGTGATTATAAAATATGTAACCACATATTTTTTTAGGCTTTTGTAAGGTTTATAATGTAAATGAAATCACAAATCCCTAAAACGTTTGTTTTTGGTTAAAAAGGTACAGGCCTGAAAGAGGTCCAAAATTCAGCTAAAAACTATCAGTAGAAACTGTATCTTAAAGGGTGTCTTAGAAGCCTCACACTTCATCTATATCATCTTTAATCCTCATACCATGAGAGGAAATTTTCACATTCCAAATTTTGGAGTGAGTGGCTAAGTGGCTTACCTAAAATGACAGAACTAATAATTGCACTGTATAATTTTTTTAACCCAGTCTATTTGTTCCCAAATTCTATAAGCTAAAATTTCTCATGAAAATCCTCTTATGGGTTTGCTTTTCCTCTATGACCACCAGCCAAGACTGCAAAACTAAGAAAGGTGAGGTCAGTTGTGGAGGTTGGCCCCGATTGAGTTCAGGGAGTGACTACACAGGTAGTGCTACACAGGAGGCACTAAGCAGAGATGGAAAAAACCCTGAGTCTCACTTCATCTACCGTTCAATTTTCATTGACGTCTGTCCTAATTGTAAATAACATGAAGCATAGTGTTTCTTTTTTTACTTCATAAAAAGGTTGGAGTAGCCTTTCTTTGGCAGAATAGACAGAGCTGCTCAAAAATGCAAACCAACTTTATAAGCATTATAAATATATTAACATTTCTATTTGGAGAATAAAGAAGTGAATTAATGTAATGAAAGGAATGTGAACTTTGACATCAGACAGAGCTTACTTGAAGTCTTGCCTCTGTTATGTATAAGATAAATGATCTAACCTTTGAGCCTCTATTCCGTTGTTTAAGAAATAAAAATAATTTCTGTCTCCACAACTGTGTAAGGATAAAACCAAAGAAGTATGCCAGCTGCTTAACAGAATGCCTGCACCGAGAATCCTGTTGCCTTCCTTTCTCATTCAGGCATTACAAGGCTATGATGTAATAGGTGCAGTTCGTGGAAGACTCATGGATAGCATAGATAGAGAAAATTGGTCTCAGACAACTCAGATCTTCAATTTTAGATGAATTTGACTGCATGCTGGATGTAGATCTTGGACCAAAAGTGAGAAAGCTAATCTCCTGCTTAAGAATGCCATAAACAAATAATAAAAAAACAAAACATCAAACATGTATGCTCAGTACAATCTTTTCCAAAGGAAATTCAAAGTTTGGGGCATTTTAAAGGTTGAATTTTTGTTTGTTATTATTAGACAAGTGGGTGGAATACATAGAGAGTTTCAGCAGACCATTAAGTTGTCTAGTACTCAAAAAGAGAAAAACGAATAGAAATGCTGCAAAACATAGGTGATAAAAAAGGATGATCTTTGTTGAAGCTAAGAAAAAAGCTTATTTTATTGCAACTTTTCTTTGTCTAAAAAAATGGCAACTACAAGTATTCATAATGATTTGGATCAGAGGGAGAGAGTGAGAGAGAGAGAGAAAGTTCTACTGCAGAAAGAGAGATTTTTGCTGCAGATGGTCCCAGTACTTAAACCTACTGTAGGAGCTGATAGACAGATGGATGAATATTGAAATGTTCAATATGTTATTGAGATCCCTCTACTGTTGATGAATGTGCCTTGAATTCTGTATACTGGTCGTGGGAACACTGGCAGAGCTATTTCCTTTCTTAATACTGAGTCAGATTACCATTTAGCACAGCCTCTAGTGAAACTACTGTCTCATGCTCAAAAGGATGCTCCTGTATGGTTGGAAGAAATTGCCTCTAGAATATATGTTCCTGGCTTCAGCAACAGTGCAAGAAGAAATATGTTTGCATTAGTTGATACTCAAAAGAATTATCAGGGCAAGAGCACTGTGAACATAGCACAATCTTCTTCATAAACTCCCAATCCAATAGATGGTGAGTCATGAATTAATGCTAAAACATTTAAATCTATGGCATTAGATTTGCTTTAGAGAAGAAAATAGATTTTTTAAAATTCATTTTTAGAGAGAGAGAGAGAGAGAGAGAGAGAGAAGGGGGAAGGAGCAGGAAGCATCAACTCCCATATGTGCCTTGACCTGGCAAGCCCAGGGTTTCAAACCAGCGACCTCAGCGTTTCCAGGTCAATACTTTATCTGCTGCACCACCACAGGTCAGGCTTAGTTTTGATTTTTGATTTTTGATTTTTTAACACAAGTGTGACATCTAACAGTACTGTGTTTCCTGTCCTCCTGTTTCTACGTCTACCTTTGGAAAAAACAAATCCTTACTGACTAGTTGTGTTAGATGCTGAAAAGTATAATGTTGCCATTATTAATATAAATTGTGTTAACTGGAAAGACTAAAGCATTCTAAATATCTTGCAAAAAAAGAAATCCTATAAAAAGCTTACAGTGTATTTGGGGAGAGAATAGAGGGAAGGCAAAGAATAACCAGAATAGATGACAAGCTATTCCTCAGGCCATAAAATAGAAAGAAAGTTGGTGCAATGAGAGTATAGAGCTGAGACTGAGAATTGCATTAATATAAACATGTCCTTCCTAAATCAACAGTAATGATCTACAGAATGTCTTTCTCACTATCCAGTTTAATTGCCCCCTCTTGTCTACTTCATTAGCTACAGCATGACTATAGGAAGAGAGAAGAAACAGTCAGATGAAAACCAGAAAACACAAAAAAATTAACCACCTGACCTGTGGTGGCACAGTGGATAAGGTGTCAACCTGGAATGCTGAGGTTGCTGGTTCGAGACCCTGGGCTTCCCTGGTCAAGACACATATGGGGAGTGAGATTAGTTGGTGAAAGAGACCTTCAGAGTCTCAGGTTACACCCACAGCATTCCTGGATACAGTTTCAAGGAAGCCCCTGCTGAGATCAGTTAACAAGACTATCACCTGTTAAGAAAACAAACAAATCAAGACTTCAAAGCTGCCCAAATCCGAAAGTGGATTACAAATAATAGCTGATACCAACCCAAGAAGACCTAGAAATAACACAACTGAAAACTGGAGGCAGACAACACCACGCCTAGACTCAACCAACTCTACAAACAAAACACCAAAAATGAGAAGACAAAAAAGTGCAATCCAAATGAAACCTTCAGGAGATGAACTGAGTGATATGGAAATAATCAAACTTCCAGATGCGGAGTTCAAAATAATGATTGTAAGGATGCTTAGGGATCTTAGAACAACCATGGAGGTTCAGTATGAAAACCTAAATAAAGAAATAGCAAGTATAAAAAAGAATCAGTTGGAGACGACAAATACAATATCAGAAATAAAGACCACAATGGAAGGAATTAAAAACAGGATAGATAGAGCAGAGGATCGAATCAGCGAGTTAGAGGACAACTGGAATGAAGGCATGAAAGCAGAGAAGAAAAGAGAAAAGAGACTCAAAAAGTCAGAGGAAACTCTTAGAGAGCTCTGTGACAACATGAAGAGAAATAACATCCGCATCATAGGGGTTCCTGAAGAAGAAGAAAAGGAACAAGGAATAGAGATGTTGTTCAATCATATCATAGCTGAAAATTTCCCTAAATTAATGCAAGAGAAACTCTCACAAGTCCAAGAACGACAGAGGACTCCATTAAAGAGAAACCCAAAGAAACCTACACCAAGACACATCATAATTAAAATACCAAAGCTAAGCGATAAAGAGAAAATATTAAAAGCTGCAAGAGAAAAAAAAGTTATCACCTACAAAGGAGCCCCCATAAGGATGACATCTGACTTCTCAACAGAAACACTTGAGGCCAGAAGGGAATGGCAAGAAATATTCAAAGTAATGCAGAACAAGAACCTACAACCAAGACTACTTTATCCAGCAAGGCTATCGTTTAAAATCGAAGAAGAAATAAAAAGCTTCCCAGACAAAAAACAACTCAAGGAATTCATTACAACCAAACCAATGCTGCAGGAAATGTTAAGGGGCCTGTTGTAAACAGATTAAAGTGGGAAAAAAATATAGCAAAAAAAGGAATACACCTTTAAAGAAGAAAATGGCAATAAACAACACCATATCAATAATAACCTTAAATGTAAATGGATTAAATGATCCAATCAAAAGACATAGGGTAGCTGTGTGGATAAGAAAACAGGACCCATACATATGCTGTCTACAAGAGACACACCTTAGAACAAAAGATACACATAGATTGAAAGTAAAAGGATGGAAAAAAACATTTCATGCAAACGGAAATGAAAAAAAGCAGGGGTAGCAATACTTATATCAGACAAATTGGACTTTAAAACAAAGGATATAGTAAGAGATAAAGAAGGCCACTACATAATGATAAAGGGAGTAATCCAACAGGAAGATATAACTATTATAAATATCTATGCACCTAATATAGGAGCACCCAAATATATAAAACAGACTTTGATGGATTTAAAGGGTGAGATCAACAGCAATACTATAATAGTAGGGGATTTCAATACCCCACTAACATCACTAGATAGATCCTCAAGAAAGAAAATTAACAAAGAAACAGCAGACTTATTGGAAACACTAGATCAACTCGATTTAATAGATATCTTCAGAACCTTTCACCCTAAAGCAGCAGAATATACATTCTTTTCAAGTGCTCATGGTACATTCTCTAGGATAGACCACATGTTAGGGCACAAAAGTGCTCTCAACAAATTTAAGAAGACTGAAATCATATCAAGCACTTTCTCTGATCACAACGGCATGAAACTAGAAATGAATCACAGCAGAAAAGCTCAAAAATTCTCAAACACATGGAAACTAAATAGCAGGGTGTTAAATAATGAATGGATTAAGAATGAGATCAAAGAAGAAATAAAAAAATTCCTAGAAACGAATGACAATGAGCATACAACAACTCAAAATTTATGGGACACAGCGAAAGCAGTCCAGAGAGGGAAGTTCATAGCACTACAGGCACACTTTCAGAAGCTAGAAAAAGCTCAAATAAACAACTTAACCCTGCATCTAAAAGAATTAGAAAAAGAACAGCAAGTAAAGCCCAAATGTAGTAGAAGGAAGGAAATAATAAAGATAAGAGCAGAAATAACTGACATAGAGGCTAAAGAAACAATACAGAGGATCAATGAAACTAGGAGCTGGTTCTTTGAAAAGGTAAACAAGATTGATGAACCTTTAAGTAGACTCACCAAGAAAAAGAGAGAGAGGACTCAAATAAATAAAATTAGAAATGAGAGAGGAGAAATAACAACTGACACAACAGAAATACAAAATATTGTAAGAAAATACTATGAAGAACTGTATGCCAAAAAACTAGACAACCTAGATGAAATGGACAAATTCCTTGAAACATACAATCTTCCAAAAATCAATCTGGAAGAATCAGAAAACCTAAACAGACCGATTACAACAAATGAGATCGAAACAGTTATCAAAAAACTCCCAACAAAGAAAAGTCCGGGGCCCAACGGCTTCACAACAGAATTCTACCAAATATTCAAAGAAGAACTAACTCCTATCCTTCTCAAACTATTTCAAAAAATTCAAGAGGAAGGAAGACTTCCAAGCTCCTTTTATGAGGCGAGAATAATTCTGATTCCAAAACCAGGCAAAGACAACACAAAGAAAGAAAATTATAGGCCAATATCTCTGATGAATATAGATGCTAAAATCCTCAACAAAATATTAGCAAACCAGATCCAACAATATATGGAAAAAATCATACACCATGATCAAGTAGGATTTATTCTGGGGAGGCAAGGCTGGTACAATATTCGTAAATCAATCAATGTGATTCATCACATAAACAAAAAGAAGGAGAAAAACCATATGATAATTTCAATAGATGCAGAAAAAGCATTTGATAAAATCCAGCACCCATTCATGATCAAAACTCTCAAAGTGGGAATACAGGGAACATACCTCAACATGATAAAAGCCATCTGTGAGAAACTCACAGCCAACATCATACTCAATGGGCAAAAATTAAAAGCAATACCCTTAAGATCAGGGACAAGGCAGGGGTGCCCCCTATCACCACTCTTATTTAACATGGTCCTGGAAGTCTTAGCCACAGCAATCAGACAAGAAGAAGAAATAAAAGGCATTCAAGTTGGAAAAGAAGAAGTAAAACTATCATTATTTGCAGATGATATGGTATTGTATATAGAAAACCCTAAAGTCTCAGTCAAAAAACTTCTGGACTTGATAAATGAATTCAGCAAAGTGGCAGGATATAAAATCAATACTCAGAAATCAGAGGCATTTTTATACACCAACATTGAACAGTCAGAAAGAGAAATTAAGGAAACAATCCCCTTCACTATTACAACCAAAAAAATTAAGTACCTAGGAGTAAACCTAACCAAGGAGACTAAAGACTTGTACTTGGAAAATTACAAAGCATTGATAAAAGAAATCAAGGAAGATACAAACAAGTGGAAGCATATACCGTGCTCATGGTTAGGAAGAATAAACATCATTAAAATGTCTATATTACCCAAAGCAATCTATAAATTCAATGCAATACCAATTAAAATACCAATGACATACTTCAAAGATATAGAACACATATTCCAAAAATTTATATGGAACCAAAAGAGAACACGAATAGCCTCAGCAATCTTAAAAAAGAAGAATAAAGTGGGAGGTATCACACTTCCTGATATCAAGTTATACTACAAGGCCGTTGTACTCAAAACAGCCTGGTACTGGCATAAGAACAGGCATATAGATCAATGGAACAGAACAGAGAACCCAGAAATAAACCCACAGTTCTATGGACAACTGATATTTGACAAAGGAGGTAAGGAAATACAATGGAGTAAAGACAGCCTCTTTAACAAATGGTGTTGGGGAAATTGGACAGCTACCTGCAAAAAAATGAAACTAGATCACCAGCTTACATCACTCACAAAAATAAACTCAAAATGGATAAAATACTTAAATGTAGGCCGTGAAACCATAAGCATCTTAGAAGAAAACATAGGCAGTAAGCTCTCGGACATCTCTCGGAGCAATATATTTGCTGATTTATCTCCACGGGGAAGTGAAATAAAAGACACGATAAAAAAATGGGACTATATCAAACTAAAAAGCTTTTGCACAGCTAAGGACAAGAAGAACAGAATAAAAAGACAAACTACACAATGGGAGAACATATTTGACAATACGTCTGATAAGGGGTTAATAACCGAAATTTATAAAGAACTTGTAAAACTCAACACCAGGAAGACAAACAACCCAATTCAAAAATGGGCAAAAGAGATGAATAGACACTTCTCCAAAGAGGACATACAGATGGCCAATAGGCATATGAAAAAAATGCTCAACATCACTAATCATTAGAGAAATGCAAATTAAAACCACAATGAGATATCACCTCACACCAGTCAGAATGGCGCTCATCAACAAAACAACACAGAATAAGTGCTGGCGAGGATGTGGAGAAAAAGGAACCCTCCTGCACTGCTGGTGGGAATGCAGACTGGTGCAGCCACTGTGGAAAACAGTATGGAGATTCCTCAAAAAACGGAAAATCGAACTGCCTTTTGACCCAGCTATCCCACTTTTAGGAATATACCCCAAGGACACCATAGAACGCCTCCAAAAGGAGAAATGCACCCGCATGTTTGTGGCAGCATTGTTCACAATAGCGAACATCTGGAAACAGCCCAAGTGTCTATTAGAGGACGAGGGGATTAAAAAGCTTTGGTACATATATACTATGGAATACTACTCAGCCATAAGAAATGATGACATCGGATCATTTACAATAACATGGATGGACCTTGACAACATTATACGGAGTGAAATAAGTAAATCAGAAAAAAAAACTAAGATGAATCCATACATAGAAGGGACATAAAAATGAGACTCAGAGACATGAACAAGAATGTGATGGCAACAGAGTTGGGGGATGGGGGGAGGGGGGATAGGGTGAAGAAGGCGAGAGGGGTTGGGGGAGGGGAGGGGCACAAAAAAACCAGATAGAAGGTAACAGAAGACAATTTAGCTTTGGGGGAGAGGCATACAGCACAAATGTCAAAATAATCTAGAGATATTTTTTCTCAACATATGTACCTTGATTTATCAATGTCACTGCATTAAATTTAATAAATAAAAAAAAAAGAATGTCATGGAACAGCATTTTAAGGAGAAAAATGAGAGAGAGAGAGAGAGAAAAAAAAAAAAGCCAAGGCTGGTCCTGGTACTTCTCACATCATGCCATTTAAATAGCTGCTCATTTTGCATCCAACCGGAGGTTATTTTTAAGAGAACAAAGGTTCCTTAAGCTGATCCAGGAGGTCAGTATAAACTGTTTCTTTTGTTCACATTCTCTTTTGGAAAACCAAATACTATAGTTTCAGCAATCCCATAGGCACAGTCAACTGTACTCAGTATTAGTAGAGACCACTTCCTGTGGGACACACTTTCCCAGGAAGAGTTCGTCCCAACTGCATAGGACTTCACATTTACATAGAACCATTTTCTTTTTTTCTTTTATTTTTTTGTATTTTTCTGAAGCTGGAAACAAGAGAGACAGTTGGACAGACTCCCGCGTGCGCCCAACCGGGATCTACCTGGCACGCCCACCAGGGGGCGACACTCTGCCCACCAGGGGGCGATGCTCTGCCCATCCTGGGCATCGCCATGTTGCGACCAGAGCCACTCTAGCGCCTGAGGCAGAGGCCACAGAGCCATCCCCAGCGCCCGGGTCATCTTTGCTCCAATGAAGCCTTGGCTGCGGGAGGGGAAGAGAGAGACAGAGAGGAAGGCACGGCGGAGGGGTGGAGAAGCAAATGGGTGCTTCTCCTGTGTGCCCTAGCCGGGAATCGAACCTGGGTCCTCCGCACGCTAGGCCGACGCTCTACCGCTGAGCCAACCGGCCAGGGCTAAATGAATAAATTTTTAAAAGGGTTTTTTTAAATGGAAGAAAGAAAATCAACCTTTTTTGGCTCTTTCTAGAAAGGAAGGTATTTTCTTCAGTCTTCACCCAAATTTCTGCCCTGTGATTTTGTCCAGCCTATCTGTGGTATTTGTCAAATCTGCTCTTTCTGAGGAAGCAGAATTTTATTTTACTCTTTTATTTTGAAATAATTATAGCTTCACAGGTAGTTGCAATGTATACCCTTTACCCAATTCTCCCCAATGGGACCATCTTTCATGATTATAATGATCAAAACCAGAAATTTGGCATTGGTATAATATACTTATAGAGGCAGATTTTTGCTTTCCTTACTGCTTTTTCTTTAAATGCTTTTTGTAAGACTCAGAATCTCTTGTTTCTAAACAATAAATTTCCAAGTTGGACTGACATTGTACAAAAATCACAGTGATGCCAAGTATATTCTGTGCCAAATCTTCTTTGGGCACAGACTTTCCAAAATAAACATGTTCCCAAAGTCAGGAATCTTTTCTATGTAAACTTTGGCAGGACAGCTGAAACATACACAGTGAAAGCAAACCAAAAAATGTGGTTTGCTTAGGAAAATATCAAAATAAGATAGCTAGTAAGCTTCAATATATTTTCCTGGTTATCATAACCAATGACTACTGAATATAATAAGAATATTTTGCTTATTTTGGCTACTTTGAGTCACTTTTGTGGAATACTTCACAATTAACAAACTGACTTTATATCCACTTTTTCATGAGATTTTTACAATTACATTTTGTTGAAAAATATATTTATATATTGATTGATTTTTTATTTAATGAATGCTGAATTTGAGCTTAGAGATAGACAGTAAGGAAAGTTGGTAGAATGGGGAAGAAGACATTCAGTGCTGTATTAAGATTTATCCTACCCCAAATAAGAACATTTATCCATTCTATTTTTACCTGAATATAAGCAATCTGTTTAAAAATTGAGTTAAAGTTTAAGTAAACTACTCTCTTCCACTCTTTTCTGCTGTAATAGCAACTTTTGATCTATGAGTGAAATTTTCAAAATCTAGATAAAGACTAAGAAGTAATTAAGAAAGACCTCTGGATCAACTTATTTCCTCTGGACTGATTTAATCTTTGTTTCCTTTGGACTGACTGGCTCATCAGCTGTTTTCCACAGACTCAGGGGATCATTGTTTACCTGCTGTCTTAGAGTGTCTCAGTCATTGTTGCTTTCTCTGGAATGGGGGATCTCCCCACCATCTTGTCACTGGTGGTTTCCCCTAGACCAACTCTGTCATGGACTCTGTTCTCTTATCACTGTTCTTCCTGGAGTGATTCAGCAATCCATTGTGTTCCCTGCTTTAATTGTTATGAAAGGTCTTCCCTGGACTGAAGGAATCACTTCCTGTAATTTCATCATCAACTGATAAATTAATGAATGTCGTATATCTTCAAAAGATTCATCTATTGATGCCCTAACCTTCAGTGTGATGGTATTTGAAGATAGGATCTTTGGAAGGTAATTAAGAATAGATGAGGTCATAAGGGTAGGGCCCTCTTGATGAGATTAATGCCCTTTTAAGAAGAGACACTAGAGAACTTTGTCTCTTTCCTCTGCACCCCTTCAGATGAAGACACAGCAAGAAGGCACCATCTACAAACCATGAAGAGAGCCCTTGCCATCAAGTTCTTATTAGAACCCAACCATACTGGCAACCTGATCTTCAACTTACAGTTCTGGAGGCTTCCAGAACAGTGAAGAAATGAAGTTCTATTGTTTAAGCCACCCAGTCTATGGTACTTTGTAATGGTAGCCCAACCTGACTAAAATAACCTCTGAGGCTTTGGAATAGTTGTCTCCAAATTTGTATACTCTAAATCCCAATGAAAGCTCTTGGACTTACCTACAAATTGATGCCTGTGGGAGTCATAATTCTAAGTATTTTTAGTTTCTTATTTTGTGATATCAGAACTGCAGGCTGATACCATGACACCAATTGAAATGACTCCTAAATTGCTCTTTTTAGAAACAGCATTACAGGTAATATTTTCTGAAGAAAATAAGAAAAATTATGATACAGATTTAAGTTTTAATTCTTAAAGCTGAAAGTATTCTTTACCTGAAAATTTTATTTACATGAATATTTTATTTCTTAATAATGTCAAATAAATAATTTGTTTCTAAATTATTGGGTTTACATTGCATAGCCTGAAAATATATATGATTATATATTTTTTCTGGTCCTATAATATTTCTTAAGATTTAAATTATAATATAATATTGACTCACCTATAATTCACCATACAACTAATTTTTTTCAACCAATTTTTTTATGTTCCATTACATCAAACAAGAAAATATACTTAGGCTTTCACAAAAATAAGAACTGGAGGAAATGGCTCTCCCACTGATTTGTTGGTCTTAAGCCTTGTTTTTTTGCATTTTGTATTCTTTATTTATACAATAGAGATAATAATAGTATCTATTCCATAGGATCATCATGAGAAATAAATTAATTATAAAGTAAGGCATATAGAATAATGTCTGGAATGTAGAAAAATGCTGGTGATGTAGCAGCTATTTTGAGGTCCTGAGGTAACAAGTGAGTGAGCAAAAGCTACCACTAAAGATATACAGTGGTACCTTGAGATATGAATTTAATTCGTTCTGTAACCGAGCTCATAAGTCAGTCAACTGGTATATCAAACAAATTTCTCCCATTTAAAGTAACTGAAATAGATTTAATCCGTTACAGCCCTGTGAAACATCCCCAAACCATCTTAAATTATGAAAAAAGACATGTTTTTAATTAAGAAACACACATGTATACTTTACCAATGCATAACAAAATACATGAAATAAAAGAAAAAAGTGTTATTTAGTACTGTATTCTTACCTTGGAGACAGATGAGTCCGGCTAATGGAAGTGAATGGCAGAGGAGGAGGAAGGGAGGAAGGGATGCAGGCACTGTAGACACGTAAACTAAAACTGCACTTTCTTAACACTAAATGTAAACTAAAACTGCATTTTCTTTAAACAAAACTAAAACTGCACTTCCTTTACTTAAAATGAATCCACAAAAACTTAATCACAACTTGTATCTCGGAATTTCGCTCAGATCTTGAACAAAAATATGGACCAAGTCGCAGCTCGTATGTTAAAAAAATAAATAAAATAAAAATAAATAAATAAATAAAATAAAATAAAATAAAATAAAATAAAATAAAATTTGTATGTTGGTCTGTTCGTATCTCAAGGAACCAACCACTGTAACTGGAAAGATAGAAAGAACCTGGGTCCTGTATGGCATTGTGGATCTCCCTACCAGTCTTGAACTTTCTACTATAATTATTTGATAAGAATAAATGCTCATTTGGTTAAGTCATTTATGTTTGAGACTGCAACTAAAATTAAATCCCAACTAATACATACAGCTTAATCTATATATAATGTATATTAGAGTAAAATAAAATAGGAAAACACAAATTTCTATGTAAAATATACTGAAAAGATAACCAGCAAACTTGGAAATGTAGTTACCACCTGGGAAAAAAATTAGGCATGAGAAGAAAAATTAAGGTAGACAGAAGAGAGCCAGTGCTTTCATTTCATTCAGTATACTTTGTATACTATTCAAAAACTGTGTTTTAAATCTTTTACAATAAAGATATTTATGTAATTTTAAAGAAAAACTAGCCTTCTTCAATGCCTTTATTTTTATGTGTTTGATGGTACATTTTGTTTTTCAAGTTGTAGCAGGAAAAATAGGTGAACAAGTCTGAAAATTTAGGCTACAACCTCCATGTGATTTTAAAGGTGCTACTTTTAAAGATATAATGTAGTAAAGGTATTACATTAATTTTCCTTACCCTTAGGGCATCACCATTAAAAACGCCCCAAGCAAGCACACTCACTCTCTCCCAGATCACTTGCTGCGGTCTGCACTCCTCTGATCACTGTGATTATGTTGAGGGCCATCTGTAGAGGATTTCAGGGTCTGGGAAAAGTCATACTCTGTACTCCTCTCCAACATTTGTATTGAGAATAAATATTTGTAAATTATTATAAAAATAATATTCAAGGGGAAAACCACGCTAAACAACACAGTGTAAATAAAAGTTTTATACAGATAGGAGTCCTGAGTTGTAAAGCCAAGCAGGCAGCCCAGTATCTGAACTGGAATGCCATTGATTATTTTCAGGATCATTGACATGTCTTTCCATGGATATCTGTGAAGTTGCTGCAGCTAATTTTCTATAGCAACATAGAATAAAGAGTACAGTCTGCTTTAGCTTAAAAAGAAACCTGCTCTTTTTCTAAATCAGACTCCTGTATGTAACAATTCAACAAACATGTTGAATACTTGTGATGTCCCAAGCACTGGACCAGACTTTGGGTGAAACCCATGGGGCAGGGAGAGGATGACACATTCTAATGCCTGCATTTCTCCACTGATCTCTCTTGCATGGAAAACTAGTAAATTGTTTGTTTGATAGGCATCCATGAGTGGAAAAAATGAGAGTGTAAAAAGAGCAAGCAGACATCAAGGGTCAAAAGCAGAATGATGAGTCTCAGTCAAGGTGAATCCAAGGCATTTGTTCTTTTAGCCACCTCTAAAGTGTTTCCTTCAAACAAGTGTAAGTGTAAACCCCTGCTCACAAATGAAACTTAGCTTTCTAAAATATAAATCTGATTATGTGTTTCTTTTGATTAAAAACTAGATGACTAGCTTGATGTTGGGAAGATCTCAAACTTCTTAGCATGGCATACACATGATCCAATGACCCTTCTAGCCAAACCTGTGTACTTCACAAACACACCTCTTTAACCACACAAAACTCTTCCTCATTCCCCACAGACTATCTGGTTTCTCTTCCATGCTTCCCCCCATTCTTCTCTCTTTGAACACACTAACCCATCTTTCAAAACCCAATCAGATTTCCCCTCCTCTGAAATCTTTCATTTACCAAAGTGAATACAGGTGGGGTTTTTCCTCTTGTTTGTTGTGCTCCCAAGGCCCTTCATACCACAGTGTATTTGTAGCCCTCTATCTCTCTCTTTCATAAAGTTTGAGCTCCTTAAAGGAAGGATGCTGCCTTTCACCTTTGGCACCATCCCTAAGACCTAGAGAGCGTCTGGCTTATTAGCTGCCATCTGGTAGCTATTTGTGGCATGAGTGAATGAATGACTGATAAGCTAGAATATAAATTTAGACAATCATACAAAAAAATAAAATGGCAGAAAGTTGGAAGGCTTTCTCTGACCTGTTAGTTTACTTTCTTCCTGAATATTACTTGTTAAATCAGAGAAGTGAGAACTGGGTGTTTTGTGTGTTTTGTTTGCTTTGTTTTGGAGAGGGGAGAGTAGAGAGACTTAAAAATGGAAGAAAATAGATGGAAGTTAAGTTCCATGATCCATGATCCTAGGGAAAGCCATCTATTTCATGAGGTCATTGAAAGGTCTCCCCAACCAGCCTCATTATCCCATATCTCTCATATATCAATAGGCCAGGTTAGGTACCATATTTCCCCCATGTATAAGATGCCCCACATATAAGATGCATCTTAATTTTTGAGCCTGAAATTTGGGGAAAAAATGTATTACATAAAGTTATTGAACTCAAGTTTTATTCATCATAAAATTCATATATCTCCTCATTACTGTCAAAACTCTCATCCATTAGCTTGTCCTCATCTGTGCTTGATGACAAATCACTGTCTTCATATATTGCTTCATCCTCAGTTCCATCTATGGCAATTGAAATGCCACAACCACTGTATAAGACAGACCCAGTTATTAGACCCCAAATTTTCCAAAAAAGGGTGTGTCTTATACATGGGGAAATATGGTAACTTCCTTCACATAAGTGTCTGGGTCAGTGGAAAAGGAGCCCAGTCTCCTCTCTATTTGGGACAGGTCTGAGAGGGAGAATGGGATGTGGACTCTAGCAATTCGCGGTGCCCGCTACTTCTTGAAGGGGGAGCCAGATGGTCCTGAGGGGCCCGGTGTCCCATGTGTGAGCGAGTATGAGCGGGGGAGAGAGGTTTGGGGAGTCAGCGCCTGATTTTGAGCTTGAAGGGTCCCCGAAAGATGAGGGGTCAACCACATAGGGGGGAAGAAGGGACGGGGTAGATGGAGGAGCACTAAGATCGGCTGGATCAAAGGGGGAAGGATCGGAATCGCTGGAGGGGGAGGTTTGGAATGTGCTAAAAGGATCTGATATGCAGAATAGGTTTGACAGAGAGAGGGGCAAGATCGAAAAGCAAAGAAGTCCTGAACGTAGAGGATTTCTGACTACTTGCCATTGCATTGACAGAAGTTATCAAGATCTCAAAGTGTATTAAAATCAAAAGTGCCATTTTGGGGCCATTGAGACCTGTTATATAGCTGGTACTGGGGCCAACCAGTATTACAATAAAAGATAAGTTTTGGGGGCTTGACCACGTCTCGAAGATCGAAAGAGCCTAGGTTCCGAAGAAGACATCCTAACGAAGTATCTTTCGAAGGAAGAGATTGTGAGGCTCCCATGATATGGAGTTGGAAGCTATAAAGGGTGAATGCAAGGAAACCTAGAAGGAGAAGGGCAGATGGAAGTGGTGTCCCTGTTCCCTCGGCCAGTCCCCAAGAGAGTAACCACAATCCTGTATGATTACTTTAGGCCTCTGAGTTCACGGTGTGGGTGTCGTTTGGTTGCTCAGATACTGCCCATCATGAAAGCTGGAACGCCCACTAGTGGGAAGGAGGGACCAGGCTGACCAGCACTGCAAAAGTGGGCAGGACAAGGAAGCTATTAACAAAAGAGAGTGAGAGAGAGAAAAGAAGGAACGGGAAAGAAAGGCTGTTTTGGGACTGGGACAGCTTTTCTTTGGGGGAAGAGGATGAAAGGGTATTTATCATGCAAATTGCCGCTTTTTTTTCTATGGGAGACTGAGAGGACCCACCTGACAGAGTATTTATTTTACTGGTGCCTGACCAGAAAATTCCAAATTAGTGATTAAGATTATGTTTTGGGGAGAGGTTAAACTGCAGGTAGGTCAAGTATTAAATGTACGTTTCGTATCATGGCCTTTTAACACAGGTGACACCATTTAGGCTTGTGGTTTTCTCTTTAACAGACCTAATGTCTACTCTGTCTGATCATTGTTTGGCACGCTTTGGTATCCATTTTGTCTTTTTCAGGTGAGAGGGCACCTGCCTGAGAGTAAATAACATCAGTCGAGGATAGAGGCAGAGTTATACATGGGGTAGGAAAAGGACAGGGGGTCACAGTCAGCTGTGTATGTTTTAGCTTTGTCAACCCATTATTTTTATGGCACTATACTGAAAAGTTTTTGTCAAATTAGGTAAGTACCTCAAATTAGATAAAATCTGAATAGAGCTAAGGGTATGAACAATGTTAATTTTAAGGCTTCTGTCAACGTAAGAAAAATCTAAACCTGTAAGAATATTTTATGAGTTTATTTGAGCCAAATTGCCAACAATTGCCAAAAAGTAAAGTCTCAACAGATTAAGAAAATGCTCTGGAAAATGGCAGTTTTACTAGTTGTTTTATGCTCAGAATCAAAGGGGAAGACAGAAGGGGATACAAGAAATTGATAAGTGATAGATTAGGAGGCGGGAGAAAGCAAAGTGGGGACATCTCTGGGATTAGATAAAAAGTAAAAATATATAGACCCAAACTTCTTTTACATAGGCAGGTTTAAAATAGTTAGTAGTTAATTAACACAATAATAATAAAAATAAGGAGGTTTGTTGCTTTCTACTCTGGTGGGATACCTGCCCTGGGTGGGGGGTGCAGGAAAAGAAGATTACTCTTATATTTCAAAGACATGTTACCAGGTACATTATTGTGGGTGCAAAAAACAACAGATAGACTCCATTAAGGTAAGCATTGACCTTTGTTAGAGAAAAATTACCTCCCTAGGACATGACTATGCACCATGAACTGCTTTTAGTTAGAAAAGTTTAATTTCTGACCATCTTGTGTGGTTACCTTAGGTCTCTGAGTTTGCAAGGCCACTATGCAGGCCTACCCTGAACTTGTCAGATTTAGCACATGGTCCTTTTTCTTGTCTGTGCTTCAAAAGAACTTAATGCCTCTGAGGGCCAGGAAATAGGGTCTGAGCTGGCCTATGGGAATAGAGCTTGTGGAGGTTTAGGAAGAGCCGCAAAATTGGGAGTTCGCTGGTGGCAATAGCCAAACACCCCTAAAAATTGAAATAGCTGTTGTTTTGTTTCGGGGAAGAGATGGACAAAACTGATTCAAGGGGTTTTTGGTGAGCATGTCTTGAGATATCTTGTGGCAAACTAATTACAGCATGATGAATAGAGTTAACCATATTCTATTTTATATTTTAAATTTGCTACAAGAGTAGATTTTAAATGTTTTCACCAAACCCCACCCTCAAATGGTAACCATATGTAGGCTAATGAATGTGCTAATCATTTTATAATTGTATACCTATATAAAACCACTATATCTACACCTTAAATATATACAATTTTTGTTAATCAATTACACATCAATAAGATCAGAATATAAGAAGTTATGTTACCAGTGAAGTGATGAAACCTTGATTCTTTTCTTGCTTGAGAGGAAGAATTCCATTAGGAGAAAAAGTATTGCGAGCAAAGAAAGCCAGGGTTTACTGGACGTGCAGAAATACACTCAGGAAGGCCTGAGAGGGCAACTCACTCATGAGAATCAGTGCCCCAATTAGTAATAGAATGTAGTTAGGTATTTGTGGGCTTTCCTTCCAGAGTTTCCCATTCCTGTTATTTCCCCCCCGTTTTCTAGCTTCATCTTCTCATTTATTTGCCTTTATTGTACTACTATGTGGCTGATACCATATCAGGGAACTGGAGATCATCAGTCTGGGTTTGGTGAGGTAGATTCTGCATACCTGGAATGCATGGGGGCAATTCATCCTTCCTCTTCCTTTGCCTGTCCCAGCTCATGTCTAACTAACTACCTAAACTAACGGTTATGTTGTTGTTTGAGGAGCCACTGCGCCACCTCACCCGCAGGAGTTGTAAAGTACCAAAAGCTACAGAATTAATATTAATATTTCGGGAGGCTTGAAGAACATTTTATTAATTTGGGTTAAGGTATGCAGAGAAATTGTGAGAAATAGTCTCTGTACTGTGTGATTGGCATGACCAGGATGGCCCTTGGCATTGTATTGTAAATGCAAAGGGGTGAATGGCTAGCCAGGTACAGGAAGAGAAAAGCCAAAATAAACCTTTTCTTATAGCAATGAACCATTTGCAGGCATTTGTCCCCACAGAAACTACCTCTCCTATGTAAATGCGTGTAGTAAACACGTGTGACTCCGGACAGAGAGATGGCAGATAAACACTAGATAATATAGGAATGCCTTTTAATATGTAAAAAGACATCTTTCTGCCATTGTGTTGACTTGTAAATTTTGTTTTCTCCAAAATAATGTATGGCTTGCAAATTGAACGTGGTCCTATCATGTTAAAGGACATATGACTATAACCAATAGTGGTAAGGGGCTCCTAATTACAATTTTTGCTTCTGTACTTCCCACTTACAAAACTATAAAAACTAAGTAGAACAAAGGGCCAGTGCGCGCTCTCCCTCAGACCACTGTTGGAGTTGCCGCCACTTGGCCAAGCTAGACATAAAGCTTTGATGTGTAATTGATGGACTTTGTTTGTGTCTTCAATGTTTCGGGTCCCTCCAGATTAGGATTAACATTGTTTATTAATTTTCAGTGGCAATTTTCTAGTTGGTGATTTCAGATTTTAAATTCTTTGTTTTCACAATTTTCTTCTTCTTCTTCTTCCTCTTCCTCTTCTTCTTCTTCTTCTTCTTCTTCTTCTTCTTCTTCTTCTTCTTCTTCTTCTTTTTATTTAGTGAGATGATGGGAGGCAGAGATAGACTCTTGCATGTGCCCTGACCGATACCCACCGGCAAGAGCACTAGGGGCCCTCTGGGGCCCTTGCTCCATTGCAATAAAAGTCATTTTTTAACATCTGAGGCAGAAGGCATGGAATCATCCTCAGTGCCTGGAGCCAACTTGTTCTAATCGAGCCATGGCTACAGGAGGGGAGGAGAAGAGAGAGAGAGAGAGAGAGAAAGAGAAGTGAGAGGGGGAGGGGTGGAGAAGCAGATGTGCACTTCTCCTGTGTGCCCTGACTAGGAATCAAACCCAGGACATCTACATGCCGGGCCGACACTCTACCACTGAGCCAACTGGCCAGGGCCCACAATTTTCTTTTTTTAATCAGATTATATAACTTATAAAAACTTCAATTTTCTTGGAATAAAAAAATCCAACTTTCCATTTCTATCTTCTTTTTTATTTTCCTGGGCTTGTCAGAGAGCTTTTTATTATTTTTTTCCTCTTGAGGAATGAGTGTTTTAATCTGACTTACACTTAAACACTAAAAGGCATGAAGCACATAGTCTATAAATTGATCACCTTTTATCTGACTTTTATAAACTGTATTTATGTTAAATATGAAGAGTACGTGGAAATCAACTTTGCCAAAAATAACAATACCTTTTATCTAACTTCTACAATCTATATTTATGATAAACAGGAAGAGTATGTGGAAGTCAAGTTTACCAAAAATAGTAATACACTCATAGTCTTAATTCTCAATACAAGAAATAGCCTCCAACATATTACTGTGGGGTTAACTATCCAATCCCTCTCTCATTTTAAAAATTGCTCCTTTTTCTTCTTTCACATGTCTACAGGAGTAGCCAATGCTTTACCCTTGCATTAACTGGATATTGGGTTTTGTTCTAGATTTTACCATTTTATCCAAATTGAGCCAGTAAGACCTTACCCTGAGATTCTGTAACTGAGACTTTGAATCTGATCATATCATGATCACCAAGTATCAACTTCCTTCCCAGTTTATAGTTACTTATGTCTGTGTATAATGGGATTTTCTCATATCTCTTTCTGTGTTGTCCACATAGCCATTATATCACAGACATCAGTGTGGTCCACTCTGATATTCCCAACTCCTCCATAAAAAAACTTCACATCACTGCTGGTCACCCTGTCTTCCAGGACAGAGTCACCTCAATAGCTTACTGCTCTCTGTGCGCTGTTACCAGCAAAAAGTTACCATTTGTCTTAGGATACATTTCCTGTATTGCCCATTCTTTAATTCCACTAAGTACTGTTACAAGAGGTTAACAGCTTTATCAGTTGTTGCAGAAGGATTTGGGTAACTAAAGGAAATTACAACATAAAAATGGATAAAACTAAACAAAATAATTACTATAATATCTACCAAAATGTTTTGCAACTTCATGTGGAGAAGATGTCCAAACCATGAACTGTACAGAGGTAATTGTCCAAAAGTATGAATGACTCAATTATGTTACAGATGACTTCTTTTTAGTCAAATGTATTCTGTTAAGTGTGCTTAAATATGTTTAATTTGCAAGTGTTAATGTGCCTTTGACACACACACAAGGAAAGGGTGTGAGCAATGGCAAAGGAAAGTGATGAGTAGTTCCTCAGACCTGTAGAAATGGATGCTGGGACAATCACTCCACATGTCTGTGAATCTCTGTGGGGCCATGGAATATGTGGGGGTAACCCCTGTACCTCTACCCACACTGGTGCCACACTGTCTTGTTTCTTCTTCAGACAGATATTCTTGAAGTTAAGTAGTTTTCTACGATGATGTATTTGACTATCATCTGTTGTGTATACCATCTAAAAGAAATGCAATCAAATGTGTAGAGTAGTGTGGGGGAACAAAAATATATTTCCCTCTGCCATTCTCAGTTTTTTTGGCTAAAAATTAAATTAACATGAGACAGTTTAACAGAAGAAAATAACCAAATTACACATATACACAGGGGGTTCCATAAGAATATGCGGCCGTAGGACATATTAGGCAATGAAGATTTATATGCCATCTTAAGCTAAGGAGAAGGGGGTGGGTAGCTGTGGTTTGTGACTTCAAATGGCAGAAAGGAAATTCACATGGAGATAGAAAAGTAAATGTTTGGTAAATAAATGTTTACTGGGCTGGGTTATTTTTTTGTTTGTTTGTTTGTTTGTTTTTAAATATGTGTCCTAGAGAAATTTTTGGTTCTTCTTTTAAAATTTTTATTTATTGATTGTAGAGAGAGAGAGGAAGGGAGAGAGAGAAACATCAATTTGTTGTTCCACTTTATTTTATGCATTCAGTGGTTGATTCTTGTATGTGACCTGACCTGGAATCTAACCTTCAACCTTGGCATACTGGGACGACGCTTTAACCAATGGAGCTACCAGGCCAGGGCTGGATTATCTTTTATTTTTTTATTTATTATTATTTATTTATTTATTTATTTTTTGCATTTTTCTGAAGCTGGAAACGGGGAGAGACAGTCAGACAGACTCCTGCATGCGCCCGACCGGGATCCACCCGGCATGCCCACCAGGGGCGACGCTCTGCCCACCAGGGGGCGATGCTCTGCCCCTCCGGGGCGTCGCTCTGCTGTGACCAGAGCCACTCTAGCGCCTGGGGCAGAGGCCAAGGAGCCATCCCCAGCGCGGGCCATCTTTGCTCCAATGGAGCCTTGGCTGCAGGAGGGGAAGAGAGAGACAGAGAGGAAGGAGGGGGGGGTGGAGAAGCAAATGGGCGCTTCTCCTATGTGCCCTGGCCGGGAATCGAACCCGGGTCTCCCGCACGCCAGGCGGACGCTCTACCGCTGAGCCAACCGGCCAGGGCTGGATTATCTTTAACTATAGGACACAGAAAAGACTGACCAAACAAACCTTGCTAGGTTTTCCCTGCCTGTCACACCTAGTTTATATTTAACTATAGTCATATATGATAATAGCTTCCTTCCTGGAGCAGATCCTCTATCTAAATTCTTTTAAGCAGTGAGGTGGGAGGTCAAAGATTATTTCCGAATCTTTTACTTCTTGGCAATAACCAGAATGAAATAATATCTCAAAAGGCACATTTTGGGTTAGCAAACTCTGCTTCCTCTCAGTAACCCTCTCATGGATGTCCCTTATCACTAGCCTTCTGCCCTTCTCTGCAAGTCTGTTCCTCTCTCTGGTGCTCTGTTGGGGAACTGTGCCCATGATGACAGGAAACTGTTTTGCTTTAAGAGGTATCTAACTTCTTCCTGCAGTATAATTTTACAGATCTGAGTTATTCAGTCTGAAATAACAGCTCGGGGGTTCTAAAATTCTCTGCATCAGAAGTTGTCGTAGAACTTGTTTTGAATATTCTTCCTATTTCCAGCAAGAAGCAGTAGACACACACACACACACACACACACACACGCACCCTCCAAAGTATAAATATATCAATTCTTGTAAAACAGTATAATCTCAACCCCTAAGGCAGAAGATAACTATTTTCCTTACTAACTAGAGACTTTGCAAGGCCAGCAATCTCACAATTAAATGTTTAACATTCTTATTGTGCAGATCAGTGCTAATTCCCTTCTTTCACCCCCAACTTAACTTTCAATCTTACCCCACCAAACTACTAGAACTCAAAAATAAATTCATTGTCAAAATATGCCATTTGTAGCTACTTCTATTGCTTGCACAAAGATCCAACAGAAGCTCTGAAATTTGTTCTTGTCCAGGTATAAACTAAAATTTTGGCCAAGAGATATTTTATTTAGATTGCATCCCTTCCCCTTTCTTTCTTAAAGGGAAGAAAGACACAGTTCCTTCTAATTACATTTACAGTTCAGTGTTAGTGAGTGGTCATGTTTCCTACCACATGGAGAAAACCAGGTTATCCCATGGGGAGAAGAGTCAGTGGGCAAAGGCGAGGGCCCTGAGGGTACAGCAGAGCCTGGAGCTGTCTGTTTTCAAGGCCCAGCTGAGTTCCTGCCCTTCTCATACTGGATTGTTCTCTTTCTTTTATTTCACCAGATAGTGTCATATCCCTTCCAATCAATTTCCTTACTAAGGCTAATTCAAATTTGCTTTATGTCACTTGCAAGCAAAGAAATAGTACTAGTAGACCAAACTAACGACAACAACAAAAAAATGCTTTCTGTTCTCAGACCACTGGGTCCTGTTTAAGGCAGACATTTACTCCAACTTTATCATTTGCATAAGTTAGCTCAAAATATTAGTATGACTGCTTTCTATGCATTTTACTCCCCCTTTTTACTCATTCTTATTCAAGAGCTAATTTTCCTCCTCCAGCCTACAACAAAACAGAAGCAAAGTAAAATATGAGAGGAAGACCCTGACATGTAGGTTCCGAGAGCCAGCTTTCCTGTTTAAAAGACTAAAGGAGTTTGGGTGGGGGTAGTAGGACAGAAGGCAAAGAATAGATTCAAGATAGAGCAGAGATATGGGAGAGAAAAACCAGTAGTCTCTGAGAAGAGAAAAAACACCTTTTGTCTCAGTTACCAGGAAGCAGAATAGAAGGAATAATAATGACCACATGAACTCAAGAGTCAGTACAAGCCATTGTCATCCACCTAAGGACAACCATAGTTCACAGTGTTAGGAAATTCCTAACCCCTTAACAGGAGGAGAAGCATTTGGACATCTTGTGTGGGGATGGGGAATGAAGCAAGCGTCCTGCCCTGACCAGTGGTGAACACAACATAACCAACTGGGGATATTGCTATGTGGAACATCTGTAAATGCGTTGCCTTGGTATAGAAGAAGGGCAGTGCCCTGTTCAAAAAGACAAACCTAATATTTCAGCCACTTCTCTGAATCTAAAACCTTACACAAGAGAAACTTTAAGATTTACCTCTGAAACATTATACCTTCCCAGAAGAAGAGATAGAACCAAATAGTAGTTGGTTTCAAAACAGAAAGCTGAATAGTTGGTTTCTGCTTTTTATTTATCTGCTTTCCCAATTGCCTCCACCACCCACTATTTTAAAGAATTAACTGTTTTCTAAGATTTAATAATCATAATCATCTGCTACTTTCTTCTTTCATCTTGCCTTTCCTGGGATTTCCCGAGGGCTTTTTTTTTTTTTTTTTTTTTTTTTTTGCCATGTTGAGGATGGTTAACACAAACAGAGTTTTGTGAGCATATTCCTAACCCATCTTCACATTCATACTTCAAGAGCAGCAAGACCACATGGAATCTCCCCATTTAAAACTACAAACTTGTGCTTATCTATGACCTATGTAACATGTATGTACAGTAAACAAGAGATAAGACAACAAAGGTCAACCTTGTCAGCACTAGTCAAAGGCCTGTGTTACAGTAAACAAGAGATAAGACAACAAAGGTCAACCTTGTCAGCACTAGTCAAAGGCCTGTGTTTCAACATCTTAATTCAATAGTGGTGAGTTCCTTGGAGCTCAAAGTTTTAAACTAGACACCCTTCCTGCTTTTCCAAAGAAGACACTGAGTCACTGAATTCCTTTGTTTACCCCTTTTTTTTTCTGTAATTTATTTTTCTCTACCACCTTCCCTTTAAAATTAGCTCTCTGGAGCTCATTATTCTATATCAACAATCTAAAGACCATATTTCTTCTCCATCCCAGATATTTGGGGTGGTGGCAAGAAGAGTGAAAAGAATGAGTTAGTTTACCTGGCTTTCTAATGGGGAAAAGTAATAGGAGAGACAGCAACACATGCCATTATTCCCCTGTTGTTAAATGGGCACATGGGCACCCACATTGCTCTCCAGGACAGGTGGTATGTGTTCTCCTGAGTCTGCTACTGACCAGCTGTGTGACTTCTAGAAAAGGGTGCCATTTCTCCAGGCAGCGTAGAATCATACACATTTCTAGCTAGAATAACCACCAATCTCCCATTTTATAATTGAGACCCAGAGGTCCAAGCACTAGACAAAAGGAGAATCAATTTGTTCAGAAACACTTACAGGTAAACAGAGTATGACTCATTTTAAAAACAAAAGTATTGTCCTTCTGAAAACAATCCAGTGCCTAAAGTTAGATTGGTTATGAAGATGAGTCCTTCCAGGTACAAAACAGTATTGCTGCATGTGGTGATAGACAAACAAAAGAAACTTAATTCTCTGATATGTTTAATTTTAGCTAGAAAATTAACACTCAAGTAAAATCTCTTGAAGGTAGTGAGAAATTCTAGGTTTTGACTGTCTATAAAAAAACTGAACCACCAATGCAAATATCACAGATTTTGTAATTAGAATAAAATGGGAATATGAACCATTAAAGAAAAGAGATCAAGGACAAGTTCAAGAGATACTGAATTTTGATAGGCAGAAACATAAAATTATCAATAAAGGTAGAAGTAATGATTACAGAAGTAATATAAAAACTGGATGGAAAGCTTAGAGATCCAAAGACAAAGATGAAATCTACAGTTGCTGCGTATTTACCAAGTGTTACATACTATGCTCTGCACTTCCTTATATTTCCTCATTTAAAACTCAAAGCAACCTAGAGGTACATATTGTTCATCTCATTTTACAAATGAAAAACCTATAGTTTAGAGAGGTAAAGTGATTTGATTAAGGTATGGTAGAGCCATTGTTCAAATTCAGATTAATCTATTTGACTCAAAAGCCTGTGAGTTTCACTGTCTCTTTTCCACTCACATGTATCATAGTTTAAAACCAGAGGGAATAGCAGACCTAATAGAAACAAAATAAAAGCGGCCCCTTGTCTATTACAGGGGTTAGGTTCCAGAACCCCCCGTGAGGGGCGAAAATCCACAAAGTAGCGACTTTATATTTATTTTATTTATTATTTATATATATATATATTTTTTTTTTAAATAAATTTTTATTAATGGTAATGGGATGACATTAATAAATCAGGGTACATATATTCAAAGAAAACATGTCTAGGTTATTTTGTCATTAAATTATGTTGCATACCCCTCGCCCAAAGTCAGATTGTCCTTCGCCACCCTCTATCTAGTTCTCTGTGCCCCTCCCCCTCCCCCTAACTCTCCCCCTGTCCTCCCTCCCCCCACCCCTGGTAACCACCACACTCTTGTCCATGTCTCTTAGTCTCATTTTTATGTTCCACCAATGTATGGAATCATGTAGTTCTTGTTTTTTTCTGATTTACTTATTTCACTCCTTATAATGTTATCAAGATCCCACCATTTTGCTGTAAATGATCTGATGTCATCGTTTCTTATGGCTGAGTAGTATTCCATAGTGTATATGTGCCACATCTTCTTTATCCAGTCTTCTATTGAAGGGCTTTTTGGTTGTTTCCATGTCTTGGCCACTGTGAACAGTGCTGCAATGAACATGGGGCTACATGTGTCTTCACGTATCAATGTTTCTGAGTTTTGGGGGTATATACCCAGTAGAGGGATTGCTGGGTCATAAGGTAGTTCTATTTGCAGTTTTTTGAGGAACCACCATACTTTCCTCCATAATGGTTGTACTACCTTACAGTCCCACCAACAGTGAATGAGGGTTCCTTTTTCTCCACAGCCTCTCCAACATTTGCTATTACCCGTCTTGTTGATCATACCTAATCTAACAGGTGTGAGGTGGTATCTCATTGTAGTTTTGATTTGCATTTCCCTAATAACTAATGAAGCTGAGCATTTTTTCATATATCTGTTGGCCATTTGTATCTCTTCCTGGGAGAAGTGTCTATTCATGTCTTCTTCCCATTTTTTTATTGGATTGTTTGTTTGTTTGTTGTTGAGTTTTATGAGTTCTTTGTAAATTTTGGAAATTAGGCCCTTATCTGAGCTGTTGTTTGAAAATATCATTTCCCATTTAGTTGGCTGTCTGTTTATTTTTATATCAGTTTCTCTTGCTGAGCAAAAACTTTTTATTCTGATGTAGTCCCATTCATTTATCTTTGCCTTCACTTCTCTTGCCATTGGAGTCAAGTTCATAAAATGTTCTTTAAAACCTAGGTCCATGAGTTTAGTACCTATGTCTTCTTCTATGTACTTTATTGTTTCAGGTCTTATATTTAGGTCTTTGATCCATTTTGAATTAATTTTAGTACACGGGGACAGGCTGTAGTCGAGTTTCATTCTTTTGCATGTGGCTTTCCAGTTTTCCCAACACCATTTGTTGAAGAGGCTTTCTTTTCTCCATTGTGTGTTGTTGGCCCCTTTATCAAAGATTATTTGACCATATATATGTGGTTTTATTTCTGGGCTTTCTATTCTGTTCCATTGGTCTGAGTGTCTATTTTTCTGCCAATACCATGCAGTTTTGATTATTGTGGCCCTATAATATAGTTTAAAGTCAGGTATTGTAATGCCCCCAGCTTCATTCTTTTTCCTTAGGATTGTTTTGGCTATTCGGGGTTTTTTATAGTTCCATATAAATCTGATGATTTTTTGTTCCATTTCTTTAAAAAATCTCATAGGGATTTTGATGGGAATTGCATTAAATTTGTATATTGCTTTGGGTAATATGGCCATTTTGATTATATTTATTCTTCCTATCCAAGAGCAAGGAATATTTTTCCATCTCATTGTATCTTTTTCGATTTCCCTTAACAATGCTTTGTAATTTTCATTATATAGGTCCTTTACATTCTTTGTTATGTTTATTCCTAGGTATTTTATTTTTTTTGTTGCAATCGTGAAGGGGATTATTTTTTTGAGTTCGTTTTCTAATATTTCATTGTTGGCATAGAGAAAGGCTATGGACTTCTGTATGTTAATTTTGTATCCTGCGACCTTACTGTATTGGTTTATTGTTTCTAATAATCTTTTTGTGGAGTCCTTCGGGTTTTCGATGTATAGGATCATATCATCAGCAAAAAGTGATACCTTTACTTCTTCTTTTCCAATATGGATGCCTTTTATTTCTTTGTCTTGTCTGATTGCTCTGGCCAGAACTTCTAGCACCACGTTAAATAAGAGTGGAGAGAGTGGACAACCCTGTCTTGTTCCTGATTTAAGGGGGAAAGCCTTCAGTTTAGTGCCATTTAATATGATGTTAGCTGATGGTTTATCATATATGGCCTTTATCATGTTGAGATATTTTCCTTCTATACCCATTTTGTTGAGAGTCTTAAACATAAAATTGTGTTGTATTTTATCAAAAGCCTTTTCTGCATCTATTGATAAGATCATGTGGTTTTTGTTCTTTGTTTTGTTGATATGGTGTATTACGTTAACCGTTTTGCGTATGTTGAACCATCCTTGAGATTCTGGGATGAATCCCACTTGATCATGATGTATTATTTTTTTAATATGTTGTTGTATTCGGTTTGCCAGTATTTTGTTTAGAATTTTAGCATCTGTATTCATTAGAGATATTGGTCTGTAGTTTTCTTTCTTTGTGCCATCCTTGCCAGGTTTTGGTATGAGGGTTATGTTGGCCTCATAAAATGTGTTTGGAAGTATTGCTTCTTCTTCAAATTTTTGGAAGACTTTGAGTAGAATAGGAACCAAGTCTTCTTTGAATGTTTGATAGAATTCACTAGTATAACCGTCTGGGCCTGGACTTTTATTTTTGGGGAGGTTTTTAATAGTTTTTTCTATTTCCTCCCTGCTGATTGGTCTGTTTAGGCTTTCTGCTTCTTCATGACTCAGTCTAGGAAGGTTGTATTGTTCTAGGAATTTATCCATTTCTTCTAGATTGTTGTATTTGGTGGCATATAATTTTTCATAGTATTCTACAATAATTCTTTGTATATCTATGATGTCTGTGGTGATCTCTCCTCTTTCATTTTGGATTTTATTTATTTGAGTCCTGTGCCTTTTTTCCTTGGTGAGTCTTGCCAAGGGTTTGTCAATTTTGTTGACCTTTTCAAAGAACCAGCTCCTTGTTTTATTGATTTTTTCTATAGTTTTTCTGTTCTCTATTTCATTTATTTCTGCTCTGATTTTTATTATCTCCTTTCTTCGGCTGGTTTTGGGTTGTCTTTGTTCTTCTTTTTCTAGTTCCTTAAGGTGTGAAGTTAAGTGGTTTACTTCGGCTCTCTCTTGTTTGTTCATATAGGCCTGAAGTGATATGAACTTTCCTCTTATTACTGCTTTTGCTGCATCCCAGAGATTCTGATATGTCGTATTTTCATTTTCATTTGTCTGTATGTATCTTTTGATCTCTGCGCTTATTTCTTCTTTGACCCATTCATTTTTTAGAAGTATGTTGTTTAGTTTCCACATTTTTGTGGGTTTTTCCCCCTCTTTTTTGCAGTTGAATTCTAGTTTCAAGGCTTTATGATCAGAAAATATGCTTGGTACAATTTCAATTTTTCTAAATTTGCTGATATTGTCTTTGTGGCCCAACATATGGTCAATTCTTGAGAATGTTCCATGTACACTAGAGAAAAATGTATACTCTGTCGCTTTGGGATGAAGTGTCCTGTAGATGTCTATCATATCCAGGTGTTCTAGTATTTCGTTCAAGGCCACTATATCTTTATTGATTCTCTGTTTGGATGACCGATCTAGAGCCGTCAGCGGAGTATTGAGGTCTCCAAGTATGATTGTATTTTTGTTAGTTTTTGTTTTAAGGTCAATAAGTAGCTGTCTTATATATTTTGGTGCTCCTTGGTTTGGTGCATATATATTAAGGATTGTTATGTCTTCTTGATTCAGTGTCCCCTTAATCATTATGAAGTGACCATTTTTGTCTCTGAGTACTTTTTCTGTCTTGTAGTCAGCATTATCAGATATGAGTATTGCTACACCTGCTTTTTTTTGGGTGTTGTTTGCTTGGAGTATTGTTTTCCAGCCTTTCACTTTGAATTTGTTTTTATCCTTGTTGCTTAGATGTGTTTCTTGTAGGCAGCATATAGTTAGATTTTCTTTTTTAATCCATTCTGCTACTCTGTGTCTTTTTATTGGTAAGTTTAATCCATTTACATTTAGTGTAATTATTGACACTTGTGGGTTCCCTACTACCATTTTATAAATTGCTTTCTGTTAGTTTTGTATCTAGTTTGATTCTTCTCTTTTGTTTTTCTATCATTTGTTTCTGTTTGTTTGTGTTCCATACTTCTTTCCTCTGTTGCTACCTTTTTTAAGTCATGTGTTTTTGTGGTGGTTTTTTCAAGGGTGGTTACCATTAAGTAATGAAAAGGGTACCTACCATATTCATTGTAGTACCCTATCTTATAAGTATTTCTGCACTTCATCGTCCTTTGCTACTGTTAATCTCCATTCTCTCCCCCCCCTTTTTTTTTCCTTTGTTGTCACAGTTTAAGTTTGGTTTTATTGTGTTCTTGGTGGAGCTGTTACTTGTGGTGTTGTTTTCTTTTGTTCTTTGAATCTGGTTGGAAAACCCCCTTTAGTATTTCCTGGAGTGGGGGCTTTCTCGTGATAAATTCTCTCATCTTTTCTGTATTTGTGAATGTTTTTATATCTCCTTCATACTTGAAGGATAGCTTTGATGGGTATAGTATTCTTGGCTGAAAGTTCCTCTCTTTCAGGGCCTTAAATATTGGGGTCCACTCTCTTCTAGCTTGTAGAGTTTCTGCTGAGAAATCTGATGATAATCTAATAGGCCTTCCTTTATATGTTGTACTCTTCTTTTCCCTGGCTGCCTTGAGAATTTTTTCTTTGTCATTGGTTTGTGTCATCTTTATTATGATGTGCCTTGGAGTGGGTTTGTTGGGGTTAAGAAAACTCGGTGTTCTGTTTGCTTCTTGAATTTGAGGCTTTAGTTCTTTCCACAGGCTTGGGAAGTTCTCGTCTATTATTTGTTTGAGTATATTCTCCATTCCATTTTCTTTCTCTTCTCCCTCTGATATACCTATTATTCTTATGTTATTCTTTCTGATGGAGTCAGATAATTTCTGTAGGGCTTTCTCGTTTTTTATTATTTTTGAGTCTCTTTCTTCTTCTCTCTGTTGTGCCTCAAGTTATTTGTCTTCTATTTCACTAATCCTATCTTCAATCTGGGTTGTTCTGCTAGCTAAGCTTGTTACCTCGTTTTTCAGCTCGTGAATTGAGTTTTTCATTTCTGTTTGATTTTTTTTATAGTTTCAATTTCCTTGGTAATATATTCTTTGTGTTCATTGAGTTGTTTTCTGATCTCCCTATATTGCCTTTCCGTGTTTTCTTGTATATCTCTGAGTATTTTTAAGATTTCTATTTTAAATTCTCTGTCATTTAGCTCCAAGGCTTCCAATATGTTAAGTCTTTTCTCCATAGATTTTTCCACATCTATTTGTGTTACCTCTCTTTCTTTTGTATCCATAATATTCGATTTCCTCTTTCTTATTGGCATCTGCGGGTGGTCTTGTTGATAGCACTAATTAGAATTAATAAAGAGTAAAAAGTAAAAAACAAAAACAAAAACAAAAACAAAAACAAAAACAAAAAAAAAGAAAAACAAAAAAACAAAGGGTAAAACACCCCACAAAAAAAAAAGCAGTAATAATTTATTATTTCCCCCTTTTTTTTTTCTTTGTTCTCCTTCCCTCCTCTCCCCTCCTCAGGGAAATATCGTGCCTATAATGGAGGGCCTGGTTTGCGGTGAAGAGTTCAAGGGGGCAAAAATAAATAAATAAATAAATAAAAAAAAAAAAAGGGAAGAAAATCTTAGACAAGCATAAGTTGATCTGCCTGTGGGTGACGGTCAACCAAGAGATATAATGAGAGGGACAAGAGGGAACCAGAAAAAAGGACAAAAAAAAGGAATAATCAAGAAGAAAAAATAAAAATAATAAGTAAAAATACGTTGTATTAAGTGGAGCAAAGACCAAATACAATGGAGACCTTGGGTTGGGAGGACCCAAAATGCCACAAAAACAAACCAACCAGAAAAAAACAAAAACAAAACCGAAAAAGAAAAACAAAGCCAAAAAAAACCTTGAGTCCCAAATTAACTAATTTGTTCGTGATTGAGGATTAAATGGGAGGAAAGTAAAACGAGAAAAGAAAAAACGAATAGAAAGGAAAAAATAAGAAAGAGTGAAAAACGAAGGAAGAAATAAAAAAGTAAGAGAAAAAAAACAAAATAAGGCAAAAAAAACAAAAGAGGAGAGAGTGAGAATTAAGTGTCCTGGAGTATAACCCCAAAGGAGGGTGAGGATGAAGGAGAGAAATAAAATGTAACACTTATGGGTAGTGTAGTTCAAGAAAAGGGAAGCATAAGATGGGCAGAGAATAGAAGGGCTGAGGTGGAGGAAATAAAGGCAATAAGATAGAAGGAACAAACAACAACAACTACAAAAAAAAAAACAAAAAAACCAACAAACAGTGAAACAAGCTGCAAAGTCTGTGGATTTTTCCTGATTTTGAGATGTCAACCTCTTCCTCCTTCTCCTCTCTCCCTCTTCCCGGTCGGCGACTCTGCACCCCAGGCCCTGCCCCTGCGCCACACCCAGGCAGGGACTTGCAGTTGATGGGGTTCTATGGCAATGTCACACAATTGGCTTTAGTCTTGTTGGTAGTCAAGGCCTGCCGGCGTCTGCAGGGTCTAACGACGAGAGAGTTCGCCTTCGTGGATTCTCTCTCCCAGTCCCCCCCTCCCGAACCAGCAGCCTGGCGATCCAGCCCCAAGGCTGCCACTGCTTCTGCCTGGGGAGTAAGAGGCTCAAAGAGCTGGGAAATCCCCACTCTATCCCCACTCAGTGCAAGGCTCTGGGAAGGGCTCTGACAGTCAGGGCCTCCAGTGTAATCAGGCGGGGGTGGGAGTCAATTGTTGTCAAGGTGATTGTTCAGCGCCTAGCATTCCGTTGGACCTCTCAACCCAGGCTTTCCACACTTTGTAGCCTGTTTTGGCCGGTAAAAAGAGGCACTAGTCTCTGCTTGCGACTAGTGTGGTATAGATCTTATTATCTGCCAAGTCCTTCTTGTTAGCGTTTATCCCTGAATATGGAGGCTCTATCAATCAGAAGTTGCCCCCGCCCCTTTAGCGAGAGGCACCAAAAAATATCACTCCTCTTGTCTTGGGTCGGTGAACTGAGAGAGATCTTATCAATTAGAACCGAGGGTGCGCAGATTTCACGGGTTAAGTTAATTTTAGTAATTGGGTCGCAGCTGTGCTCCCGAAGGTATTTCAGGCTGCCTGCGCGCGCCCCTCCCCCAACGCTTGATTGTTAGCTTGAATGGCTGGGTGAGGTGCCCCGCCCGCGGAGAGAATCTCCCAAGTAGGGAATACCGCCCTGGGGCCTCTCCCGCTCCCCGTGCGCGGGCCGCTGGGAACGTTAGCGGTGCTCGGTCTGCAATGCTCGGTCTGCAATCAGACCGGGAGCGCGCCAGCGGCTGTTTGCCGCTGGCTCTGCAACCGACCCACTGCTCGCGGCGGCGGCGGCGGCGGTTTCCGAGTGCGGGATGACTTACCACCGGCGCACTTTCTCGCGGCTTGAATGAACGTCCCTGCGGTAGCTTCCTCCACACCCTCATCTCTCAGATTCGAGTGATAACAGTCCTTTTGCTTTCAGTTTGCTCCGAAGATAAATTTTCCTGTTTCTAGTTGATAAATTTGTTGTGATTTTGGGGAGATCTGTCGGACGCGCTGCTCACGGCGCCATTTCCGTGACGTCACCCTATTTATATATATTTTAAGGCTTTACAAACCCTCCCCACATTCTTATAAACCTTTCCCACACTTATTTTGTTTATTTTACTGCAAAAATAATTAAAATAATAAATATATAAAAATAGCTATATACTGCTTGACCAGGCGGTGGCGCAGTGGATAGAGCATCGGACTGGGATGCCGAGGACCCAGGTTTGAGACCCCGAGGTTGCCAGCTTGAGTGTGGGCTCACCTGGTTTGAACAAAAGCTTACCAGCTTGGACCCAAGGTCGCTGGCTCAAGCAAGAGGTTACTCAGTCTGCTGAAGGCCCACAGTGAAGGCACATATGAGAAAGCAATCAATGAACAACTAAGGTGTCGCAATGCGCAACAAAAAACTAATGACTGATGCTTCTCATCTCTCCGTTCCTGTCTGTCTGTTCCTGTCTATCCCTCTCTCTGAGTCTCTGTCTCTGTAAATATATAATCCATGAGTGATGCTGTAGCAAAAAATCCACAGTACAAAATTAGATACCATATTTCCCCATGTGGTAAGATGCTCCTGTTCATAAGATAAACCTTAATTTTGGTGCCCAAAATTTGACAAAAAAAAATGTATTACATACAGTTATTGAACTCAAGTTTTAATCATCACAAAATTCATACAACTCCTCATCACTATCAAAACTCCCATCCATTAGCTTGTCCTCATCTGTGTCTGATGATGAATCACTGCCTTCAACAATGAGCACAAAAACAAGCGCGAAAAAGTGGGAAATGCAAGTAAAAAAAATCTACAACTACTGTATAAGTTGCACCCAGTTTTTAGACCCCAAATCTTTTGAAAAAAAGTGCATCTTATACATGAGGAAATACAGTATATTACAATTTAAAATCCGTGATACAGTGAGACCACAGAAAGTGAACCGCGATATGGTGAGGGACGACTGTACTGGTTTTGCTCCTTTGATTCCTTGTTAATACGCTACAAATAGAAATGTCATACAGCTCCTTTCTCCTTTGAAATATGTTTATATATATACATAATCGTTTTTTCTCTATTTTTTTATTTTCCTAAACTCACCCACATTTCTCTATTTTTTTCTTTATATGTTTCATCATCTTCTTCTAAAAATTCTCCTTATTCCTCCTTCATTACACATTCAAGGTTAAGTAGCTTGAACCTCATCCTGAGTGGAAAGGCACTGAAAGGGCTTAAGCAAAGGAGATGCTGCAAGTAATATTTTAATAAAATTATTCCAAATACAATCATCTGAACAGTGACCACAAGAGAAAATTTAAATAAAGAAGCATTTTTCACTAGGCTCATTCTGAAATCAGTTAAACTCTGAATACTTAAACTTTGTGTTCACCAAAGTAACATCAGCTCATATCCTGACTACTTGAGAGCCAGAAATGACCACAAATCTTTAATTTTCCTTGGTCACTGTCAATTACATTCTTAGATTCTGGTATTCTTCTTATTCAATATTTTCCTTTTTATTTTTTAAAATGTTTTGAATTTTATTTTATTTGTTTTATTTTTTAGCCAGAAAGACACACAGACAGACAGACAGACAGACAGGAAGGGAAAGAAATGAGAAGCTTCAACTTGTATTTGCATCTTTTTTAGTTGTTCATTGACTGCTTTCTCATATGTGCCTTGACCGGGGCCTCAAGCTGAGCCAGTGACCTTCGGGCTCAAGCTAGTGACCCTGGGATCATGACTATGATCTCACACTCAAGCTGGCAAGCCCACACTCAAGCCAGAGACGTCAGGTTTTTGAACCTGGGACTCCAGCGTTCCAGGTCAACACCCTATCCACTTTACCACCACCAGTCAGGCTTACTTACCTTTTTATGTAATTTCTTTTCTATGATCCAGACTCCCACTCTTTAGCTTACTTCTCAAACCTCTGTTGAGAATTCCCATTCAAATATTGATAACCCATATATCTTCATATTCTTTGCTCATATTTTTTTACAATGCTTATTATTTACTAAAAAATGATTCTACATCAATCTGGAAAGCTGAGCTGTGAGCAGGATTTTTTTTCCTTTTCAAAGGTGGGACAGCCACTTCTTCTTCCCCTGTTGGGCAGATAAAATACATTATGCTCACTTTGTTAAAGATGGTGCTGCCCACATGTCAGCCCATCAGCCAGCTGATAATATTAGTTGTCTTTCTTGCTTGGGATGGGCGTGATTATGTTAATATGTGTTGCAGGAGGGCTTTCACGCCAAAAGGTTTTAAAAGGAAGAGAGATCACATTCTGGGGAAGAGGGATGATGTTCTAGGAGGAGAACAGAGAGGAGAGCAGATAAAGGCCATGTGGAGGAGAGGAGAAGCGGCCAAGATGGCAGAGCGCTGAAAGAGAAGCCAGTTTGTGCAGAGAGAAGGAGATGGGGAACAGAGGTGAATAAGGCTGGTGAGCTAGAAGCCTTTGATTCTAGGAAACTCAGATAAGTCAGTAGCTTTGTGAGCACTGAATGAGTGGGTTTTGGAGCCCAGTGTGTGTTTCTATTTGCCTGCCGGGTGCAAGCTAGGATTAAAGCTAATGGACCACCAGTTCTTGGCTCTGTTGTTTCATTACTGTCTGTCCGAATCTAAGGCAGCTCTGATGGTGGCCGTGGGCTACTGGCTTTACACCCCCCATCACATCTACAGTATAACTCGTTGGACTGGCCAGAACCATTATTTTGAATGAACACCTGGGTCCTAGGGTCCCAGGCTGCTAGGTTGAGCTGGCACTAGGGAAATAGGGAATAGCAGTGTTTCAAAGTTAAGATGCATTAAAATAAAAAAAGAAAAAATGAAAAAACAACTTTTAAAAGTGGGGGGAAATATATCTAATACTCCACTGTACCAGATCAACTGATAGACCTCAAAATATTTTCTTGAAACCATCAATGCCAGAGTTTTGTCTTCTGTTTCATAAGGATTTAATAAAACTCATAAAAAAGTAAATTCCCTGAATTTACTCACTTGTTTTCCTATGTTTCAAGTATATCAGGACCCCATAAGGATTCTCTTTGTTTCCCACTGCCACTTCTGAACAATTATTTCCTGCTTCCCTGTTAAACCCTACCTTCTAATCCTTTCCTTTGCTGTCAACAATCAAAATCATTCTCACTTCCTTTACTTATTGAAAATTTTGGCCTTTTTCTCACCCCTAAATCCTACTGTCATTGAGAAACACATAGCTGATTCATTCTAAATCTTTGCTTTAAGATTTTATCATCTCCAAAACCTTTAAGTATTTCTTTTCAGCTCTATTTTAGGTACTCACTTTTTTGGCCACACCCTGGGCCTTTTTTTTTATATATAAATGCAAGTACTTTAAAACTACTCCTTCCTAGCCTTCCAGCTAGCTTTGTCTGTTACATTCAATCTAACAGATCTTGCCCATCATCAAGATCTTTAGTTTATGATTTCCTCTAATTTTGCCTATCTACCATTATTCTCTTTCCTCATTATTCTTCTTAAATTGAAAGAACTGTGTTAACCAGATGACCAGACATACAGAAAAATATGTGTAAGTTTAAAATGGGATTTACTTCATTGGGGGATAACAAGCAATTTAACAGTCACACCTTCAATTTCTCCTCATCAAAATGTTCAAAAGCTTGAGCCATGAACTCGGCTGCTTTTTTCCTGTACCACATCAGCATCGTACATCTCCAGTTCTACTCTGGATCCCATCCTACCTCGCCTTTCCAAAAGATGCAATGCCTGTAATTATGTCTTTTCACTTTTGCATCATCAATGTCTGCTTCTTCACTAGATCAATCCCAACTACAAACAAACACACGCTTGTTCATCTTTTACCTTTAAATATTTCACTGACACTTAATGCAGTTGACTTTACTTGAAACACTTTCTTCTCTTGTCTTGCCCTCAAGGCATGTATTGCTCTCCCTCTCTCCCCTGTGTTCCAAGGGCCCTTCCTTTTGCTGTACCTTGTTTCCTAAGTTCGTTTCTTCTACCTCTGTGACTTTCTAAATAAACTTTCTCTTATCGTCTTGACTCGGAATTCTTATCTTAGCTGTAACTCAAGAACTCAGGTTGCTGAAACAAGGTCTAACACCTGGTGCCATCCTTCTACCCCCAACAATAACACTCCTCCTGTATGAGCTGAAGGCAGCTACCTTCAAAGAACAATTCCTCATTTCTGTTCCTTATTTTAGGTCTTTTGGAAGGTGGGAAAAGCAAGTGCCAAGATTTTTAGAAAACAAAAAAACAAGAGCATACAGCTTCTCAAGGAACCAGAAAGTATATCCTTAATCTCATACCCTCAGCATGACCTTGCTAAAAGCACACTACAGAAATGATTGGTTTAAATGGAGAGAAGTCAAAAGCTTATCAAATATCACCACTGAGGAGGAGGCAAGGCCAGGTGACACTGGGCTCTGCCATTGTGCTCCCTATTTGATATTCTTTATGGGCCCCTCAGAAGAAAAATTCAATAGGCTTTTCATATTAATACCTGAAATTACAAAAGTGCATTTTTTGGACAGATGAGTCTTTATTTAAAAAAAAAATTGGAAGGGACAACTGTGAAGTATTCAAATTGTGAAGAAATGGCTGAAAACCTAGAGACCCAAGCTGCAGTCCTCTAACCTTATTCTTTGTATAATGGCAAAGCCATATACCTCTCAGTGCTCCTATGCAACTTTTGCCCCACTGAGACAAGCGAAGCAATTGCACACAGGAGACCAGATAGAGGAGAAAGCTGCATCTGGTTAGAATGAACATTGCCACATACTTGCTAATATGAGTTTCACTTTATGATCAAACTTTTCTTTCAAAAATAAAAAAGGGATAGAGGGTAGCTGCATGTTTTTAAAAATTAAAAACATTTAAGAATAAGCCTGACTGGCAGTGGTGCAGTGGATAAAGTGTCAACTTGGGATGCTGAGAACCCAGGTTTGAAACCCCGAGGTCACAGGCTTGAGCCTGGGCTAATCCAGCCTGAGCACAGGCTCACCAGTTTGAGCATAAGGTCGCCAGCTTGAGCATGAGATTGTAGATATTATCCCATGGTCCCTGGCTCAAGCCCAAAAGTCTAACCCCTGGCTGGCTAGAAGCCCAAGGCCACTGGCTTGAGCAAAGGGTCACTGGCTTGGCTAGAGCCTACCCTCTGCCCCCAGGTCAAGGCACGTATGAGAAACAATCAATGAACAACTAAAGTGATACAACTATGAATTGATGCTTCTCATTTCTCTCTCTTCTGGTCTGTCTGTCTCTCTCTGTCTGTCTCTCTCACACACACACATACAAAAGTATTTGAGATAAAACACTAACTCTAGTGCCTTTAACAGGCAATAACTTTTTCCCGCTGAAGTTAAAACCATCTGTTACTGGAACAAGCCAGGGTTTGAGTTGCCCATCACTGCCAGTCAATCATAGAGATGGATCTGAGTGGTATAAGAATGTCTTTTATTCACATTGATTGCCAAAAAGCTGAGAAGGCAGGAGACTCCTGTCCAAAAGAACTGCCTTAACAGTCTTGACCCACTGGCCAGTTTATATATCTTTTGGGAGGTTAATAACTCATCATGGAACATGCAGTTAGTCACATAGCAGTGTGCAGGAGATGGGAGTCCAGTTTGCAGGGATGCCTCCCTGGAGTGTCCTCTGACACTGGCACAGGTCTATCTGTCATCCTTGGTGATGCTCTGGAACAGCTGGAGTCTGGCACCTCTGGGAACTTTCTGCTGTTTCTTAGGCAGCAAAGGAAAGATTAAGATTTGTAAACTAAGCTTCTAATTATTTACAGTGCCCTAACTCCTTACAGGAAATTATGTGACTGGGCACTTACAAGAAATTATTGTAATTTAACCCCTTACATAATTTCCTATTGATTACAACTAAAAGCTATTATTACTGATATCAAATTTCTAACTTTTGGGTTCCACTATCACATCCCCAGATAAGCTTCTGTGTTATAAAATTTTCAGGAAATGTTACCTAAACTTTATTTTTAAAAAAGAAGGAGAAGGCCCTGGCTGGTTGGCTCAGTGGTAGTGCAGGAGTCCCAGGTTCGATTCCCAGCCGGGACACACAGGAGAAGCGCCTATCTGCTTCTCCACCCCTCCCCCTCTCCTTCCTCTCTGTCTCTCTTTTCCCCTCCCCCAGCCGAGGCTCCATTGGAGCAAAGATGGCCCAGGCACTGGGGATGGCTCCTTGGCCTCTGCCTTGGGTGCTAGAGTGGCTCTGGTCACAACAGAGCGACGCCTCGGATGGGCAGAGCATCGCCCCCTGGTGGACGTGCTGGTGGATCCCAGTCGGGCACATGCGGGAGTCCGTCTGACTGCCTCCCCATTTACAGCTTCGGAAAAATACAAAAAAAAAGAAGGAGAAGAAGAGAAAAGAAAGAAGAAGGAGAAGGAGGAGAAGAAGAAAGTTTAAACATAGACACTGGACTAGCCCAATCTGTATTTTCAAGTCCACATTCTTCATCTGAAGCACTGTATCAGGGATCCCCCTGACTCTGCATGTTGGCAAGTTCACAATACATGGAACCAGCTTTTCTTTTGAATTTTTACTCAGAGCCACATGAAAAGGCCATTGATGCCAGAACCTCAGGCGTAACTTTTCCTATGAGGGGGCCACAACTATTCAATGTTTCTCCTCAGTAAGAATCATGCTGTCATGCTCTATGGATGAAAAAGATTAAAAAAAAAAACAAAAAACAAAAAAAAAACAAGAAAATAAAATCACCTGGTACAGGCTTCATGAGATCCATTCAGATTTACTATGCTCCAAACCTCTTGCTGGATGCCATTTGTTTATAGCCTAGGAGTGGGTCTCAATTTGAAGAACTGTTATAGGATGCTGCCGAGGTTGATGTCATAGCAGCTTCAGCAGGACTGCTTGTAGTGACCAACTTTTGAATATGAGGCAGCAAGCAGAGGTTACAGACCAGCTGCAGGACACCAATATGGCCCTCCTTTTTTTAGGCCAAACATCGTTGAATAAATGTCATTTCCTCAGGTGGTACTACCAGCTTTGGGAGAACTGCACTTCAGTAGTTTTAAGAATGGTATTATTTTATACAGTGTCTTGCTGGGGACTGGTTTTAGCCCAAAAGCTTCCTTCCTTAAAGACACTGGTAGAAGATTACACCCACTGACCAGAGGTCAACTTTATTTGAGATCTTTCATGGTTTTTTCCCAACCACAAACATTCTAGTGATAAGTTTCAATAAGTACTAGTACCTTGAAATGTGAGCTCCATGCCATCCACTGGATTGTAGCTTTCAGTATCCATGATCTTAGAAAGACCAACATCTGTGATTTTTGTCTCTGTACATGCTGTATGGTACATGCTGTACCATTTACTAAAAAAATATTACCTGGTTTGAGGTCACAGTTTATGATGGAAGGTTTTATTTCATTTTAAGTACTTTAAAACATTCACAATCTGCATGATAACAGATCGGGACTCTTTCTCCAACATTAATTTGTGCTTATTTCAGGTAGAAGCCCAGATCATTTCTGTCACACTCTCCTAATACTGTAAAAATGAATCTGGATGATCAAGTTCTTATTAACCTGGTATTCCCTACATATATGCTTCTGATAATTCTATTTTCTCATCTCTCCAGTTTTTATTTAACTGGTGAATTTTCACTGCTACATATCTTTGTTCTGTTAGATACAACTGTAAACTTCACCAAAACATTGTTTACCCAAAAGATGTAACAACAAATATCTGCCATTTAGCACTTGGATGACCTTTAAATTATCTTCATTATGTATCCTTTTTTAGAGCCCTAATAATATAATTTTTTTAAGATAGGCAGGAGCATTGAACTGCTCCTAAATGTTCCCTAACTTGGGATGGAGTTGGCAGCCTCTGCACTCCAGGCCAATGCTCCAACCAGGGTTTAATTCATTTTATTTACTGATAGAAACAGAAAGAGAAAGGGAAAGAGAGAGGAGAGGGAAGGGAAGCATTTATTTGTTGTTCCACTGAGTCATTTATTCATTGGTTGCTTCTTGTGTGTGCCATGACTGGGAACGAACCCGTAACCTTGGCCTTTCGGGATGAGCTAACCAGACAGGGCCTCTGATATATAGATTTTTTAACCCATTCTAGCCCTACCTGGATCTCTACCTCCTCCTTTTTAAGAAGGGGACCTAATCTGAGTCTGATGATTTCTTCTTGTTAGTGCTATTCTGCTACTGTTAATATGTTGTTTCCAGTTCCGTTGGTCTTGCTTTCCTGCTGTTTCTGCTCATTGGTTGCTAGAGGGGCTGTCCATTGTTCAGCAAAAGAGGCCCAGTGTGGGACAAGGGTAAAGTGGCCCAATTTCAAGCGGTCTTCATGTCTACATGCCATCTTCTCTTGTTTTGACTTCTCTATAAGGAGTTTCTTGCTCATTGACAAGTTTACATTGTCTTACTGTTTTCTAGTGCAGATACTTTTCTGTTGTGAGGTCAGATGAGGTCTGTCTGACCTATATGGAGATATGGCTCTGGGAGCTGTGGATGCTCTGGGTTACCAGATCACCTTGAAGAGGGGCTGTTTTGCTGACCTGAAACAATAGTGAAGCAGAGGCCAGCTCCCCTCTGTGCCAGATGCTCCTGCCAGTTGCTCCATGTGCAGCCAAGGTTTTGGGAGCATCATTGACATTAGGGTTGGCAGAGAAGCCTGGTTCTTTGATTACTCCTTTGCAGCGCTGAGGTCTAAAGCATCAGGGGCTGTTCTATTCGTCCTTCTGAGGGATTGGATAGGAATGTTGTGGTGAGAATCATATAACTGGTGAAACACTTCTGCCAGGGAGGTTTCCTGGCTCACTTCCCCCTCAGTGTAATTACTCATTTTATGTTCCCTAGGAGTGCCTTTCCCTTGGCTAGTTTGATATAATTCAGCTCCACTTTTTTGGTTTCACCAGTCATTCTGTTATTTCTCAGAAGTCCCTACTTCTTTATCACTCAAAGACCCCACACTGCGCATGCTCAGGCTTGAAGACTCGCTATTGAATGGCCCCTTACTAACACCAACTCCAGTAAACCTGGCCTCTAAAAATTCCTGCTGCACTGGATCCAGGCTCTGCAATTTTTCCATCACTTCTACTGCCCTGCTGCCCACTGCTCCCTGGCTGCCAACAGCTCTGCTCACCTCCTGGGCAAGCTGGGTAGGAGGCAGGGCCTCTCCTGAGCAATGCAACCCCTTCCCAACCCCCTCCTGGAGAAGACGCTGCCGCTTTAAAGGAAGAGGGAAGCAGGGGGTGGGGGGAAATGGAGGGTCAGCTGCGGGAAGGGGTCAGCCTCCTGGCACCTGACAAAGGCCAAGGAAGATGCGGGAAGGAAGCTAACATTTTTTTTTATTCCACTAAATATTAATCTAATAAATATTCTTTTATTTCTTTAAAAAAATATTCTATTATTTATAGCAGGAAATAGGTGACAGGCCAATGAGTTTTGAATGCACATCTCTGTGTTGTGACATTTACTGTTTTTGACTCTCTGCCGACCTTGACCTTCAGAACTTACTGGGGTTTTATGATGGCTTCATATGTCAACTCAAGTGTGTCCCTTCCCTTCCCAGTTAGGCCTTGTACAGTGTCAGTCTTCTGTTTATGTACTTGAGGCTTATACTGTCCTTCCAGATACCAGTGGGTCTGCAAGTGTCCAGTGAGGACAGCGTGCTCCAGTCAACACAGCACTGGGACCCCTTCCTCCTCGTGCGCCTTCAGCATCTGCTGACTGCTCACAGTGTCCACGGCCCCTCACTCTCCCACCTCCAATTTGCCTTTTAGCCACTTATTCCCTCTGAGCCATCTGATGGTCGTGGCTGGTTTGCTAGCCAGGGCGGTGCAGCGGACTTTGCTCTCCACGCCTTCCACAGTAGCATCTTTCTGGACATCGACCATCAGATTATGTGGTGGGACCAGTACTGTGATTGTGGTATAACTTTCCTGGGGGGAAGTCAGTGTAAAGTTGGCAAAACTATCTTCCTTCATCAGAAATGGAGACAAACTTGGAGTTCATTGCTAAAAAAAATTCAGCAACTGAAACCTGCTGTCCTTCAAAGGCCTGTCCCTGAAATAAGTGGTCTGCCTGTTGAATTCAGTAGCTAAATCACAAAGTTGTCTCTCTCATTGACTTGATAGCTGATGGTTGCAACTTCTCCCTCGATAACTGTCTTGTCTTTCCTAAACAAATTCTGTCCATCACCAGGCTCGATGTGGCTTCTTCAAATTCTTAGATGTAGGACTTCTATTCAGCTTGATTTCAGGTAGTTTTAAATGATGGTTGTTGAAGTTTGCATTTTTAAAAAAGAATAATTCTCAGATCATTTTAAACAAATTTCCTTAAATATTTTTTATTGGAAATACATTGTGTCAGGTTCCTGATTTTTTTTAATTAACAAAGGCTGTAGGTAGGGAGGCATCCTAGAATACTGTATGCATTACTGCTATCATGTACAGTATTATGCACCTAAAATTGGAACAAACCTTAATATCTCTACCTCATTAGTACACAGTTCAAGTATTAAAGAATATTGATACAAAAATAACATTCACTTCAGACACCATGGCCTTTGATAGTGCTCCAAATTAGTAAATTAGCTAAGGGCTAATTCATATTATTATGATTTCTCTAAGTAGGAATAGGAATACACTGTCTGATGAACTAATGACCAGGGAATGGTCTCACATGACCAAATTTTGAAGTGGTCACTGACTACTGGCCAAAATATGTTTACAGAAGCCATTTATGGACAGGATTTAACTCCAGATGAACATCCTCAGGACCTGACCTTTGTTTTTTCCTCATTTCAAAAGCTTGTATTCAGCACTTGGCTTCTTGTTCATCAGAAAAGGCATGCTGATTTTCCGAAAGATAAATATTAATATAGCCTAGCAAACACTTATGCTTTGGAGAGTGCAGAGAGCTAATGGTTAGACTAGTTTGTAAATTTGATTAGAGCTTCCAGAACTACTTTAAAAGACATAATCCCAAACTCATAACCCTTAAGGACAAAGGAGACAAGAATACATCAGCTACCAGAAAAAAATATACAAAAGTGCATTGATGGAAAAGGAGAGGTGGGAGATTGTGTTGATAGGTAAGAGGGTGTTGCTGTACAGTTATACATCACATAATGATGTTTCCGTCACAATGGACCACATATATGACGGAGCTGTAAAACCCCTGTTACCTAGTGACATCATAGCCATTACAACTTCGTGGCATAAATTACTCATGTGTCTGTGGTGACGCTGGTGTAAACAAACTTACTTCATTGCTAGTTAAATAGAAATATGATTCATACAATTATGTACAGTACATAGTACTTGATAATGATAATGACTATGCTACTGGTTTATGTATTTATTATAAAATACTTTTTATTATTATTTTAAAGTATACTCTTTCTACTAAAAGAAAAGTTTGCTGTAAAACAGTATGCTGTTACGATAGCAACCTCATAATTCTCATGCTTACCACATCTCTTTGATTGTTTCGTTTTCTCTTATACTTGATTTAATCTCATGTTACTTTATAAATTTAGTATATCTTAAGTGTACAGTGTTTATAAAATCTAACATAGTGTATTGTAATGTTCCAGGCTCCACATTCACCACTCAGTCACTGACTCACGCATATACCTTTTAAGGGTAAGCGCCCTACACATAAGAAGGGGACCTAATCTGAGTCGGATGATTTCTTCTTGTTAGTGCTATTCTGCTACTGTTAATATTTTGTTTCCAGTTCCGTTGGTCTTGCTTTCCTGCTGTTTCTGCTCATTGGTTGCTAGAGGGGCCTGTCGCATGGCAGGAGGTTTCTGCTTTGCTAACAGTTCCCATTGACTTTCTATTTCTTCTCTCTGTAAAATTTGTTGTTGTTGTTGCTTGATAAGGTCTGGAAAGCATAACCACCTGTCCATTGTTCAGCAAAAGAGGCCCAGTGTGGACAGGGGTAAAGTGGCCCAATTTCAAGCGGTCTTCATGTCTACATGCCATCTTCTCTTGTTTTGACTTCTCTATAAGGAGTTTCTTGCTCATTGTCACACATTGATTTAATCATTCTCTGTATAAATCTAGAATCTTTTGCTGCTCATCAATCTGCTGTCTCAAATCACCATTGGTTCTTAACACATCATCTATTCAAATGGGGTCTGTCTGACCTATATGGAGATATGGCTCTGGGAGCTGTGGATGCTCTGGGTTACCAGATCCCCTTGAAGAGGGGCTGTTTTGCCGAGCTGAAACAATAGTGAAGCAGAGGCCAGCTCCCCTCTGTGCCAGCTGCTCCTGCCAGTTGCTCCATGTGCAGCCGAGGTTTTGGGAGCATCATTGACATTAGGGTTGGCAGAGCAGCCTGGTCCTTTGATTACTCCTTTGCAGCGCTGAGGTCTAAAGCATCAAGGGGCTGTTCTATTCGCCCTTCTGAGGGATTGGATAGGAATGTTGTGGTGAGAATCATATAACTGGTGAAACACTTCTGCCAGGGAGGTTTCCTGGCTCACTTCCCCCTGCAAACTCAATGTAATCACTCATTTTATGTTCCCTAGGAGTGCCTTTCCCTTGGCTAGTTTGATATAATTCAGCTCTACTTTTCTGGTTTCACTGGTCATTCTGTTATCTCTCAGAATTCCCTACCTCTTTATCACTCAAGGACCCCATACTACGCATGCTCAGGCTTGAAGACTTGCTATTGAATGGCACCCTACAAGATTTTTACTCTACCTCTTCAATATTTAGGTAATACGAAAACCATTGTTTAAAATTGTTCACAGTGTTCAGTTCATTAACATGCTGTACAGGTTTGAAGCCTAGGAGCAAGAGGCTATACCATATAGCCTAGGAGTGTAGTAGGTTAGACCATCTAGGTTTATGTAAGTGCACTCTGTGTTGTTCATACAATGATGAAATCATCTATCACTATTGTCATGACTTGTACAATAACAGCAGTTAGAATTTTTTAAGCAATTAGTGCATGACAAATGCTATCTACAGCTCAACAACTTTATAATATATACAGAATTACCCCCATAGACCAGAGAAGAAAGATGAGGGTTGATAAGGTTAATTGATTTGACAGAAGCCATGTAATTAATTAAGTGGCAGAACTGAGATTCAACCCAGATATGTGCCCAACATTTAGTCAGCATTTTTATTTCTCTTATTCTTTGCCTTTGGAGAAAAAAAAAAAAACTGTTTCATTCTCTTTCTCTGCCCCTCTTGGTGCCAATGTTCCCTTTCAGTCCTATCTAATTCAGTGTCTAGGTACTTTCTATTCTTCACACTCAATCTTTCCTAAATAAGTATAGGTCCCTTCTAGTCTGCCTACGACACATCTCATCAAAACAGAAAGGAAATAGGGGAAAAAGAATTTGATGTATTTGTTTATTCTTTATACTCTCATCCCGCTATATACACCCACAAGTATATACAAAAACATGGTCCTATCCATCACACCTGAAGTAGAAGAACAACTATTGGCTTAGGGAGACAATTACAGATGGAACAGCTCATTTCAGCAGCAGTTACAGGTCTCTTGGTCATATCACAGTCAATGACTTGGGACCTCAGAAGAATGATCCTTACAGGTTAAAAGTTTGGCTCCAACAGAATATGACAGACTCACTACACTATAGCTAGTAAGTTGCCTTTCTTAACAAATGCCACTTTCAATTCCCATCTTGTAAGAAAAGTTGTTTTCTGTTTTCTTTTTTATTGGCTTTATTAGGATGGCATTGGTTAATAAAATTATACAGGTTTCAGGTATATAATTCTGGTATTGGGAAATTTAAATAACCATGTGGTAGCATAACAGAAAATAAATACTTAATACTGCCAAGTAAAAGCAAACTTCTGTTAGAGGGCTTCTTGAATAGAAATCAAAGCGACAGCACTTGCCACGGTTTTATTACCTGTGTTCCCTTAATGTTTCCCATGAGAGTATTGATGGCCAAATAGGAAAATGAGCAGAAGGTTTTGAGAAGGTTCATACCATTTCATCTATCTGGCCCAGCTTTGTTACTCCAATACCCCTCCTGGAACTCTACTTTCCTTGGAATCTGAAACTGCTCCATAGTTCTATCTGGTGGGGCTGTATTGCTCCAGACCTTCCCACTTAGCATAGCTACATACCAGTACTCAGCTTCCTGTGCATTCTACCCATGCAAGAGGGCCTTCTTCAACAAAGAAATTTAAAAAATGATTCCAATAATATACTCAGAAGGAGGTGAATCCATCTTAAAAAATTATTTGGTCCTCATGTCCATTTAAAATGTTAGCACAACCTTGTAATTCAAGTGTTCCCTTCCACCCCCATATCCTTAAATGGTCAAATTAGCCCTCATCAAATTCAAGTTTCCTGGAATTACAATTAGTCTTGCAATTCATAAAATTATTATTTTTTCTTAAATACTTACAATCATACTTAGGACCTAAGTTCTTCCCCAAACACAGTTGTGATATTTTAGCACATCCAAAGGAAAAGAGTAGTGAAGTTATTAGGCCAAGGTTCTTTAAATTCAAAGAGGTAAGTAAACATTTTAAAACTTTATAATTAAAAATTTTAAATGAAATTTAAACATTAAACAGTAATATTTTTAAAATACTACTGTTTTATGTTCCAGTACAGAAAGAATTTCACCCTTAAGATTGTTTGATCTCTTCATCTGATGTTCTCTGGTTTTTTAGACCCAGAACTTTGGACAGTAACTGTGTCTGATGACAACTATTCCTTTCTCATTAAGTCATCAAGAGGCAGATCTCCATTATTCTCTAACAGAGATATACTTAGATAAGCATTTTAAAGTGAAGCATAGAATGTGAAGACAAAAGAACATTGCATGTACTTATCCCAAACCCTGCTTATATCTTACATTGATCATCCTTCTCTTGAGGAAATAAAATGGCAATCCTTGTTTTCTTACCTATTTCTTAATAGTTTAATAGTTTAAATGTTAAGTTCATGTGCTCAGAGTTGAAGGAAGAAATGTATATGCCAGTGGCCAAAAATTCCCTTTGTTTGATGAGACAAGAGTAGAAGTTTCCCTCGGCTGTTGGGGGCCTTTCCATTTCTCCACTACAAAACTTGAACCAAGTAATAAATGGAACAGAGGCCAAGTGTGAGTTTGAATTTATTCCCTCCTTTATTGTTTGCAAAGTTGTATTGAAAGGTGTAGCTTGAATTTGTAGTTAACACAAAGGCCTCCTAACTACTTTCTCTCAAGTCTAGATCTTGAGATCCATACATAAAAAAAAGTATAAAAACAGAACATCTTGGCCCTGGCCGGTTGGCTCAGTGGTAGAGCATCGACCTGGCGTGCAGAAGTCCTGGGTTCGATTCCCGGCCAGGGCATACAGGAGAAGCGCCCATCTGCTTCTCCACCTCCCCCTCTCCTTCCTCTCTGTCTCTCTCTTCCCCTCCCTCAGCTGAGGCTCCATTGGAGCAAAGATGGCCCGGGCGCTGGGGATGGCTCCTTGGCTTCTGCCCCAGGCGCTAGAGTGGCTCTGGTCACAACAGAGCGACGCCCCGGAGGGGCAGAGCATTGCCCCCTGGTGGGCAGAGTGTCGGCCCCTGGTGGGCGTGCCGGGTGGATCCCGGTCGGGCACATGCGGGAGTCTGTCTGACTGTCTCTCCCTGTTTCCAGCTTCGGAAAAAATACAAAAACAACAACAACAACAACCAAAAAAAAAAAAAAAAAAACAGAACATCTTGAGTGCATTCAGGTGTCAAGACTCAAAGGAGACAAAGATTCTATCCAGTCTGAATACAGGAACAAAGAAATAAATTTATAGGTTGGACCATGATTTTCAGCATGCTAACTCCATCCAAAGGAAATCAGGCTCTTGTCAAGATTGTGTGCTTTGCCTGATGTGTGGTGGCACAGTAGATAAAGTGTCATCTTGGAATGCAGAGGTCACCGGTTTAAAATCCCAAGCTTGCTAGTTATGGCACTTATGAGAAGCAACTACTACAAATTGATGCTTCCCACTACTCCCCCACTACCTCTCTTTCTTGATGGAGAGAAAGTAATAAAGAGAGTAGAGAGAAGGATCAGAAGCATTTGACCAGTACTACCTCTTCTTGGGCATTGAGGTGAAAATTGTCTCCCATCTGTGGAAATGTGAGATGTGGAGCAGTGAACCATTTTCCTAATAAAATAAGAACAAAATAGAGCATCACAAGCCCAGCAGTTAAGAAAGTAGAGTATCAAGTAGTTTTAAATTCAACCTGTGAAGAACATAGGGCACCAAAGTTCAATCCTATTGGATGTTCGCAGCAGCCTACTGCCTTCATAGAAAGGTTGTAAATGAATGACCACTGCTAAATCTGGGCTGAAGAAGTCTTGTTGGTGGTGTTTTTGGTTTTGGTATTTATCCCAAACACAGTATAGTTTATTTTGCGGTGGTTGTTCGAATTTGAATTGCTTTGGGCAAGGCATGTTTCTCTACTTCCTCAGTTACCACCACTTCCTATTATCAACACCAGGCCCATTCCACCAATATATGTATCAATACTTACAGATCTCTATAAGCATTTGAGTTGGTGACCTTGGCCTTTAATAAGGCATACTACTATGACAAAAACTTTCATTCATGCAATAAAACTGGCCCACTTACTGACCGAAGAGTTCCATTATTCAATGTATTGAATTTAATCTTAATATTATTCATAACTCAAAATGTGGTTTCATTTTATGTAGTGGACACACATTGTTTCACATAAGGAAGGCCTACCCTGGCTTTTCTGCTGAGAAAAATGACACTCAGTACCCCACTGCCCATTCTGAATGCTATGAAATAATGTTGACAAATTATTTACTATGAATGATCATTACTCCCTTCCTAATACTGCAAAGGAAAAGTCAGTTATTTGAGACTTAAATATCACCTTCCTTTGCCATGAAATCCCATTACTCACACAAAATGTGCTAGTCAAACCCGTCTTTCAACAAACAATTAATGCATTGTTATTCTGTTTGGGGCATTGTGGTCAGTAATAAGTAATTCTTACAGATTTTATTCTTTCAACTACAGGCATTTGTCAGTGTCAAACCAAATTTAAAATGAAAGTGTTGTTCACCCTACTAATTGGTATCCAAAAATGATAAGTGAAAGTGATGAAACAAAATTATATAAGTGAAAGCATAATCATTTCAGGCATCATATTAATTCACTTTTCTAATTTTGATTCTGGTTACTCTCTTATTGGTAATAAAAAGAAAGAAATTACACTAAAAGTGCCCATTAAGTAGGGTACTAAAAGTTTCCCCAAAAATACCTACTTTAGGAGAATAGTTATTTGTAAAACTCATGGGGTGAACTTTGAGGCCTAGGGTAAGGAGGCTTTGGGGAGAGAAACATCTTACTCACAAGATGCAAGTACAAAATCCCATACAAAATTGTTTGAGTAATGTACAACATAGTAACTATAGTTAATAGTGCTGTATTGTATACATTAAAGTTGCTAAGAGAGTAGATCTCAAAAGGTCTCAGAAGGAAAAAAATTTTGTAAATATGCGTGGTTATGGATGTTAACTAGACTTATTGTGATGATCATTTCATTAGGCAAATATTAAATCATTATGTTGTACATCTAAAATCAATACTGCCTAATGTCATATGTCAATTATATTTCAATTTGAAAAATTAATAAAACAAAGAAGGCAGTTATTATAAAGATACATGAGTTTTAGGTAGGTCTTCAAAACAGAAAACACAAGCCACTGACATACTCTTTCTCTCTCTCTTTTTGGTCTTTACTACTACTTCTCTCTTTTTGGTCTTTCTCTTTGCACTTACCGGATCCTTAACTTTCTCTACAAATTGACTTTTTTGGATATTTTCCTATGTGTTTTCTTTCTGAGCTGAAGTTCTATGAGAGACTCTTGCTTTCAACACCCATATTCCTATAAAACAGACTGATTCATTTGAGTCATGGATTTGCACCTGACATGAGTCTTTGTTCATATAGTTGTGTAGTGTAAATATGACTGTGATTAAAACAGGGGACCGGGCCCTGGCTGGTTGGCTCAGCAGTAGAGCATCGGCCTGGCGTGCGGGGGACCCAGGTTCGATTCCCGGCCAGGGCACACAGGAGAAGCGCCCATTTGCTTCTCCACCCCCATCCCCTCCTTCCTCTCTGTCTCTCTCTTCCCCTCCCGCAGCGGAGGCTCCATTGAAGCAAAGATGGCCCGGACGCTGGGGATGGCTCCTTGGCCTCTGCCCCAGGCGCTGTAGTGGCTCTGGTCGCAACAGAGCGATGCCCCGGAGGGGCAGAGCATCGCCCCCTGGTGGGCAGAGCGTCGCCCCTGGTGGGCGTGCCGGGTGGATCCCCGTCGGGCGCATGCGGTAGTCTGTCTGTCTCTCCCCGTTTCCAGCTTCAGAAAAATACCAAAAAAAAAAACAAACAAAACCAGGGGACCGTTCTCAATGAAAAGCCCTCTTGAAGATGTCCACCTATGCTCAAGCTGAGAGCATGCATATACATAAATGTTTTATGTCAATATATCATTTGGTGTCAATTAATTGAGTATCTTAAATGAAAATGTATTATTTATTAATTGATATGCAAGACCCATATTCAAGGACTTGTTAGACTCCAAAAATTTTATTTCAAGCTATATTTCAAATGTTTTAATGAAGGTGATACTGAAGCATTTGAACAACACTCTAAAATTTCCTCCCACGCTATTACTAGTCCCCACCCCTGTTCTCAGTACATCTATCATGGGGGTTAGGCTCCAGAACCCCCGCGATAGGTGAAAATCTGCATAGTGACCTTATAGTTATTTTATTATTTATATATTTTTAAGGCTTCATAAACCCTCTTCACCCTCTTTCCCACACTGTTATTAACCTTTCCAACACTTACTTTGCTTATTTTACCACAAAATAATTAAAATAATAAATATATAAAAAATCACCCGATATAGCAAAAAATCCATGATACAAAATTAGATATATACAATTTAAAAATCCATGATACAGTGAGACAGCAAAAAGTGAACCACGATATGGTGAGGGACGACTGTAAATCCATAGAAGATAATCTCACATACACAACAACACCTCTCCCAAAAATAAATTTATGGGTGAGAATATGTTATACTCTTTGTAATAAATTTCTGTGATTTCTCACATAATATATATAATTATATATGAATATATAAATTTTGTTTCATGCAAAATAAATGGCTTTATTCATGCTTTCACATCAATAATATAAATGTTTGGAGATTTTAAAACACCCTGAGTAGCAGGTTTAGAAAGAAGAATAGAGTAAATGCTTGAAGGCAGAAATTAGCAAGTCATATCTTCATTTATTTTTTTTCTTTTTATTTAGATGATTAAATTTAACAGGGTGACATTGATCAACTAGAGTACATAGATTTGGGGTAAATATCTTCACATCATTTGGATAGTTGATTATGTTGTATACCCATCACCCAGTTTATTTATTATTTTAATAAGAGAAGAAAGTAAGCCCTTGGCAAAGCATGTGTCTTAAAGCTGTTGTTCAGTAAGTAGGTGGAAATTTTCAAAAAGTATTAGCAAGTAATCATTCGGCTATGCTGTTAGAAACTTTCTCTTTCTTTTTCACTCAATTTCAAATTTTATTGAGATAAAGTTCACATATAACATTTTATTAGTTTAAGGTGCACAACATAATGATTTCATATATACTTATAAGTGTATTATGAAAAATTATCACCATATGTTTAGTTAACATCCAACATTTCACATATAGTTACAAATATTTTTTTCTTGTGATGAGAACTCTACTCTCTTAGCAACTTTCAAATATACAATGCAGTACCGTTAAGTATATTCACTATGTCATGCATTATACATTATATCTCCAGATCTCATTTATCTTATAACTGGAGGTTTGTACCTTTTGACTCCTTTCAACCATTCATCCCACACCTATCTCTGGCAACCACCAACCCATTCTGTTTCTGTGAGTTCAAGAAATTTTCTCTTCTTTTAATGAAGGCAAACATAAATGACCTGGCATCTTTCTGAACTTAGAAAAATATTCTGGTTTCGTTTTGTATGACTCTTTAGAAAGCTTGTAACTCTAGTTCACATAAAACTAAAGGGATAGTGAGAATAAAATGCCTATTCTTGAGTGTAGAAGGGAAAGGAAAAGTAGCCATGAAGTATTTGACAATAGTTAGGTACATATACATCACCCTGAACAATTATATTCGAAAGAGAATATAGAAATCTGAATAATAAAACCCTGGCTGGAGAGCTTAGCTGGTTAGAGCATTGTCCTGGTATGCAAAGATTGCCAGTTCAATCCTCAGTCAGGGCACATACAGAATTGGATCAACTGTTTCTCTCTCTCTCCTTTCCTCTCTCTCTAATATCAATAAATAAAAATAAGTAAATAAAATTATAAAAAAGAAAGTTGAGTAATGAACTAGAGAAACTTTATGAATTTTTTTCTTCAAGTTTTATTCCCGGACCTAGTATTTATTGATATATTTATTAATGACTATGAAGACAATTTACATTTTGCTTTGATGAAAGATTGTATCTCTTCCATTTTGGGATGATCCATAAACCAGAAATAATTTAGGCATAACATACCCTTTTCAACTTTAATGTTTTAGAATGTTACTTTCAGAGAAAGGAGACACAGTGCCTTTATGAGAAGTAGACTATGATTCTAAGTCAATCAGAAACATTTGTATTAATCCTAAAGGGAACAATTAAATTATATACACATTAATCAGGAAGAAAAATTTTCTTTTTTTTTTTTAATTTTCTTTTTAAATATGTTTTTCTTTAAGAGAAAAAAGATTTTCCCCTTATGGTTGGATGAAATAAGATAAGACAGTCCCAGGTCTGGAAAAAATGATATGATCTGGCTGGAACTACTTCCCTTCACTGATTTTCAAAAATTCCCTAAAGGTAAAACTTAGAGGTTTACACAAAACAAGCTAAAAACTCAATGGAAAGAACTCATATGGTAGCACTCCACTACTACTTGCAGTATTTTAACTCCAAAAACCAGGATCTAATAGTTGGTACAAAATTATTTTAAAGGATAAATTGTTATAAAACCATAAAATAGAATACAAATATAATATTAACCATACCAATAAGAAGTTCATTTTTCAATCCACAAGTACATATTAAAAGACCACCTGTAGTATGTACTTTGGGGAGAAACTTCACTGCTGATAATGGTACCATTCCCTTAGTAACTGCCTCCCTCTTGCTCCTCATAGTGTTTGTATCATGTTATTCTAATCCCTTAGCCACTATTGATTAAACCAGAGATGGACACCAGTTCAATCATAGGTCATTTAAAATCTGTCTCCCAGAAATTTAAAATTGAGACTTAGAAAAAGCCAATAATTTTGGGTTTAACTCTGAACAAAGGAAGTTTAAACTTGCTAGCTCTATGGCCATTTTCATAGAGAAGTGCCAAAGGCCAGTGTGAGAGAGGGAATGAAGACCAAAGCAGAAACAAGAGCTAGAGGAAGATCCAGCCCAGCTTTCCACTTCTTGGTTTCAATTAACTATTTCCTGCCTGACCAAATAGTAGCACAGAGGATAGAGTATCAGACTGGGACACGGAGGACCAAGGTTCAAAACCTTGAGGTGGCTGGCTTGAGCATGGGGTCACTGGCTTGAGCGTGGGATCATAGACATGACCCCATGGTCACTGTCTTGAGTCCAAAGGTCTCTGGCTTGAAGCCCAAAGTCACTGGCTTGAGCAAGGGGTCACTCACTCTGCTGCAGCCCTCCCCCCATCAAGGCACATATGAGAAAGCAATCAATGAACAACTAAGGAGACTAATGAGTCATAACAAAGAATTGATGCCTCTCATCTCTCTCCCTTCCTGTCTATCTGTCCCTATCTGTTCCTCTCTCTATCTCTGTCACACACACACACACACACACACACACACACACACACACACGAATTATTTCCTGCTCTAGGGTTCCTTGTTCTATCTAGCCTCTAGATAGCTATCAACAATGTCCATTTTTAGCTTAAAATAACTTGAGCAATCCTTGATTATTTGTGATCAAAAGAAACTTAACTAGACACCATCATTCTTCTGCTCACAGAGCACTTTTTTTCAGGTCCAGTAACCAGAAGAAAATAAAAGCCCTAAGTTGTAACTCCACATAAAACTATTTTTTGTGTGCCTTCAAACTTTATAATCAGAAGGAAAGGCATATATCCAATTCATTTTCTATCTGAGGAGCTTGATACAGTTGCTAGCATACAGCAGACCCTTAAACACAGTTTTTGAATAAAAGAAATTGAATATATGCTCATCAAATTTACAGATAACCTCATTGGGAGAATTCTGCCTCAGACTATGGAAAGTGGGATCTGGAGCTTGGCTATACCCTCATAATTAAAAAAAAAAAAAAAAAAAAAAGGAAGCTATCAGATACTTTTGTCATGTTACTCCCACCACTGAAACTATAAACCAGTCTGAATCTGCATCTAACCTCTCTGACTTGCCTCCAGATTCAAAGGAGAATATATCTTCACTGTTAAAAAAAAACTCATCCTCTGCTTCTCCTCTGGATCCCTAACCAGCCCTACCTTCTTTACTGGAGCATTATCATCAAGATGCAAACACTTTCTTTTATTTTAACAAACACACATATGTATTCATACACACTAATATGACCTCATACCTTACCAGTTACTGACCCATTTCTCAATTCTCTTCATACAAAACATTATAACATGTTCTGTACTCTGTCTACTTTCTCACAGAAATTGCATAAAGCATTGTAATAGAGCTTCCATCTTCACTGCTCTTTAAAACTGTTCATCAAAATCACCAACAACCTCCATGTTGCTAAATCCAAAAGATGGTATTTTATCTTGTGTCTTTACTTACTTAATTTCTTGCAAGTAACTAATTTAGTTGACCAATCCCTTTTCAGATTCCGTGGCAGCACACCCTTGGTATTTTCCCACACCAGTCGCAACCCCAAGAAATATCCTTTATTGGACCAGGTGATCTACCTGACATCTAAAGATTTGATTGCCTTAGTATCAAATTCAGGGGCTCTTTTATCAATCTATAAAAAAAGGTCTAGTTTGTCTTCTTTGGTGCCTAGTGACAATACCCATCTCATCAAAAAGCATTGTTTAAAAGAATGAATTACTGCCACAACCCCTAGACCTCCTTCCTCTATCTGATGCTTTTGCCATTAGTTCGGAGTGCAGCTGGTACTGTGTGTTACATGAGAAAAAAATAGTGCTTTTAAATTATGTTTCTTTGGAAACACTGATTTTAGGAAACATGGAAGACAATTCCCTGAGCTCTAACATCTACATTTACAAGGGCTGGCATTAGAACTTTGGAGTAGCAGTCATCATCATGAAAGGTATCCAGAACTGGAGCAGAGAATGTATTGAGTAGTAAGATGACAGTTGAGAGGATACTTGAGATTTCCCCAAGGAAATTTCTGAACTATTTGTAAGAAACTTTGAAAGTGATGCAAGAATGTCAGCATTTTCTATAGTAGAGAATAAAAGTGGGCAAATAACACTGCTGAGATTGTAACCATTCCTACCTCTTGATTAATGTGGACTGAGAAATACAAATAATGTATCTGTTGTATAGGTACTCCACTATCTGAACATTTCTGAGAATCTCTAACATAAACCAAAGTACTGATCTATATGGTTTGGCCTACATTACTCTCTAAAAGGATTTTCTCTAGATAAAATGAACCTTAATAAGGCTAGAGACATCAGTGAACAGTTAATTGCCCATTATTTGTGGGAGAGCTAAGCAGAGTAAAATAATGATCCCTAAATAAGTTATTAAAACAAATAGATTACTGAAGACATTAGTATGAATGCTTCCTGATTCATGAGGGTTCAAAAAAGACAGAAGGAGTCCTACTGTCTTCGTATCTAATTGATCTTCAGCCTCTCCTCATAATATTGTTATCTACTCTAGATAACCTGGTCATGTAAGTGTTTAACTTGTTGAAATAAGACACTATCTTTGAGACTCTAACATGTTCAACAGCCTCCTATAAGTTTTGTAGGAGATCCTACAAAACTTAATTCTCCCATTCTCCTTGAAACTAAATTAGCTCTAAAAACCTATCATATCCTTAACAATAATAAATATTTTGGTACCCAATATGTTTTTGCACAGTTATTGGTGCTATTAAAAACTGAAAACTGGCCCTGGCTGGTTTACTCAGTAGTAGAGCATCAGCCTGGTATGTAGAAGTCCTGGGTTTGATTTCTGGCCAGGGCACATAGGAGAAGCACACATCTGCTTCTACACCCTTCCCCCTCTCCTTTCTCTCTATCTCTCTCTTCCCATCCCACAGCCAAGGTTCCAATGGAGCAAAAGTTGGCCCGGGTGCTGAGGACGGCTCCATGGCTTCTACCTCAGGTGCTAAAATGGCTCTGGTTGAAACAGAGCAATGCCCCAGATAGGCAGAGCATCACCCCCTAGTGGGCTTGCTGGGTGGATCCTGGTCAGGCACATGTGGGAGTCTGTCTCTCTGCCTCCCCACTTCTCACTTCAGAAAAAATACAAACAAAAACAAAAAACCTGAAAACTTAAAAATAAAATGCTTTCAAATGAGACAAAAACATATAATGAGGTAAAGTTATTCTATTCAATAAATGGTGTTAGGAAAATTAGACAGATATGTGCAAAAAAATAAAATTAAATCACCTTCTAAGACAATAACAAGAATAAATTCAAAATAGATTAAAGACTTAAATATTAGACTCAAAACCATAAAAATCCTAGAAGAAAATATAGGCAATAAAATCTCAAACATTTCTTTTATTGATATTTTTGCCAATATATCTCTTCAGGCAAGGAAAACAAACAAAAAATAAACAAATGGGATCTCATCAAGAAACAATCAACAAAATTAAAAGACAACCCACTGAATGGGATAACATATTCATCAGTGACACATCTATTAACAGGTTAATATCCAAAATGTATAAAAAACTTATAAAACTCAACACCAGAAACACAAACAATACAATTAAAACTGGGCAAAGGACCTGAATAGACATGTCCGCAAAGTGAACATACAGATGGCAAATAGACATGTGAAAAGATGCTCAACAGTGCTAATCAGAAAAATGCAAATTAAAACCACAATGAGATATCACCTCACACCCGTCAGAATCACTATCATCAATAAATCAACAAAAAAGTGCTGTCAAGGGTATAGAGAAAAGGAAGCCCTCATGCACTATTGGTGAGAATACAGATTGGTGCAACCAGTATGAAAAGCAGTATGGAATTTTCTCAAAAAATTAAAAATGGTACTCCTTTATGAGCTAGCCATTTCATGAATTTACCCAGAGAAACCCAAAACACTAATTTGAAAGAATATATGCATCCCTATGTTATGTTCATTTCAGCATTATTTATAATAGCCAAGGTTTGGAAGCAGCTCAAGTGTCCTATTTCATAAAACCTGCTCTACTTGGAAGGGAATGTTCCACATGAAAAGTTCAATTAGATTAACTCTAGTTATACCCCCATAAATCATGCCTTATTTTTATTATTATTATATTTGAACCTTATCTTTTTGTAAGAATTGTTTGGTTTTCATTTTCCTTGACTAAAAAAAAAATGCCTTCTCTTAAATCACTAAGATATTCAAAATGTTACATATACTATTTGTGGAAAGCTTTAATATGTACAAATTGACTACAAGAACTGTCAGTATAATATTCTTTTTTCGTTTCAATCTTACTGATTTTTGTATTCTATATTTATTTATTTATGATTCCTCCTTTGTTTTGGAGAGTATTTCCACAAGGATGTTGTTTTAAGATAAGAAGCATGGGTTAAATTTTTAATGTATGCATGTCTGAAAAACATTTTTCTGCTTTCATACTTCATTGATAGTTGCACTAGTTATAGATTTTTTTAAACTTTTTTTAAAATTATTGATATTTAGATAGAGAAGAGAGAGAGAAAAAGGAGGTAGAAGCAGAAAACATCAACTCACAGTAGTTGCTTCCTATATGTGCCTTGACCGTGGAAGCCCTGGATTTCAAACCAGCAACCTCAGCATTCCAGCGATTTTTTATTCAAAATAATTTTCTGTCACAACTTTGAGGAAATCCATTGTCTTCAAAGTTCCAAAGGGTATGCCCACAGCCTAAAGAGATATCTGATAACAGTTTGACTCCTCTTCCATTGCTGGGGACCTATTTTTGTCATCGCTGTTTGTTTCTTATGGAAGATTTTAGAACTTGTTCTTTATCCTTGTATTCTAAACTTGCATGAAGATGTGCTCTAGGGTGTTTTGTTATAGTTGCCATTTTTCCCTTCCTCCTGTTCTGCACCCTGTGGTCTCTTTTATTAAATTCTGTAAACTCACCTTTCTTTAGCACTGGGAATTTTTCTGCTACTTTGATAATATTATTTCTTGCTCTCATTTTGGTTTTTTTTTTTTTTTTTTTTTTTTTTTTTTTCTGAAGCTGGAAACAGGGAGAGACAGTCAGACAGACTCCCGCATGCGCCCGACCGGGGTCCACCCGGCACACCCACCAGGGACGACGCTCTGCCCACCAGGGGGCGATGCTCTGCCCCTCCGGGGCATCGCTCTGCCGCGACCAGAGCCACTCTAGCGCCTGGGGCAGAGGCCAAGGAGCCAGCCCCAGCGCCCGGGCCATCTTTGCTCCAATGGAGCCTTGGCTGCGGGAGGGGAAGAGAGAGACAGAGAGGAAGGAGGGGGTGGGGGTGGAGAAGCAAATGGGCGCTTCTCCTATGTGCCCTGGCCGGGAATCGAACCCGGGTCCCCCGCACGCCAGGCCGACACTCTACCGCTGAGCCAACCGGCCAGGGCCTTGCTCTCATTTTGAAATAAAGTTTTTCATCCCAAAAATATTGTTTTGACCTTGTGTCTTCTGGATTAATCTTAAAGAGACACTCAGCATTTTCTTTTATTTTCTATATTTTTTTTCTATATCTTGTTGATAGTAAACAAATAGTTTGTTATCTCTCCAGCAAAAAAATTTTTTTTTCAGGAACAGAAAAGAACTGCAATTTGAGTCATGTAGTCTAATAGCAAACCACATGCAAGTCCAGAGAAACAAAAGAGAGGAATACTGTTTTAAGGGACTTTAGAGGAGCTATTGTAAAGAAAGTGTTCATTGGAGGAAACTAAAAGTTTGAAGTGTAGTGATGTTTCATTGGCTGAACTATGACAGTCTCCCATTGGCTAGGCTGTTACTAGGCAAAGAGAAATCTTCCTGCTTAGATAGTAAAATAGTATCACTTCCTGTTATAGATGCAAAGTACCTTTTTTCCTGTTTGGGTCAATGGTGCGCATTGAGTGACACATTTTTGAGAGGTCTCTCTTTTATCCTCTTGACTTCATTTTAAAAAAGTTTTCTGTATGGCCAGTAGCCGCGGCCGTCACAGCCACCTGGCTCATGCAGGTTTGCATTTGATTCGGATAGATCATAATGAAACAACAGGCCAAGAAATGGTGGGCCATTACGTTTATTCTAGACTCATACCAGCCAACAAGTAAAAACAAACACATGGGCACCAAAACCCATTCACATGTTCTTTGGCTCCACAACCAGAATAATCTTTCTGGTTTTTCCTAGAATCAAAGGCCCCACTAGCCTCACTCAGTCCCCTCTGCATGCCTCCATCTTGGCTACTTCTTTTCTGCAACCACATGGCCTCTCCCCCAAATGGCCTCCTAGCTCCTCCTTTTAAAACTTTTTGGCTGAAAATCCCTCCTCCAGCACACATTAGCATAACCAAGCCCCTTCCCAAGCATGAAGGTAACTAACTATATCACCTGGACAATGGTCACTCACGTGGGCAGTGCCATTTTTAACAATAAAAATGAGAAAAACCAGAAAATACAGATTTTACAAACATTTGCCCAACACTTTCTCTATTAATTTTTTCATTTTTCCCTTTTGATCAAAATTAGCCTCCAAAAACATTGCTGATCAAGAGTCAGGTTTTTCTAGATTCAGTGACCTTTCGTTCCTTGATGCCAAGAAGGACTTTTCCTGGTATGGTGTCACATGTCAGAGAGAAAGTGCACAGATTGGAAACCTATTGTGGTTACATATGAGTCACAAGAAGGGCTAAGAAGGAGATCTCTCAGGCATTTTCCATCTAAAGTCTTTACTTTAGAAGAGTGAATATGGAGAAAGTACACTCAGAACTGAAAGAATTAAACAAGTGCTTTAGAAAGACACAATGCATAACAAAACCAGAAGAAACTAAACATTTTGTTATCTCAAAAAAAGTTTGAAGTAAAATATCTTATGAATAATACAACCTGTAGCTTGCAAATGAAGAGACTATGAGGTATTAAAATCCAGAGTCAGTTAATAGTCCAGTTAAAAGAGAGACTTTTGTGAATTTTAAACCTTCTAACTGCCTGTCTGAATGTCTTGAGAAAACTGTCTCATCAGGTGTCACCTGCTTCAATTTCAGGGTATCTTCACCTTTATCACCATCATCCAATGGGGTGCAGGTCTACTTAGAGTTGGGTGCTTTCTTTAGTGTGAATCCCAAAGTCTATTCCTGGGTTTTGGCAGCACAGAGGTTGGTTAGCAGTATCTGATAAGGACCTTTTCAGTGTGGTTGAAGAGTCTTGCTAGAGAAATATCTTTTTCAATAGATAAAGTCTCTGGGTGTGTTGCTTAAAGTTGTGTCTATAGACACACTGTGTAAAGATTGGTCTACAACAGTGGTAGTCAACCTGGTCCCTACCGCCCAGTAGTGGGCATTCCAGCTTTCATGGTGGGTGGTAACAGAGCAACCAAAGTATAAATAAAAAGATAGATTTAACTATAGTAAGTTGTTTTATAAAGATTTATTCTGCCAAACTTAGCAAAAATCTGACGTAAAGTACTTGGTAAGTAATTATTATTATATGCTTTAACTTGCTGTAACTCTGCTTTATAAGTTTTATAAAGTAAAGTTACTTCCCTACTTTATAAATCACCATTACTGTGGAACTGGTGGGCAGTTAGAAAATTTTACTACTGACAGAGATACAAAAGTGGGCAGTAGGTATAAAAAGGTTGACTACCCCTGGTCTACAAGAACATGGTTAATTTTGACAGAAACAATTAGACTTTTAACATATTGAAGTACACCTTCTTTTATCAGCTACAGATTAACATAGGCAGGGACCAGGTGCATTGGACAGCCTGTGACTTTCTCAAAAGGTGAGAGTTTATGAGTTCGAAAGAGGGTTGATCTGAGATTTAGAAGGACCAGTGACAATGCTTTGAGCCAAGGTAATTAGAAGATCTCTACAAATTTTGCCAATTGAGTCTTAATAATGCTGTTAATATGCTTGACTAAACCTGAGGATTAAGAGTATTAAATGCAATGAATGTGTTGTAAGCCTGACCAAACAGCACAGACTTTTTGAAACACCTGATTGGTAAAACGAATCCCCTGATCACTGTGAAGATTGAGAGAGGTTTCTTGGGTAGGAATAATTTTTTGCAAAAGAATTTTAACCACAGAAGAGGCAGCAGCCTGTCTACATGGAAAAGTTTCAGTCCAGCAGAAAACAGACAATGGCCAAAACATATTTATATCCATGAGACCAGGAAGCTATATGAAATCTATTTGCGAAACCTCAAATGATCCATTAGGCAATTTAAAATGTCTGGGAGTAGTTTAATCTTCCCTGGGTTGTACTTTAGTCAAGTAGGACAAGTGAGATAGGTTATTTTTGTAGCCTTATTATTATTTCTCCACCACTATTACTTCATGAATACTATCATTCTTTCAATGGACCAATGGTTTAATGTATGTACAATATTAGGAGTGGGAATTTTAGAGTCTCTGGTAGTACAAGGTTGTTATTTGGCCCAAACCAGAGCTTTCTCATTTTGTTCAATGATTGTTCAACCTTGTTTATCCTTTTCTGAAACCGATTGCTGGGCTTTTCTAGCCATTTTCCTAAGTTTTCATTTGGTAAAATATACCTTAGGGGTATGGCAGAGGTTTGACTGCTGTTGGTTCCTTTAAGAGCAACATTTGTGTAGAAGTATAGCAAGGTGAGGATTTCCTTTCACTTCCAGAGAGTCAAGTTTAAAATGTCCTGGGATCTTAATAATAATAGCTGAAACATCAGGTAAAAAGCATCAGATAATTTCTGAACATACTGGCCATTTTAAATTTTATTTTTACTGAAAGTAAGAAAGCCATGTTGTTTCCACACATTCCAAAATTATGAGCTACTCCAAAAGTATGTCTACTATCAGTATAAATGTTGACAGTTTTGCCCTTAGCTAGGGTGAGGGCCTGTGTGAGCATGTATAACCTTTTAGGTTGTAATAGTAGCCAAAAACAAATATGCCACTTTAATTATATCAAAGGTTGTTAATATTTGATAATATCAATGTTTGAACTGTATTTGTCATTGTTGTCTTTTAAATAAAAACTATCAGTGAACCATGAGAAGTCGGCATTACTCAAATGAATGTCAACATAAGAAATATCCAAACCTGTAAAAATTTTTACGAGTTTATTTGAGCCAAGCTGTCAACAATTGCCAGGAAGCAAAGTCTCAATGGATTGAGAAAATGCTTCAGAAAATGATGATTTTACCACTTATTTTATACATTAGAATCAAAGGGGAAAACGTAAGGGGGTTACATGAAATTGATTGACGATAGGGTAGGTATGTGGGAGAAAGCAAAACAGGGAAATCTCTGGGATTACATAAAGAGTAAAAATGTATATACTGAAACTTCTTTTACATAGGCAGGCAGAAAATAGTTAACAGTTAATTAACACAATAATAATAACAATAAGGGGATTTGTTGGTTTATGCTCTGGTGGAACACCTGCCCTGAGGTGGGGGGAGCAGGAAATAAAGATTACCCTTACATTTCAAAGGCATGTTTTTAGGTACATTATTGTAGATTTAAAAGACAATGGTTATAGTCAGACTCAGAGGTATGCATTGAGTGACAGGTATATGATAGTTCTATTTTCTACTCTACCTACAAAACAATATTTCTGTTTATTAATTTTCACAATGTTCTGTGATTTTATCAGCTTTTTCTTCCAGACTTTTCTATTTAACTTTTTAATACTATTTTTTTATTTTCCAGGAGCTCCTTATTTTCCAGGAGCTTTGAAGTTTTGCTTTTACTGCAGCTGATTTGTTATTCCTGCTTTATAAAAGATATACTATCTTCATAAATATTTTTGGAGATAATTATTGTAAGGTATTTTTCCCCTCCGAGAAGGAAAGAACGGGCCAGAGCCACAAAGTGTGGAATAGTAAACGGCTTTATTGAGTATAGAGCACACATCCTGCCCGGCAAGGTTCCCTGACCCCGAGGAAAGAAAGATGGAGGCCAGATGGAGGTCAGCGAAGTTGCAAAGATTAAACCGTGTGGGAGATATTTAAAGGGTCCCTCTAGGGAAGTGGAGCTAACATGACGTGGCGAAATCCCACTGGCTGACAGTCAGTCACTTTTTTTCCAAGGAGTCCTAGGAAGTTTCTTTTGGCGCTCTTGGCTCTGGGCGGTCCCAGCCAAAGTTCGGGGGCCTGGGTTCCCCACATGACCATCTCCCATTATCCACCGACCTTACAATTATTATGATTCTTATAAATTTATAAAGAAATATCATGTTGTCTAAACTAGACAGTTTTGATGAAGGGAGTGTGAAAGTGAGAGTGAAAAAACCTAATGTTTATGCTTTGTCTACCAAAGTAGGTGGAAAACTACCATTTTGCATACATTGACAAGTTACTGGTGAAATTTATTTCCCAAGTAATTTTTATGTTACAAAAGTAGGGATACAAAGATAAATAGACATAAGATAAATAAAAGTGTTCAAAACCTAATGGATATTTTCTTTTTAGCACTCTAAATTTTGATTCTTTAAATTTTTTTTTTTGATTCTTTAATCTTTAGATGAGGCGGTAGAACTGCCTATGAATTTATCATATGCATATTTTAGCTTAAGAGCATGTAGGTTCTTCCTCCTAAGTAGCATTGCTTGAGAATGTGGACAAAAAACGGGACCATAAATTCCTACCTGTGCAGATCCTGGTGGGTAGTCACACCCCAGGCATTTAACTCTCTAAGTAAGTAAAAGGCTTATCTTTGCCTTAAGCAAGCCCTGTCCATTGTTCTTGTGCATCTAGGTTAACACACCTTTCAAATGCCAGCGTAATTCTATTTTTCAGACCCCTGGGAGATATAACCACACTCAAAGGAGCACATAATCTTGTTAAGTATCCTGTGATTTAATCCTAAAGATTTCCCTGCCTTTCTTTCATCTTTATGTAATCTTTCTTCTGTTTGCTCCTTAATTCCAACTGTATAAAAGAAACAGTAAAACTGTCCTTCTCCGGAACATTTGAGATCTTGCTTCCCACAATGTTGTCAGTACCAAATGATTAGTGCTCTCTTCAGACCGTGCTTTCTCATTTTTTGCCATACAGGTAGGCTGAAATTTTTTCAAATCTTAAAATACTGTTTTCTTTTTGTTTAACAATTCTTTCTTTGCTTCATATCTCTCCTCTCAGATTTTACTATAAAACAGTAAGCAAGATCCAAGCCACACGTTCAATATTTTGCTTAGAAATCTCTGCTGAATATGCCACTTTATCATTCTACCTTCCACAAAACATTAGACTAAAATTCAACCAAGTTTTTTGCCACTTTCATAACAAGTATCACTCATTCCTTATTCCAATCTGAGATCTCATTGTTACCAGATTAAAAGTGTTCATTTGCCTGTGCACATCAAAGCCCAATCAAATGCAAAGATGGTTTTGCAGCCAAGAAACTAAGGGTAGTTGATGAAATGGTGTCAAGGCCAGACTCACAAATAAGCTAGTGTGCAAAGACATGGCTCCCTGATGGCTGTCAGGGGATAGGTTATACAGGGAAAAAATCATTAATCATAGTGGCTAAGGGAGCTGGAGTCACGGGCTCTACTGATTGGTTGGGACCAGGGAACAGTATAGTTAATCCTTGTGTCAGGTCCTGATGTCAACCCTGGCAGTGTTCTGTCTAGTGTCCTGAGGGTGTCGTTATTAGGTCAGTTTGCTTTCATGGACCTGGAGCTGAAGCACAACTAAGTCAAGACAAACTCTGTTTCTGTGGTCAACAGACCTGAGGCTTTGTTCTTAAGATACTTTGATGCTGACCAAAATCTGATGTCATATTTCTACAGTCTCTGCAAAGAAATCTCAGATTTTTCTAATGCATGTCTCAAAACACTTCTAACCTTGGCACATCACCTAGTTCCAAAACCACTTCCACATTGTTAAGTTTTTGTTCACACAGCATGCCACTCCTAGTCCCAAAATGTCTCTAGGTCAGCTGGGGCTGCCATAACAAACTACCATAAAAAGGGTATTTTAACAACGGAAATTAATTTTTTTCCCACAGTTCTGAAGGCTGGGTTAGGTGCCAGCTGATTCCATTCCTGGTGAGAGCTCTCTTCTGGGCTTGTAGACAACTACCTTTTTGTCTTGTCCTCACTGAACAGAGAGAAAAAGACAGAGGGTGCTCTTTGGTTATGTCTCTTCCTTTAAAGACACTGATCCCATCCCATCAGGGCCCTATCCTTCTGGTCTTATTAAACCTTAACTGCTTTCTTACTCCAAGTGTAGTCACATTGTGGGTTATGGATTCAACACAAGAATTTTGGAAGGATTCAAATATTAACTTCATAGCAGGCGTGTACAGGGCGATCAAATAGGTTTCCCCAAATCAGTGTTTGCTCCTGGTTCATTTCATGTTGATATAGTCACAGCCTACATTCAGTAAGTACTAGGTATTTAAAACAATACAAAAGAGAGGAAGTTAGATTCTGTTACCAGAGAAATCAGATCTTATGTTGCCTATTATTATAAAGCCGACGCACAGAGACGAGGAGTGGAGGGAATATAAGTGCCTTTAATCGAATTGCCAGCAAACCCGAGAAGGCAGAAGGTTTCCAACCCAAAGTCTGCTTTAACACTCTTGTTCTACTGACCCTTTTTATATGATTCAGGAGCTTTTAGAAACGGTACCAAGAGCAAAGTCTGTGCAGTTAGTTGCATAGGAACAAGGGGTGGTAGAGTGTCTTTCTTAGGCAGATCAATATGCTCTGTTCTTGAGATAAATAGCAGACTATCTGCCTTCTTGTTTGTTTGTTTTGTTTTGCTAGAGAAACAGAGAGACTGAGAAAGAGAGAGAGAGAGAGAGAGAGAGGGAAACACAGGGAGGGAAAGAGATGAGAAGCATCAGCTGGTCATTGCAACAATTTAGTTGTTCATTGATTGCTTTCTCATATGTGCCTTGACCAGTGAGATCAAGCTGAGCCAATGACCCCTTGCTCAAGCCAGCAATCTTGGGCTCAAGCCAGTAACCTTTGAGCTCAAGCCAGGGACCATAGGGTCATGTTTATGATTTCATGCTCAAGCTGACAACCCTGTGCTCAAGCTGGTGAATCTGTGCTCAAGCTAGTGACCCTACGCTCAAGCTGGATGAGCCTGCACTCTAGCCGGAGACCTCAGGGTTTCAAACCTGGGTCCTCAGCATCCCCCCCCCCAATGCTCTACCTACTGTGCCACCACCTGGAGATGCTCTGCCTTCTTCTTGATCTCTTATTCCTCCTGTCTGCCTCCCAGAAGAATAACCTTTCTGACTGTGTTATTTTTCTCAAGGATTTAGACCATATCCAAGCTTTCCATGGTCAGAGCTGTGGGCTCCTGTATTTTATCTGGTTTTCAAGGCCTGTTATCCAGACAAGAGAAGCAGTTTAACTGGCATTGCTATGCCCCCCCCCAAAATACCCAAATCAAAACAAAACAAAAACAGACAATTTTACAATATAAGGTGTAAGATTCATGTAATGGGAATATGTCTATTGTCTGTCTTCTTACATTTCTCACTGTTAGTTTTAACTATCGTATATCTATAAGATTGGTTTTATATGGAAGTAATTATTTTGCTGCTTTTCTGGGCCTGGAGTAAAAATGCAACTGAGGCCTAGATGTTATTCCTAAGGGTTAATGCAGGGGTCGGGAACCTTTTTGGCTGAGAGAGCCATAAACGCCACATATTTTAAAATGTAATTCCATGAGAGCCATACAATATGTTTAACACTAAGTACAAGTAAATGTGTGCATTTTATGTAAGATCAACACTTTTAAAGTACAATAAGTCTCTGAATTCTTTTTAATAACATTGTTATGCTATTGCTAACCAATGATGAATAAAGTACTTCTTACCATTAATGCGACTTGGTGCTGCATGGTTTTGCTGATGGCTTTGTAGTCTGGTTGATACGTGGTGAGATTAAGCTTTATGCAGGTGTTGAGACTTCCATCCATTAAATGTGATTGTAGGTTGGTCTTAATGTTCTTTATATGTGAGAAAGACTGCTCACATGCATAAGTAAAGCCAAACATTGTCAGTACAGCAATACTCACATGCTGCAGTGTGTGGTATGTGATGGGAAGCGTGTTCCAAGTTTTGACAATCAGCTGGTCCGCGGGTTGAAGTTTTATCATTTCTCCCCACTTGTGTTTGCTCGCCAACTCTGCTTGCTGTCCTGCAAGTCTTTCCAAATCTTCATTCAGTGACTTGAACTTATTCACCCACATGTCTGAGGCCTTCAGGTCAGCAACTTGTAGCTCAAAAATCTCTGACGGAGACACCAGGGATGTAACTCAGGTCGGTGCTATCCACTACACACTCGTTTGGATGGGTGATGAACTTAAAAAGATGAGTGTGCTCACAAAATTCTCCAAAGCACGCTTTGAATGACTGCAGGAGATTAGATGTGAAGCCCACTAGCTGATGGAGATCAAGATGTTGAGCAGGGTCACTTGCTGTGCATGCATCTTTAAACTCTCCCAGTTTTTCAAAGTGTAGTAAATGAGCAGACCAGGATAATTATTCCCAACTTCATCCAGCAGTGTTTTAAACTGACAATCATTTAAAGCTCAAACAACAATAAAGTTGACCACCCGAATGACCAGCGACATCACCTTACCAAGCTGCTCGCCACACATCTGAGCACAAAGCGCCTCCTGATGTAGGATGCAGTGAAAACTTAGGACGGGTCTCTTTTCATGTTCATGAAGAAGCGCTACAAATCCTCTGTTTTTCCCCACCATGCACGAAGCACCATCAGTACACACCGAAATAAGTTTATTCATTGGTAGATTTTTTTCTTTAGCAAACTCAGTGAAAGTCTTGAATAAATCCTCCCCTCTTGTTGTCTCTTTCATAGGCAAAACAGCAAGACTTTCCTCACGGTAGTGTGTCACTGACAGCATACCTTGCAATCACGCTGAACTGGGATAAATGGCTTACGTCTGTTGAGTCATCCAAAGTAAGAGAAAAGAATGGTGCTGCATTTATATCCTTCACTTGCTTCATTATATCCATCATAATGGTATGATCATGAACAGTTCTTGACTGAGGCATGTCTTTATTTCGTTTGATTATCTTGTCTTTATCTGAAAAGTAGTCAAAAAGTTCATTGGCAACATCACATGAATGTTGGCATACTCCCCATCTGTGATTGGCTTTTTGTTTCTCACAATTGCTAAAGCACCAGCAAAGCTAGACCAATTCCAGTCACCTTGTTGGGTCCAAACACGGAGTTGTTGCTGACTAGCTTGCACTCTGCACAGTAGCTCTTGACATGCTTTCTTTCTGCTATTCCCCACTGGATCTTTCAATGCAAATGTAGTATGGCATGTGTTGAAGTGCTGCTTTATATTGGACCATTTCATCGATGCAACTTTATGATTGCATATTAGACATACTGAAGAACCTGCTCTCTCCACAAAGGCGAATTCCTCTGTCCATTCCTGCTAAAAAGTACGATAGTCTTCATCTTTTTTACTTTTAGCCATCTTCTTTGTCAAAGGGTTTCTGCAATTAGCTAGCTGACTACTTGATTAAAAGGTGGGAAGTTTACTTCCTGACCTCACAATGACCCATGTACACTACTTATTATCCAATAAAAATTTGGTGTTGTCCTGGAGGACAGCTGTGATTGGCTCCAGCCACCCACAACCATGAACATGAGTGGTAAGAAATGAATGGATTGTAATATATGAAAATGTTTTATATTCTTAACATTATTATTTTTTTATTAAAGATTTGTCTGCGAGCCAGATGTAGCCATCAAAAGAGCCACATCTGGCTTGTGAGCCATAGGTTCCCGACCCCTGATTTAGGGGGAAAAATGGGAAGTGACTGTGAGCAGTCACATGATTTCCAAAAAGGAGTGGAGTTGAAATTCGTACACATGGCATGCCACCCATGCACACACTCTAGGGTTTTTCTTATTCTTGCAAAGTCCTGAAACTTTGAAGCAAAAACAGAAAGTAAATAGTCAATAGGAGCCAGCACTGGGTGTGGCAGAACATTGGAGAGGGAAGAAATAGGGAGTGCTATTGACACTGAAGTTACTCATCATGGAGAACAGGTATTTAGCTTGCGGTCAAAAATTACTCCAAGTCAAAAAAAGCAGAATGGGTTTGGAGGCTTGGATATTTGATTCAAGAGTTCAATCAATTTGATTTGAAATGTACTTTTTGTATATTAACTACATTCTCAGCTCTGTGCTGCCTACTAAGGAAGAAGCAAGATTCCCCCAGAGATTTATAGTCTAGTAAGAGAAATAAACCTAACAATTTCATGCCAAGAAAAAGATATGTTTGGAGTGTAAGTTGGGAACAAAGTAGAGAATTCTTTACTTAGGGAAGAATGAACAAAGAGGTAGTTTAACGGAGACAAAAAGATGAAAAAAATGTGAAGGACAGCAGTTGTAGTTGTATAGTTCATGTCTTCATGAGGACCTCAAGGAGTAATCCTATAGAAAAGATTTCAGGCAGCCTGTTAGGAGGATTATTTGAGATGAGGATCTTTGGAGTTGTACCACTAAGATCTAGTTTAAGGGATCATTTTACTGTTTGCTTCTGATGCAGCCATGCCTATATTTTACTAAATTATTGAAAGAAAAAGATGACAGCTAATAACCATTAGTATTTACTATATTACATATATTAGCTTTTTGAATGTTTATAATACCTTTTGGTACTATTATTGTTACACTTATATTAACAATCAGGAAACTGAGGAAAAGAGAGGGTAAATAACTTTCTCCTGTTCATACAATGTCAGAGCCAGTATTCAATCCCAGACAAGGTGATCACAAGAACATGATATAGTTGCCTCACAACTCATCATGATGAAATCTGGGGCCAGGAAAGATATTTACAAAAATGAATTTCCAGGTACTACAGTTTTGATGGGACTGAGTTTGAAATTGTTAACTGGTCTCCCATTATGATATCTCTGACAGTAAGGAGGAAAATCCTTTATCATAATCCTAAATGTTTAAATTGAGGAATAATAGCTAATTGCTAATTTGCTTTCCAAAATGGATGATTCTTGATGACTTCAGTTGACTTTCTTTTGGTGAGGGTTGCAGGTATTGGCTAGATTGAGATAGTTGAATTCTGATAGTCAAGGGATGCCACCCCATAATCTTTCTATTTACCCCTTTCTCCCTAGTTAATCCTTGGACATCCCTTTAAGTAAATATTGAAGGCATGGTTTAACATTATCAGTTTGATGAAGTGTCAAATAATTAGCCTTGCCTATATACTTTAGCTAAGTACAGCCTCCATCAATGACCACAACTCATCACTGTGCACTTGGTTGGCATGGAAACTGAGTGTTTGGTTGACAGAGTGACTTTCTTTAAATGCATTTACATTGATCATCTATCCTTGCATCAGAGCTCTGCAGTTAGGCTCTGGGCCAGGGAACATGCACCATTTACTCCAGACCAACTCACTTCAAGGCTCTGAATTAGAGAAACAGAACAAAATACCTGCAACGGGAATGCCTACAGCAACCTTCTCACCTCTCAACTCTCACCACACTCCTGGGTGGAGTAGCTGGCCCGCTACCTTCAGTTAGTTCTCTGTGAACGTGATGAAAACACCTGCTGCCAAGAAGCATCAAAATCCATATCTGACAACAACATATTCATCCCCACTCACCTGAATCCTCAACCTAGGTTCACTTGAGGAAGAGCCAGCATGGGTAAATTGTTGCTGTTTGAGTACATATGGGTATGCGAAGTAAAGCAGACATCTGCAGAGCCTTAAAGTTTCTTAGTGTCATATGTCTGCCCATTCTCTTCTCTTGCAAATACTGGTGAAGGCACCTGGGAGGCACACACCTGTTCACCCCACCACTCCTCCAGCCTAGGGGAGGAAGGATTTTTCTCTCCTTTCCAACATTCTCTCTGCTGATCATATAGTATTTGGAAGCAGTACTTAATTAACAGTTTATGTTTCTATGGAAGTGTTCGCATTCATAAGTATTATAGATCATGTATATTTTTTAAGGTTTTCCAGTCTATGATAAGTGAAATAGAAAAAGAAAGTTGAACTATAACTAAATTACATGGATTTTCCCAAGTGTAGGGCCAGTGGCTGCTGCCGTCGTGGCCATGCAGGTTCTCACTGGATTCGGGTCAATGGCAAAGAAACAGTGGAGCCAGAAGATGGTAGGCCATTCCTTTATGAAAGTCTCCTACTGGCAGACAAGCAAACAGGCAGGGAAGACCACTTCCCTGTCATTCAGAGCTCCCAAAGCCCTGATTCATTCTCCAATTCCACAACCTGAAAAATCTCCTCTGGTTCCTTCTGAAATCAAAGGCCCCCACCAGCCCCTCAGCTCCGGTTCCACATCTACACTCCTTCTTCTCTTCCTGAAAAACCCAGGCTAGGGAAAAAAATCCCTTCTCCAGCAAACATTAGCAGTACAATGTCCCCTCCCAAGCAGGAAGTATATCTGCAATTTGCAATCTGCCGCCCTGAGGCAGCCTTTCACAGACGCACACACGGCACTGCCCAGGCCAATGAAAAATATACGCGAGCAAACATAAAAAACACATTTTACAAACTTATTTCCCAACATTCCACCCCTTTTGCTCACTTTAGAATCTATACCACAGGTATTCATGTGCAGGGAATGAAGTACACTACATAAACAAACTATAGTAACAGCACAAGTTATACAATTTCAACAATTACAAAGGTGCTGTAAAGTCAGTATCCACAGCCACCATCACAGCCGTCTGGCCAGTGCAGGTTCACATTTGATTCAAACAGACGGTAATGAAACAACAGAGCCAAGAACTGGTGAGCCATTAGCTTTAATCCTAGCTTGCACCCAGCGGGCAAGAAATACACAAAGTGGGAAAACACTTCCCTTTCCAGTCAGGGCTCTCAAAGCCACTGACTTATCCGAGTTTCCTAGAATCAAAGGTATCTATCTCACCAGCTTTATTCACCTCTGTTCCCCATCTCCTTCTCTCTAAACAAACTGGCTTTTTCTTCAAAACTCTGCCATCTTGGCTATTTCTCCTCTTCTCCATGTGGCCTTTCTCTGCTCTCCTCCTATCTAATGCTAATCTCAGGAACCAGAGAGATCAAGTACTAGGTCTGCCCCATTTTATAGTGTAGAAATCAAAACCTTTAATCCAATATACAAACAAGGAAGTCTCTGATACAAAGTCACTTAGGGTGGGAAAGGCTTAGTCTTAAAACTAAGCCTTAGGGTATTATAACCCTGACTACTTACAGCCTGTCCCTCACACCCAGTGCAAACTATAAGCAAGCAAACCTACATATCATATTTACAAACTTATTTAACCAACAAGTACCCTTTACAATGTCTCTGAGTACTCTGCCCAAAGCACAAACTGGAGGCCCAGCTCTAGCCCCCTACTCCACGGTAGGTGGGTGTTGGTCAAATAAGTTTGTAAATATAATATATATGTTTGCTCGCTTGTGACTTATATTGGGTGTGGGGGACAGGCTATAAGCAGGCCAGGTCGTTGTAGCCTTAGGTTTGGTTTTGGGACTAAGCTTTTCCCCACACCCTTGACTGATTGTATGATCTGGGTGGTGCACTCTCATGAGGAATCCAATTATGCCTTGGATAAGTGACTTTGTATCAGAGACTTCCTTGTTTGTATATTGGATTAAGGGATTTTGGTTTTCTACACTATAAAGTGGGACAGACCTCAGGAGCTTGCTCACATAGTTCCTGTTATCACAATTGCAGGGGCTTCCCTGATCCCTTGCCCTTCATGGGAAAAGCTGGTTTTCTGCTTTTCCCTTGTCTTCTTTTGTTGTTTGCCTGTCTTGGTGAGACACCAATAAATAGGATGGCCCACCATCCTCCGACTCCGCCATTTCTTTATCTTCTGCCCGAATCCAATGGGAACCTGCATGTGAATGGCCACGATGGCGGCTCCTGGCCTTATAGTGGGAGGGCCTCAGGGCTGTGTCTATGAAAACCTTACAGGTGTCCTTGGTGCATTCTGGTGCAGGAGGGCCTCCACCAGAGCTGCCCTCCCCCATCAGGATCTCTCATATTGTCCACAAGTGGCATGTCCATCCAACGAGGGAGCTGGTGACCTCTCTGGTTGCAGTCCAAGAGTTAGTCCATGATAGACAGCCCAGCTCTCTGTACAAATCACCAAGGTAAATGTCTATTACAGGCAACCAGGTTCACATGGGGCCTCAGGCCTCCCGCTTCATCCCTACCATCATGGCAGCTCTGAAGATGCTGCCTCAAGGAGGAGCATGTGACATTTGTAAACACATTTGTAAAATGTGGTTTTTTAGGTTTGCTTGCTTGTTGTTTTGCATTGGCCTGGGCAGTGCCATGTGTATGTGGTCTGTGAAAGGCTGCAGTGCCTGCCCCCAGGGCGGCAGACTGCAAATTGCAGATTACCTTCCTGCTTGGGAGGGGCCATTGTGCTGCTCTATTGTTTGCTGCTGGAGAAGGGATGTTTTCCCCCAGCTGGGGTTTTGCAGGAAGAGAAGGAGTATAGAGGTGGAACAGGAGCTGAGGGGCTTTGGGAGCTCTGCTGAGACTGGTAGAGCCTTTGATTCCAGAAGGAACCAGAGAAGATTTTCCAGGTGTGGAATTGGAGAATGAATCAGGGCTTTGGGAGCTCTGAATGAGAGGGAGGTGATCTTCCCTGCCTGTTTGCTCATCTGCCGGTATGAGACTTTAATAAACAGAATAGCCCATCATTTTTTGGCTCCACTATTTTTTTACAGTCTGCCTGAATCCAATGAGAACCTGCATGACCATGACAGCGGTGGCCACTGGCCATACAACCTTGTACTCAGATCGTTACAGATAATTATTTTTTTAACTATGCATGGATCAATGACAATTATAAAGATGTGGGGAAGAAATCAAAGTAATAATCTTTCCATTAAATTAAACTTTTTTCTGAGTTATTTAAAATGAGTAATTGTAAGGCCAGGAGCTGACATCATGGCCATTCACATGCAAGTTTGCATTAGATTCGGACAGACAATAATGAAACAACAGAGCCAAGAACTGGTGGGCTATTATCTTTAATCCTAGTTTGCACCCAGTAAGCAAGTAAAAACACACATTGGGCTCCAAAACCCACTCATTCAGGGCTCACAAAGCTACTGACTTATTCGAGTTTCCTAGAATCAAAATGTTCTAGTTCACTAGCCTTATTCACCTCTGCTCCCCATCTCCTTCTCTCTGTACAAACTCTGCACAAACTGGCTTCTCCTTCAATACTCCACCATCTTGGCTGCTTCTCCTGGCCTCCTCCACGTGGGCCCTCTCTGCTCTCCTCTCTGTTCTCTCCTCTAATGCTAATCTCAGGAACTGAGAGAGAGCAAGCTCCCGGTCTGCCCCCATTTTATAGTGTAGAAATCAAAACCTTTAATTCAATATACAAATAAAAAAGTCTCTGATACAAAGTCACTTATCTGAGGCATAATGAGATTCCTCATGAGAGTGTACCACCCCACATCATGCAATCAGTCAAGGGTGTGGGGAAAAGCTTAGTCTTAAAACTAAGCCTTAGGTCAGGGATTCCCAAACTTTTTACACAGGGGGCCAGTTCACTGTCCCTCAGACCGTTGGAAGGCCAGACTATAAAAAAACTATGAACAAATCCCTATGCACACTGCACATATCTTATTTTAAAGTAAAAAAAACAAAACGGGAACAAATACAATATTTAAAATAAAGAACAAGTAAATTTAAATCAACAAACTGACCAGTATTTCAATGGGAACTATGGGCCTGTTTTGGCTAATGAGATGGTCAATGTGCTCCTCTCACTGACCACCAATGAAAGAGGTGCCCCTTCTGGAAGTGCAGCGGGGGACGGATAAATGGCCTCAGGGGGCCGCATGCGGCCCATGGGCCGTAGTTTGGGGACCCCTGCCTTAGGTTATAACCACCCTGCCTGCTTACAGCCTGTCCCCCCCGTCCAATACAAACTATAAGCGAGTAAACCTATATATTGTATTTTAAAACTTAACATTTCACCATTTTTGCTTGCTTCACAATCTAAACCACAGGTATTTCTGCACAAGGAAATTAAGCACATTACACAAATTACAACAACATGACAAATCATATGATTTCAACAATTACAAAGGTACATTTCACCAGTCTCTGAGCACTTTGCCAAAAGTGCAAAATGTCCTCGGCCTTCTTTCTAGCCATGGGGAAAGCCTACTGGGGCAGGGCAGTTCTTCCAGCAAAGCCACCCCCCACCCCCATCAGGGTATTTCACATTGTCCAAAATTTATAAGTCCATCCAACAAAGGAGCCAATGCCCACTCCAGTCATAATCCAGGAAATCAGTCCATGCACATGAGGCCTCAGCCACCGCCCTCATCTCTCTGCCATCCTCGCAGGCCTTACACTGTCCCAAAGAGGAACACCTGGCAATGGCAGTCAGCATTTCCATCTCTGCTCCGGAGAGCATGATGGCACCCACCCCTATGTCCCAAAATCGCAGACCTACCAGGGGAGTAGTAAGAACTCCTTGCTGCTGGATGCTCATCTTCTGGAGACTGCGAATTGCAACTCCAGCCCGATTCTCCTCATCCTCCAAAGAGGAACTGAAAACACCAGTTCGCGCTGCCAGGCTTGAGCTCTGGGCTACTGCCGCCTTCTGCTCTGCGGGCCTTGCAGCTCTGGCCCTGGCCTCCTGCTGCTGCTGGCTCTCTACAATGTCCAAGGCAATCTGCAACTCACAAACCTATGATTTCTCCTCCAGTTGCTGTTCCATTTCCAGGCAAATCTCGCAAACCTGGTTGCCCTCCTCCTGTAGTGCTTGCTCCAGCTCCATGGTCAGCATCTGTTTCTCCTACGTTTGCTCCAGCTCCTTCCACTGCTCAGTGTGCAGGTCCCAGGCAGCCTCTTCCACAGAGCTCTCGGTTTCCTCATGCATGGCTGTAAAAGTTAGCCAGCCTATGGCCTCAAAAGAACAGCCATGGAGAACCATAACATCAGCCAGTCCTCTACCCCACCCCTCAAGGGTGGTGGCCCCATACCAATCTCTGAATCCTGCCACAAACTACACCAATTGTAAGGCCAGGAGCCGCCATCGTGGCCATTCACATGCAGGTTTGCATTAGATTCGGACAGACAGTAATGAAACAACAGAGCTAAGAACTGGTGGGCCATTACCTTTAATCCTAGCATGCACCCAATGAGAAAGTAAAAACACACACTGGGCTTTAAAACTCACTCATTCAATGCTCACAAAGCTACTGACTTATCCAAGTTTCCTAGAATCAAAGGTTTCTAGCTCACTAGCCTTATTCACCTCTGCTCCCCATCTCCTTCTCTCTGCACAAATTCTGCACAAACTGGCTTCTCCTTCAACACTACACCATCTCAGCTGCTTCTCCTGGCCTCCACCGTGTGGCCTCTCTCTGCTCTCCTCTCTGTTCTCTCCTCTAATGCTAATCTCAGGAACCAAGAGAGAGCAAACTCTCAGTCTGCCCCCATTTTATAGTGTAGAAATCAAAACCTTTAATTCAATATACAAATAAGGAAGTCTCTGATACAAAGTCACTTATCTGAGGCATAATGGGATTCCTCATGAGAGTGTACCACCCCACATCATGCAATCAGTCAAGGGTGTGAAGAAAAGCTTAGTCTTAAAACAAAGCCTTAGGCTATAACAAGCCGGCATACTTACAGCCTGTCCTCCACATCCAATACAAACCATAAGCAAGCAAACATATATATCATATTTAAAAACTTATTTGACCAGGCCCTGGCCGTTTGGCTCAGTGGTAGAGCATCGGCCTGGCGTGCAGAAGTCCCGGGTTCGATTCCCGGCCAGGGCACACAGGAGAAGCACCCATCTGCTTCTCCATCCCTCCCCCTCTCCTTCCTCTCTGTCTCTCTCTTCCCCTCCTGCAGCCGAGGCTCCACTGGAGCAAAGATGGCCCGGTCACTGGGGATGGCTCCTTGGCCTCTGCCCCAGGCACTAGAGTGGCTCTGGTCGGAACAGAGCGACGCCCCAGAGGGGCAGAGCATCGCCCCCTGGTGGGCAGAGCGTTGCCCCCTGGTGGGCGTGCCGGGTGGATCCCGGTCGGGCGCATGCGGGAGTCTGTCTGACTGTCTCTCCCGTTTCCAGCTTCAGAAAAATACAAAACAAACAAACAAACAAACAAAAAACCCTTATTTGACCAACAGCAATGTCTTCTTGAAATTTCAAACTAGAGAGCATAGACTTTGAAGAAAGAAAAGGATGATGGTAATGCCATTAGGAATTTCCTGACTCAGAAAACTTAGAACATATAGACAATTCATAAACACCTTAATAGAAAGTTAGGAATAAGTAGATATCCTATTGTGGTACAAAATATTTTCATCTGTGGACAAAAGAGGGGCCACATACTAAACCTAACAAGCTCAGGGGAGACCTGCCTGGTGGCCTTAGGAACTCAAAGACCTAAAGTACAGTTATTGATCGACTTACGACCTACGCAACTTACGACCATTCAACTTTATGACCACAATCGCTAGCCACGACTGCTCCGCATCTGGCAGCGCAAGCATTGCCCAGCTGGGCATACGACAGTGCGGACCAGCTTCCAGTAGCACTACCATCTCTGTGTGCATCATGTTAACTGTTATCCCAGACTCGGTACAGCAATTTGTGTTTTGTGTCTTGGATATTTTTCATCAAACCCCTCCCAAGATGTCTACCAAGAGGAAATTGTCTTTGTCTATGCCTCAGCCTGCCAAGAAGGAAAGAAAGGCCATCAATCTTGACATGAAAATGAAGGTAATTAAGCAGTGTGTAGGAGGAAAAAAGTGAATGTGATTGCACGTGATACGAAGTTATCACACTCGACTGTGTCGATGATTTTGAAAGATAAAGAATTCGTGAAGCTGTGAAAGGTTCTGCACCCATGCGATCAACAGTTATAACAAAGCAACGAAGCGGGCCCATCCAGAAAATGGAGAAATTGCTATATATTTGGATGGAAGATCAAATTCAAAACCAGATACCATTAAGTCTTTTTACTGTGCAGATGAAGGTGAGAAGTCTATTTCAGACTCTGACGGAGCGTGCTGGAGAAGATTACAGCCAAGAATTTGTAGCAAGCACTGGCTGGTTCCAGAGATTCAAGAAAAGATTCCAAATGCATAGTGTTTGAGTGACTGGAGAAGTAGCGAGTACGGATGAGGAAGGAGCACGTAAGTTTGTTGATAGTCTGGATAAATTAATTACAGATGAGGGGTATCTAGCAGAACAGATTTTCAATGTTGATGAAACTGGATTATTTTGGAAACGGATGCCAGCCGAGAAAGAAGAGGAAAAGGCAGAAAGAAAGTTCACCACTAAGGGATTTTCAGAAGGTTTATCTTTACTGAATAAACTTCTGACACATTTCGAAGCAATGGACCCAAACATCGAATGATTTCCAAGGATTGAACGGATGGCACACGATGTGTTTTGTCCATATCGTGAAATTTATGAAGAAAAAAAGAAACATACAATTCAGACAAAGCTCACCATGTTTATGAAAAAACCAACTCCGGTAACCCAACTGCTGCCTCAGATGACAACATCAACGATTTGCAGCCAAGCACCAGCGGCCAATAAAATGTTTCGTACATGTTTATATATATATTTTTTTGCAATTGGGAAAATGTTTCCTATGGTATTTTTTACACCTGTATTTTGTATTTTTGTATGCACCTGTATTTTGTAATTTTGTATGTTTTGCAAATATTAAACCAGTTATACTGGTAATGCAGCGTTTTACTTAAACCTGACAAATGTAAAAATAAGAAACAAAATGGTGTAGAGATGATACAAATGGCATAAAATGAACAAAGAAAATTATGATATATAACAATAATGAAAGAAAATTATGATAAAATATGATTTAAAGATTTTTATAACATCATTTCACAGTACTGTACATATAGCCTACTCAACTTACGACCAAATCTTGTTACAACAGGTCTGTCAGAACCAATCGTGGTCGTAAGTGGAGCACTAGCTGTAACCACACAGGATGGTTTGAAATTAAATTTTTCTAACTAAAAGCAATTTAGAGCACGTAGTCATGTCCTAGGGAGGTATTTTCTCTAAACAAAGGTCAATGCTTACCTTAATCAAGCCTGTCTGGTTGTTTGTTTGTTTGTTTGCACCTACAATAACACACCTGATAACGTACCTTTAAAATTTAAGAGTAATTTTCTTTTGCTGACCCCTCAAGGTAGATATCCCACCAGAGCAGAAACCAACAAACCCCTCATTGTTATTGTTATGAGGTTAATTGTTAACTGTTAACTATTTTATACCTGCCTATGTAAAAGAAGTTTGAGTCTATACATTTTTACTTTTTATCCAATCCCATAGATCTCCTTCACCCCTGATCTAGTTTTATTCCCTAATCTATCACCGATGGATTTCATATAACCCCCTTATGTCTTCTCCTTTAATTCTGATGTATAAAATAAGTGGTAAAATGGTCATTTGCTGGAGCTTTTTCTCAATCCTTTGAGACTTTGCTTCTTGGCAATTGTCAACAGTTTGGTTCAAATAAACTCATAGACATTTTTACAGGTTTGGACATTTCATATGTCCAAACATATGTCCATACATCTTAGATGAAAAATTATATGTGTAAGGTATTTTCCCTGCTGAGGAAAAAAAAGGGCATAACCACGAAGTGTGGAATAGCAAAAAGTTTATTTAGTAGAACATATCCTGAACGAGGTTCTCTGGTCCGTGAAAGGGGGCCAGAGAAGTCACGAGGATTCCTCTGCTTGGGAGTAACTTATAGCATTGGTAGGGTGGTCGGGTTAATATGACATGGTGAAATTTCATTGACTGATAGACGGTTGTTCTTTTTCAAAGGGTTTCTGGGAAGTTTCTTTTTGGCGAGCATGGGTGTGGGCTGTTCCAGCCAAAGTTCCCGGACCTGGTTCCCCACTTGACTTTCCTCCATTGCTAACTGGCCTCACAATATGTATATGTATATATTTTGAAGTCATACAAATAGAGGAGTCCCTAAAGCAGTCTACATCCTCTTTCTTATCAGAGTTCATATAAGATCCTAATAAAATTGGCCTATCCTTTCTCCAAACTCTTGTGGTACACATTTACTCTGCTTTGCAGCCTGTACCCTTCACTAGGCTGTTATTCTTTCATGGTTTTATATGTGTAAGCCTAACTTCCACAATACATTACACACTATTTAAGGCCAGAGAATGTAACTTGGATCATTCTCATAGGATCTTGTGGGATAGCTGTGTTAGGCTTGCTCACAGGGTTACCGGCTGCAGGCACTTTGCCTGATTAGTGTGTGAGCACGTGGCAGAGGCACATGTGCATAGCCCATATCAGGCTATGGATGCCTGCGCTCAAGAGTGATGGGGGATTGCGGATGTGCGCAGACTGCCTGCCCGCCACTGTGAGGAGCCATTTTGCTGTTTGTTTGCCTGAGAGGCGGTTTCCCCTGCCTGTGTGCTTGTCCACCATTGTGAGGCTTTATTAAATGGAGTGGCCCAACCTGTTCCAGCTCCGCAGTTTTTCTACCATCTGCCTGAATCCGATGTGACACTGCCTGGCCTCAGCCACAAGCTTTACATATCTAATATTGTGTTGCTAGAAAGCTTTACCCAGTGGAGGTTATTAGACACTCAGACTACTTCAACAGAGGAAAGAGAATTTTTTAAAAGCTGGCAGAGCAAATAGGGCTAACAGCCCAAAGCACAAGCTACTGAAAGTGACTTTCTTACAGGTTATATACCATTTACAGAATACATGTGTCCATGCAAGGGGCTCGTGATTCCTTTTTCTAGAGGTATACATCACTTTCATGACTCTAGGAGGTGAGGGTAAGTTTTGGTGGAGTCAGCAAAGGGGAAGTGGTTTCTGGACCACTGATCTCAGCTATTTACATATCCTGTTTTTCTTGCTTCATGTTGCAAGTGGCTCCAGGCAACCTCTCAGAGAACTACAGGATGTAGTTCATCTATAACTGGCTGACTCAGTTGCCCCTACAGGCTCCTTTCCCTTGCATTCTTCTTGTTTCTTCCTCCTCAGGGAAGAGGGGGGCCTGCCCCCTTCCTCATTCCCCCTTTTGAGACTCTAGAAATTCTTTTATGCTGAAGTATTATATTCTTTGTCTGACTCTTGGGGAAATGAATGCCCAATAATGGTGGGTAAAGTATACATGGGTCATGGTTTGTTGCTGTACTGTGGTCTCTATCACATTCCTTATGCTGTTCATCAACAGTGGCAACAGACACAGACCTATCAAGTAAATCCCTAGGAGCAATAAGATTCCTCCTATTAGGATTTTAAACCTACCAAAGGCTGACAACCATCCCCCCAAAAGGCTACAGGGGTTCTATTTGTGCCAGACTTGCACAGGCATGTGTGCTATTTTTGTTACCTTTTGACAAGGTCCTCAACTGCCTAGCCCTGGTCATCTATTTGCAGGCAACAATTGGTGAGGTTGAATTTCCCACACACTCCTCCTTCTGCTGCTAACAGATAGTCTAGTGCCAACCTACTTTGGTAGATGGCATTTCCCATCTGAGTTTACTGATGTGCAAGCAGGGGTAGGGCTCTCCCGGTCTCATTGGTAATTATTTCTAAAACTGTGTGCAGTCAGATAATCCAGTTTAGCATGTAAATGGGAGTATGGTATCCCCAAGATCCATGCTCTGCCCAGGTGGCAGGCTCATAGTATTGGATTATCCATTCTGGGGGCCACTCATCGTCTTTCTAATCTCCTATCTGGAGTTCTCTCTTGACCCACTGGAAGGGCTCTAGAGCTGAGTAGCCAAGCAGTTGCCCTGTTTTCAGAGGCAGGAGGAAGAAGGATGGCTTTATCATACCAATTATACAGCTCCCTTCTCAATTCCTGGGAAGGTGAGTATAAGCCCTGTTTCCACAGATCTAGTAAAGTCTACATGGTGCTCACCAGTCTTGGGCCCTGCCCGGGTCCTGCCAGGCTCCAGTTACCTCTCTGTCTGGTTTCCCCACCACACACTCTGCTTGGAGGTGGCATTATAATATCGTTGCCCAAGGCAAGTTAGTTTGCCAATTAATTCAGTCAGATTTCCTCCTCCTCTAGCTAAGCAGTACTGCCCTATGATAGTATGTTTTAAAATCCGTTGGCTGTCATCAGAGGTGCAGGGGTCGTTACATTTGGCATAGCCTCAGTGGGAACCAGATGGCTTCCCATAGCCATTTATCCCTCATCAGAATTCTCCCACATACATAGCAGGAGGTGACATTTAGGGAATGGGCTATTCCCTCAGCCATCCTGAGGAACAAGTTCTTAATTGTTTGTGGGAGTGGTGGCAGGAGGTCCAGTTGCTTCTTCATAAAAAGACTTATACTTGGAAGGCTCGGGCTGAGTGGTTCTGCATCTGGCTTTGGATGATGAGCTGAGCATAGGAGTCCCGGCCAGCTCCATTAATGCCAAGGGTTAGTATCTCATTATTCTTCCAGCGGGGGTCCAGAGGATTGGTTATAATTAGCTCTAAGGGATTGCACCCATGGCTAGTGCAATTTGACAGGGCTGTCCTTTCCTCAGGTATATTCCCCTGTTCTTAGAACTACCTTTTTCCCAGATTGCCCATAAAACACATGACCAATATACACAGCTGGTTTCACAGATGAAACTTTGTGAGCATATATACTTTTCTTCTACCCTGTAGCTTCTCTCCCAGCTGAGAGACCTGCGGGTCCTTCCCTCTCCCCATTGTGCCTGGCTTCCGGCTGCACATGCACCAAACCTCAGTGTAACTTGACTGGGGTTTTCTTTAACTTCAGTCTGGGCCATTTTGGTCCTATCCATTTCCCCATCCTCTTGCTGCTATTTTTTACTTCAAATACTATTGTGGTAGGAGAATCTGTAGGATTATAACAGACAAAGGGCTGGTTATCCCTTGGTCACACACTGAATATTGAGTCTGATTGTAGGTACACATTTCTTTCTCACTTCCCTTACACTCATAGTAGCTATGGAAAAGCAAGATGGTGGAGACTTTTTGACCTTCCTTGGTGACATGGATACATAATTCACAGTCCTCTACCCTAGATCCCTTCCCTCCTCAGGGTTCAATTATAAGGAGCCCCGTGGCAAGGTTTCTCAGGCTTTGACCCTGTGTGGACCAGCCATCTTCTGGTTTGTGGTTAGAGCAGGGCATGTTGTCCTTCTCAGGGTCAACTTACAAGGGTTGGCAGTGTCAGTCTCTGCTGTCCATGAGGGTGTCTCCAGTGGAGCTGCAGGCTTCAGCCGGCTGTGGTGAATCCAGGTGGGTATGCCTTCTACCTTGGCAGCAATGGAAGTGGCCCAGATCATAGTGTAGGTTCCTTTCCACCTGGGATGGAGGGGAGCTAGATTCCAGTTCTTCACCCACACCTGGTCTCCTGGGGAAAAAGATTGGGCAGGGGCAAACAAACTGATCAGAGCCCTATCTAGTACCCACTTGAATATGGTACCTGCCACCTTGCCTAAAGCCTATAGTTGCCTATGTAATTGTTTCTCCTAATTCTTGGGGGTCCCTGGAAAACTATGTAATATTGGGGGGGAGGCCTATTGTATAATACCTCATAAGGAGAATACCAGGTGTTCTTGGAGGGGTGTACCAAATCTTAAACAATATTAGAGGTAAAGCTTGTACCTATTTAAGACCTGCTTCCTGACATAATTTGCTAAGCCCTAACTTCAGAGTTCTATTCATGCATTCCACCTTTCCTGAGCTCTGAGGTCTATATGCCATGTGAAGCTTCCAGGTGATGCCCAATGCTTGAGCTATTCCTTGTGCTACCTTAGTCACAAAGGCTGGGCCTTTGTTAGAGCCTATCCAAAGTGGCAGTCCAAACCTAGGAATAACTTCTCTGAGCAACACCCTTGTTACTGCTCTGGCCTTTTCAATCCAGGTGGGGCATGGAAGGTATTTTCCCCGCTGAGGAAGAAAGAAGGGCGTAGCCACAAAGTGTGGAATAACAAAAGCTTTATTTAGTAAAGCGTGTTCTGGATGAGGTCCTCTGGTCAGTGAAAGGGGGCCAGGGAAGTCGCGCAGATTCTTCCGTGGAGGGAGAGGTGTTGATTTATAGGGTCGGTAGGGTGATGGCGAGTTGATACGATGTGGCAAAATTTCATTGGCTGACAGACGGTCCTTCTTTTCCAAAGGGCTCTTTGGCGGGCATGGGTGTGGGCGGTTCCAGCCAAAGTTCCTGGGCCTGGTTCTTCACGTGACCTTCCCCCATTGCCAACCAACCTCACATTCCAACATTTTATGTTAGATAGGGGCGCCGCTATTTATCTGGCTACTTCCTGCTGATTAGGGGTATTGTGGGGAGAGGAGGTTGGCAGGTGGTGGCTTTGAGGAGAGTCATGTATATGGGTGTAGGAACATTTGTTTGACCGTGACTCGAGAAACTTCATGGATGCAGTCCTATAAAATTAAAAAAAAATAAAAAGAAGAAGAATAAGAAGTAAATATGAGTAATATGTTGAAAATTAGAAGAAGACCTAGGATAGGGGCAGCCCAGGTGAGGATGGGTGGCTGCCATCAGGAGTTAAGCGGCTTGTAGGAAGAGAGATCCTTGTGCAGTTTCTCTTGCAGACAGATAAGGACCCCGATGCTTTCTTCCATTGGGCCAGTCTCATTGAACAGCATCGCTCTCTGCTTTAACTTACTCTGGATGCAGGTTTCTGGTGGGAGGGACAGGAGCAACAGGAGGGTCTGCAGGGGTCAACCTTTTAGTGAGCTGGAGACAGGTGGGGCCCAGTGGTTCCAATGGCCAGCAGTCCTGCATGGGGGCAAGCTTGAGGTGAGAGACATGGTACCAAGGTGTTTGCCCTAGGAGCTTAGCTGCAATAGGAGTAGTCAATATTACCATATGGGGTCCTGTCCAAACTGCATGTCAGAAATGGCGTGAGAAGGGGAAAATAAGGAGTCCCACCCACTCCCATAATCGAGACCTGTGAGGAAACTAGAGGTTCAGAATGTGATGGCAAAACAGAGAAGGTAGCCCCTGTGTCCACAAGAAATGAGATGGACTTACCTGCTACCTGTAGGAGGGCCACGTCAGTCATCCATGAGGCTGAAGAATTCGAGCAGTGGGCCCACCAGGCTGGCTTGGCCTCCCATTTGGGTGGCTTGTCCTCTGCGTGGAGGTACTGAGGAAGAACCTCTTGCCCAAAGGGGGCAATCGCTCTGCCAGTGACCAGGCTGCTTGAAGTTAGGGCAGGGCTTAGTGGGCGGCCTCAGGCAGGGGCACTATCGGGCCCAGTGACCCTTTTTGCCACATTTAAAGCAAGCTTCTGGTGAGGTTCCTCTTTGTGGTCCGGACTTGGGTTGGGCACCTTCTATACGTTGCCCCTGTTGCTCTGCCCTGACTCAGGGTTGCCACAGAGTCTGGGTTTGGAGAGTAACCTTCTGCTGCATGCAGGCCTGGCGAGCAGTCTAGGCCTTTTTCTACTAGCCACGGCCATTAAATACTTTAAATGCCGTGTTCACAGGTCTTGGATAGGGGTTTAAGGGTTGAGCATAAAGGAGGGGCTCCTGGGGTGCCTGGCACCTAGATCCGGCTGGAAACACCGAAGCCAGAGGCAGGACAGGGCCAGGCCTTCCTGCAAGAAGACCAGGGCTGGGCCATGGAGCCAGGAGCCCTGCAAACCCAGGTGAGGGCCAATGGCCGGCAAAGGGCGGCCTGATGGGGGAGGGGCTTAAGAACACAGTGGAGAAGGGAGGGGTTCCTGGCTGGCAGGGGAGGGGGCTTTCTGGAGGGAAGAGACTTGAGAGGAAGAGGTCCACAGAGGGACCAGAGAAGGTTCCGAGGGAGGGGCCCCCGGGGGTCGGCAAAGGAGAAAAGATTAGGAGCGGAGGTTTCTCTGGCCCAAAAAGGGCCTACACCGTAGGGCAGGTGGCACAGATATTAGGACAGGAGCGCAAATGCCAGAAGCCCTGAATGTAAGGGATCTCTGACCATTTCCCAGTTCTTTGGCGATAGTTAAATTAATGAGGGTGTTAAAATCGAAAGTCCCTTCAGGAGGCCTCCCTTCAGGGGGTTCAATTATCCACTGGGTATAGTGGTCTGGCCACGGTGGAGAAGAAGGTCAGTTTCTTCTTCTTTAAGGAGGGAGAGATTCCGAATAAGGCACTCGAGGAGTGTTTCTGAGTCAGGTTTAGATTCCTGTGCCCCCAGGGTTGCCCTCAGCCTTGGAGTGGTCAGAGATGAGAACTGGCGTCCCGCAACTCAAACTCTGGCTACCTGATGGTTAGGTAGAGTGGGAATGCACGGGACATCTCCATGGGCACACATGCACTCAGAACAGATAAGAAGTCCCTGATGCAGCTGCAATTACAGACAGGGAGTCTCGGCAGAAAGAACTGAGGGGAGGCTGGAGGCAGGGGACTTACCACACCATGTGCCGAAGTGGGTGGAAAGTCGGAGGTCCTGGTTCTTCCTCGGAAGGGAAGAGGAGAGGAGTGGTCCCTTGTGGACTTCAAACTCTTCCCGGGTTTCAGCACCAAATGTAAGGTATCTTCTCCACCAAGGAAGAAAGAAGATGTTGGTCAAATAAGTTTGTAAATAATGATATATATGTTTGCTTGCTTATAGTTTGCATTGGATGTGGGGGGACAGGCTGCAAGCAGGCAGGATTCTTATAACTTAAGGCTTAGTTTTAAGACTAAGCCTTTCCCACACTTTTTGATATAGGATGGTGCACTCTCATGAGGAATCCCATTATGCCTCAGATAAGTGACTTTGTATCAGAGATTTCCTTGTTTGTATATTGGATTAAAGGTTTTGGTTTCTATGCTATAAAATGGGGCAGACTGGGAGCTTGCTCTCTTTTGGTTCCTGAGATTAACATTAGAGAGGAGAGCAGAGAAAGGCCACGTGGAGGAGAGGTAGCCAAGGTGGCAGAATGAAAAAGGAGAAGCCAGTGTAGAGTTTGTGCAGAGAGAAGGAGATGGGGAACAGAGGTGAATAAGGCTAGTGAGCTAGAAACCTTTGATTCTAGGAAACTTGAATAAGTCAGTAGCTTTGTGAGCACTGAATGAGTGGGTTTTGAAGCCCAGTGTGTGTTTTTATTTGCCTGCCAGGTGCAAGCTAGGATTAAAGGTAATGGCCCACCAGTTTTTGGCTCCGTTGTTTCATTACCGACTGTCCGAATCAAATGTGAACCTGCATGGGCCAGGCAGTTATGATGGTGGCCATGGCTACTGGCTTTACAGAAGGGCGTAGCCACAAAGTGTGGAATAGCAAAAGCTTTATTTAGTAGAGTGCATTCCGGATGAGGTTCTCTGGTCCGTGAAAGGGGACCAGAAAAGTCATGTGGATTTTTCCACCGAGAGATAATTTATAGGGTCAGTAGGGTGATGGCGAGTTGATATGACATAGTGAAATTTTATTGGCTGACAGACGGTCGTTCTTTTTCAAAGGGCTTCTGGGAAGTTTCTTTTTGGTGGGCATGGGTGTGGGCAGTTCCAGCCAAAGTTCCCAGGCCTGGTTCCTCACGTGACCTTGCCCCATTGCCAACCGACCTCACAGGATAAGCTTCTACCCTATTCTACATCCTGAATAGGTGCATACTAACACCAACAGGTACTGGTTACCTTGACTTTGGGGCATCTTGGTGAAGTCCACCTGTATATCTTCAAAGGGGGCTGCCCCATAGGACTGGATACCGGGGAGGCACTGAAGGTCCTTGTTTCACGTTATTCTGATGGCAGATTGAGCAGCACAAGCTGACTGTCTTGGTGAAGGTTGCCAAGAGAGGGATATAGAAATATCTCCCTAATAGTTTCTCTGTCTTTTTTTATCCCAGATAGGTGGCAGCATGCAAAGCCTGGTCTACTGCTGGCCCCAACAGGTGGGGAATGACAACTCTACCATCTGGCAGTTGCATCCACCTGTCCTTTAATTCCTTGGCCCCTTCTTTCTGTATCCATCTTTTCCCTCCCTTGGACTATTTGTGTGCAAGTTCCCAGGGCCCATAGGATGAGAGGGGCTATAGTACCCATGTGGTAGGACAGAGTAGAAGTCCTCTGTGCCTCTGTATCTGCTCTGGTATTTTCCTGGGCTTCTACTGTTCCTCCCTTCTGGTGTCCTCAGCAGTGAATCACTGCTACTTGTTTTGACTTTTAGACTGCTTCCAGCAGCTGGAGAATTTCTCCTGGATATTTAAGATCTTGGCCCCCAGCAGTTAAGAGTCCTCTCTCTTTGTAAACTGCCCCATGCACTTGGAGAGTGAGAAATGCAAAACAGGAATCCATAAAGATATTCACTCTTTTTTCCTTCACTGAGCTTTAAGGCTCCAGTCAGGACAATCAGTTCTGTCCACTGAGCAGAGGTGGCTTGGGGTAGAGGCCGTGCCTCTATAGTCTCTGTTAGAGTCACTACTGCATACCCTGCCTGCCTTTCTCCCCTTGAGTTGATAGGGCTTCTTCTATCTACATACAGCTCTCAGTTGGGCTCCCTTAGGGGTTGATCTAGTGAATCTGGCCTGCTGGAGTGTACTAAATCAAGCACTTCAAAGCAGTTGTGCTGCAGCTTTTCCTCCTCCTCTGGGAGCAGTTTTGCTGGATTTAAAGTGGTACACACCTCTATCACCAGTCTTAGGTTGTCACATAATAAGCTCTGGTACTTAATGAGGTGAGCATTAGTGAGCCTGTGGTTTCCTTTCGCATTCCTCAGTCACTATAGCATGTGGCACCCGCGCCTTTAGGTGTTGGCCAGAAGTTAATTTGTCTGCCTCTTGTATTAGAGGGGCTGTGGCTGCCAGGGCTCTCAAACATTGTGGCCAGCCCTTTGTAGCCGTGCCGAGTTGTTTGGAGAGGAAGGCTATCAGTCTAGGCCATGACCCCAAGTCCTGGGTTAATACACCCACTGCAGTTTTGCTCTTTTCTGAGACATACAGCACAAAAGGTTTTGCTAGGCTAGAAAGACCTAGCACTGGGGCAACTTGTAATTCCTTTTTAAGAGTCCAAAAAGCACAGTCCTGTTCTGGCCTCCACTCTTTCCCCTTTGTGACTTCATAGAAGGGTTTGGCCAGTACTGCAAAGTTGGGGATCCACAAATAGCAGAATCCTACTGCGCCCAGGAACTATCTAACTTGTCTCCTCATGGTGGGGACTGGGATGTTCTGAATAACCTGTTTTCTGTTCTACTCCTAGCCTCCTTTCCCCCTGTTGGAGAATGAATCTCAAGTATTTTACTTGACTTTGGCAAATCTGCCCTTCTTCTTTGAGACCTTGTATCCATTCTTCTCTACATGGTATAGAAGCCCATCCGTTCTTCCAGCACATCCTTGTAGAGTCTCGTGACCCAGCAACAGGTCATCCACGTACTGAAGGAGGACACACCCCATGTCCTGTGCAGGAAACCTCTGGAGGTCATGAGTAAGGGCCTCCCCAAAGATGGTAAGGAAGTTCTTGAACCCTTGTGGGAGCCTAGTTCAGCTGTACTGCGCCTTTGCCTCTGTAGCTGGGTCCTTTCATTGGAAGACAAACAGCTACTGGCTTTCAGAAGCCAGTCTTATACTGAAGAAGGCATCTTTTAAGTCTAAGGAAGTGAACCAGGAGACTTGGACAGGGAGGAGGATTAGGAGAGTGTAGGGGGTTGGCACTGTCAGTTGCAAAGTCACTGCTGCCTCATTTACAACCCTCAAGTCCTGTACTGGCCAATAATCATTGGTCCCTGATTTTCTGAGGGAGCAAAGGAGTAATCCAGGCTGACTGGCGTGGGACAATAATGCCATGCTCATAAGCCTCTGTAAATGCACCTGGATTTCTTCCAAGGCCTCCCTAGGAATTGGGTATTGTTTCTGGCTGACTTGCAGAGCTCCAGGCTTTAACTCTATTCACACAGGTGCTTGATTTATTGCCAGCTGGGGAGGGGGGAGGGTTCTTCAGTCCAGACTCCGGGCCATTTCTGAGTCAGTCTCTGGCTGGGCAGCTTCCCAGACTCTGTGGAAAAAATCCTCCATTCCTCCTTCCTGGGGACAGTTAGAGTCAGAACAAGTTTAGGCTTAGGTACCTGCAAGTCTAGCCAGCAAACAATATAGTAGCCCTTAATTTGATCAGCAGATCATGCCCCAACAAGGGCACTGGACAGGCAGGCATGTATAAAAACTGATGCATAACCTGATGACCTCCTATTGTACATTTATGGGGCAGACAGAACACCTGTTCAGCCTGTGTTCTTGTAGCTCCTATAATGTCTACTCTACGAATGGAGAGCAGCAACATTGGCAAAGGCACCACTGAGTGTTCAACCTTTGTATCAACCGGGAAGTCCACCTGCTGGCCCCCTATCTCCATGTGGACCATAGACAGAATGGGGGCCCCTGAGTCCAGTCACCTCAGTCTAAGAGGGATTCCCCAGCTATGTTGAACAGGGTGCCTTCCCCTTGGGAGGTGGCTGGCAGGCACACCTCACCCTTGTCCCAGTGGAACATTCATTTTTCCAGTGACCAGTTCTCCAGCAGATAGCACACTGATGATGTCACAAGGGAGCTCTGCCTGACTGCCCTGTATTCCCCTTGCCTGTTTTCTTCCCATTTTCAAATGGCAGGGATTTTCCTTTCCCCTTCTGCTGGTGGGCAGCAGCTATGAACTCAGTCTTCTGCATTTGGCACTCATCTTCCTTCCTACTTGCAATTTTCTTATTCACATTAACTTTATTGGCTACTTCCAGGAGTTGGAATATGTTCATTCCCACAAAGCCTTCTAATTTCTGGAACTTCTTTTTATATCTCCTGCACTCTGGCTGACAAAGGTCATATTAACCATTCTTTGCTTCTCTGGATTCTCTGTATCAAAAGGAGAATAGATCCTGTAGGCTTCACACAATCTCTCATAAAAGTCACCTGAGCTTTCATCCTTCCTCTGCAAAGCCTCTGCCACCTTGTTGATATTAGTGACCTCTGGCCTCCCTTCCATTGGTCTTGGAGGAGAGCCTCTCTATATCTCCTGAGCCATCTCAAGCCCTCCTCTTCAGTTGGGTCCCACTTAGGATCCTCTCCTAGCACCTGGAGCCTTGCATATTCCTGAGGATTCTGGTGTTCCTCAGGAGTATTCTCCTCTAACCATTTAGTTACCACCTGTATTATTCAGCGTCTTTCCTCTGTGTTGAACAGAGTGAGAAGCAATTGGTGGCAATCTGCCCAATGTAGGATTGTGGGTCTGGGATATGATTGCATGAGGTCTATTAGAGCCTGAGGCTTTTCTGTATAAGAGGGAGTGTGGTGCTTCCAATTGAGGAGGTCAGTGGTGGTAAAAGATTGATACACCAGCACTCACCATTCTACTATTTCCCTGCTCATCTATCATTGTGTTTCTTACTTCTCTCAGAGGCATCTATCTGCATACCAGGCATTGTTTTGGAGTGTAACCTCCCAGCTAAGAGAGGGGAGACGGGACTTGGTTCTGGCGGAGCAGTGGGAGTAACCTCTGGCTCAGGCAAGCTTATGCAGAAACCTGATAAATCTGGTGATGACGGGCGTGAGTCAGCAGTAGTCTCTGGGGTGGATAGAGAATCAGGTGTGGAAGAGTAAAACCTCGCCAGCATGTAAGGTGGAGGAGCCAAAGTTTCTGCTTTTTCTGGTTCATTAGGGGTTAAAATTTCTGTCTTCAGCTGCTGCAGCGGCTCTTTGGGTCTGGTGGAACACATCCCTGCCTTTGCTATCAATACTGTAGAAGCCTGACCTCTAAGCCAAGGGAGAGGGTGCAGGACTAGTATAAGCTAGGTGTCTACGTAGGGAAACTGATTGGGGTGGCCTGGATCTCTAGTGACTACCTGCCACACCTTCTGTACAACAGATCTGTCCAAGCTTCCTTCTGCTGCCCATCCCACCTCAAAAGTGGACCATTCTAGTTCACACAAGGTCCTTAATTTTCCTGGGGACATGGTAACCTCATAATCCCCTGAGAACCCTTTCTTAAAGTTCTTGACCATTGTGGCTAAAGGAGTGGGTTTTCCCTGTGAACCTCTGATACCTCTCACGACAGATAATAGTCATGCCACACATGAAGGAATTGGGGCAAGATAGGGAGAACTTGGAGGGGATGCCACTCACTTCATCTGTCACTGGCCACTCCCCTCACAGGAATATCCAACCCTCTTGGCTTAGGGCAGGCTGATACCAAGTGTCAGCATGCATTTCCCCTTCCCACCCTGTGAAGCATCCACACGGGAACGTCCCTGGTGTGCACTTAGCAGGTGCCTCTACAGGACAGTTTGGAGACCCCCCAGTGGGGTACCTGAAGTCCGCCAAAGTCAGGCGTCTTTCCTCCTCGCTTCCCCGCCCATGCACCAGAAATCTGTTGCAAGAAAGCTTTACCTAATGGAGGTTATTAGACACTCAGACAACTTAATCAGAAGAAAGAGAATTTATTAAAAGCTGGCGGAGCATGTGAGGCTAACAGCCCAAAAGCACAAGCTCCCCAAAATTGATTTTCTTACAGGTTATATACCATTTACATAATACATAATACATGTGTTCATGCAAAGGACTCGTGATTCCTTTGTCTAGAACAGTGGTAGTTAACCTGGTCCCTACCGCCGACTAGTGGGTGTTCCAGCTTCCATGGTGGGCAGTAGCGGAGCAACCAAAGTAGAAATAAAAAGATAGATTTAACTATAGTAAGTTGTTTTATAAAGATTTATTCCGCCAAACTTAGTGAAAAATCTGACATAAAGTACTTGGTAAGTAATTATTATTATATGCTTAACTTGCTGTAACTCTTCTTTATAAATTTTATAAAGTAAAGTTACTTCCCTACTTTATAAATCACCATTACTGTGGAACCGGTGGGCGGTTAGAAAATTTTACTACTAACAGAGATATAAAAGTGGGCGGTAGGTATAAAATGGTTGACTACCTCTGGTCTAGAAGTATACATTACTCTCATGACTCTAGGAGTGGGTAAGAGTTTCAGTGGGGTCAGCAAGGGGGAAGGGGTTTCTGGACCACTGGTCTCAGCTATGTACAAGTCCTATTTTTCTTGCTTTGTGTTGCAAGTGGCTCCAGACAACCTCTCAGAAAACTATAGGATGTAGTTCATCTATAACTGGCTGACTCAGTTGCCCCTCCAGGCTCCTTTCCCTTGCATTCTTCTTGTTTCTCCCTCCTCAAGGAAGAAAGGGGCCTGCCCGCCCTTCCTCAATAGCTACATAATAAGCATTATATTAAATATACTCATTAATTCATTCTTCCTTCCAAAAAATTCTTTTATAATAAACTCCATTTCAAAGGTGTTATGATGTGACGTTAAGATAAACGTGTGGCAAGAAATTACATTCCCAGTCAGAAACACCCTGGGGATAAAATAGTTTCTGATCGTCACTGCTAAATTTAGCAAGTGCCAAGAAGCATACACCTTCTCATTCACTGAAGGTTTTAGTATCTTGTTTAATGTCCTCCTTGAACCCCAGACTTGACAATAAACTGTCCACATAAATGACATACCCAAAGTTTAGCATCTGTTTTTTAACCTCTCATTTTCATTTTATTTTTCCCATGTTAGTAAACTACTTCTATGGCCAGATACAAAAACTAACTACCCAGCATAATTATTTACTTTTGAAACATTAAATTAAGTCTTCCAATTCTCTGACCACAACCTCTGATTATTTCAGCTCCATTACATATATTTTCCCAATAAGTTCTTTTTATCCTTTATTTTTTCCCAATCCCTCCTCCACTCTTCAATTCCTTTTATATTCACCTTTAATTATATTATCCACTCGTCTCCTCATCCTCTATCTTACCAATATTATCAATTCCTTGGCCTATTTTCTTTTTCTGTCACATCTCTCTGAAAGAAACAAATTTAGACCAATTCAAAAGTCTATCTGCATCAGAGTTGCTAACTGTTGCTGGTGAAATGGTGCAGAATTATAATCTATACGTGTGTGTGTGTGTGTGTGTGTGTGTGTGTGTGTGTATTATTAGTTTGCCTGCCCAGAAGAGTATCTTTCCTTCTGATAAATTCTTCTTTGAATGGGAGAATAGCACCTTATAGATTTCACTTCACTGTCCACTGCTGATGGTCCAGGGTGGGTACCGGGACCAAGCCTGAGCAATCCTAGTTCCCTAGCCACCAACCATCCTTGACTGATACAGAAGTTAAAATGTTAGAAAAACCAGATTAAATATAGTCCTTCTGCAGATAATACTGGAGATAACTGGAATTGGGGAAGGAAAAAAAGAAGAGAGAAGGGAAAGAAGAAAGAAGAGGAAATAAGGAGAGGGGAAACCACAATTACAATAAAAAACTTATAAATATAATAACATTCACAGTATCTTCTAGAAATCCTGACCTCAACCTAAATATGTCTGGTGCGGAGCCAGAGTTCTTAACCACTATTAAACAGACAGCCATTGCAAGCATCATGGCTCACCTCACACTTTCTACACAGCCACCACTCCTCTCACTCAAAAGATAACCTTGTTTCCCACTTTAAAGAGAAAATATAAGTCATAAAAGGGGAAATCTGTTCCTGCCATTACATTTACACAGGTTTCTCTCTCTTGAAAAGGAGAAAGAGGACCCCACCCTGCAGAAGGTTTATCTCTCCCAAGCTGGTTCTAGCCCTCCTGGTCAGCGTGATCTGCTTCTTCCATTCTTCTTCTTCTCCATGGCCCCAGACTCATTCTCATTACTGCCTCTTCTCCATCAGCATAGTATCATTCTCAAGTCTTGCAATTCTTAAAAATGATGGAACAAATTTCTTCATCATGTCTCTTATTATATTCTTCCTCATATTATAGTCAAATGTGGGGGGTTTTTTTCTTTTCTTTGACCTCAGATGCATAAAACTAGATTAATCATTATTTATGGTTCATGGTTGGTGGTCATCACTGTGAGCCTAGCTCACTCTATTTTTTGGTTAGTCCCTTAATTTTAACTCTAATAAGCTGCTATGAAAGCACCATCCCAAGCAAATGCCGGGTCTTTCACATAAATATTCAGCCTCCCCACCCCACCTCCCTACCTTCAAGGTGCCACCCTTCTGAATGCTATCAGTCATTAACACGTTTTGCTTTTAATAGTTTTAAAGATAGTTTAAAAATGTTTTTCATCTATGTAATCTTCAAAAGATATTGTTTTCTTAACCTTATAAGAGGATATTAAATGTTATGATAAGATTTTTTATCCTTTTTGTTTTAAAAAATTGGGGGGGGGGGAGAAACCATATATTTTAATTAAAAAATATACACTTAAAAAAAAGAAGCAATGAGATGGAGAATATAAATGATTTATTATTTTGACCCAATCGTTGGTTAAATTTACTAAAAGGGAGAGGTGTTCCTGTTCCTGTATTTAAAGAAATCAGGTTAAAATACATAAGCTGATAAAGAGAATTAAAAGTCTGGAACCCACTCCCCAAGAAAAATTACTTGGGAATGCAAGGATGACTTTATTCCTAATGCTTGCTCTTCTCATAAATTATGTACCACTAAGGTGTGAAGCTGACTATCTATCTTTTTAGATGTTGCTGTGGTTCATTTGTTTTGAGTGTTATATGGTATACCATACCACTATTTATTAGTTCTCTTCTATTTTTAATTTACAAAGAGTTTTGAATAATGATTGAGTACATTATTAAATGTTTCCTCTGGATTTTTTAAGCTCATTAGATAAAATTTTCTTCTTTAGTGTATTAAGGAGTTAATTTAATTTATGAAATTTTCTCATATTAAACCTTTCTTATGTTCTGGGATAAACCTATATTGTCTCTAGTGTATTAACTGTTGTAGACACTATTAGATTTTATTTGCAAATATATGTTTCATATTTAAAGTATATAATAAGTAAAACAGATTTTTAATTTTTCTTTTTCATAAATATCTAATTTTGATATCAGTATTACTCATGTCTCACAGAAGCAGATTAGTAGTTTCTCTTTGCTGTTGTCTGAAATAATTTGCATAATTGAGAGTCTATACTCTCATTTAGTCATGTTAAAAATGAAACACACAATTCAGAGAAGATTTTTTGGCTATGATACCAAAAGCACAAGCAACAAAAGAAAAATAGATAAATTGGACTACGTCAAAATTAAAAACTTTTTTTCTTTGAAGGACACAATTAACAGATTGAAAAAGAAACCATGGAATGAGGAAAAATATTTGCAAATTATATATCTAATAAACATTTATATTCAGAATATATAAAAAACTTTTACTATTTAAGAACAAAAGAAAAAAGTGATTAAAAATTGAATAAGGACTCAAATAGACATTTCTCCAGAGAAGAAACATAAATGGCTAATAAGCACAATAAAATATGTAAACAGCCTAACCATTAGAAAAACGCAAATCAAAACCATAATGAGATACTACATCACACATGTTAGGATAACTACTATCAAAAAAAAAATCTAAAAAAAAAAAAAAAAAAAAAGGAAAACAGAAAATAAAAAGTGTTGGTGAAGATGTGGAGAAATTAGACCCTTGTGGTAGGTATATAAAATAATGCTGCTATGGAAAACAGTATGATGGTTTCTCAAAAATCAAAAATAAAATTACTCTATCATTCATCAATTCCACTTCTAGGTATATACCCAACAGAATTGAAAGCAAGGTCTCAAACAGATATTTGTACACCCCTGTTCATAGCTGCACTATTCACAATAACCAAAAGATGAAAGCAACCCAAGTGTCCCTCAAGGAATAAATACATAAACAAAATGTGGTATATACATATAATGGAATGTTATTCAGCCATTTATAAAAGAGGAAATTATGACACATTCTGCAGCATGGATGAACCTGGTGAACATTATGCTAAGTGAAATAAGCTAGTCGCAAAAAGACAAATACTGCAAGATTCCACTTCTATGAAGAACCTATAGTAGTCAAATTCACAGACATGGAAAGTGGAATGGTGGTTGACATGAGTTGGGGTTCGAGAGGTTGAGGAGATATTGCTTAATGGTTACCGAGTTTCAGTTTTGTAGGCTAAAGAATTCTGGAGGTGGGTGGCGGTAGTGGTTGTACAATATGAACGTACTTAATATCACTGAATTGTACACTTAAAAATGGTTAAGATAAGCCTGAACAGGTGGTGGCTCAGGGGATAGAGCATTGAACTGAGACACAGATGACCTAAGTTCGAAACCCCGCTTGAGCGCAGGCTCATCTGGTTTGAGCAAGGCTCACCAGCTTGAACCCAAGGTCACTGGTTTCAGAAATGGGTCATTCTGTCTGCTGTAGCCCCCTGGTCAAGGCGCATATGAGAGAGCAATCAATGAACAGCTAAGGTTACACAATGAAGAATTGATGCTTCTCATCTCTCTCCCTTCCTGCCTGTCTGTCCCTATCTGTACCTCTCTCCATCTCTCTCTGTTTCTGTCACATACACACACACACACACACACACACACACAAAAAAAAAAAAAAAAAAAAAAAAAAAAAAAAAAACAAGAAAAAATGGTTAAGATAATAAATTCGTTATGTTTGTTTTACCACAATTAAAAATAATTTTTAAACAAAGAATACAGATATTATTTTGTGTGGTTGATGTGACTTTCCTGTTTCATAGAGAGACTTGGAATTAATTTCCTTAATATCAGCTCTACCTCCCACCCAATGTGCCCTTAGCAATTGCTCACCCTCAGCATGGACTCTGTGACTTCTGGGAGTACTTCTTCAATACTTCTGGAATATATTCTGTACTGTGGGGCTCTTGGCTACATTTCATTCATGAACTTTGTCTCCAAATACTTTCTTTCAGATTTGTTGAAAGTTTTTATTTGTTGATGTCTCTTGCTCTCATATTTATCAGAAGATAACCAATCATTATAAGCAATGATTTCATTGCTGTATACTACTGGAGAACACTAGTCATCAGACTAAACCTTTAACCAAGCCCTTTCTTTTGGAATGAGCAATGCTTAGCTTTAGAGAATCAGATATATACAGGTTACATAGCCCATTAAGTTACAAGTGTTTTTCAATAGACAACCTTTTTGTTTAAATAAATAAAAGAAAATTCATCTAACTAAATAGTTGATAAAACTGAACTTTTGCAAGTAGATTTTGTGACCTTGAAGAAAGACTTGATTTTTTAAACAGCCCTTATATATCTCAATTACCTGGGTGTTTGGGGGAAGTTCTGAGTTAGAAATCTTTTTTATTTTTGAGTTAGAAATTTAAAAGTACAGTGGTACCTCGAGATATGAGCAGACTGACATACTTTTTAAAGATAGGAGCTGCAACTTGGTCTGTATTTTTGTTCGAGATCTGAGCGAAATTCTGAGATACGACTCGTGATTTGGGAAGCTGCCCCTAGGTGACACATTGGCGCACAGGTCTAGTATCAGCAGCACAACACCAGCATCTCGTTCTTTCTCACGTGTTACCTACAGAATCAAGTCAAATCTCATGCGCTGTGCTCATTCTTGCATCATTTTTGCATTTTTTACTAACTTTTTTTGGGTGCTATCATGGGGCTGAAGAAAGTGAGTGTAAAGGACAGTGGTGATAAGAAGAAGAGAATGATGTCCATAGAAGTAAAGCAAGAAATAATAGAAAAACATGAGCGTGGTGTACAAGTGATGGAACTGGCAAGGCTGTATGACCACGATGCATCTACAATTTGTACCATCCTTAAACAAAAGGATGCCATCAAAAGCGCAAATCCAGTGGAAGGAACTACAATTCAGTCCCAATTAAGGACAAATATCCATGAAGAAATGGAGAAGCTTCTGCTGGCGTGGATGAAAGAGAAAGATCTGGCAGGAGATACAGTGACGGAGACTGTTATATACGAAAAGGCAGGTATTATTTACGGCGACTTGAAGAAGAAAGAACCATCAACCACAAAAGAGGCAGCAGAAGATATGTTTAAAGCAAGTCACGACTGGTGTGAAAATTTCAAGAAGAGATCTGGCATCCACTCGGTGGTGAGGCATGGTGAAGCTGCAAGTGCTGACGTTAAGGCAACTGAGAAGTAGTACATCGCACATTTTTGCTGTGCTTATTGCAAAGGAAGGCTACATCCCCCAACAAGTGTTCAACTGTGACAAAACAGAATTGTTTTGGGAAAAAAAAAATGCCCCAAAGGACTTTCATCATCGCAGAGGGGAAGAAGTTGCCAGGCTATAAACCTATGAAGGACTGTCTGACCCTTGCATTGTGTGCAAATGCTAGCGGTGACTGTAAAGTAAAGCCACTGCTAGTGTATCATTCTGAAAATCCTCGAGCCTTTAAGACTCACAAGATTCTTAAAGAAAAACTGCAGGTTATGTGGCGCACCAATGCTAGGGCATGAGTTACGCGGCAGTTTTTTATTGAATGGGTAAGTCTCATCTTTGGTCCTGCAGTGAAGAAATATCTTCAAGAAAATAAACTCCTGATGAAAATATTACTAATCCTTGAAAATGCTCCAGCCCACCCACCTGGTCTTGAAAATGACATTCTCAATGAGTTCAGATTTGTGAAAGTCCTCTACCTCCCACCTAACATGACTTCAATCTTGCAACCTATGGGTCAGCAGGTCATTTCCAACTTTAAAAAGCTTTACACAAAGCACTTGTTCTGCCATTGCTTTGAGGTGACTGAGAATACAAATCTGTAGGTAGAGCTCAGAGTGCATTCTTAACAGCTGTGGCTGTTTTCTTTTCCCTCCATGTGTCTTTTTTCTCCCTTGCCCCCCCTCGTTTGTCTTGTCTCTGTGTCTCTCGCTCTCTTTACTCCTCCCCTATCTCTGAAATGACGCTGGAAAGACCCAGCCACAGCACAGTGGCAGGAACCACACCCTCTTCTAACACAAGGGAGAGGTTATACTTGTGTTTTTCAGACAATTTGGATCCCAGGAACCCCCCAACCTGCTTGACAGGGTTTTTTGGGCACCCACTAAGTGGTTCAGTCTTCACCCATCCAAAGCCACAACCCTGGTCTCCTCCACACTGACTACACCTGAAGGGAGGAGGTCCTCAGTACTCCAGAAGAAGACCTCACAGGCCGATGTGCACACCCCATCACCTGGGGGGATGTGGAGGCTTTGGCGGGGCGGGCCTAGAGAGTGGCCCCTGGTGGGCCCCCAGGCCCTGGTACTCTGTTCTTGCTTGTGTGTGCTATAGTGACCACTGACTCCCAGACACAGGCAGACCCCCATGTCTGGGCTGCTCTTTCGCACCCTGGCATTGTCCTGCCTGTAGAAAAAACAACAGCAAGCTGTCATTCATTAAGTCCAATTGGCCCTAATTAAAAGAGAAGGGGGAAATGTAGGTAGAGTGCAGAGCACATTCCAAACAGCTATGGCTGATGCAATGCTGTGAGTACACTCCAGCACCTGAAACCCTCCTAGGCACACCCAGGAGGGAGCTTGCCTGCTATAAGGAAGTGACTCAGTGCCAACCAGGCAACTACCTGACCTTTTCAGCCATTGGCTTTGAAGAACACACTGTAACACCCTATAGGCTGAACCTGTGTATATAAGCTAGCTTGCTTCCTGAATAAAGTAGATCTGTGTCACTGAACCTGGTCTCCAGAGTTGGATCTTTGCGTCTTCGTTGTCCTCACCCCTGGCAGGCCTTGTCCACACAAATCTAACCCTTCAAGAGTTTTGGAAAGATCACTACAACATCGTGATGTGTTTATGCATTATTGACTTGGCATGGCAACAGGTTACAAGAAGAACCTTGAACTCGGCATGGAAAAAGTTATGGCCTGATGTTGTTGCAGACAGGGACTTCAAAGGATTTGAACCAGAGACCGAGACCAAGGTAGAAGCGTTGGAGGAGATTGTGTTTCTTGGAAAGTTGATGGGTCTGGAGGTAGATGAGGGTGACGTAAATGAGCTCGTTGAGGAAAATGAGGAGAAACTCTCAACTGAGGAGTTGAAGGAGCTACAGATGATGCAACATATGGAGCTTCTGCAAGAGATTAGTAATGAGGAGGAGGTAGAATCAGAGGAAGTGATTTCTACAAGTGAAATTAAAGACCTGCTGACAATGTGGGAGAAGCTTCCAAGTTTCATTGAAAAGAAACACCCAGAAAAAGTTTCAACTGGTCGTGCTTCAGCACTTTTTAATGACACTTGTTTGTCACATTTCTATAACATTTTAAAAGGCAGACAAAAGCAAACCTCTTTGGATAGATTTTTATTCAAAAGTCCTGCAAGTGAAAGTGCCAAAAGTGCAGCCAAAAAAGCAAAAGCATGTGATGATTAAATGAAATATACATAATAGTAAGCTTAGGTTAAGTTTAAAGTTAAGAAAGTGCATTTTTTTACAATTAAATTTTTATGGTTTTAGTTTAAGTAAAGAAAGTACAGTTTTAGTTTTGTTTAAAGTAAAGAAAATGCAGTTTTAGTTTACATTTAGTGTTAAGAAAGCACAGTTTTAGTTTACGTGTCTACAGGGCCTGCATCCCTTCCTTCCCCCTTCCTTCCCCTTTCTCCTCCACCATTCACCTCCGTTAGCCGCACTCGTCTGTCTCTAAGATAAGAAGAATACAGTACTATATAACACTTTTTTCTTTTATTTCATATATTTTGTTATGCATCGGTAAAGTATACATGCGTGTTTCTTAATTAAAAACATGTCTTTTTCACAATGTAGGATAGTTTGGGGATGTTTCACAGGGCTAGAATGGATTAAATCTATTTCAGTTATTTTAAATAGGAGAAATTTGTTTGATATATGAGTTGACTGACTTACGAGCTTGGTTACAGAACGAATTAACCTCATATCTCAAGGGACCACTGTAATTTTTCCTAGAAGTCTGCCACCAACACCATGTATTTTATCAAGAGTAATATTTCATCTCCAAACATTTTTGTTGGGAAGAACAGGAAATTGGTCCTAATTTTAATTTTTTTCCTGGACAGATTTTATGAGTTTTTTTTCCCATTTGTATTTTTTTTGTTGTAAAATTTCTGATAGATAACAGAGACAAATGTTTGTGCTCAGTCCATAACATCATATTGGAATTTCCTCTATCTTTAACTGGTACCTTATTGGCTTGAAACTACTTTCTGATGTTTGTCTATGTTCTGTCCCTATCACCTGCCCTGGAGAACAGAGTAGGATCCTACACGCTGATGACATGGATTTATTGTATAAACTAAGTAGGAATGACTTACCTCAGTTCAGGTTCTACTACAGAATGGCTGCAGCAGCAACAAGAACAATCGCCTTAAAACCAGCTACAGCAAAGTCAAAAATCAGTCTTTTGAATGAATATCCTCTAAAAAATAATAAGCATATATCAACAACCTAATGTAGACAGGTCAATTTATTTAAGAATGGAAAAGTACATTTTTTTTCTTTTTTTTGTATTTTTTCTGAAGCTGGAAACGGGGAGAGACAGACAGACTCCCGCATGCGCCCAACCAGGATCCACCCGGCACGCCCACCAGGGGCAACGCTCTGCCCACCAGGGGGCGATGCTCTGCCCCTCTGGGGTGTCGCTCTGCTGCGACCAGAGCCACTTTAGGCCTGGGGCAGAGGCCAAGGAGCCATCCCCAGTGCCCGGGCCATCTTTGCTCCAATGGAGCCTCGGCTGCGGGAGGGGAAGAGAGAGACAGAGAGGAAGAAGGGGGGCGTGGAGAAGCAAATGGGCGCTTCTCCTATGTGCCCTGGCCGGGAATCGAACCCGGGTCCCCCGCACGCCAGGCCGATGCTCTACCGCTGAGCCAACTGGCCAGGGCCTGGAAAAGTACATTTTAAATCTAAATCAACTTGCAGGGATTGCCCAGAAATTACAATAACTAAAGTTAGCTACTTTGTTTTCAAATACTTATGACCATTTAAAGTGTTTTTCAAATTCCCTTTTGAAAATTTTGTTTTTATAATTTTTTTTTTTTTTTACAGGGACAGAGAGAGAGTCAGAGGTCAGAGAGAGGGATAGACAGACAGGAACGGAGAGAGATGAGAGGCATCAATCATAAGTTTTTTGTTGCGACACCTTAGTTGTTCATTAATTGTTTTCTCATATGTGCCTTGACCCAGGGCCTTCAGCAGACCAAGTAACCCCTTGCTCAAGCCAGCAACCTTGGGCCCAAGCTGGTGAGCTTTGCTCAAACCAGATGAGCCTGCGCTCAAGCTGGCGACCTTGGGGTCTCGAACCTGGGTCCTCCACATCCCAGTTCGATGCTCTATCCACTGCGCCATCGCCTGGTCAGGCTACTTTTGAAAATTTAACAGCTAAAATTATTTTAACTGTTTTTGAAGTAAAAATCAGGAGACCATTAACAATCGTACTCCAAAATGCTGGAATAAACCCAGAAACTAGTTGAGCCTTTGTTAATCTCCATGAAGTGATGGATGACGATCCACTCAGATATATATCTTAGAATGACTTAAATAAATATATCCCTGATTTTTTATAAAAGCCTTATATTTTTTCCATTGATAATACTACAATCTGTATATGGACCCTTAATAAACAATGTTTACTGTGTGCTTAATTGTGAGATATAATATTCTTGAATGGTTGCCTAAAATAATGTGTGATTTATATACTTCCTGGTACACTAGATTTTCTCTTGCATCCAGTCATAGCATCAACAAAGTATACATATTATCAGCACATTGCTTGGCTGCTTAAAAATTATTCCTTCTCTATTATAAGTTCCTATTATCTAGTTATTTTTGAAGAATAAAATACATTCTATTTATCATAGTGTTTACTGAGAATTTGCATACCACATCACTTTGCACTTTATTGGGAAAGGCTCATGCTAGAAATACTTTCAAGTATGACATTGTCCATTGGCCTTCTCCTAAGAACATGGTTTGTGTTTGGCCCATGGACACTATGATTTTGTTAATTGACTTATGTTTCTCTGTTTTGTTGAAGGTAAGCTTAGACCCAGATAGCACCATTTACTTGAATTAAAATGTGAATGGTGCCCCTAAGGAGAAGCAGTGCAAAACTTATATAACTACATGTGAGTATAGTGGGTTGGGGATGGGATAGGAGGGAGTATGACATCCATAAAGCCTTATTATGCACTACAAGGACACTAAAATCACTTTGTTATAATGGTTTGTTCTTTATAACATTATGTGACTTAGTAAAATTTTACCTACATTACTATACTTAGTCCATAGGACAAAAATCACATCTATATTTACAATAGCCAAGATCTAGAAACAGCCCAAATATCCATCAGTATAGTAGTGGGTAAAAAAGTTGTGGTACATTTACACAATGAAATACTACACGGCCATAAAAAAGAAGGAAATCTTATCTTTGCAATAGCATGGATGGACCTGGAGATCATATATGCTAAGTGAAATAAACCAGTCAGAGAAAGATAAATACCATATAATCTCACTTATATATCTAATCTAATGAACACAATACACTAAGGAACAAAATAAAAACAGAGGCATGGACACAGGGAACAGATAGTCAGCTTTCAGAGAAACGGAGAAGAAGGGACTAGATCAAAGAAGGTGAAGAGACTAGCCATAAAACATAGATACACATGACAGATTGGCAATAGCCAGAGGGAAGGGGAGGTTAAGGTAGGGGAGGAGGACAATTGGAGGGAATGGGAGTGGAAAGAGACTTCGCTTGGGTTGGGTGGGGTATGATGCAGGGTGTATTGAGTTGTGCACTTAAAAATGTATAGTTTGGCAAGCCATGTCAACCCAATAAATTTAAAAATAATAATAAATAAAAGTACATGATTTTGATTATATACCATCATCTAATCTGGGTGAAGCTATAAACTATGAAAAAGTTTTTGAACTTTAAAACCCTTGAGGCAAGTGCTTATACAGAGTCAAGCACTCTAAGCTTATACCATAAAAATAAGTCCCATATGAACCTTGTACAGGTAGGCATTAATTCTAACACATATTTTATTGTCTTTTATGTAGCCACCTATCTTTAAATTAATCTCAGTACTCCAGCATTGGCTCGAGACCTGGTTGCTGGGTGAATCCAGGTCAGGGTGCATGCAGGAGTCTGCCTCACTATCTTCCCTCCTTTCACCAAAAAAGTGGGAGACCCCTGTGCTCTGTTGGGAACCATCTTATGACTCTGTGATGCCACTTCTGGGAATATATCTGAAGAAACCTGAAACCCTAATTTGAAAGAATCTTTGCACCCTTATGCTCATCACATTGTGATTTACAACAGCAACAATTTAGAAGCAGTCCTAATGCCCATCAATGATGAGTGCATAAAAAACTGTGGTACATTTCCACAATGCAATACTTTGCCATAAAAAAAAAAAGGAAATCTTAATCTTTGCTCCAGCATGGATAGACCTGGAGAATATTATGCTAAGTGAAATAACCCAGTCAGAGAAAGACAAATGCCATAAGATTTGACTCATATGTGGAATCTAATAAACAAAATAAACAAAATAGAAACAGACTCATAGATACAGAAAACAGAGAGCTGTCAGAGGGGAGGGGAGGTGCAGGGCTGTGTGAAAACAATAAAGGGATTAAGCAAAAAACAACAACAAAGAACACAAAGCTCATAGGCACAGACCACAGTGTGGTGATGACCAGAGGGGAAGGGAGTTGAAGTGAGAGAGGAGAGGGTGAAAGGGAGATGAATGCTGATAGAAAGAGACTGGACTTGGGATGGTGAACACATAATATAATATACATATAATGTATTATAGAGCTGTACACTCGAAACCTATATAATTTTATTAAACAATGTCACCCCCAATAAATTCAATGAAAATTTTAAAAAATAAAGTAAATAAAAATATAAACCAGAACTAAAGATTTGGGCCCAATGAGCTGCAAAGTAACCATTTTATATAAAAGGAAGACCAGAGAAGGGGAAGAAGGCCATGAAGCCCTCAGCACAAATCCAGAGAGAACTAAAGTGACAACTAGAGCTTTGGTTTCTGTCACTGCTGAAGATCCCAGTAGACAAGTAAAAAGATTGGACTTACACTATTCAAAAAAGCTTGGCATGCCTGGGACCAAGGGGTAGTCTGATCAAATGCAGACAGGGGCATAGTCCTATGAACATCTCAGACTGATTGGGATAAATAAGTCTATGAGGAGTTTATCTGGACAGTCATTTGATGTTTTTATTTATATATTTTTATTTATTTATTTATGATCTTTTTAGATAAGCAACCAATAAAGGTATTCTTTTGGGTTTCCCACCAGTGATAATTTATTATAAGCTACCTTAACACTATATCAAACATAAATAAAAGATTCTTTCTGAAAAAGTAAGATATTTAAGGGGTGAGACTTTAAATTTAATTTGTTTCAATCCTCTCTTTTTTCTTCTGAAGTATCAGAGAAGCAAAAGGGCAAAGTGATCTACCCAGCAGCAAGAGAGTTAGTGGAAGAACAGAGTCAGGACTCTCTTCAATTTACCCTGCTGACCTTAAAACCAACGTCTATAGCAGGGGTCCCCAAACTACAGCCCGCGGGCCGCATGCGGCCCCCTGAGGCCATTTATCCGGCCCCCGCTGCACTTCCGGAAGGGGCACCTCTTTTTTTTTTCCTTTTCTGCATTTTTCTGAAGCTGGAAACGGGGAGGCAGTCAGACAGACTCCCACATGTGCCCGACCCGGATCCACCTGGTATGCCCACTAGGGGGTGATGCTCTGCCCATCTGGGGCATCGCTCTGTCGCGACCAAAGCCATTCTAGCACCTGAGGCAGAGGCCACGGAGCCATCCTCAGTGCCCGGGCCATCTTTTGCTCCAATGGAGCCATGGCTGCGGGAGGGGAAGAGAGAGACAAAGAGGAAGGAGAGGAGGAGGGGTAGAGAAGCAGATGGGCGCTTCTCCTGTGTGCCCTGGCCGGAAATCAAACCAGGGACTTCCACAAACCAGGCTGATGCTCTACCACTGAGCCAACCGACCAGGGCCAAGGGGCACCTCTTTCATTGGTGGTCAGTGAGAGGAGCATAGTTCCCATTGAAATACTGGTCAGTTTGTTGATTTAAATTTACTTGTTCTTTATTTTAAATATTGTATTTGTTCCTGTTTTGTTTTTTACTTTAAAATAAGATATGTGCAGTATGCATAGGGATTTGTTCATAGTTTTTTTTATAGTCCGGCCCTCCAACGGTCTGAGAGACAGTGAACTGGCCCCCTGTGTACAAAGTTTGAGGACCCCTGGTCTATAGTATTGCCGATTTGCAACCTCCATGGCGGATTCCCAGGTGTAATCTTACTGGCACTTATCCTCAGAGAGCAGAGAAAGACCAAAGAAAAGGGCAGATTAAAAAGAAAAATACACAGATACAAAAATAAGACTGACAGCTGTTAGAGGGAAGAGAAAAGGAGAAAGGGTAGAAAAAGTAAAGAAATTAAGCACAAAAAAGACTTCAAAAAAAAGAGAAAAGACCATTTGATATCTTGCTCCCCAGCATTTGGCATTAGTCTGGCTCAAATAAACTCATAAAAATTAGAACACAGAAAATAAAAAAGAAAGCTAACCACTCCAGGTTTAATAAGCAAGGAAACTTATTTAAGAAGCTTGCCCTGCTACCTGATTGCCAAATCTTAAAAGTTTAGTTTGTTACAGCACCCAGGGTTCAGTCACATACCCAGTTCAAACAGTCTCATCACAGCATTATTACCTCAAGGCTGTAGCCATGGGCAACTTCTAGCTCCAGGAAGGCAAGCTACACACACTCTCCGAGCTCAGGAGAGAGAACAGGGAGCCTGCGATTGCCTGCGCCCAGCTCTCAGGTCAAGCCAGCAATCATGCCTTCTTTATGACTCACCAACAATTACTCAGCCTCTTCTTTCTGAAATTGTGTACAGGCTGAAGTGTAGTTCAGATAACATTTAACCAAATACTCTGACTTACGTCTTAATAAATAGTCTAGACTTTTACACATCCAAATGAGGGCCTGCTTTCTTCAGCCTTTCTAAATTGACCCTTACAACAGATTTGACCTGCCTGGTTCTCTGCCTCTGAACTTCTGCAGTTCCCAATTATAATATGCATGTGACTCAGTCCTAATCAGAAAGAATAAATGCAACCATGCTATGTTACTCTTGTAAAACTAAACCTAAATGCGGAGGTTAAGGTCACAGGGTTATCAACTCATTCATTCAACAAATGTTTATTTTAGCACCTATTATAAATGTTCTTTGGGTTTGTTTCCCAATATTCTTTTTCCTCTAACAGCAAAGGAATTTTTAGAAATTAACTTTTTCCTACCTAATTCAATCTGGATAGATTTTAATTAGTAACCTTTCCTCTTATTTTCATCTTAACAGTCAAAAAGTCCGAGAGTGGTTGGAGCTGCTTTCTGACCAGCAGCAGCTTTTGATCTTTGGCTAGAGGACCTTTGGTCTCCATCAGCTCCCAGAGCTCCTCTAATCCGTAACACAAGTTTTGCTTCTGTTTATATTAGCCATAATTGTTTTATCTTGTTTGGAACTAAAGAATTTAGCTGTTAAACTACCTCTCACCACATTGTGGTATTTAATACTATGTTAGATGCTAAATACTAGTAATAGCAAAATATATATAAAATAATTAAAAAGCAGAGCCCCATTCTTTCAAGAACTTCCTGTACAGCTGAAAAGGTAAGACATGCATATAAGAAGCAAATACATAGGTCATTTATTACCAAACTGAAGACAGGACCATATTATCGAAGGCAACTTAATAAAGAGAGAAAATGAGCCTGACCTGTGGTGGCACAGTTGGAACGCTAAGGTCACGGGTTTGAAACCCTGGGCTTGTCCTGTCAAGGCCCATGCAACAAGAAGCAATGAACAACTAAAGTGAAGCAACTATGAGTTGAAACTTCTTGCGCCAACCCCTCTCTTCTCTCTGTAAAATCAATAAGTAAAATCTTTAAAGGAGGGAGAGAAAGAAAAAATGAGAAAATGAAATGCTCACAAGAAGGTGGTAGAAGAAGCCAGCAAAGAAGAAGCCAGAAAAATAAACAGAAATGAGAGGGGAAAGAATCAGACATTTGAACTGGATTTTAAGACAAATCCTTAATTTCTCTGGTCCTCAGTTTCCTCCCCTGCAGAATGGGGGTAATGATGATACCACCTCATAAAGTGTGGTGATGACAAGATGAGTTATTATATGTAAAACACTTGAAAATATTTGGTCTAGATTAATGAAGGATACAGCATTGCAGTTTCAAGAAGAATATGATTTACAGCCCAAATCTCCAAGAAGTTTAAGCCAAGAACATTCCCTAGATTTAGTTATTTAATCATTGCTAACTATCAGGAAAACAGTTTTGAAATAGAAGTAAGATTACAACAGTTTAAAAAGAGAATGTGAGTGGTGAAAACATGGAAAATGTGGGCTTTTGATTCAAAAGTTTGGCAGTGAATTGAAAGAGAAAGCCAATAGAGTCCTCCCTCGCCATATTGCAGTTCATTTTTCCTGGTCTCACTATATCGCAGATTTGTAAGTTGTATATATCTAATTTTGTATCGTGAATTTTTTGCTATAGCATGGGATTTTGCAGTACATAGGTATTTTTATATATTTGTTATTTTAATTATTTTTATGTAAAATAAGCAAAATAAGTGTGGGAAAGGTTTATAAGAGTATAGGGAGGGTTTATAAAGCCTTAAAATATATATAAATAATAAAATAAATATAATGTCGCTACTTTGTGGATTTTTGCCTATCACAGGGGGTTCTGGAACCTATCCCCCACAATAGATGAGGGACCACTGTATGTTATAAAGAGCAGGCAGACAGCACAACATTTAGAAGGCACAGGAGAAGGGGCAGTAAGAAGGGAGAGGCAACGATAAGAATGAGATGAGTCTGAATGAAAGATTTTGATGAGAGTCAATATGAAGATTCAGAACATACAGTAGTTTATCTTAAGAAAAAGAAGCCTTCCCTTGAATATGGAGGAATAGACAAAAGTAAATTCATAGAGAAAACGCTACATTAAAGTGAAGAGTAAAATCCATAATGAAATTCAGGATCAGTGAACATAACCTTATCAGGAAAGTAAGAGTGACCAAATAAGGTGAAGAGGATGAAGGTATGGAAAGCTGGAATATGCTAGGAAATGACAAATCTTGGTGTACCTTATTGAGACATTATCATCTCAAAAAATTTCAATAGGGCCTGACCAGGCAGTGGTGCAGTGGATACAGCGTTGGACTGGGATGCAGAGGACCCAGGTTCGAGACCCCGAGGTCATCAGCTTGAGTGCAGGCTCATCTGGTTTGAGCAAAGCTCACCAGCTTGAGCCCAACGTCACTGGCTCGAGCAAGGGGTTACTTGATCTGCTGTAGCCCCCAGTCAAGGCACATATAAGAAAGCAATCAATGAACAACTAAGGTGTTGCAACGAAAAACTGATGATTGATGCTTCTTATCTCTCTCCGTTCCTGTCTGTCTGTCCCTATCTATCCCTCTCTCTGACTCTCTGTCTCTGTAAAAAAAAAAAAAAATTTAGTAGGAAAATTATAGCAAAATGATCCCTAAAAATTGAAAAAGTAAATTGTTTTCTTTCTTTTTTCTTTTTCTTTTTCTTTTTTTTTATTAAGTGAGAGGTGGGGAGGCAGAAAAACAGACTCCTGCATATGCCTGACTGGGATCCACCCAGCAAGCCCACTAGGGGGCAATGCTTTGCCCATCTGCGGCCGCTGCTTCATTGCTCAGCAACCAAGCTATGTATTTTAGTGCTTGAGGCTAGGCATGGAGCCATCTTCAGTGCCTGGGGCCAACTTTGCAGGAATCATTGAGCCATGGCTGTGAGAGGCAGAGAGAGAGAGAGAGAGAGAGAAGGTGGAGAGGTGGAGAAGCAGATAGTTGCTTCTCTTGTGTGCCCTGATTGGGAATTGAACCTGGACTTCCACACACCAGGCTGGCTGGTGCTCTACCACTGAGCCAACCACCCAGGGTATATTAAAAGAGTAAATTAAAAATTATTTTAAACGGCCTGTCGGCTGAATGTTCAAAACAAAAATCATAATTTATGAAGAGAGAAATGGTCATGGGAAGGACTAAGATTGGATAAGAAAGACTGCAGGGTAGATTTCTGCACACACTAGAGGGGAAGAAAAAAAGAGCCTCAAATGCCCCATACATGTATTTGATATTATAAATTTATATCAAGATAACAAATAAGACTTTATATCTTGAATATGTAATAAAATCTCCAGGGAGTAAGGGGCTTTTGTGTGATACGTAAATTACAAGAAAAAGAGTCACCATTTCCAGAAAGAGAATGAAATCTCTTTAGTTTCACAGTGATTCTTTTATACTCCCTAGATAATTATTACACTGCTTTAATTTGACACCTTGAAATGACACAATGAGGCTCTTCTGGAAATTGGATTGCCAAAGGAGGCTGCCAAAGGATGAAATCTAAATTATTTTTACCAATGACTCTCTCCAGGATTCCCCAGCTTAACAGAAATGCTGTAAGCTTCTCATCCTTATTTTACAAATGAGGAAAGACAGGATCACAGAGATCGCCTAACCAGTAAGTGGTAAACTGAGTTCTGCCTATCAGTATTTCTGCTATAATCTTACTCTTTCACAGAAACCAGTTCTCAATTCATGTCAACAGTGTAAAGAAAAATTTTGGCAAATGTGTATAGTAAAAGTTAGGCACAGTTCTTTTCAAACCATATTTCAGAAAGTGACTCCTTGGGAAGCCCCACCAGAGGTCACAGTTTGATCTCTTCTATCCAGGTGTCTGCAAATCAGTAAGGCAGCTCCTCATATTAAAGTTAACTGCAACAACACATGGATGGACTTTGAGAATATTATATTGAGTGAAACAAGTAAATCAGAAAAAGCTAAGAACTACATGATTTCACACATAGGTGGAATATAACACTGAGACTCATGGACACAGATAAAAGTGAAGTAAGTGGTTACAAGAGAGAGGGAAGCGAGGCGGAGAGGAATAACGGAGCTACAAAAAATTAACTATAAAGTAGAAATGCTGCTGGCATCAATGGAGTTCAAAAAAACACAATATAATGAATCATCTAGTATAAACTAGAATGTATTGTAAAGTACCCAATCCACAATTCCACAGGTTTTAGTAGAGGCACGTAGTCCAAATAAGTTTTTGAAAAGTTTTATTAAAAGAGGAAATTTATTAAATATGCTGACCGCATATGGCTGACACAGGGCAACAGACCCTAAAAATAATTGTGCAGACCTTAAAAATAGTTCAGGGGCTGTTTATATACTCCTAATTATACATGGGAGGGGAAAAAACCTGACATCACGTTATAAGTTTATACCTTTTGTTTAGAAGTACATACATTAACTACATGCTTTCAGGAGGGGAGGGGTAGTTTCCATAAGAACAAATGCCTGTAAATGGTTCATTAGTATAAAAAAATATTTTAATTTAATCTTTTTCTTCCTGTACCTGGCTAGCTACTCACCCTTCCCCCATAGGTATGGGGGAAGGTCAGAGAATCCAAGTCTCCTTCCTCTTCTGCATTTACAACACAATGCCATCGGCCATATTGGTTTTATGCTAATCACACAAGTCAGAGAGGTTATCCACAAAACCTCTCTGTGGGCCCAGCCCAAATCAATAAAATGTTCTTTAAACTTCCTAAAATATCAATATTAATTCTGTAGCTTTTGGCACCTTACAACAAATGTATAATAATATCAGACCTTTCAAGTCAGTTGATATGATGAATTATTTAACATATTGTAAAGCCAGAAGCCAGGGCCACCACCATCACAGCAGCCCGGCCCATGCAGGTTCGCATTGGATTCTGACAGTCGGTAAAGAAACAACGGAGCCAAAAACTGATGGGCCATAGTCTTTAATTCTAGCTTGCACCCGGTGGGCAAGTAAAAATACACACTGAGCTCCAAAACCCACTCACATTCAGTGCTCACAAAGCTACTGACTTATCCGAGTTTCCTAGAATCAAAGGTTTCTAGCTCACCAGCCTTATTCTCCTCAGTTCCCCATCTCCTTCCTTATCCCAGATACAAACTCTACACAAACTGGCATCTCACTCAGCACTCCGCCATCTTGGCTGCTTCTCCTGGCCACATGGCCTCTTTCTGCTCTCTGCTCTGCTCCCTCTCCTCTCTCATGCTAATCATCCCAGGAACCAAGAGCGCAAGCTCTCGTTCTGCCCCCATTTTATATTGTAGCTTCACAACCTCTAATCCAATATACAAAATAGGGAAGTCTCTAATACAAAGTCACTTCTCTGAGGCATGATTGGATTGTACCACCCCACATCAAAAAGGGTGGGAAAGGCTTAATCCCAAAACCGAACCCCAGGCTACAAGGATTCTCAACACACATTAATATCACCTGGGCGATGGCCTCACGTGGGCAGCGCCATTTTTAACAAAGTGAGCATAATACATTTTATCTGCCCAACACATATGTAAGATATATAGTAAAAATATCCTGATTATTTAGGAAAGATAGTACTATTATTATCTAAAATAAAAGTATATTTTAGGAAAATTGCGCATATAAACACTTCAGAATGTTAAGAATTATGAAAGCCCTACCTATAGGTAGGTATTTCTTAAGTGTGATATCAATGAGACTAATTGTAAACTTTAAAATAGTTGTAAAAAAATACAATATGCAAAAGAAAGTAATAAACTGAGTAAAATGTAGCAAATTGGTAGCAAAAGGATTGCTATTCTTATGTATATGAAGCAAATCCCAGGTAAGGTAAAGCTGTGAGTCACGTTTCACACAAACACACAATCTTCCTTATCCAAACACAGCAATAATTGATCAAATATTTTTAAATATAATAAAAATTCATAACCTTAAAAATTTCTATAAAAGAAAATGCCACTGTAGTTTAGAAACAAGACCAAATACCAAAGCAGTGAGTAAGGCTGAAGTCTACAGGCCTCTGGAAGCAGGGCAAGACTGTTGAAATGGCATTCCTGTGGGAAATGAAAAAAAGTCACCACATAGGCTAAGGGCCAGCATTCGGCTCAGTTCTCGGTCATTAGAAACAGGTAGTACAAAAAAGAGACTTTAATACCAAATAAAACATTTAAGAAAGTTATTACCATCACATACGCTACTGCTTTTGCAAAGCCTTTTAATGAAGGAACTAGGGAAACGCAGAGACCCCTTTCAGCCTGGAACTAAATAAAACTAGTCTTACTCTAAAAGGGGACAGGAGGTTCAAGCCTTGACTCTGACCTGGTTTGTGAATGAAAGCTTCACTAAAATATTCAACTATGAAGAAAAAGGTGAAAGAATAATGTCCTAGTCAAGATGAGTCTTTCATTGTACATGAGGTAAAATCATAAAGACATATAAAAAATAAATTAGTATATTAATAGATCCCAAGTAAAAAACAGAAAAATTTGAAAATGACTTTAAAATAAGTATTTCTGGTTCTTGGAGAGAAAAAAAATAAAGAAAAAAAAGGGAAAATATAAGAAATGAACTAATATGAAATCTGAAAATTGATATTAGATATACTTATCAATTAAAAATAGAATGTACGGGACAAATATTGAATAAAATTCAAAGAGAGAATCATCAAAATGGAATACAATAATAAGGAATTCACTAAGAAACATAACAGAGATAAATTGTTATGAAAAAGCACTTAAAATATTTAAATAAAAAATATGTTGAACATCACTTTCATGTTAAACATATTTTTAACAATCATTCCAAAAGCAGAGAATAGAGAGAATGACAAAGTAATAATATTCCAAAAAGATATGAATATTCACATTAAAATTCATAATAAGAAACCACAAAAACTATTAAAACATAAACAAAGTTTACCGAGAAATGACTTATGTCACCAGCAACAAAAGAATATAGGAGGAAATTAGTCATTTTTATTCAAAATGATGAGTTTAGAAAACCTGTCAACCTCAAGTTTTTTATCTAAAAAAATACTATTTTAAGTCAATAAAAATATACTTTAAGGCATCTCATCTGAGTTTATTGTCAACAAAATTTGCTAAAAGAATTATTAATGGGAATCCACTACAAGAATGGTTTTTGTAGCATTGTTTATAGGAGTAAAGATTAAAGCAAGCTAAGATATCGTTCAACAAAAAAAAGGTTAATAAATTTTGTTGTATTTATGAACATGCTATTCAACATTGTAGCCATGAAAATGAATGAGCTATAATTATAGAATCCACTATAACTACAGATTCTCAGAAACTGCCAAGTGAAGACAAACAGCCTCCTAAGGTTAGATAGGATTTTATTTCATTTTTACAAAAATCAAAGGCAAACAAATCTTTAGAGATGTAAAAAAAATCTGAATTCAGAATTTTTTTAGATTTTATTTTACTCTATCTTTTATAGCTATCTTGCTCATACAAATTATTCAATTAATGTATATCACTATTACTCAATTTAGTTATCATGGAATTGATAACAACCTTTTTTACTCATTTCACATAACAATTACATAGTGACAAAACTAATAATTATGTTCAAACACAACTGATGATTCATCAGAATCATCAAAACAAAATCCAGCCAAAGGGTGAAGAATTAGTTGTCTGCTGGCCACCCTTCTCGGCCACACCATAGCAACCAATATTTGCTGAGTAGCAGAAGTAGGAAGCACAAATAATCTCACTCAATAGATCTTCAGTTAAGAAGAAGTCAATTAACAGATATCCTACTTGAACCTAAAATGTTAACCGTTGTTTCTAACGACAGTACTTTCATTTGCTAGATTTTCCTTTTGCACAGTTGTATTTCCTAAGTTTGTTTAGGTGATGATGTATGAATTGAACATGAAATGCTTCTGCCAAAACTACCATTTGTGGACTTACAGAATGCCTTTGCTGTATCTGCTGTCATGATATTCTGCACAGCACTGCTTCTGATCTAGGAACTCACTTCTCTGTAAAAAAAAAAAAAAATGTGGCTATGTGCCCATTCTCATAGAATTCAGTTGTCTAACCATTTCCTCCACCATTCTGAAATGACTGGCTTGATAAGACAGTATAAAAGTTTTTGAAGACTCAGTTATAGCAGCAGTTAGGTGATATTAACTTGCAGATCAGGGCTAAGGTTCTTCAGAAGGCTATATATACTCTTAATCAGGTTCCAATACATGATGCTATTCCTCCCATAGTCAGGATTCATGGGTCCAAGAATTAAGAGATGGAAATAGAAGTGGCACTGTTTCTCCTAGAGACCACAAGCAAAATGTTTTCTTCCTGTTCCTGTAATCTGGTGCTCTGCTTGCCCAGAGGTCTTAATTCCAGAGAGAGGAATACTTCGACTAGGATACACAATAATAATTCCATGGAACTGGAAGTTAGGACTATCACCTGGTCACTTTGGACTTCTACGTTTCTGAATTAACTAGCAACGAGGTGAGCTTTTGTGCTGGCTGGGGTGATTAATCCTGACCACCAACGAGAATTTGGACACTACCCACAGTTAAGGAAAGGAAGAACATATCTGGATGCAAGAAATCTCTTAAGATGTCATATAGTGCATCATGATGCCTCCTCTGATTCCTAAATCATTCTATCAGAGCCAGCCCAACTCTAGAGCCAAATTTGGAATCACTGACCACTCAACAAGTAGTTTTATACAAAAATTCTCTGATCCAGAAATTAGAGATTTTACAGAACTACAGGATTACTTGCAAATAGCCAGGAGCATTCTCAATGTCACTGACCTAAAATCAACCAAATTTGCTTATTGTCCTTTGTGCCCCTTGTTGGTGAGCTGGTGGAGTCTTAACAGGGATCTCCTAGATCATTACAGCAGTGGCTCAACCTTGATGGCACATTAAAGTCATCTGGGATGTTTTTTAAAAATACCACATCTAAAGCCCAATGTTAGAAATTCCAGTTTAACTGGACTATGGTGGGGCCTGCGCAGCTGTATACTTTTAAGGTTTCTTGAGTGATTCTAATACATTGCCTGAATGGAGAGTTATATCTTAGAGCATTCCCTTATATTGACACAAATATTGTGAACATTCTTACCAGCTCTTAATGTCAGAGCAGACACAAAAGGCACCTTAAGATAGAATAAACACACTAACTCTGCCTAGATCCAAAAATGCAAGCCTGGGAGGTAAGAACAGTAAAGCCTTCCATTCTCTGGACAGAAGACTCTTAACCTCAAGGCTACTGAGTAACACTTGAGGCACAGTCAGTGGCCATCTCTATATTTTCTGTTCTCTCCTTTCTGGAACTCCATCAGCCTTCCACAGCACATTCCGATTTTTCCTTTTTTTCTTCTTATTTTTATTTTATTTTAGCAAGCAAGAGAGAGAGAGAGAGAAAGATAGACAGACAGGAACAGACGGGAAGAAAGACAGATGAGAAACATCAATTAATCGTTGCTGCACCTTAGCTGTACATTGATTGCTTTCTCATGGATGCTTTGGGCATGCCAGCAATCTTGGGCTCAAGCCAGCAACCTTGGGCTTCAAGCCATTGTGACCATGAGGTCATGTCTATGGTCCCACACTCAAGCCAGTGACCCCACACTCAAGCTGGTGAGCCTGCACTCAAGCCAGATGAACCTGCGCTCAAGCTGGTGATGACCTCAGGTTTTCGAACCCGGGTCCTCTGTCTCCCAGGCCAACACTCTATTCACTGTGCCACTGCCTGGTTAGGAAAATTCTGTTTTTCTTAACAGAGTCAGGAAGGCAGTAGAGACTTTATGTGATCTTGTAGTCTCCATTTTAAGGAACTGAATATTGCCTCAGGTCCCAAGAACTAACAAAGATAGAGATTCTGGGGAAATGACTGGGATGTAAGGTTAAGAAGCAGGAGCAGAGAGGGGGGATAGAGAGGTGGTGTTTTGATGTTTATATGCCATTTAAACATATTTATTTATTTTTGAATAGGTTTATACTTTCAAATAGTAGTAGCCTCAAAATACACATAGGGGTATACAGTGGCAGGTGGGTATTTCTCTTTCCCACTCACTCCAGTTACCCTATTTTCTGTTCCCTCTGGAAGAGTCACTACTAATACTAGTTTATTGTGTACCCTCCAGATACTCTGTATTATAGCAAATGAAAGTTCAGAAAATTTTTAATTTTAATGTTATGATTAAGAAAATATACAAAATAATATAATTATTTAATATGCTTATATAAAGAAGTGACATTCCAAATTTGTGAGTAAATTAGATTATTTAATGAAGAGTATGAAGTTAACTGGATAGCAAACTGGAAAAATAAGCTGATGTTAACCCAAAAAACGTTTAAACTACAAGTACAAAAGTGTTAGAAAATAATGGGTAAGTTTGTATGTATATTTGTTTATATATATATATATGATTGTATACATGTATGCAATCTTTTTTTTAATAATATCCATTGCTTTTATTGGTTAGTTTTTTTCTTTTTTTTATTAATTTTATTGAGGTGACATTGATAAATCAGGGTACATATGTTGAGAGAAAACATCTCTAGATTATTTTGACATTTGATTATGCTGCATTCCCATCACCCAAAGTTCAATTGTCTTCCGTCACCTTCTAACTGGTTTTCTTTGTGCCCCTCCCCTCCCCCACCGCCTCCCTCTCCTCCCCCCCCATAACCACCACACTCTTATCCATGTCCCTGAGTCTCATTTTGATGTCTCACCTATGTATGGGATCATATAGTTCTTTAGTTTTTTCTGATTTACTTCTTTCGCTCAGTATAATGTTATCAAGTTCCATCCATGTTGTTGTAAAGGATCCGATATCATCATTTCTTATGGTTGAGTAGTATTCCATAGTATATATATACCAAAGCATTTTAATCCACTCATCCACTGGCAGACACTTGGGCTGTTTCCAGATCTTCGCTATTGTGAACAATGCTGCCATGAACATGGGGGTGCATTTCTTCTTTTGAAACAGTGCTATGGTGTTCTTGGGGTATATTCCTAAAAGTGGAATACCTGGGTCAAAAGGCAGTTCGATTTTCTGTTTTTTGAGGAATCTCCATGCTGTTTTTCACAGTGGCTGCACCAGTCTGCATTCCCACCAGCAGTGCAGGAGGGTTCCCTTTACTCCACATCCTCGCCAGCACTTATTCTGTGTTGTTTTGTTGGTGAGCGCCATTCTGACTGGTGTGAGGTGATATCTCATTGTGGTTTTAATTTGCATTTCTCTAATAATTAGTGATGTTGAACATTTTTTCATATGCCTATTGGCCATCTGTATGTCCTCTTTGAAGAAGTGTCTATTCATTTCTTTTGCCCATTTTTTGATTGGATTGTTTGTCTTCTTGATATTGAGTTTTACAAGTTCTTGATAAATTTTGGTTATTAACCCCTTATCAGACGTATTGTCAAATATGTTCTCAGATTGTATAGTTTGTCTTTTTATTCTGTTCTTATTGTCTTTAGCTGTGCAAAAGCTTTTTAGTTTGATATAGTCTCAACTGTTTATCCTGTCTTTTATTTCACTTGCCTATGGAGATAAATCGGCAAATATATTGCTGCGAGAGATGTCAGAGAGCTTACTGCCTATGTTTTCTTCTAAGATGCTTATGGTTTCACGGCTTACATTTAAGTATTTTGTCCATTTTGAGTTTATTTTGTGAATGGTATAAGTTGGTGGTCTAGTTTCATTTTTTTGCAGGTAGCTGTCCAATTTTCCCAACACCATTTGTTGAAGAGGCTGTCTTTACTACATTATATGCTCTTACCTCCTTTGTCAAATATCAGTTGTTCATAAAGGTGTGGGTTTATTTCTGGGTTCTCTGTTCTGTTCCATTGATCTATATGCCTATTCTCATGCCAGTACCAGGCTGCTGTGAGTACAATGGCCTTGTAGTATAACTAGATATCCGGAAGTGTGATACTTCCCACTTTATTCTTCCTTTTCAAGATTGCTGAGGCTATTCGTGTTCTCCTTAGGTTCCATATAAATTTTTGGAATATGTGTTCTATATCTTTGAAGTATGTCATTAGTATTTTAATTGGTATTGCATTGAATTTATGAATTGCTTTTGGTAATATAGATATTTTAATGATGTTTATCCTTATAAATTTTTGGAATATGTGTTCTATATCTTTGAAGTATGTCATTAGTATTTTAATTGGTATTGCATTGAATTTATGAATTGCTTTTGGTAATATAGATATTTTAATGATGTTTATCCTTATAATTTTTCAAGTACAAGTCCTTAATCTCCCTGGTTAAATTTATTCCTAGGTACTTTATTTTTTTTTGGTTGCAATGGTGAAGGGGATTGCTTCCTTAATTTCTCTTTCTGACAGTTCATTGTTAGTGTATAAAAATGCCTCTGATTTCTGAGTATTAATTTTATATCCTGCCACCTTGCTGAATTCATTTATCAGGTCCAGTAGTTTTTTGACTGAGACTTCAGGGTTTTCTATATACAATATCATATCATCTGCAAATAATGATAGTTTTACTTCTCCTTTTCCAATTTGGATGCTTTTTATTTCTTTTTCTTGTCTGATTGCTGTGGCTAGGACTTCCAGGACTATGTTGAATAAGAGTAGTGAAAGGGGGCAACCCTGCCTTGTTCCTGATCTTAAGGGGATTGCTTTTAATTTTTGCCCATTGAGTATGATATTGGCTGTGGGTTTGTCATAGATGGCCTTTATCATGTTGAGGTATGTTCCCTGTATTCCCACTTTGCTGAGAGTTTTGATAATGAATGGGTGCTGGATTTTATCAAATGCTTTTTCTGCATCTATTGAAATTATCATGTGGTTTTTCACCTTTCCTTTGTTTATGTGATGAATCACATTGATTGATTTGCAAATATGGTACCAGCCTTGCCTCCCCAGAATAAATCCCACTTGATCATGGTGTATGATTTTTTCATATATTGCTGGATCTGGTTTGCTAATATTTTGTTGAGGATTTTAGCATCTAAATTCATCAGGGATATTAGCCTATAATTTTTTTTCTTTGTGTTGTCTTTGCCTGGTTTTGAAATAAGGGTTATGCTCGCCTCATAAAAGAAACTTGGAAGTTTTCCCTCCTCTTGAATTTTTTGAAAAAGCTTGAGAAGGATAGGAGTTAGTTCTTCTTTGAATATTTGGTAGAATTCACTTGTGAAGCCATCAGGCCCAGGACTATTCTTTTTTGGGAGTTTCTTGATAACTGTTTTGATCTCATTTATTGTAATTGGTCTGTTTAGGTTTTCCGATTCTTCCAGATTAATTTTTGGAAGATTATATGTTTCAAGGAATTTGTCCATTTCATCTAGGTTGTCTAGTTTTTTGGCATACAGTTCTTCATAGTATTTTCTTACAATATTTTGTATTTCTGTTGTGTCAGTTGTTATTTCTCCACTCCTGTTTCTAACTTTATTTGAGTGCTCTCTCTTTTTTTCTTGGTGAATCTGGTTAAAGATTCATTGATCTTGTTTACCTTTTCAAAGAACCAGCTCCTGGTTTCATTGATCTTCTATATTGTTTCTTTAGCCTCTATGTCATTTATTTCCACTCTGGTCTTTATTATTTCCTTCCTTCTACTACCTCTGGGCCTTACTGGCTGTTCTTTTTCTAGTTCTTTTAGATTCAGGGTCAAGTTGTTTATTAGCACTTTTTGTAGCTTCTTAAGGAATGCCTTAATGCTATGAACTTCCCTCTCAGAACAGCTTTTACTGTGTCCTAAAAATTTTGAGTTGATGTATGATCATTATCATTTGTTTCTAGGAATTTTCTTATTTCTTCTTTGATCTTGTTGTTAACCCACTCATTATTTAATAACATGCTATTTAGTTTCCAAGTGTTTGAGTATTTTTCAATTTTTGTGTTGTGGTTGATTTCTAGTTTCATGCCATTGTGATCAGAGAAAGTGCTCAATATGATTTTAATCTTCTTAAATTTGTTGAGACTGCTTTTGTGCCCTAACAGTGGGCACTTGAAAAGAGTGTATATTCTGCTGCCTTAGGATGAAAGGTTTTGAAGATATCTGTTAAATCAAGTTGATCTAGTGTGTCCTTTAAGTCTGATGTTTCTTTGTGAATTTTCTTTCTTGAGGATCTATCTAGTGATGTTAGTGGGATATTGAAATCTCCTACTATTATATTATTGCTGTTGATCTTGCCCTTTATATTCATCAAAGTCTGCTTTATATATTTAAGTGCTCCTATATTAGGTGTGTAGATATTTATGATGGTTATATCTTCCTGTTGGATTGCTCCCTTTATCATTATATAATACCTTCTTTATCTCTTACTATAGTCTTTGTTTTAAAGTCCATTTTGTCTGATATAAGTATTGCTACCCCAGCTTATTTTCATTTCTATTTGTGTGAAATATTTTTTTTTCCATCCTTTTATCTTCAGTCTATATGCATCTTTTGTTTTAAGGTGTGTCTCTTGTAGACAGCATATGTATGGGTCCTGTTTTCTTATCCACACAGCTATCCTATATCTTGTGATTGGATAATTTAATGCATTTACATTTAAGATTATTATTGATATGTAGTTGTTTATTGCCATTTTATTCTTTAAAACTGTATTCCTCTTTTGCTATATTCTTTTTCCCCTTTGAGCTGTTTACAGCAGGCCCCTTAGCATTTCTTGCAGCATTGGTTTGGTTGTAGTGAATTTCTTGAGGTTTTGTTTTTTTTTTTTGTTTTTTTGTTTGTTTTTTTTTTGTCTGGAAAGCTTTTTATTTCTCCTTCAATTTTAAACGATAGCCTTGCTGGATAAAGTAGTCTTGGTTGTAGGCTCTTGTTCTGCATTACTTGGAATATTTTCTTATGGGGGCTCCTTTGTAGGTGATAGTCTTTTTTTGTCTAGCAGCTTTTAATATTTTCTCTTTATCACTTAGCTTTGGTATTTTAATTATGATGTGTCTTGGTGTAAATTTCTTTGGGTTTCTCAGTAATGGAGTTCTCTGTGCTTCTTGAACTTGTGAGATGTTTTCCTGCCTTAATTTAGGGAAGTTTTCAGCTATATGTTTGAACAAAGTCTCTATTCCTTGTTCTTTCTCTTCTTCAGGAACCCCTATGATGCAGATGTTATTTCTCTTCATGTTGTCACAGAGCTCTCTTAGAGTTTCCTCAGACATTTTGAGTCTCTTTTCTTTTTTCTGCTCTGCTTCCGTGCCTTCATTTATCTTGTCCTCCAACTCACTGATTCGATTCTCAGCTTCATCCATCCTGCTTTTAATTTCTTCAATTGTTTTCTTTATTTCTAATATTGTATTTGTCATTTCTGACTGATTCTTTTTTATTATGTCAATGTTTTTTTTTATATTTATTATCTCTTTACTTAGGTGTTCGTAATGACCATCTATTCTTGTTCTAAGATCTTTGAGCATCCTAACAATCATTATTTTAAACTCTGCATCTGGTAATTTGGTTATATCTGACTCGTTCAAGTCCTTTTCTGGGGATTTCTCTTGATTCATTTGTGTTGCATTTCTCTGCCTTCTCATTTTGTCTGTGTAAAAGAAGGTTTTGGCTTCTGAGGTCCACTGGGTGTGGCCTCTGTGTTTCCTTGGTGTGGTCTGTCTGCAGGCCTGCTACCCCCTCTGCTGCTGCTGCTACCTAGGGTGTTTGGGTATGGGGGTTGCTGATGCCAGCCCACTGGGGCTGTTGCTGTGGTTTCCGCCTTGCCTTCACAGGAGGGGCTGTGATCACATGCTTGGGAGTACAAGCCTTGGTGGCCTTGGCCTTTGCCCTGCTCCCATGGGTGGGGTGCCACGCCCGAGCTGTGAGCCTCAGCCCTAAGGTCAGGGGTAAGCACCTTTGCTCAGCCGTGGGTCTGCACTTGATTCCCAGCTTTCGGCCCGCCCTTGCAGGAGGAGCCCACTCGTGGGATGACTGCAAGCCTTGGTTCCACAGGCCGGATGAGGCTGTGTGCCCATGCTCAGTTGCGGGACTCCACTTGTTCTGGGCTTTCGCTCCACCCCCGCGGGAGGAGCCAGCTCCCACGTCAGGTGGCAGGCTTCGGTTCCACAGGCCGGGCAAGGCTATGCTCCTGTGCCCTTGCTCAAGGGCAGGTCTCCACCCCTTCTGGGGCTCCTACCCTCCACAGGCTGGATTTCAGGCAGCCCACAGCTGGGCTTGACCACTTTTGTGCATCCCCTCCACCCCAGCTGGGTGAGACTGAGCTCACACCTGGGCCTCAGTTGTGGCCAGCTGGCTTCTGCCCTTGCTGACAGAACTGCACTTCCATGTCCTCCCGCCACCTGCCCTCAGGCGAGCCCTCAGCCTTGTGGGTGGTGATGCTGCAGCTCAGACCCTAACACTCAATACTGTAGTCCTGAAAGCTCCTTTCTTCTAAGCGACTCTGCTCTAAGTACCGCAGGAGAGCTTGTTTGGCTGGTGTCCTGCTTCCCTTTGCTGGTATTGCTGTTTCCAGGGGAAGTATTCACTTCAGATTTGGGGAGTGACTCAGCCCAGGGGTTAGAGTAGCTGTCCCTCATAGTGTTTCTCCCTGTGCCTCCTAGATTACACTCTCTTCCCGCTGCTCTGTTCCTCTCCTCTCTCTCCATCCCCTGGAGCCCTGGTTGAGTGGTTGTGAGAGAGGTTTTCTGTGAAATCCCTTTAAGAAGAATCCTGGGTCTGAGAAATCAGTCTCTTTCTCACAAACAGTATCTTGACTTGTTTCCAGCTAAATATTTTCCATACGCCTCTTCTAGGCTCTGGGGCTGCAGGCTGGGGCTTTGTTCCTGGGGCTCAGGACCCTCCCCTCTCTGCTAAACTCACTTCCTACCATGAGAGTCTCTCCAGGCTACCATTCACTCCAGGGAGCTGGGCAGCCCCCTCAGCATTTCCGCTTTTCCTACCAGTCTCAGTGTGGCTTCTTCAGTGTTTCTTTGTTGAAGAGTCCTCTTATTTTAGTCCAAAGTTGGTTTTTCCAGATGATGGTTCTTAAAATTAAGTTGTAATCCACTTTGGTTCTGGGAGGTGAAAGTTGGTACATCCGCCTACTGCATCGCATCTTGTCCTCTCTGAGTATGCAATCTAAGCAAGACTTCCAGCTATTCTTTTAATTTATTAATTTACTTATTTGTTTATTGCTTTTAGAGAGAAAAGTTGAAGAAGAAGAGAAAGAGAGACATTGATTGGCTGTTCCACTTATTTATGCATTCATTGGTTGAGTCTTGTATGCGCTCTGACCGGGAATTGAATCTGCAAGGTTGGTATATTGGGATGATGCTCTAACCAACTGAGCTACCAGGGCAGGATGAGACTTCCAGCTTTTCTAACTCATGGAATAAAAAATTATTATATTTGACTATAAAAAAGTTTTAAACAATTTTTATAAATTAAATTTCATTAACAAATTCAAAAGACACATGGGAAATAAAAAATATTTTCAACTTTTTCAGTGGGAAGAAAGTTCAATTCAATAAGAAAATACAAACCACCAAACAGAAAATATATATTTAGGCATTCACAGAAAAAGAAGTAGCCAATATGCATATGAAAACCTCACTTACAATTAAACAAACAGGAGTTTTAAAAGTGAAATAGCAGTGTTATCGAAGGCCACAACCAACAGAGCAAAAAGGTAACCCAAGGAATGGACAAAAATATTTTTAAATCATATATTTAATAATATCCACAATGTGTGATGAACTCCTACAGCTCAACAGCAACAACAATACCAAAAAATAATAATAAATTAACCCCATTAAATAATGAGCAAAGTGCCATGGGCTGTAAGGTGGAGGAAATAGGGAGAGGTTGGTAAAAAAGTACTAACATCCAGCTATAGAAAAAGGTTTGAGAACCCAATGTAAAACATTGTGTCTACAGTTGATAATACTGGGTTGTATAATTGAAGTTTGCTAAGAGAATAAAACTTAAGTGTTCTTTAAAAATGTTCTAGCCAAAATAAAATAAAATAAAAATGGGCCAAGGACTTATACAGATATTTCTCTAAAGAAGATATACAAATGGCCACCAAGCTAATGAAAAGATGCCGAATATCATTCATCACTAAGGTAGTGCAAATCTAACCCACAATGAAATCAAAACTATACCCATTAACATCAGTGTTACGAAAGGAAGGAAGGGAGGGAAGGGAGGAAAAACAGGAAAGAAAGGAAAGGAAAAAGAAAAGGAATAAAGACAGCAAATAAGAAGTGTTGGCAAGGACATATGCTTATGCTTGTGTCCATCACACAGAGTGCCTGGTCCGTGGAAAAATAGCTTCTGCATCTCTCTCTATCTCTTCCCACTCTGAAGTTTCTGAAACACTTATTGAGCAAGTGAAGATGACAGTATCCTTTCAGATACAGAATCATATGAGCAAGCTGTGCAAGCAGCCTGGTGTTAATCATTCAGTATACTTGGGCTTTCTCATTCTTCTTCAGCTCACTTCCATGAGGCACTGGGGTAAATGATGGTAATTATGCAATTTGGTTACTTGAAAATGACTGTAATGCATACTAGACTAAGCCACTCTCCCCAATCCTTAGTCCCTTCCTTCCCCATTTCCCACTTTCACCAGCTACATACAAACAGAAGAATCAATGTGTTGTAATGAGTAAGTTTAAAAGCACAGCTCTGTCAGAATTCCTGAAAATGACTATCATAAAATTTGTGAAGATTATAAATGCAAGACATAAATTAGAGTAGAAAGAACTCCTGATAAGTTAGCCAGTATTCTTCCTCTTTTACTTCCTAGGAGTACTGCTTTGAACTACCCCAAGAAAAAATTTAAGGTGTTCTTCAAAGTGTCTTAAAATATACTAGTCAGGGTGGGCCATGAATTACCAGTGACAGCAATACTTCTACTGGGGTATAAATGGTTCTTGGCGAGGAAGTGGGGAGCAAAAAATCTTACTCTCTTTATTTAAAAAGCGCAGCTATACATCCAGCATATAAACAGAAATACACTATGCTTGTGGTATTAAAATTTTAGGAGGCAATTATCAAAAAAAAATGTTAAGTCTACTTTGAAAGGTGGTAATAAAAATAATGTAGACTAAATTGCTGTAACAAAAACCTTCAAAATATCAGTGGATTTATAAAATACATTTTTTTCTCACTGTTATCAGTCTAATACTCATTAGTAGGGGCTGTGGAAGGTGCTTTCCTCTACATAGTCATATAGGAACCCAGGTCCTTCCAACTGGTGGCTACCCCATTCCTTAAGGTCTTTGAGAATCTTCCAGGATTCTCTGCATTTGACTGCCCAATAAATAAAGAAAGAGCAAGTAGAAAATAATGCAGAATATTTTGAGGATTAGGCGTGGCAGTAGGCACACAATTTTCACCTCCTATATGTTTCCGCAGACTATTCACATGATATCTTCTAAATTCAAGGCATCTGGCCTGACCTGTAGTGGTGCAGTGGATAAAGCTTCAACCTGGAAATGCTGAGGTTGCCAGTTCGAAACCCTGGGCCTTCCTGGTCAAGGCACATATGGGAGTTGATGCTTCCTGCTCCTCCTCCCTTCTCTTTCTCTCTTTCCTCTCTAAAATGAATAAATAAAAATTTAAAAAAAGAAAATGTTATACAAAGACTTTGACTTTAAAAAAATAAAAATAAATAAATTCAAGGCATCTGGAAATAATATCCTAGCCTTATGCAGGTAAGGAGAAAAAAGAATTATTGGAGAAGAATAAACTGATCTTTGCCTCATCGTATAAGAATTTTAAGATTTACTGGAGTCTCAAAGCCCTTAGGTTGATAAGAATTTAAGTATATTTAACTCCTATATTTATCAATGATAAAATATACACGGAAAAAAATGAAAAACAGTTCATTTTAGTCCTATTCTTTATCTTAGGGTTCTCTTTCTATTCTCTCCAAAGTTCACAAGTGGTAAGCATTTTAACTGGTTAGTAAACAGAAGAAATATATTTAAAGAGTTGTTTCCCAACATACTCAACATACTTAATGTTGAAGAGAATATTGGGGAAAAGATACAATTATTCTGTGTATGTTGTAAGCACCTGTGCACCTTGACAATGTCTTTAACAATTTTGAATGCACATGTCCATTAACACAGCAATTCTATGTCTAATTCTCTAGACATATATTCTAGAGAATATTATCACAAGTAAAAGTAGCTCAGGCTTGCATACTGTTTACCATGTGTCAGAGGACACTTCCTCACTAGTAATTGACAAAGCTGGGATCTAAACCCAAGAAGTTCATTTCTAGAGTCTCTGCCCTTAACTGCTATCTCTCTTATGCACACAGACATGTCAAAGCAAAGGATGGAAAACAACCTAAATGTCCATCAGTGAGGGATTGGTTAAGTAAATTATAACATCCAAATGTCCAACAGGTCACTACAGAACTATTAAAAAATGATGAGGCAGTTTTATATGTGTTGATGTAAAACAATCTCTGGAATATACTGATTAGCAAAAAGATTAGAGGACAAACAATGCATATAGTAGACAATCATTGTGTAAAAAATTTAGAAATGGATCTCTTTGGGGAAAAAGAATCACAAGGAAAGGGTAATATTGAAAGACCCTTAAGAGAGGAACTGAGAATTTGGTGGGAAACTCCGAATACCATTTTGTACTACTGGAATTTTGAAATACGTCCTAGTGATTCCCATTTGAAACAAATACTATCTTTTATTTATATGTAAAAATATATGAAGGGTGATTAAAATAATGACAATTATACGTATATGCATTGGTTTAATCTTTTGTAACCTGTGAACTTCCTATGCTCAACCCAGCTAGAAGCAGAGATGATTAATTGATGTTCATTACCTTCTCTTTGATCCCATTACCTGCGAAGTAACCATTCACAGTTGTATTGAGCTGGGTAGTATGTAAAGGATTTGATTACAACCCCACATTACACAGCTCTGATTTATTTCCTCAGCATACTTCTCATCACCTTGGCCATTTTTGTTATACTTGGTACCTGTTAGCTCAGACTGAAATCCTAGCTGGGTCCTCTCAAAACTCTGCATTCTAACTCTTGGGATTTCCCAAGGCCTGATTCATGTTCTATCTAATTCAAAAAACTTCTTCCTGTGAGTTCTCTAGTAGCATGAGTGAAGGCTTTCCCTAGAGTTGATAGGATGTGAATCAGAGCTGGGTAAATCCCCTTGGATTAAGGTAAACTTTTTATTTATATTTATACATTTTTTAGCATGTTATTTTTTAAACTCCACAGAAATGGTAAAACTAAACTTTTTATAGTATTTTCAGAAACTGAGCACAGTTCTCATAAAGTGGGGATAGATTGAAAGGTCAATGTGAGGGACAGAAGAATTAAGAATCTCAAAGGGTTGGCCAATTAGAACCTATGACCTCATTTTTCTCTTTCAACAAGGATCTTAACATCTGAACTTTCTGAACATGTTGCAAAATTCCTTTTGTCATACCCATGTATCTGAATGCATAAGAAACATCTATATTTGATAGGGTACATTTCTTCCTCGCTTTTTCCATTTAAGGAATGTTATACTGCCTTTCCTCACCAGGTGAGAACTGCCTGTATTGTATGCTTTTTAATTGTAGCCTTTTTGAGTGCCCTAGTAGTTTTTATCAAACATTTATGTATATTAACAGAGATCTTCTTAGTCCTGGGCAGGCCTGAGAGTCCATTTCTATCAGGTAGTGAGAATGCTGCTGACCCACAGACCACATTTTGAGGAGGAAGACCCTACCATGATCTTAATGTTGAGAAGCCTCAGCAAGCAGTACCATTCTGAGTGTGTACAACCATATATGAGGACATAGGGAATAGAAGAGTAGTACATAGTCATATATACTGAAAAGTTCTATGGAACAGCATATGCGGAAGCAAAATAGCATTTTGGTTAAAAGCATGAAGACTTAAGACTGACAAACTTTTTTTCAGGCTCCCAGTACCATCATTCACAAGCCGTGTCACTTTGGAAAAGTAACCATGTTAAGCTTCTGTTCTTTCAAAAGTTAGAGGTAACAATATGTATATTAGTTGTAACCTTATAATGTTGTCATCTTTTTAAGTCAGATATGGTCAAATGTGGGCAATTTTGTATGATTCAATCTAATAATACCACCTTCTAGAGCAGTTGTGAATATTAGAGTGGATGATAGTGCATGTGATAATCATGACGCAGTGGCAGACACAGAATAAGAACACAGTAATTTCTAGTAAGTACAGTAGGTCCTTGAGTAACACTGTTTCATTCAATGTCTTTTTTGTTCAATGTTGTTTTGTCATTACATTGACAAGGAACTTAACTCTTGTTTATATCAATTAGCTTATGGTTGAATTGGTTTTGTTATATGTCTTTTCACTGTCCAAGAACATATCAACCATGTGAATTAAGAAGATATTGTATTAGTTTATTCTGAATTGTATTTATGTGCATTTTAAAGGGTGAAGATGGAAAGCAAGTGGATATTTTTGCTCTTGTCCTTTATCACCTGGAAGCTTCTTGAATATGTTTTTTTTTTCCTTTTATTTTTTCTATCAATATAACATTGTACTTAAAATCTCTGATTCTGAAGCCAGACTGCTTGAATTTCAATCTATCAGGTACTAACTGTGTGACTTCTGGAAAGTTACTTTACAACTCTATGTCTCAGTTTCTGCATCTGTGAAATGGTAAAATAATACTATGTACTTAATAAGATTATTGTGATATTAAAAGAGCTAATATCTATAAAGTGATTACAACACTGTCTAGCACATAATGAATGTTATATAAGTAGTTAGATTAGATAGAGAGATGGGTAGATAGATGATAGATAGATAGATGCATAAATACTCTACCTCTGACTACTCTTCCCAAAATTGCCTGTTGATAATTGATTAATTTCTTTTTTATTATTATTATTTTTTTTCTTTTTTTCCAAGTGAAAGAAAGGGAGATAAACAGACTCCCACACACGTCCCAACAGATATAGATATGGTAACCCCCTTCTGGGGTTGATGCTCTACCCATCTGGGGCTATGCTCACAACTGAACTATTTTTAACACCTGAGGTGAGGCTCCATGGAGCCATCCTTAGCACCCAGTGCCAAATCACTCCAATTGAACCATGGCTGCAGGAGGGGAAGAAAGAGAGAGAGAGAAAGAGAGAGATAGGAAGGGTGGTGAAGCAGATGGTTGCTTCTCCTGTGTGCCCTGACTGGGAATCAAACCTGGGATATGTACACGCTGGGCTGACACTCTACCACTGAGCCAACCAGCCAGGGCCAATAATTGGTTAATGTCAGTAAAACAATTGTTACCGACCGATAAAACAACTAGCTAGTAACCAATACAAACCAACCAGTAAAAGTTTAATGTTTTTCCCTTTCTCTTGTCTATTTGAACATGGATATAGGGGGGGAAAAAACTACAAAAACATAGAATCTGAAGTTTGGAAGATATCCTAAAGACAATTTATTAAATTTCTTCATTTATAGTTAAGAAATTTGATACATAAGAAAATGAGATCTCTTCAAATATACATCTAAGCAAATTGGGAACAGGAGACATCCATGAAATCATTCTAAAGCTTCTCATCACTCTTATCTTTTACTGTCAACTTCCATTCCTAGTAAATCTCTAAACAAGAGAAGAATTTATTGGTCTCAATTTTAATTTTTTCTGCACTTTTACTAGTCACCCTCTGTGAAAACAGAAGAATAACCTTTGAAATAAATCTCTTGCAGTCATGTTTCAGTAGGCCATTCATTTATACACGTGGACTCGAAAGCAGTCTTGAGGTCCTATCAAACTGCCCAGGCCTGCCTGATACTTCAGGTTGAAAGGATGTACTTATTTGCTGTTGCCTATACCTGCAAAACAAAACAAAACAAAAAACCAACAATCTAGACCAGAGTCAATATTGAAATTACAAGACAGAGTCTCAGTCATTAAGTACAAACACAGTTTAAGACATTGGAAAAATTATTATCTCTTCTTAAATATTTATAATGGACTATGTGACTCAAAGGAAAGTAATAGGAAGCAAAACTGACAGGAAACAAGAAGCTTAGAAGGAAAGTTATGCTTGGCTCCTTTTGGTATCAAGTTGACTGAGCTATAGCTGGTGGTATTCATGATTCAAGGCCATGAGATCTGAAAGAAACAGGTAAAATTAAGGTTAACAATTCTTCAAATAGAACACATCCCACAGAATTATATCAAGATATACGACAGTCCTACTTATCTCATAGCCAGAGGATTTATTCTATACTTGTACTCTGTTTTGGTAGACTATCTCTATATTAATTAGGAAAGACCAGCTGCTGAAACAGAGATTAGTCACTTAGAGAGGAAAGAATGTATTGTTTTCCATGTAATAGAGAATGACATGCCCAGCTGCAAGGAGAGCAAGAAAATATGTACAGTTTTTAGCTGGACAGTCACTCTTCAGTCATTATTTTATTAATGCCAAGCAGAAGAGAAAAAGTTTTGGAGGACAACTAGAAATCATCACTACTTCACAAACAGGACTTAATGGAATGGTACCTCAGTGAATTATAGTGAGAATTTTAATATCATCTGAGAGATAAGTATCTTTTAAGATTGATATCTAGTGTTTTGTAAATTAGTTAATGTCAGATTCCAGTGTAATGACCTTGTAACCAGTAAGAATAATTCTTCCAATGCTACTATTTGCCAATACTAATAGTGTTTTATTAATAAAAAATTCTAATTCACATTGTTCTTTATTTTTTATCCTATAATATTTATTCATACTAGTCTCTCCAAGGATATTGATGTCCTGAGCATACTTGTAAAACATAGCAAACTTCTTAAAGATACCTTAATGTCAGTAGTACTCAGTAAAATGAAAAATTTATAGTGTACTTAATAAATATTTATTGATTTGAAGCACATGCATCTGAGCCAGAATAGGTCCACTATGAGCAAAATAGAGTAGCTGCTAACATCCCAATAAGTTTCAGCTTAATACTGTACTGGTAAACAATTCCATTTACTAAATAGAAGTGAAAATAAAAGGAAAAGCAATACCGAGCTGGACCACAGAGCAAAACTTGGTCTAGGAAAGTAAAAAGCAAAAGCAAAAAAGGAAATGGTAACAAAAGCAAAGAACAGAAGGCAGCAGATGTGGAATTAAAATGTTAAAAAGCAAATGGCAAAGCAAAATGGTTTGACCCAATATGAACTTTGTATAAAACAAAATTAATTTTGGCCAAGTAAATTTTAAACAAATAAATTGCAAGAAGACAAAGCATATTTCAAAAAAGAAGCAACAGATTTTGGATAGATTTTAACAGTAACTTGCCGTGACGACTCCCTTTCTATCTACCACTGACTTTTTGGCAGCAGATAGCCACTGGCAACCAATGAGAGGAGGTGAAGACAGGGGAAGGAATGATTGTAATGAAATAATCATAGATGGAGGGAGATAAAGCAAAAGGGTGGAGGTAAGAGAGATAGCCATTTAACATTAGAACAGTTAACCAAACTCTGTCATTGTCACTCTGCAGCAGTGCTTGCCTACAATGAAAATAACATCAGCCAACATTTGAACTAAAGTAAAATAAAATAAAGCAAAAACAAAAGAAGAACAGAAACATAGGAACAATGCTAACAACAATAGCTCAACAGTCAATGTTGGAATGAAAACAAGCTGAGAAAGGAAACTTTTATAATCAAAACAGAATAATAAAGCAGATATAAGATCAAATTTCTGATTCCAAATTTGGCAAGGTAACTAAGCAAACATGTAATGATAAGGTGACCAATCGTCCTCCTTTAGGGAGGACAGTCCTTCTTTTGTAAGTTCCATCCTCCCTTGAACAGTGTCCTCCTACATGTCCTCCTTTTTGATATTGAAGACTAATCTGTAAATGTCCGTATTCGATCAATGCAGAGTTGATCCATTGCATGTGATGTGATGTATTTGTATCTAAATGAGTACTTTTTCTTACAATTATTATTAAAAATTAATAGGCATGTAAGCATAATTACAATATAAAATATTACAAATGTTTTATTATGCATTTATCATATCATAGTATATATTATTGTTGCAATGAATAAAATGTTTCTTTTATTTATGATATTGTTTCTTCAATTTATTTTTATCCTCCTTTTCATTGTAAAAATGTTGGTCATCTTAGTAATGACAAAGACAACATAAAACCAATCCAATGCTCTTGGAAAATTAATATTAAGGTGGATGATTTTCTTTTAAGTATTCGGACATCTTTAAGCAGAAAAAAAGAAAGAAAGAAAGAAAGAAAGAAAGAAAGAAAGAAAGAAAGAAAGAAAGAAAGAAAGAAAGAAAGAAAGAAAATAAAGGAAAGAAAAGAAAAGAAAAGAAAAGAAAAGAAAAGAAAGAAAGAAAGAAAGAAAGAAAGAAAGAAAGAAAGAAAGAAAGAAAGAAAAAAAGAAAGAAAAAGGGAAAATTTTACTTCCTCCAGTCAGGCTGCCTTGAGATGCAGAAAGATACCTGACTTGTAGTTTTAGTTCTACCATTGATAACTTGTGCCCACTCATAAGTAATTTATATCAATTTTTAATATATAAATATATATATTTAAATTTTTTGGAAAATATAAAACACTTTTAAAAACTACATTTACTCAAGGTAAAATGAAAAGTTGCACTAAGATTCAATGAATCTTCCAAGTGAAAAACTGATTTTATCTCTGACACATCTTTAGTAGGAAGCTGAATTGGAAGATTACAATCCTATATATGTAATCAACTACAGATTATCCATCTCTGAAAAATTCTGAACAGTGTGCTTCTCTTTTTTAATGATGTGCTATTAACATTATTTAGTACCTCTGTTTACTTTTACAGCAGCATTCAAAATTTCCCTTGAGCCAGGAACCATATTAAGCCCAAGCAATCCTTACCGTCTTCAGTTTTCACAGAAGTTATTGTTATTCCTTTTTTACAAATAAAAACTTGAGGCTAAGAAAATATAAGTGAGCTGACCAAAATTGCACAGCTGGTAATTGGCAGCGCTAAAATTAGAACGCATGATTGTGTAACTGCACAGCATGTTTTCTTTGTATGACCCTCTGCTGCTGTCCCTGGAGCCCTCAGCTGAATACTGATTGGCACGTTGGCACGTGCATCTAAGGATAACACCTGATTCAGGAGAAGAATCACACAGAGGAGACATGGAAATAATCCCCAGTACTCACACAGGGTCAGGAATAATATGCAACCAAAATGGAAAAGCTCATATTTCATAGGTCATCAGATAGAGTACTCAGGAAGTTGTAGCCAATATGCTGAAGAAAAATTAGACCTAGACTACTCTGATTCTGCCTTACAAGCTTAACTGTAGGTAAAAAGAATGAAACTTTCTCATTATATCCCAGAACAGAACACAAAAATATTATTACAAAAGTATCATAACAAGGTAAAATGCACAATATTACTCATCCAATCCAAAATTACTAAAAATACAAAGGAGATAAATGTAATTCATATGGGTAGAAAAAAAATCAATCAATAGAAACAAATCCAGAAATGGCATTGATAAAAACAAATTGGTAGAAAGAATATTAAATAGTTAATAAAACTGTATTTCATATTCTAATTAGCTAGAGAAAAGACTGAGTTTGTTAACTAGAAACAGATTTTTTAAGCCAAAACCAAATTTCTAGAAATTAAAAATGCAACATCTTAAATTTAAAGTACATTGGATGGCATCAGTAGCATATTAGACTCAGCAGGAGAAAAAAAAATGGTGAAGTTGAGGATATGAGGGTAGAAACAATAAAAAATGAAACATAGAATATATTGGGAAAATTTATAAGAAATAAGTGAACTGCCCTATAATAGTCTTGTCAATAACAGTGTATTATATACTTAAAAGTTACTAAGAGTGTAGATCTTAAATTTCTCACCACAAAAAAAGCAATGGTAATTATTTGAAGTGATGCAGGTTTTAGGTAACACTCTGGTGGTAATCATTTTACACATAAAAAAGTATATCAAATCAATATTTTTGTATACCTTAAATTTATACAATGTTATATGTCAATTACAACCCAATGAAGGGGGTAGTAGGGGGGGATAGTAATAAAGAGAACATTTGAAAAGCACTTAAACGAAAAAAGACATCATATGTTCATTGTTTTGTCATAAGGTTGACAGTAGATTTTTTTGTAAATAATGCAAGCCATTAGACTTTACAACAAGTCTTTAAAATACGTAATGGAGAAAAAAGACTTCTGTATCCAGAAAAAATATTTTTGAAAATTGAAGGCCAAAGAACAGGAAGGGTGAACTTTAGACATATAAGTAGGCTGAAAGAATTCATTACAGCAATCTGAACTACAAAAAATACCCTTAAAAAACCTCCCTTAACCCAGGTTCGAAACGCCGAGGTTGCCGGCTTGAGTGTGGGCTCACCAGCTTAATTAAGTGCAGGGTCCCCGGCTTGAGCGTGGGATCATAGACATGACCCCAAGATCGCTGCCTTGAGTCCAAGGTTGCTGGCTGGAAGCAAGGGGTCTCTCATTCTGCTGTAGCCCCTCCCATCAAGGCACATATAAAAAGGCAATCAATAAACAATTAAGGTGATGCAATGAAGACTTGATGTTGCTCATCTCTCTCCCTTCCTGTCTGTCTGCCCCTTTCTGTCCCTCTCTCTGTCTCTCTCTCTGTCCTTGTCACAAAAACAAAACAAGACAAAAAAAAAACCTCCCTTATTTAAGGGAAATATAGATCCACACAACATAAAGAAGAGCAGAGGAAATAACTACATGAGTAAATATGTACAGCAATTTTTCTTATTATAAAGATATATTTAAATATAGTTAACTGTTTAAATAAAATCATAATGTATCGTGGAGTTTAAGACATATGTAGGAATAAAGTGCATGGCAGCAATTGGACAGAAGCCAATCAAGCTAAAAAAGAAATACACTTTTATAACATATGTACTATACATGAAATGGTATATTACTTGAAGGTAGACTGTGGTCATTTAAAGATATGTACCGTAAGTCTAAAACAGCCATACACACACAAAAAGAATGACAGCTAATGAGCAAATAAAGCAATAAAAAGAAATCTTTACAAAGTACTGAATTAATTCAAAAAAATGTAGCGAAAAAGGAAACAAAGAAAGATGGTAAATGCTTCTGGTCTACAATTTATCAGATAGATATGCATGTTATGGACTGAATGTTTATATACCTTCAAAATTCAAATGTTGAAGTCAATGCGATGGTATTTGGAGATGGAGCTTTTGGATGGTAATGCGGTCATGAGTGTGTTGCTGGCCTGATAGGATTTGTGTCCTTACCCTATTTATTTAGTGTCCTAAGACACCAGGAGGTGATTTCTCTGTATACCATGTGAGGTATCAGTCATCTGCAAGCCAGTAAGGGAGCCCTCACCAGCATCTAAATCAGCCAGCACTCAGATTATGGACTCCCCTGGCTTTAGAACTGTGACCAATAAATGTTTATTTTTAAGCTTCCTACTTGTATGGTATTACGTTATAGCAGCCTGAGCGGAGAAAGAGAGATACTTAGCCTCACTCTGCAACTGAAAACTTATGACTCATGAAAATTTTTACTACAAGCTCTTTGGAAAAGGAGACAAAAATGCCAGAGGCTGCTTATCCATAATTGTCGGAAGCACTCTTCTTGGGTGTACATAACGCTGTGCATTCCCACTGAGACACCTAGTGGTGGGCAGCTTCTCTGAAGATGAAAGGAGGTCTGTATGCTCAGCGCTTCACATTAACTGTACAAATGAGCATCTCTCCATTTACTCAAGGGCTTTTGTGTAATTAACTTCTCTTTAAATCATCTCAGTGAGGCATGAAGAGAAAGCAGAATGTGTAAACAGATTGTTCTGGGTCAAAGTCAGGACCACAAGTCCTCATCTCTGAATTCCCATACTAATTCACTACTAATTGACTCATTTTATTTTAATTACAGGTATGTCAACATTTTATTTGTTAATAATTAAATAATAATTTCAAGTATTAACTCTCATATTTCTCTTTAAAAATCATTTATTTACAAATAACATACCATAGAACATAATCTGAATCTTTGGATTTACTACTGTGCAACTAATAGTTGCTTAATAAATACTAAATATATTTGAATTACTTTAAAATATAATGAGACAATGTGCCAGGCCCTAAATACAATGCAGATATAAGCATCATTATATGGATTTAAATACATAGGTTTGAAGTTATCAAGATTATTCAAAAACTATTGTCGTCTAGAAGAAATTAAAGAATTAAATCACCAATAAAAAAAAAAAACTTTGACTTTACAAAAATACGAGTGGGAAAGTAACTCAACTTGTATCAGAGAAGTTTAGGGATTTAGAGAATTAAGTTACAATGAAGTTATAAATGGGCACATTCTTCTAACAGGAATAATACCCACACTGCCATTCTATAAATCTCTTTTTTCAAAGAGGTGAGAGTAGACTGTATTCTCTGAGATACACAATTATTGAGGTTCTTTCCTGCTTTTGTCAAATAACAAAGTATGAAATTCTTATTGAATATCATTGTTTTTAGATTTCAACTCTTTTCAAATGCATTTTGCAACAACTCTTCTCTAAAAGAGATTTGATCCTTTAAGAGTACCCCTATTAGCGATACTTGAAGAAGGACTTGGGAATCTGGGAATGCAATTAGTCAATATTCCTATGTACTTAATGTGAATTAGGAGTCTATTCTATAGATTTTGTTGCACAAAGGTGGATGTAAAAAGAGAAGGAGAAATACTTCCCTTGACTACAAGACTGTATTTGGGAGAAAATAATGGTTTGGAATCATGGGACCTTACACATTGCTGATAAAAGAATTAACATGGAATTACAAAATCCATGGTAAGGTGAAATGGTATAATTCTTTAAACCAAAAATCTGTACACTTTTTCCGCAAAAGGCCAGATATCAAATATTTTAAGCTTTTCAAGCCATATGGTTTCCATCTCAATTATTCAACTTGGTCTTGGCAGCGCAAAAAGAGACAATGCTGAAAACAAATGGTTATGGCTGTGTCCCACTAAACTTTATTTGTAAAACACAGTAGAGAGGATTTAGCCTACAGGCTGTAGTTTGCTGACCACCTGCTCTAAACTCCCAATGTCTTTTCTAAGTGATAGTCTCCCCTGAGGACAGGCCCAGGTCAAACTCTTAAATCCTGTATGTCTTTGCTGCCCATTATCTTTCTCAGCTTCCCACAATCTCCCCTTTTTGTTTTTTCCATCCCTCCACCCCCACCACGAGTCTGGAATTCCCAGTCAACCCATTCTCAGAAACCCTGACAGCTCTATCAGAAGAAAGTATATATAACCTTAATGAGGCATGGTTATAAAATGGTTGTTAGGGGTTTCTTACATTTGAGAGAGGAAATACTTGGGCGATTGTTTGACTCAGCTATCATTACTGATAATAGTGAGATTCACCATAGGGGTGATATTTGGAGGACCTCAAATGTACCAGATGAGAAATGGCTATCCCCTGACTCACATAATGATCACTTTTCTTATGACGTTTTTATACATAAACAAAGCGGGTTCAGCTGAAACAAGTTACACAACAGAATCAAGTAGATGAGTATGAGTAGCTTTTCTGCAAATCCAGGCTGACAATGTTACTAGGAAGGGATTTCATTTGACAATAAAACAAAAACTGCAGAATTTCTCATACTATCTCTCACAGAGACGGTAAGAGCCGCAAACTTTTTCTAAAAATTAGAATTTAATTACATATCATCACTATTTCCTCTGTAAAAGTTGTAGAACTAGTCTGATGCCACAAGGTAGAGAAAAGGAATATTAGTTGATGGCTTCAAAAGATCACATACTGGTAATAATTGTAGGTAACTTTATCAGTGAGGAGGCCCATAGGAAACAAATGGCACACTCCAACTGGGAAATTGTAGGAAAGTATAACAAAGGAATTATTTATAAAAGTTATAATTAGGAACATCAACAATAAGCATATAATTTATTGTTTAAATGGTGCCACTTTTGAGGGTAAAAAGAAGCTTTACTAATTGATTTTGTCAGGACAACAGGTATAAACTGGGTCTGGCCCTGCCAAGTTGTAACATTTAGAAAAGAGCAGTACATCCAGGATAGCAAGAATGAGTTGTTATCACCTTTAGAACTAAAGGGACAAAGTGAGGAAATGGTTACCAGAACCCAGGAGGTAGCAAAATATAAAGGTCAGCTAACTGGGGTTGGGGCCCTCGGAAAAGGCACGCAGTCTATGAGGAGCTAACACGAAAGGAGTGGGTGAATTAAAATCCCAACTTAACTGTCCTTCAACTTTTTGAATTCTTGCCAATATCTTTCATCAGCCGAACTAACCAGAAACTGGAGGTCTAGGGAGACTTTGATGCAGTCCTTATGGGTCAGCTTCCCTGGGATACAAAGCAGGATAGGGTAGGGTGGATAGTATATCTGGAGGGGAAAACAAAAGATAACCAACATAGTAAATATCCTGGCCACGGTATGTAAAATTAGGACTATCCTTCAGCTCTGACCTCTTCTACCACTCTTTCGAAGCATTCGAAGAAAGCTCAACACCTACCTTCTTGAATAATCTTCTCCCTGTTCACTTCTACTAGACTGTAGAAAAACAGTAAAGCAAACAAGATTTTTTACATCCAATTGGCTGAGGGTAAGACTGTTGCTTTGCAGAGGAATGAGTGCGAGCGCTAGGTTTTCATGCATAGGTGTTGCCTCCTTCACTTCCTAATCCATAGGCTGATCATGCAGGTATCACCAGCCTGAGAATGAAATTAAATAAAAGGTATATTTTTCATATTTGTCATAGGAAACTCCCTCACTTCACTTTCTTGTGTACATATGTCCCCAAAGGATCTTAGAGGAAGCATAGGGTTTGGTGAAACTAATCAATAGTTCAGACCAATAAAAGGCTGCTTGAATACCAATGTACAATGCAAAATTAATGGCCTGAATAGATATATGTCACAGTCATCACAAATCACACACTGACCACTTCACATTATAGAAGTACTAAACCTGACTGTGAACAATGAAGGCAGAATATCAAGAGAGAAAGAATGTTCACTTTCTGGATAAGTATATAAAAGGCAAGAGGTAGAGTGATTATATGACCAGCATTCTGGAAAATCTAGAGAAATCTCTTTACTTCCTGCCCTCTTCTCCCCCCCCCCCCCCAAAAAAAATCCCCACCCATCTGCTGGGAAGAGTTCATTGTTACACCTTCTAAAATATTACCAAGAGAAGATTAGTGCCATTTACTTTCATTACTCCATAGAAGGAGATCTCTTCCATTTCATCAAGGATATTCCCCATTATATCAACATATCTGATATCTCTTCCATTTTTAAGTCCAATGACTCTCTGATTTAATAAGTTTAAAAAAATAGAATCTTTTTCTGACAACTTCTTCTAACACAAATTTAGTTTTGCATGAGGACTAGGCTACTTTAAATATTCATGACAGTTAGAAGAAGAGGAAGAAAAAAATTTGAAATGAAGGAAGAAAAAAATTTTAAAAACGGGGAACCATTATTTCTTAAAAATTAAAATATTAAGGAAATAAATGAATGATAGGTCTTTCTAGTTAGGATAGGAGAAAAGAGAGTTGTGTTCTGGGTCATTTTCTGGCCCATATCATGGGTGAGAGTATTGCCTAAGCTCTCTGAGTAATCATGAAGAATTACAAATGATCTCACTTCCATTCTTGACCTAACCTAAGATTTCCCAAACCATACGTGTAGATACTGTTCACACCTTTAGCGTTTGAACAAACAAAAAGAGAGGGGAAACGTGAAGCTCCTCAGCCCGGCAGGCTTTTCAGAGATACCCTTCCCTCAATGGCTGCCTTAGATAAGTCATAACTGGGTTCCAAAGGGATGGCCGCAAAAATCTGGAAAAAGAACTCTTTAAAGAGAGATTCTTTTAATAAGAAATGATGATAAGTTAGCTGAAAATGGTCTTAAAAGAAATTTAATGTACTTCAAGTTATTAAGTTTTTGAAGTATCTTTTAATACATGTAGCATATAAGACTAAGCCCTATGGTCACTATAATGGTGACCACAGTCCTAAGAAAAACTGCCTTTCCTAATGAACTTGTAGAGCCCATCATAGGCTTACCTTTGCAATGATTGTGTGGAAGATCAGAACTCACTTTTGAGCTTGATTTAATTCTCCACAGTTTTTCTGTTTGTTTGTTTGTTTGTTGTGACAGAGAGAGGAACAGATAGAGACAGATAGACAGGAAGGGAGAGAGGTGAGAAGCAGCAATTTTTCGTTGCGACACCTTAGTTGTTCATTGATTGCTTTCTCATATGTGCCTTGACCGGGGGGTTACAGCAGACCGAATGACCCCTTACTCGAGCCAGCGACCTTGGGCTCAAGCTGGTGAGCTGTGCTCAAACCAGATGAGCCCACACTCAAGCTGGCGACCCTGGGGTTTCGAACCTGGGTCCTCTGAGTCCCAGTCCGACTCTCTATCCACTGCGCCACTACCTGGTCAGACTAATTCTCCAGTTCTTAATAATGTTTTCCTATGGAATTCCTTGTAAATGATCCTCACCTCTACTTCTTGTCCTTAATTTTGCCTCATCTTGACTGTTTTTCACCTTTTGGAATCAATGAAATTATTGCAAGTCACTTAAAATGTTTTCGGAAAAAGTAAATTGATAGTGAAAAAAATCCCTTACCATAAGACATTTCCTGCTTCTATGGAAACTCACAGTCAAATAAATAAATAAGGTTGATATATATTATTAAAAGTATTACCTAATAAATTGAGACTACAGAGGGAAGCCCAAACTAAATATGGCTTAAAGGAAAATGAGATTGCATCCAAGTAGGAGATTAGTTTTGGAGCAGGTGGTCAGTGAAATGAGCATTAAATGACAGGAGAAAGCCCAAATCTGAGTGTGTGAAGGTAGGGAGAACAAAGACTGGGGCACATTTAGAGCATGTTAATTTCAGACACCATTTGGCAGAAGTCTAGGAAATTTGGAGATAAAGCTAAAAGACAGGGTAGAGCCAAGTGGGGAGGGATAATTTTAAGTGTCAAGACACCTGGGAGTCTACCAAAAAATTTTGAGCAGAGAAGTAATAAGATTGAAGTGATTTAACAGGTCACGTAATTACAGATGAAGAAACTGGGGTCCCCAGGGACAAATGTTTAGCAATGTGTTTAATAGGCAAAGAGCCACCCTCTAAGATGCCTGCGCAGGAACCACCCCGTCTGTCCAGTCTTTACAAAGATTGATATAGATGTAATGTTTTAAAAAAGAAACAGAAAAGGAGGCAGCTCGATTATACTCTAGTCTAGAAGAATGCAGGTAGAACCTTAGCCAGGGCACCTTTCTCCTATTCCTGCCCCCATCAGCATATCTCAATCCAGTGATGAGAACTGTGTCTCCAGCTCCTGTCTGCTGAGCCAATGTCCAGCTGTTCACCAGGAACACCTCTGATGTCACAGCAGATGAATCAGGTTTTGGCATCATCCCACAACACCCTAAAAAAATGGTGATGAGGGTGATTTCTTTACCAAAGGATGCTGCCATGACATTAAACCCTAGACTTAGAAACTTCCAGAAAAGCCCATCTTTGAAGTGAGCAGTGAATCAGCAGCGGATTTCTCACACTTGTGTTATCTCCACAACGTTTATCCTCAGTTCTTAAGCAGCGAACTAGGTCCAGCTGTATTGGTGCAGCTGTTGAGCGCCTTCTATGAAAAAAAGTCCACTTCTGGCTCGAGTCCTAACCCCACCCCCACCACGGAGCCACGGAGCCTGTGTCCTTCTCATTTCCCTTGCCACCCCCTCCCGTTGTTTCCAGGCGCCCTGTGGCCTGTAACATTTGCTAGGACTCACATGGGGCGCTCTTCCTCTGCGGCTCTGGTGATGACTACTAGAAACTTCCCAAGACCAGGGCTCTGCAGGCTCTGACACGCAAGGGGGTGGGGGTGGGAGGAAGAGGGGAGCTGGGTGTCTGGAGAGCCCAGGGCGGTGCGGGCCAAGCTCGGGTGGAGTTCATCCCTAGCAGCCTGCTAGGTGTTTTGCCTGCCTTTGGTCCTTGCGAACCTCTGTTGGCGTTGCCAGAGCGTAGAGGCGTCTAGGCATCCTGTTTAGCGCTCTCCCTGACTCATTTCGCTGAACTCAAACTCCTCTTTCTGGATTGACAAGGGTTTGTCAGTTCAAATTGGAGACCTCCATCTTGTTGCATCTTCTGTCCCTAAAACCAGTGTGGGTGCTCAAGCCCAAGGCCGGCCAGAGACGACCCAAATTGTTTGGGCTGCGCAGCGTGGGGCGCAGGGCGCTTGATTGGTGCTTGATCTCCAGGATCGCTGCGCGCTGGACAGCACCTACCAGAGCGCGCGCCAATGTGCATCGCTCCGCGCCGCCGTTTGCCTTGGCGGCTCCAGTCTAGCGTTCTCGCTCTTCCATTCGGCCAGAAGAGTGAGGCTGTGAAGAGAGCTGGACTCTGGAGTTAGTGGTTTTGAAAAGTCCTTGACACCTAGGAAGTACAAGAGGAAGCCGTAGCCCCTGAGGCAGTTCTTTCCTGAAATCGAAAAGGGTACTTGAAAGAGTTAAGTTTTTTCAGAACTTCAGAACAAGACCCATCAGATCTTTTCCCGTTCATTTCAATTTCTTTTCACTCCTGCCCCTAAGATTCTGGTCACTATTGTGTATTTAATGCCTTCACATGGAAACTCGGTCCAAGCCTCAGGCTGCACCCACACTCCAAAGCATCCTACTAAAGGAAGCACATGAATTTTCTCAGTGGCCACAGAGGAGAGAAAACACTAGTTCAAAGTGGCCAAAGGAAGTGCTCAGTGTGTGCAGTGTGCACAAGCAGTGGTACCTAGTTCTTAGAGTGACTGTTGTTTGGGCGCATTTATTTCCTACAAGAAAGGGGATTGTTGGAAATGGCCCTGTAGGAGAAAGATGTGGGTATGTCTTTCTTAAAGCACGTGAAGGCACATATCAAGGATTAGGTCAAAGATCAGAAGAGGAAGGTGAGGGAAATTCCTGATGACTTTACTAATGTTAAATTCCATTGATTTGGCTAGTCCTATTTTTTTCTTTCATGTCATCAATTCAGAATTCTATAAAGGAAGCGAATGACATCAAAGAAAATCATTGGCCTAGGAGAAAAGAGCCCGTAGGCGTTTAGGTGTTATATATGTGGAGCCAGACAGCTCTGGAGCCTCAGGGAGACTCCAACTTAAGGCAACAGCATGGGTGAATATGGGCTTCTGTACAGTGGGAATAAGAAGCAAAGAGTAATGCCTGGTCACATGCTCCTAAGGCTAGCCTTGCAGATCTAGAGGCAATTCAGTGTGGGTGGAGAGTTTAGCCTGAAACTGGGGTGGAAACTGGGGTTTCCAAACACATTGCCTGATGCCTTATTCTTTGTTCTGTCAGCTTTTTTCAGGAAGATATTCACCATGCAACTGGTAGGGCTGGTGCTAACCTACAATTTCACTGACTGTGACTTTGAGAAGATCGAAAATAAGTACCTGAATGTCATTGTTAAAGACCTGAACTCATATGTGAAAGGGGTAAGCAAAGAAATATATTTTAAATGTGTTTTTATCAGAAGAGAACACACATACCAAACACGATTTTACTTTAAAAAAGAAAAGAAAATTAACTAGGGGAAGATATCATGGTGCAGCATTTTATCAAAAAGTTTTACAAGTGATATTGAGATACTGCAGCTTCTAAAATGACTATCTAGGAATTGGAACACATTAAGTGTGCTGATGCTGATGAGCAGATATTGATAGGTAACACATCTAGCAAGGATGTCTAACCTCCCTTCAAGTGCTGCTCCACCAGTGAAGGAGGAAGGCGGGGCACAGGTTTGAGAAAGAGAGGGTTTGAGAAAAAAGGAGGAGTAAAAGAGGGAATTCTTGTGAGCTGAGCCCTAGCCAGTGAGCTTGGCTCTTTAGATCTACCTAGTGTTCTAAATGCCTTGGGATACTATGATGATATTCAGTGTGTTTAATACACAGCAGTAGTCATTTTCCTAATTATTCTAATTTTTGGTTGTATTGTGTACGTGTGAAATGCATGAATGGCTAGCTACAAGACATATGTGGGCATTTGAAAACGGCAAATCGTTCACATGTGCAGCCTTGTGTGCAGTTGTGCTTCTTGGTGGGGAGGGGTGTCTCCCAACAGAACCAGGATCCTTTGATATCCAGTTTCAAACACTAGCAGCCACTCTATGCAAGACTAAACGTTTCATTACCTTGCCAATGACAAGAACAGATGGATAGGAAACAAGTGCCTAAGTGGAAACTGCTTTCAGAGCATTTTAAAATCTGGAATAACGGGGAATGGGATGGGGAGGAACTTCTGTGAATTTAAGTCTTTATCCTTCTCATCCTATGCTTTTTTTCTTTCTTTCTTCCAGAACTGTAACGACTGCGTTCTCTGTACCGATCCGGTGAGTAGCTGGTCAGTACTTCTGGCTTTCTCCGGAAAGACGCCAGGCATTCCGGAGAGGGGGTCCCCTGCCATGGGTAGAAGCAGGCGCCTCTGACCGAGCAGGGACAAGTGGGCTGCCGGAAACTCTGGGCTGGTGCCCAGCTCCGAACGCCACTTTTGTTCCAATTTAGGGCGAGCAAGTCTCTCTCGAAACCGAGCGGGATTCTGAAACAGATTCCCGGTCCCCCGCCCCCACGGGAGGGGAGGCAAATAGGGAACTGGGATCCCGGAACCACGTCCAGGGCACGCCTCTCACACCCGCGGGGCGGCGGGAGGGGGGGATGCTTCCGCGCGCCGCGCCGCGCCGCCTCCTGGCAGTGCTCCTGGCAGTGCTCCTGGCAGTGCTTCTGGCAGTGCTCCTGGCAGTCCAGTCCTCCGGGCCGCGCGTCTGGGGTGGAGCGAGCCGCGGCTTCGGTCTTTCTCCTGCGGCGCCCTCTGCTCCTCTCCGGGTGTCCCTGCACCCTCCTCTGCCTTGGGGTCTTTGTGCCTCTTCTCCCCCGAGACCTTCTTCCTCTTACTCGAATTCCACTAGTTGGAATCCCTCGCTGCCCCTTTCACTCATGTCTTGTCGACTCTAATTTTTCTCTTTCTCTTTTATATTATCGTCCCTCCGCTCCCCGACCCGGCGTTTTCTCCTCTTCTCGTAAACTTGGCCGCTGGTGAGCAGCCGAATTGCCTGATGAAAATCGAGCGCCGTACCTTCCTTTACACCAACTGCACGTCACTCGTCGAGGGATTAGCGGAGAAAACTATCGCTGCACTCACTCTTGGATGCCCAGACTACCCCGGAGTGCAGGTAAGCCAGTGCATAAAGCACTCTCGCTTTTCAGTATCTTGGCGCTAACCTTGAATTAAGGGGGAGGGAGACTTTTCGTGCAGGACAGAAGTCCTTATGATTTTTATTCAGGGTCTATCTTTTGGAGAGCAAATGAGGCGGGACTGTCGATTGTCAGTCCCAAGTTGATACCTCGACCCAAACCCACCTATTTCTAGGGTTCTGTTTCTTTGTGTAAAATTATGGTTCTAAACCTTAGGCTAGTGTTCCAAGCTATGATCAGTGAGCTTCCTACATCCGAATGTCACCTGGCTACCAGAACATGGGAGGTTGGCCAAATGCCATTTCCCAGGGACCCAACCTAGACTTTCAAAATCACAGTCCCTGTATGGACTTTTTCTGAGACTCTTACCCATTCCAAAATTTAAGCAGGGTGATTTAGGCTTATCCTTAATAAATGTGTGTTCTTTCTTAAAATGATAAATTGTACATCAAATCTTTACCCCATGTTTGTTAAATGCGTGTGTGGGTGGTATTGCTACCTCTTTCTATAGTGGATTTTGCATATGCAGTTACATATATTTGAATGAATGCATAACTTTAAATACGAGAATAGTAGTAGTCCAGTTAGGGGTGGGATGTCTGGAGACAGTCTTGCCTGACTGAATCCTAGCCCCTTAACGTCTAACTGAAAACTTGGATAAATTACTTAGTGTCTGTGTGCTGTTTCTTCTGCAAAATGAGAATCATATTAGAAGTCCCACACAGAGTATTTTAAAGTGTTAAATGAGTCAATACTTGTAAAAGTACTAGTATTCAATAGCGATTATTTCAGCAGGGAATTTATCTTCCTGATGATAAATTTTAAACAGAGAAAAACAAGTGCAGACATGTATACTTGCTGTCTAGTAAGCAATAAACTCTGTCAGTCTGTACTATGACTGTGTCTGTGTGGCCAAGGGTATCACTTTTTTAGGGACTGAAGATTAAAGCCATAGGATGGCTCTGGCTGCACGGGAAAAATCTGTTTCAGTCTCTACCTTCTACCAAGGAGACTTTAGGAAATCAGTATATGACCATAGTGAAGTTTATCCATTTAGGATCATAGAGAACAGACTAGATTAAGTTCTGGACAGTAAGAAAGGGAGAGTGTGAAGTAATTTATTTCAGCCCCTACCCAAACCAAAGAAAGCTACTAAGACCAATAATACTGAATTATAATTTAGCAAATTTTAGATTGTAAGATTTTTGCTTAGTAACCTGGTAGATTTTATATTGTGTGTAGAAGGCCCGGTCTATCACTACTCAAGAGTAATGTAGGTGGAATAAAACACCAGAATATTATTGCAATCTTTTTTAAGTTTAGGCTCCTCTTTAGAAAAGCCTTTGGTGTTTATGGCACATCTCAGTGCTGGAAGGAACAAAAAGGCAGGAGCACTTTAGGTCCAAATAGGTTTATTGAATTATATCCATAAAGAAGCATTAGTTATGTACTGTTTCTGAGGAAATTATGATAGTGTCAGGGAGATCATAAAATCATCAACTTATTCATTTATTAACTCATCAATAAATGTTCATGTTTCCTATGTATAAAACATTTTGCTGAGCACTATGGGGATATTCCATGATGCAATCATGAAAATAGTACTTAAATGAGAGCCAAGTTAAATGAAACACACTATGAAACACTAGAAGAGTTTTCAAAATAAAAGAGCAACTATCAGAAGCCTTGTGGAGGAGGTGGTGCTTGGCCTTGAAGCATTGAGTAGGTGGGTGGAAAAATGAGAAAGCACTCCTTTGGAGAAAGCACACAGGAACAGCCTGTAAGCAGGTGTTTGGGCGATACGTTGAGAGATGGATTTGCATAGAGAACATAGTATAACCTGCCACTCAACAGTTGTTAAAGATAATGACAATTAATTTTGATTATCGATTCTCCTATTCTACAGAGAAATAATACCCAGGCAATGAAGAAAAGAAAGAGAAGAGAAGACACAAAAAAAGGATGCCGGGAAAACATCTTACAATTAAAAGGACTGTGGGATCATTTTGTTCGCTCTATACCTAAAACAAAGTTTCACTGAAGTCATATTTCGTAAAAACAAAATAAATTATATTTATTAGGTAGATGGAATGTTAACTCTGTGACATTTGAAAGATCACTACTATTTTTTTAATTACAGAAGTGTTTCTTAATTTATTTTTGTAAGCTTTTATATTTTAATATTGATTTATAATGCGGGGAGTGGGGAGAGTAGTATCCCTCAAATGTCCTGGGAGACTTCTGTAGCATTGATGTCTGCTCCTGGTTTTGTGACAATAATTCTCAGCTGGAGCTACATAGGCCCTACTCAATGGAAGAATCTAAAAGTATAGTAGAAGGAGAACTTTTTCACTTGAACAAGGAAAACAAGTTTAATTCAATAGCACATAAACCTCTGTTTAAAAGGCAGGCATTTCTTTCATATATACTGATACTTCTTGTGTTCTCATTCTAAAAACTTACAAAAGAAGAAAATGAAAGCAAATGGGTACACACAAAAAGTTGTACATATAATGGAACAATCTGAGAGAATTTCCAGGTAAAATATTGTTCAAGTATTTTAAGTCAAGTTTTTAAATTATGTGTAGAGGAGAGTGGTATATGCTAGCAGATCTTGAAGAAGTGCATTTGTTAAAGCTAAAATAATATATATATTTTAAACTAATGGAATATATTTTAATTTATTTTGTAAGCACTTTTTAAAATGTACATATTGCTTTGTTATTGATACAATATGTTTCTTAATAAAATAATTATCAAATTCATTTCTTGTGAGTGTTCTTTTTAATGTAGTTAGTAGACAATTTCACCTACATGTTTTTTCTGAGGGGCTTCACTTTTCTTCAGTTCTTTACCTCTCCTGACTCTTGGAGCCCATTGACTACTCCTCGCCTGCACTGTGCACGTTATAGAGAGAGTATTTGGGGATAAGTGGCTTCAGAAGACTTTCCAAAAATTGTTTTCTTAAATTATGTCTCTAGTCCTTTCTTCTTTCCTGAGTGGACTTCCCCACACCTGAAAGAGACAAAAGAGGCAAAGGTAAACAAGAGAAATTCATTATCTTATTCTTGAACACCTGTTGCAAGTTCGAGAGAACCACAGGCACTCTATTAACTCATCCTCAGCTGAGAGTGCTCTGAAAAACAGTGAGAGGGGTCAGCTTAGCTCTAATACCCAGGCCAATGTAGAGCAGATGGGAAAACATTGATTTGTCCTGCGTGAGGAAACTCTCCGGACCACTGCCTTGAGGAGTGGTCCTGAGCAATGAGAGAAGAGAGGAAGTTCAATATCCCTGAAATCATCTTACCTGTCAACAGGTAAAAAGAACCTTATATTATGTATCCAGTAAGTATTTAAAGAACACCTAGTCAAGCCTTTAGCCAAGTACTGAGGATACAAAAGGAAATAAGACGAAGCTCTTACCTAGAGAATCTCAAACTGAAAAAGCAGTTTCCTTTGCCCTGATGGAAAGCAAAACACACCTGTCTTCCAAAACTGTCCTTTAAAGACTAGTACCAGGGCTTTAATTAACATCATCATGTTAAACCCAATCCGGAGGGACCCGAAACATTGAAGACACGAACAAGGTCCGTCGATTACACACCAAAGTTTTATTGTCTAGCTTGGTCAAGCAGCGGCAACTCCCACAGAGGTCTGAGGGAGAGCCGCTGGCCCTTTGTTCTGCCTAGTTTTTATAGTTTTGTAAGTGGGAAGTACAGAAGCAAAAATTGTAATTAGGAGCCCTTTACCACTATTGGTTATAGTCATATGTCCTTTAACATGATAGGACCATGTTCAATTTGCAAGCCATACATCCTTTTGGAGAAAACAAAATTTACAAATCAACACATTGGTAGAAAGATGTCTCTTTACATATTAAAAAGCATTCCTATATTTTTTAGTGTTCATCCACCATCTCTCTGTCCAGAGTCACACGTATTAACCACATGCATTTACATAGGAGAGGTAGTTTCCGTGGGGACAAATGCCTGCAAATGGCTCATAGTTATAAGAAAAGGTTTATTTTGGCTTTTCTCTTCCTGCACCTGGCTAGCCACTCACCCCTTTCCCCACAGGTGTGGTGGAATGTCTGGGGATTCATGTTTTCCTCCCCTTTGCATTTACAATACAATGCCAAGGGCCATCCTGGTCATGCCAATCACACAGTACAGAGACTATTCTCACAATTTCTCTGCACACTTTAACCCAAATTAATAAAAGGTTCTTCAAGCCTCCCAAAATATTAATATTAATTCTGTAGCTTTTGGTACTTTACAACACCTGCGGGTGAGGTGGCGCAGTATCTCCTCAATAAGAGAAACTCCGAGAGTGGGGCAGCTGTGTTAAGCTTGCTCTTGGCAGAGGCATGTGTGCATAGCCTATATAAGCCTATGGGTGCTTCCCCTGGGCGGTGATTCTCCCAGATCGCTCTCCTGCCACTCTCACCGCCACTGCCACTGCCACTGCCACCGTAAGGTGCGGTTTCCTTGCTCCCTTGCCCTCACTGCGAATAGCAGATTTTCCTTTGTTTATTAGTTCTTTCCCTTTTGTGGGTTATTTGCTCGCCGGTCCTTGCAAGCCTCCAATAAACCGGTATGGCCCAACTCTCAGGCTCTGCAGTTTCTCTACGGTTTGCCCGAATCCAATATGGACCTGCCTGGCCTCCGCCACCAGGATTACTGCCAGTATTCACTAATTTTCAATGCAAAAAGTGGGGAAGTGGAAGACACTTTAAGCATATTATCCCCATCTTAGTCCACTGACTAGATTTCACTCTAAAAAAAATACTCTCACATTTTTTTTCAAGGCTTTTGGTGTAATTTTCCTCTGATCAGAGAGGAATGAAGGATTAAAGAGAGAGAAGACAACTCAAAGTCATCTCATCAAATGCAGTTTCTTTGAGTTTTCAGTTTTATCTTTAAAAATTTATATAATTTATATATGTGGGCAGAGGTGGATTAAGGTTGGTTGAGGCCCCATGTGCAGAAGAATAGTGGGCCTCTTAAAAAAAAGAGAGGGAAAATAAAAATACATGTTAACCATATTTTTAAATAAATAAAAGTATTATGTACTATTAATGTTAAAATTGCACATATGATACCAAACTTGGTGTCATTAGAAAAAAAGTGTAAAACTGGGGGTTTGCGGGGCCCTTCAGAAGTCGGGGCCCAGGGTGCAAGCCTGGTGCAGCCGCCGCCGTTAAATCCGCCTGTGTGGGGGAGGAAAACAGCTGTGTTAGGCTTACTCGCTGATTTACGAGCTGCAAGCCTTTTGCCTGCTTGGCACGTTGAGTGTGTGGCTGCACCATGTATGTATGGCCTATATAAGGCTATGGGTGCTTCTGCTCAGGGTGGGTTGCAGATGGTGGATTATGGATGGATGCCTGCCTGCCCGCCCACCACCGTGAGGGGCCATTTTGCTGTTTGCTGCCTGAGAAGCAGTTTCCCCTGTCTGTGTGCTCATCTGCCTTTAACCCTTTCCAGCTCCGCAGTTTCTCTACCATCTGCCCAAATCTAATGTGGCCCTGCCTGGCCTTGGCCACTGGCATTAAAATATATTTTATTCTTCTATGTATCCCATAAATGTTTTAATGTAAAAACAATCATTTAAATTAGTTACTACCAAGTAAAAGTAATGTGCAAGAAGCCGCATCATATTAATCTAGTAACAACATTTTCTGATATTGTTAAAAACTGAATTACACATTTCTACTCTTTAAAAGGTATTAAGATTTTCTTGATGGACTAATATACGATTAGGTTTATAAGTGTTTCATGATCAATGGAAAGAAAGTTGTAAATTCAGAGTTAAGCATACTGGGTGGATATATACCTACTGGGGCCATCTTATTAATTACACTATTTACATAACCTATATCTTTACATTTGTTTCCTTCAGTCAGAGTCTGAGCGAGCTGAGTTAAAGTCTAGTGCTGTTATAGCACTTTGTTTTCCTACATCCCTAAGGTTTTTACTTTTTGATTGCACTCTGGGGAACAAAATTTTTGTTGCATCCACAAAAATATTTGTTCTTATCTAATTCGAGTGTGCTGATCTCAAATCTGACATTAGTTTTTCTCTGTGAGCTACAGGTTTTTTGCAATTCAAGATTTTAGGTTTTCATCTTATTGTAAAATTTTCAACATTTAGTTTAACATAATGAAGTAGAATGTCTTCTTGGGCATCATCTTTGTAAAAAGATAATTTATATAATGCAGTAAATACACTAAAAGATATGATTGCATCAGAATTTGTCTACAATTTTGAAATAGAACATATTTAAACACTTATTTTAATCATAAAATTTGCGCAAAACTTATTTAAATTCTATTCAGGCAAAAATTTGTGTTTGTAGCTCTTGTGTTTGTAGCCCTGGCATTTGTGTACTTGTTGAGGAAAATCTTGTTTGATGCTTCAACAGTAGTCTGATCATCACTAACAGCTCCAAGATTTTCAGGAAACTTATCAAGGTGACTGTTCAGGAAGTGAATCTTAATGCTCATGTGACATCCAATGTCGCAGAAAGCCAACAGTATCCGTTGAACCAGTTCATAGTTTTCTGCTTTTTTGTTGCCAAGGAAGTTATTTGTAACTGCCACAAAAGCCTGCCATGCTGCTTTCTCTCCTTATTCATCTTCCTGGCAAATTCTTCATCATGTATGAGGGTTCAAATTTGAGGTCCATCGAATACACCTGCTTTTATCTTCTTGAAAGACAAGGCTGGAAAAGCAGAAATAATATGTTGAAAGCATTCACTTTCTCTATTCAAAGCCTGAACAAACTGCTTCATTAAGCCAAGTTCGATGTGAAGTGGGGAAAAATGATCCTGTCTCGATAAACTACAGGTTCATTCACAATATTTTGCATCCCTACTTCCAGAGCTTCACGTTGTGGCCACTCCTTCTGTGTCCAGTGTTTCTCTCGAGCTCGGCTGTCCCACAAACACAGAAAGCAAGGGTACTCCGTGAAACCTCTCTGTTGTCCTAGCAGGAAATTTACCATTTTAAGATCCACACAAATGATCCAGTTATGCTCCTCATACTTCAGAAAGTAGAGGACAATTTTTATGTCATTATAATCTTCTCGCAGATAAGTTGAATAATCAATTGGAACCACTGCATAAACATTACCATTGTGTAGGAGAACACATTTCAGACTTCGTTTAGAGCTGTCAAGAAATAGCAGCCATTCTGTTGGACTGTAAGTGGTAACACCTCACTGGCTGAGAAGACTACTGATATCATGACAGTAAACAAAGTGTTTGTCTTCAGAAAAAAAGTCCACAAACATTTGTTCACGCTTCCTGAAATGGGATACTTTAGCTCAGTGGTCCCCAACCCCTGGGCCGCGGACCAGTACCGGTCCGTTGGCCATTTGGTACCGGTCCACAGAGAAAGAATAAATAACTTACATTATTTCCATTTTATTTATATTTAAGTCTGAATTATGTTTTATTTTAAAAAAAATGACTAGATTCCCTCTGTTACATCCGTCTCCATCTAAGACTCACTCTTGACACTTGTCTCATAAGTTTGACAATTATATTTTAAAATACCACAGTTTGACACCAGTCGCATAATTTTACTTTGCGCATTTATCTGTCCCACCCTAAAGGCCGGTCCGTGAAAATATTTTCTGACATTAAACTGGTTCGTGGCCCAAAAAAGGTTGGGGACCACTGCTTTAGCTGACCAGGGAAGTACATTCTTTTCTTGAAGCCTGGAGGCTAGTAACTCAATTGCTTTCTTTGATAGGACTAAATCTCTTACTAAGTCATTCAATTCGGGTTGGCTAAACTGCTGAGGGGTTAATGACTGCTTGGCATCAGAAGAAGACTCTTCAGATTCTACAACCATTTCCTCATACATCTTATCAAAATACACTTGATCACCATGTTCACTTTCTTCATCCTTAGAAGAAATAAAACCATTGAAAACTGGAGTGTCTCAGAGTGTGGTGAGAAAAAATGTGATCATATACCATTTTTTCTTGCTGCCCTTTGTATGGGTCAGACAGAAATAACAGTCACTGCCGTGGTCCTTAGGTTCACGACAAACCATGGGAATACTAAATGGCATTCCTTTGCATTTTTCTTTTGTCCAGTCACGAAGCATTTCCTCACAATTATGACACACAATATGAGGAGCCAATTCTTTTTTTTTTTTTGTATTTTTCTGAAGTTGGAAATGGAGAGGCAGTCAGACAGACTCCCACATGCACCTGACTGGGATCCACCCAGCATGCCCACCAGGGGGTGATGCTCTGCCCATCTAGGGTGTTGCTCTGTTGCAACCAGAGCCATTCTAGCACCTGAAGCAGAGGCCATAGTGCCATCCTCAGAACCTGGGCCAACTTTGCTCCAATGGAGCCTTGGCTGCGGGAGGGGAAGAGAGAGACAGAGAGGAAGGAGAGGGGGAGGGGTGGATAAACAGATGGGCGCTTCTCCTGTGTGCCCTGGCTGGGAATCGAACCCGGGACTCCTGCACGCCAGGCCGATGCTCCACCACTGAGCCAACTGGCCAGGGCCCAATTCTTGTCTTGATCACCAAGAGGAACTTGAAAATAGGCAATCTATGCACGTGTCACAAATGATGAAATATTGCGCCTTTGACATTGAAGTGTATAACAGCCACATATATAACAGAAGGTGTCAGGACTATTCTTACATTTACGCCTAATTGAAGAAGCCATGATTCAATCTTAAAACAAAGTAAGAGGGTGCTTTTATCAGATAATAATTTTTTACATTTAAAAACAACTACAGCCTGACCTGGCGGTGGGGCAGTGGATAGAGCGTCATCGGACTGGGATGATGTGGAGAACCCAGGTTCGAGACCCCGAGGTCGCCAGCTGGAGCGCGGACTCATCTGGCTTGAGCAAAAAGCTCACCAACTTGAACCCAAGGTCACTGGCTCGAGCAAGGGGTCACTCGGTCTGCTGAAGGCCCAGGGTCAAGGCACAAATGAAAAAGCAATCAATGAACAACTAAGGTGTTGCAACAAAAAACTGATGATTGATCCTTCTCATCTCTCTCCGTTCCTGTCTATCTGTCCCTATCTATCCCTCTCTCTGACTCTCTCTCTCAGTCCCTCAAAAACAAAACAAACAAACAAAAAAAAACAAAACAACAAAAAAACCCAACTACAATTATGTAGAAGTGATGTTTGTTAAACATTAAATGCCTTGTGATTATGTTCAATCCAAGAGTCGTTGCCCTTTAACTCCAATTTAAAAACCAATGCATGCCATTAACTGTAACAAAAAGAAGTTAAAATTGCATAAACACTGGAGCATGCACCAAAAAATGGATTTCAGATTTGGAATCATGATGCAGAAATATATAGAAACAGTTCTAAAACCTCATGCAACAGAAAATGAAAAAACAAAATTGTTCCCCAGTTTTGTTGATACTATTTTTATTTAATGTCCCCAAGTTCACGAGAGCTGTTTATTGAGAATTGTACCATTATATGTCCATATATAATATGATTTGCCAAGTAATATATGTTATTTTACTCCCAATCTTTCTGAGTCCCTTTGATTTATCCATGTATCTTTTATATCGATATAGCATTTTAGTGTGTGTGTCCCAAAAGGAGATGTTTGGTGTGAGGGAGAAACATTTTAGTTTTAGCACTGTTGTTGTATTATGTTTTCTGGGGTTTTTGTTTGTTTGTTTTTTGGCTTGTTTTGTTTTGGTTTTTGCTGAAGGAAGGAGGTTTATTAGCCAGCAGAGCAGCATGACCCCAAAAGACATGAGTTCCCCGAAGTTGACTTTCTTGAGTTTTATATATACCTTTACAGTGTTCACACATATGGTCCGTGATTTCTTTTGTTTTCAGACAGACTTGACCCTCAAGTCTCTAAGAGGGAGAGGGGACAAAAGAGGAGTTTCAGACCATTTGCCCTGGCTGTTTCCATATCCTGTCTTACTTGCTTTGTGTTGCAAGTTGTTTCAGGAAGCTAATTAGGAGCTGCATAGCTGTGGATTTGTTAATTTTTAAACTGACCTAATCAGTGTTTAGGCTTTTCTGTCCTCAAGGTAATCAGAGGATGATCTAAATCAAACTTTTCTAACTAAAAGCAGTTCATGGTGGGTAGTCATGTCCTAGGGAAGAACTTTCTCTAAACAAAGGTCATGTTTACTTTACTCAAGCCTGTCTGCTATCTTTTGCATCTATGATAATGTATCTGATAATATGCCTTTGGAATGTAAGGGGGTGAGACATCCCACTGGGAAAGGAAGCCAATTGACCACTCACTGTTATTGTTATGTGAACCATTAACTGTCCCACCCTCGTAAAGAAGTTTCAGTATATACACTTTTACATTTTACCCAGTCCCAGATATTCCCTTGCTTTGCTTTCTCCCGCCTCCCTAATCTATCACCAATCAATTTCATGTAACCCTTTAGTATTCCCCTTTGATTCTAATGTATAAGTGGTAAAACTGCCATTTTTCAGAGCACTTTCTCAATATATTGAGACTTTGCTTCCTGGCAGGTTTTAACAGTTTGGCTTAAATAAACTCATAAAAAATTCTTACAGGCTTGAAAGTTTTTCACGGGGTGGGGGTTGACAACCCATTGCATGCACCTTCCCTTTGCTGCTCCCATGGTAACACCTTCTCTTTTCCTTCTGTCATTTAATTTCCCCCTGCCTCTCTCTCTGTCTCATAAGAACACTTGTGGTTCCATGAGGGACAACCCAGAAAATCCAGAGTACGTAGTCTCTCTATCTCACCACCTGGAATTTGATCACAATCTTCAATAAAGCAAGGTTAGAGGTTTCCATTTCCTGATTTCAGAACATTACAGGAAATCAAATGGAGTAATGATGGCGTGAGAAATACTCCTTATCTCTCCCCTCGAAATTTCAACAAACTGAACAACTATCACACAGGAAAGCAACCCCAGGTGCTCACAGGTGCTCCTGAACGATCTGTGCGCTGAATGAACTAAAGGGGCTCTGGACAGGAGGGGAGCCCAGAGGGACTGGGTTTTTTGTTTGTTTGTTTTAATTTTAATGGGGCGACATTGGTAAATCAGGGTACATATGTTCAGAGAAAACATCTCCAGGTTATTTTGACATTTGATTATGCTGCATTCCTATCACCCAAAGTCCAGTTGTCTTCCATCACCTTCTAACTGGTTTTCTTTGTGCCCCTCCCCTCCCCCCACCCCTCCCTCTCTGCCCCCCCCTCCATAACCACTACACTCTTGTCCATGTCTCTGAGTCTCATCTTTATGTCCCACCTATGTATGGAATCATAGAGTTCTTAGTTTTTTCTGATTTACTTATTTCGCTCAGTATAATGTTATCAAGGTCCATCCATGTTGTTGTAAATGATCTGATGTCATCATTTCTTATGGCTGAGTAGTATTTCATAGTGTATATGTACTAAAGCTTTTTAATCCATTCATCCACTGACGGACACTTGGGCTGTTTCCAGATCTTTGCTATTGTGATCAATGCTGCCATAAACATGGGGGTGCATTTCTTCTTCTCAAACAGTGCTATGGTGTTCTTGGGGTATATTCCTAAAAGTGGTATAGCTGGGTCAAAAAGCAGCTCAATTTTTAATTTTTTGAGGAATCTCCATAGTGTTTTCCACAGTGGCTGCACCAGTCTGCATTCCCACCAGCAGTGCAGGAGGGTTCCCTTTTCTCCACATCCTCGCCAGCACTTATTCTGTGTTGTTTTGTTGATGACTGCCATTCTGTCTGGTGTAAAAAGACAAACTACACAATGGGAGAATATATTTGACAATACAACTGATAAGGGGTTAATAACCAAAATTTATAAAGAACTTGTAAAACTCAATACCAGGAAGACAAACAACCCAATCAAAAAATGAGTGAAAGAAATGAATAGACACTTCTCCAAAGAGGACATACAGATGGCCAATAGGCATATGAAAAACTTCTCAACATCACTAATCATTAGAGAAATGCAAATTAAAACCACAATGAGACTGGGTTTTGACTGCTGGGGCACTGCTGAAAGGAGTAGTACCCTTGAATGACTAGGCCTCCTTCTGCCAGGAGAAGTGAACGGATTGAGGTGCAGGGGCAGAGATACTAAACCAAAATGATGGCAAAATGAGGGGTTATGGCCAGTGTTCCTGTGGTCTGCCCACAGCCCACATTCAGCGTAGAGACAGAGGAAACCTGTGGCACCCAAGCCTCCCAGATCCTACCTCTCTCACCTCACAAGTATGGAGAGTGGCAGAGACAAACCCTGCAGCTAACCCTTCAGAGCTACTCTGTCCCCTGAAGAACAGAAGTGTTTTGTGTCTTGTCCCGTGCTCTGTTGAGACGGGACGGGGAGCACCCAGAGGCTTGAAATTCCTATTGCAAAAGCTATAAAGCTGTAAAGTCCTCACAACAGACCCCAAACACCAACATGACTGCAGCCCCATCTACATCACTGCAATAGCAACATCTCACTGAAAGTCAGCCCAAGACTTTCAGGGAGCTAAAACTTATAATACAGTGACACTTACTGGGAGAAAAGAGCAACCTCTTACACCTGAAAAATTTTCCCCATTTTTTCCTTTTTTCTTGAATTTTATTTTCTTTAGTTTTTATATTTTTATTCTTATTCTTTCATATATGTTTTGTTCCTGTTTGTTTTGGGGTTTTTTGATCTTTGTTTTTTGTGGTTTTCTGTTTACTTGTCATTATTTTCAAAATTTCTATATCTATATGATATTTTTCTTTTTTAAAATTAATTTTAATGGGGTGACATTGATAAATCAGGGTACATATGTTCAGAGAAAACATCTCCAGGTTATTTTGACATTTGATTATGTTGCATAACCATCACCCGAAGTCAAATTCTCTTCCGTCGCCTTCTATCTAGTTTTCTTTGTGCCCCTCCCCTCCCCCCACCCCTCCCTCTCCTTCACTCCCCCCCCCATAACCACCACATTCTTTTCCGAGTCTCTGAGTCTCTTTTCTATGTCCCACCTATGTATGGAATCATATAATTCTTAGTTTTTTCTGATTTACTTATTTTACTCTGTATTATGTTATCAAGGTCCATCCATGTTGTTGTAAATGATTCGATGTCATCATTTCTTATGGCTGAGGTATTATTCCATAGTATATATCAGGGGTCCCCAAACTACAGCCCGCAGGCCACATGCGGCCCCCTGAGGCCATTTATCTGGCCCTCGCCGCACTTCCGGAAGGGGCACCTCTTTCATTGGTGGTCAGTGAGAGGAGCATAGTTCCCATGGAAATACTGGTCAGTTTGTTTTTTAAATTTACTTGTTCTTTATTTTAAATATTGTATTTGTTCCTATTTTGTTTTTTTACTTAAAAATAAGATATGTGCAGTGTGCATAGGGATTTGCTCATAGTTTTTTTTTATGGTCCGGCCCTCCAACAGCCTGAGGGACAGTGAACTGGCCCCCTGTGTAAAAAGTTTGGGGACCCCTGGTATATATATACCACATCTTCTTTATCCAGTTATCTATTGAAGGGCTTTATGGTTGTTTCCACATCTTGGCAACTATGAACAATACTGTGATGAACATGGGGCTGCATGTGTTTTTACGGCCAGTGGTTTTGAGTTTTGGGAGTATATACTCAGCAGAGGTATTGCTGGGTCAAGTGGTAGTTCTATTTTCAGTTTTTTGAGGAACCACCATACTTTCTTCCATAATGGTTGTACTACTTTACATTCCCACCAACAGTGGATGAGGGTTCCTTTTTCTCCACAGCCTCTCCAACATTTGTTATTACCTGTCTTGTTGATAATAGCTAATCTAACAGGTGTGAGGTGGTATCTCATTGTAGTTTTGATTTGCATTTCTCTAATAGCTAATGAAGATGAGCATCTTTTCATATATCTGTTGGCAATTTGTATTTCTTCCTGGGAGAAGTTCATGTCCTCTTCCCATTTTTTTATTGGATTGTTTGTTTGTTTGTTGTTGAGTTTTATGAGTTCTTTGTATATTTTGGATATTAGGCTCTTATCTGAGCTGTTGTTTGAAAATATCATTTCCCATTTAGTTGGTTGTCTGTTTTGTTGTCAGTTTCTCTTGCTGTGCAAAAGCTTCTTAGTCTGATGTAGTCCCATTAATTTATCTTTGCCTTCACTTCCCTTGCCTTTGGAGTCAAATTCATAAAGTGCTCTCCATAACCAAGGTCCATGAGTTTAGTACCTATGTTTTCTTCTATGTAATTTATTGTTTCAGGCCTTATATTTAGGTCTTTGATCTATTTTGAATTAATTTTAGTACAAGGGGACAAACTGTAGTCGAATTTCATTCTTTTGCATGTGGATTTCCAGTTTTCCCAGCACCATTTGTTGAAAAGGCTTTCTTTTCTCCATAGTGTGTTGTTGGCCCCTTTATCAAAAATTATTTAACCATATATATGTAGTTTTATTTCTGGGCTTTCTATTCTGTTCCATTGGTCTGAGTGTCTATGCTTCTGCCAATACCATGCTGTTTTTATTGTCATGGCTCTATAATATAATTTGAAGTCAGGTATTGTACTGCCCCCAGCTTTGTTTTTTTTCCTTAGATTGCTTTGGCTATTTGGGGTCTTTTATAGTTCTGATAATTTTTTGTTCCATTTCTTTAAAAAATGCCATTGGAATTTTGATGGGAATTCATTAAATTTGTGTATTTCTTTGGGTAATATAGTCATTTTGATTATATTTATTCTTCCTATCCAGTAACTAGAAATATTTTTCCATTTCATTGTATCTTTTTCGATTTCCCTTAACAATGCTTTTTAGTTTTCATTATATAGGTCCTTTACATTCTTTGTTATATTTATTCCTAGGTATTTTGTTGTTGTTGTTGCAACCATGAAGGGGATTATTTTTTTTAGTTCGTTTTCTGATGTTTCATTGTTGGCATATAGGAAGGCAATTGATTTTTGTATATTAATTTTATATTCTGCAACCTTACTGTATTGGTTGATTGTTTCTAGTAGTCTTTTTGTGGAGTCTTTGGGGTTTTCAATGTATAGGATCATATCATCTGCAAAAAGTGAAACCTTTACTTCTTTTCCAATATGAATGCCTTTTATTTCTTTTTCTTGTCTTATTGCTCTGGCTAGAACTTCCAGCACTACGTTGAATAAGAGTGGAGAGAATGGACAACCTTGTCTTGTTCCTTATTTTAGGGGAAAAGTCCTCAGTTTTATGCCATTTAATATAGTGTTAGCTGATGGTTTATCATAAATGGCCTTTATTATGTTGAGATATTTTCCTTCTATACCCATTTTGTTGAGTGTTTTAAACATAAAATTGTGTTGTATTTTATCAAATGCCTTTTCTGCATCTATTGATAGGATCATATGGTTTTTGTCCTTTGTTTTGTTGATATGGTGTATTATGTTAACCATTTTGCATATGTTGAACCATCCTTGTGATTCTGGGATGAATCCCAATTGATCATGATGTATTATTTTTTTTAATGTGCTGTTGTATTCAATTTGCTGGGTTTTATTTTTTTTTTTTTGTTTTTTTTTTTAGTATTTTAGCATCTGTATTCATTAGTGATATTGTTCTGTAGTTTTCTTTTTTTGTGTTGTCCTTGCTAGGTTTCGGTATGAGAGTTATGTTGACCTCATAAAATGTGTTTGGAAGTATTGCTTCTTCTTCAATTTTTTGAAAGACTTTGAGTAGAACAGGAACAAAGTCTTCTTTGAATGTTTGATAGAATTCACTAGTATAGCCGTCTGGCTCTGGACTTTTATTTTTGGGGAGGTTTTTGATAGTTTCTATTTTCTCCCTGCTTATGGGTCTGTTTACGCTTTCTGCTTCATCATGATTTAGTCTAGGAAGATTGTATTGTTCTAGGAATTTATCCATTTCTTCTAGATTGTTAAATTTGGTGGCATATAGTTTTTCATAGTATTCTACAATAATTCTTTGTATATCTATGATATCTGTGGTGATTTCTCCTCTTTTATTTTGGATTTTGTTTGAGTCCTTTCTCTTTTTTCCTTAGTGAGTCTTGCCAAGGGTTTGTCAACCTTGTTGATCTTTTCAAAGAACCAGCTGTTTACTAATTTTTTCTATAGTTTTTCTGTTCTCTATTTCATGTATTTCTGCTCTGATTTTTATTATTTCCTTTCCTCTGCTGCTTTTGGGTTGCCTTTGTTCTTCTTTTTCTAGTTTCTTAAGATGTGAAGTTAAGTGGTTTACTTGGGCTCTCTCTTGTTTGTTCATCTAGGCCTGTAGTGATATGAACTTCCCTCTTATTACTGCTTTTGCTACATCCCAGAGATTCTGATATGTTTTATTGTTATTTTCATTTGTCTGTATGGAACTTTTGATCTCTACTTTTATTTCTCTTGACCCACTCATTTTTTTAAAGTATGTTGTTTAGTTTCCACATTTTTGTGGGCTCATTTACCTCTTTTTTGCAGTTGAATTCTAGTTTAAAGACTTTCTGATCAGAGAATATGCTTGGTATGATATCAATCTTTGTGAGTTTGTTGATGTTATTTTTGTGGCCCAACATATGATCAATTCTTGAGAATGTTCCATGTACACTAGAGAAAAATGTATACTCTGGCACTTTTGATGAAATGTCCTGTAGATGTCGATCATATCCAATTGTTCTAGTGTTTCGTTTAAGGCCAATATTTCTTTATTGATTTTCTGTTTGGATGAACAATCTAGAGCCATCAGTGGTGTACTGAGGTCTCCAAGTATGATTGTATTTTTGTCGGTTTTTGTTTTTAGGTCAGTCAGTAGCTGTCATATATATATTTGGTGCTCCTTGGTTTGGTGCATATATATTAAGAATTGTTATGTCTTTTTGATTCAGTGTCCCCTTTATTATTATGAAATGACCGTTTTTGTCTCTAATTACCTTTGCTGTCTTGTAGTCAGCATTGTTAGATATGAGTATTGCTACACCTGCTTTTTTTTTTTTTTTTTGGATGTTATTTGCTTGAAGTATTGCTTTTCAGCCTTTTACTTTGAATTTGTTTTTATCTTGTAGCTTAGATGTGTCTCTTGTAGGCAGCATACTGTTGGATTTTCTTTTTTAATCTTAATTCTGCTACTCTGTGTCTTTTTCATTGGTGAGTTCATACATTTACATTTAGTGTAATTATTGACATTTGAGGGTTTCCTATTGCTATTTTTATATATTGCTTGCTGATAAATTTGTATCTTGTTTGATTCTTCTCTTTTGTTTTTCTATCATTTGTTTTTGTTTGGTTGTAATTCATACTTCTTTCCTCTGTTGCTTCTTTTTTCAAGCCATGTGCTTCTGTGGTGGTTTTTTCAGGGTTGGTTACCACTAAGTAATGGAAAGGGTACCTCTCATGTTCATTGTAGTACATTATCTCATGAGTGCTTCTGCACTCCATTCTCCATTGCTACTATTAATCTTTGTCCTCTCCCCTTTTCTGTTTTTGTGGTCACAGATTAAATTTGATTTTATTGTGTTCTTGATGGAGCTTTTACTTATGGTTTTGTTTTGTTTTATTCTTTATATCTGGTTAGAAAACCCCCTTTAGTATTTCCTAAAGAGGGGTTTTCTGATGATGAATTTCCTCCTCTTTTCTGTATCTGTGAATGTTTTTATTTCTCCTTCGTATTTGAAGGATAGCTTTGATGGGTATAGTATTCCTCTCTTTCAGAACTTTAAATATTGGGGTCTACTCTCTTCTAGCTTGTAGAGTGTCTGCTGAGAAATCTAATGATAATCTAATGGGCCTTCCTTTATATGTTGTATTCTTCTTTTTCCTGGCTGCCTTGGGAATTTTTTCTTTGTCATTGGTTTGTTTTTCTCTTTTGTTTTTCTATCATTTTTTTGGTTGTAATCCACACTTCTTTCCTCTGTTGCTTCTTTTTTCACAGTATGATGTGCCTTGGAGTAAGTTTTTCACATTATAATACACCTTAGAGTAGGTTTGTTAGGGTTAAGATAACTCAGTGTTCTGTTTGCTTCTTGAATTCAAAGCTTTAGTTCTTTCCACAGGTTTGGAAAGTTCTCATCTATTATTTGTTTGAATATGTTCTCCATTCCATTTTCTCTCTCTTCTCCTTCTGATATACCCATTATTCTTATGTTGCTCTTTTTGATGGAGTCAGACAATTCCTGTAAGGCTATCTTATTCTTTTTAATTCATGAGTCTCTCTCCTCTTCTCTCTGTAGTGCCTCAAGTTGCCTGTCTTCTATGTCACTAATTCTCTCCTCTCTCCAACCTGTTCTATTAGCTAAGTTTCTTATCTCATATTTCAGTTCATCAACTGAGTTTTTCATCTCTGTTTGATTCGTTTTCATAGTTTTGATTTCCTTGGTGATATATTCTTTCTATTCATTGAATTGTTTTTTGAGCTCCCTAAATTGCCTTTCTTGTATACCCCTGAGTATTTTTAGGATTTCAATTTTAAATTCTCTGTCATTTAACTCCAAGGTTTCCAAGGTATTGAAAGTTTTTTCTATAGATTTTTTCTCATCTATCTGAGCTATATCTTTGTCTTTTGTATCCATGATATTCAATTACTTTTTCCTTAATGAAATTTGAGAGTGGTATTGTTAGTAACACTAATAAGAGTTGATAAAGAATAAAAAATAAAGATAAATAAAAAATTAAAAAAATAAAAAAAATTTTTTTGAGAAAATACAGTGAAAAACTGAAAATTATATTGTGCTAAATGGAACAAAAATGACATAGTATAGAGGGTCTGCGTTTGGGGGAGTGACAAAGAGGCAAAAAACAAGGTAAGAACTCACAAAATGCTACAAGAAAAAAAAATTGGATTAAGAATAAAATAATTTGTTTGTAAATGATGGTCAAATGAGAGATATAGTGAAAGAGAAAAGAAGAAGAAAAAAAGGAAAAATACAGTAAAAGATGCAAATTCTATTGTATTAAGTGGAACAAAAACTACATAGAATGGAGAGCCAGAGTTGGGGGAATGCTATTGCGATAAACAGCAAAGTAAAAAGCACACAAAATACCACAAAGAAAAAATTTGAATCCAAAATAAAATAATTTGTTTGTGTGTGAGGATCGAATGAAAGGAAAAGTGAAAGAGAAAAGAAGAAACCAAAAGAGAGGGAGAAAAAAGAGAAAAGAAAAGAAAAAGGAGAGAGTTAAGGTTTTTGGAATGTAACCCTCATAGAGAAAAAAAAAGAGTGAAAAATGTAACACCTATGGGTTAGAAGGTGACAGAAGACAATTGGACTTTGGGTGATGGGAATGCAGTATAATCAAATGTCAAAATAACCTAGAGATGTTTTCTCTGAACATATGTACCCTGATTTATCAATGTCACCCTATTAAAACTAATAAAAAATAGTTAAAAGTAAAAAAAAAAAACACCTATGAGTAAATGAAGTTCAGAATGAAAAGAAAAAAATAAAACAAAAAGAGGATAAAAGGACCAAGGTGGAAGAAAAAAAGATACAAAAATGAAAAGAAAAAAAATATGGAAAAATTTATAAAGACTGTGGATTTCTGGTTTTGAGAGTTTATTTTCTTCCTTTTTCTTCTTTCTCTTTTTGGCCGGTGGCACTCTACCCCAGGTTCTGCCCTGTGGCACTCTTAGGTAGAGATTTGCAGTTGATGTGTTGCTATGGTGATGATATAAACTAAGCCTCAGTCCCGTTGGTAGGCAGGGCTTGTTAGCGTTTGCAGGCTTCGACAATGGGAGAGTCCATTTTCCTGGAGCCTCTCCCTCAGCGTCTCCTTCCTGAACTAGTAGCCTGGGGACCCAGCTGTGAGGTTGCCACTGCCACTGCCTGGATAGCAAGAGGCTCTAAAAGCTGCCAAATCCCCCCTCTATCCCCACTCAACACAGGGTTCTGGGTAAGGCCTTGCCAGCCTGAGCCACCAGCATAATCAGGCAGGGCTGGGAGCCGATTGCTCTGCAGGTGTCTTTCTTTCTTTTTTTTTTTTTTTTTTGTATTTTTCTAAAGCTGGAAATGGAGAGAGACAGTCAGACAGACTCTCGCATGCGCCCGACCGGGATCCACCCGGCACACCCACCAGGGGCGACGCTCTGCCCACCAGGGGGTGATGCTCTGCCCCTCTGGGGCGTTGCTCTGTCATGACCAGAGCCACTCTAGCGCCTGGGGCAGAAGCCAAGGAGCCATCCCCAGCACCCGGGCCAGCCTTGCTCCAATGGAGCTTTGGCTGCGGGAGGGGAAGAGAGAGACAGAGAGGAAGGAGGGGGAGGGGGTGGAGAAGCAAATGGGCGCTTCTCCTATGTGCCCTGGCTGGGAATCGAACCCGGGTCCCCCGCACGCCAGGCCAATGCTCTACCGCTGAGCCAACCGGCCAGGGCCTGCAGGTGTCTTTCTATGAGCCTCCAGGTATGTCTAGTATGCCTCAACACTCCACAGGACTACTCTCCCCAGGTTTTTTGCACTTTATAACCTGTATCAGCTGGCAGAAAGATGCTCCAGTCACTGCCTGCAGAACAAGAGGTCTTAAAAGCTGCCAAGTCCCTCCTCCAGGTTCTTTCAAAGCACAGCGCTGGGTATAAAAGCTCTGCTGACCAGGGCCACCAGCTTAAGCAGGCAGGGGGGTGAGCTGACTTCTGGTTAGGCTCCTTTCTAAGGCTCCTAGGTATGTCTAGTTAAATTTGCCTTAGCACTCCATGGATATGCTCTTCACAGGCTTCTTCCTTGTTGGGAAGCCTACAGCCCAGCCCTCCCAACTTCTGCAGTGTTCTCTGAAGTCTGTTCTGTAGGAATGTGTTTTTTACCCTGTATCAGCTGGCAGGAAGTTGCCTCAGCCACTGCCTGCTGAGTGAGAGGCCCTAAGAACTATCAAGTCCCTCCTCTGAGTTCTCTTAATTTGTAGACCTGGGAAAGAAGACCTTGTCAGCCAGAGCCACTGCCAGCATAAGCCAGCCGGGCAGTCAACAGACTGTGGATTAGGCTTCTTTCAGTGATCTGCGGGTCTACTCTCCAGAGGCTGTCTGCAAGCTGTCTGTGAACCCTTCACCCCAGCACTTCCATAGTTTTCTTCCCCAGGGAATTTTCTTTGTTAGCCTGTATGGCTGGCAGAGGCACTGTGCCCCAGAGAAATCCGGTCTTAGGGAAGCTAGCTTTTATGCACTCCCCGCATGCTGTCATTTGGGGATCAGGAATTATACAGAGACTCTGTGTACAGCCCATGCAGAAGGCCACTATTGACAATCTCTGACCCAGCCCCACTGTCTGGGAATGTGGGCACCCATGCCTGAAGCACTAGGAGGAACCACTAGTACACTGCCCATGCTCGCTAATCCGGAGACTGGGGGTAAAAAAAGCCCACTCCACAGGCAAGCCATTCGCCCACCTCTGCCGGGGTTTGCTGCTAATGTTAGCTCCATGTAGGTTGAGCGCCACGGGCACACTCTCTCCTTGGCTTGAATGTTTCCGCCCTATCCCTCCCTTCCTCTCAGTTCCAAGTGAAAAAAAGTTTCCTCAGGTCAGTGAGGGAAGCTGTTCCCCATCCTATTTCCTTCAGAGTGGTTTTTCAGCCACCTTTTCACCCAATACTACCTTTGTTTGATGTATGTGTATTTCAGATGTTCCTGGGATTGTTTTTCTGTCTCTAGTTGTTGAATTTGTTGAAATTTCAGGGAGAGGTATTGGGAGCCCTCCTCATGGCGCCATTTCTCTGACGTCACCATGTTTTCTGTTTTTATACTGATACATTATCTGTATAATTTTAACCTAAAATAGGGCTTTACCTTTATTCCTAGTAAACATTTTATTTATTTTTTCAAGCGATTTTTGAGATCTCTAAATTTTGAATTTTGATTCTGGTATTTATCATATGTTTCTCTTTCATATACTTTTTATGGATTAATTCCAAAAATGTTATCAAAAATATATTGATCAAGACAGAAACAAGATCTGTTTTTCCTTCAAAATAGGCATCCTTACAAGCTGATAAAATCATTTGCCCATGTTTTCTGTTTTGTTTTGTTTTGTTTTTAAAAAAAAGGGAAAAAAGGACGGTGACATCAGAGGAATGGCAGTGTAGAGATCCCCTTGGTCTTTCCTCTTGAAGTTTCAACAACTTTGACAGCTACAACTCCACAAAAGATTCCCTGCTAAATGCAGGAACATACCTGAAAGCTCTGTGATTGAACATTTAAAGGTGGGCAAGTGGGAATAAACCAGCAAGGCGAGAAATGAGGCAGTCCTGCATCTGACAACTCACTTCAGGGCTCAGACGAGAGATAGGAGGAATCTGGTTGTGGCTGGTGCTCCCTTTAGCTGGGAAGATCAAATAGATTTGGTGGTCATTCCTGCAAGAGTGGGCAGTATAAGCTGCAACTGAATCCAGTGATCTGAATAGGGATGCACCATAGATTTGCAGCCATGGTTGTCAGCCTATTAGCATTCCAGACAGAGAGATAAAGCCAAGGAGTCTGGTCACCCCGTAATCTCCCAGAACTTGCCTCCCTTCATCCTTCATGTAGTGTTATGGAGCACATTGACAGAAAACCTCAGAATTAGTACAACAGAATCATTTTTTCCCTGAACCAAGGACTCACTCTGTGACTGGTCCTGGGGTCATGCATGGGGGCCTCTGTGGAGGTACAAGATTGCCATTGCTGGGAGAGCAAAGCAACTAAGGTGGCCCCAGGTTCCCCCAGCCAACCTCACCACCATGCACCATGGGTACACTAACAGCAGCATCTGGCTGCAGTGGACAGCACTGGAATTTTACAGATTTGGAGCCAATTACCTACATTTCCCTGCAGGGTTGGTCCCCTGGGACCAGGGTGACCAGGTCACAGGGGTAACACCCACCATCCCAGGAAATACAGGCCATTTTCCACTACCCCACAGAGATATGAATAACCAGAGAAGTGCATAAGATCTAAAAAACTTGTGACTCAGTGTCATGTACAGGAATATCAATCTACAGGTGAAGTGCCACTAATATATAGATACCTAGACAGAGAAGGAATCCAACAAACACTGTAAAATTCCAAGGTAGTGAGGCAGCTCAGAAAGAATATGAAAATCTCCAGAAAACAAACTTAACTACATAAAATGATATAATTTAAATAGCAAAGAATTCAAGATTGCAGTTTTGAAAAAACTCAGTAAGATGCAAGAAAACATGGATAGGCAGTTTAATGAGCTCAGAAAACAAATCAATGAATAAAATGAATATTTAACCAAAGAAATTGAAACTTTAAAAAAGAATCAAGCAGAAATTCTGGAGATGAAGAACTCAATAAAAGAGATTGAGAATGAATGAGTGAGCGTAGGAATAGAACAGACCAAGTGGAAGAAAAAATTAGTGATATCAAAAATAGAAATTTAGATGCCCTGGCCAGACAGCTCAATTAGTTTAAGCTTTACCCTGAAGCACAGAGGTTGCCAGTTCCGTTCCCGGTCAAGGCAAATGCAGGAGCAGATTAATGTTCCTATGTGTCTGTCTGCCTGTCTGTCTCTCACTAACCCCCTTTCTCTCTGTGTCTCTCTATAATTAATAAATAAAAAAATTTTTGAATAGAAATCTAGAAATGATGCAGAAGGAAGAAGAGAGAGGCTTAAGCATAAAAAAATGGGGGAAAAAAACCCTCTGTGAGAACTATCTAATTCCATAATAAAGAGCAATATACAAATAAGAGGCATACCAGAAAAAGAGAAGGACGGAAGAACAGAGAGCCTATTCAAATAGTTGGCAAGAACTTTCCAAATCTATGGAAGGAGCCAGGTCCCTGAATCTAAACAAACAGAGCACTTAATTACTTCAATCCAAAAAGACCTTCTTTAAAGCATATTGTATTATAACTGTCAAGAATTAATGAGAAAAATGCACACAGACTGAAGATAAAAGGATGGAAAAAAATATTTCATGCTAATGGAAATGAAAAAAAAGCTGGGGTAGCAATACTTATATCAGACAAAATGGACTTTAAAACAAAGACCATAGTTAGAGATAAAGAAGGTCACTACATAATAATAAAGGGAGCAATCCAAAAAGAAGATATAACCATTATAAATATCTACGCACCTAATATAGGAGCACCTAAATATATAAAGCAGACTTTGATGGACTTAAAGTGTGAGATCAACAGCAATACTATAATAGTAGGGGATTTCAATACCCCATTAACATCATTAGATAGATCCTCAAGAAAGAAAATTAACAAAGAAACAGCATACTTAAAGGACATATTAGATCAACTCGATTTAATAGATATCTTCAGAACCTTTCACCCTAAAACAACAGAATATACATTCTTTTCAAGCACTCATGGTACATTCTCTAGAATAGACCACATGTTAGGGCACAAAAGTGCTCTCAACAAATATAAGAAGATTAAAATCATATCGAGCACTTTCTCTGATCACAATGGCATTAAACTAGAAATCAACCAAAATAGAAAAATTGAAAAACATTTAAACACTTGGAAACTAAATAGCATGTTATTAAATAACGAATGGGTTAACATTGAGATCAAAGAAGAAATTTTAAAAATTCCTAGAAACAAACAATAATGAGCATACATCAACTCAAAATTTATGGGACACAGCAAAAGCAGTCCTGAGAGGGAAGGTTATAGCATTACAGGTATACCTCAAGAAGATAGAAAAAGCTCAAATAAATAACTTAACCCTGCATCTAAAACAACTAGAAAAAGAACAGCAAGTAAAGCCCAGAGGTAGTAGAAGGAAGAAAATAATAAAGATCAGAGCAGAAATAAGTGACATAGAGGCTAAAGAAACAATACAGAGGATCAATGAAACCAGGAGCTGGTTCTTTGAAAAGGTAAACAAGATTGATGAACCTTTAACGAGACTCACCAAGAAAAAAAGGGAGAGGACTCAAATAAATAAAATTAGAAACGAGAGTGGAGAAATAACAACTGACACAACAGAAATACAAAATATTGTAAGAAAATACTATGAAGAACTGTATGCCAAAAAACTAGACAACCTAGATGAAATGGACAAATTCCTTGAATTATATAATCTCCCAAAAATCAATCTGGAAGAATCGGAAAACCTAAACAGACCAATTACAACAAATGAGATTGAAACAGCTATCAAAAAACTCCCAAAAAAGAAAAGTCCTGGGCCTGATGGCTTCACAAGTGAATTCTACCAAATATTCAAAGAAGAACTAACTCCTATCCTTCTCAAGCTATTTCAAAAAATTCAAGAGGAAGGTAGACTTCCAAACTCCTTTTATGAGGCGAGCATAATTCTGATTCCAAAACCAGGCAAAGACAACACAAAGAAAGAAAATTATAGGCCAATATCCCTGATGAACTTAGATGCAAAAATCCTCAACAAAATATTAGCAAACCGGATCCAGCAATATGTGAAAAAAATCATACACCATGATCAAGTGGGATTTATTCTTGGGAGGCAAGGCTGGTACAATATTCACAAATCAATCAATGTGATTTATCACATAAACAAAAGAAAGGAGAAAAACCACATGATAATTTCAATAGATGCAGAAAAAGCATTTGATAAAATCCAGCACCCATTCATGATCAAAACTCTCAGCAAAGTGGGAATACAGGGAACATACCTCAACATGATAAAGGCCATCTATGACAAACCCACAGCCAACATCATACTCAACAGGCAAAAATTAAAAGCAATTCCCTTAAGATCAGGAATAAGGCAGGGGTGCCCCCTTTCACCACTCTTATTCAACATAGTTCTGGAAGTCCTAGCCACAGCAATCAGACAAGAAAAAGAAATAAAAGGCATCCAAATTGGAAAAGAAGAAGTAAAACTATCATTATTTGCACCTGATATGATATTGTACAATATATAGAAAACCCTAAAGTCTCAGTCAAAAAACTACTAGACCTGATAAATGAATTCGGCAAGGTGACAGGATATAAAATCAATACTCAGAAATCAGAGGCATTTTTGTACACTAATAATGAACTGTCAGAAAGAGAAATCAAGGAATCAATCCCCTTTACCATTGCAACCAAAAAAATTAAGTACCTAGGAATAAATCTAACCAAGGAGATTAAAGACTTGTACTCAGAAAATTATAAAACATTGATAAAAGAAATCAGGGAAGATACGAATAAGTGGAGGCATATACCGTGCTCATGGTTAGGAAGAATAAACATCATTAAAATGTCTATATTACCCAAAGCAATTTATAAATTCAATGCAATACCAATTAAAATACCAATGACTTACTTCAAAGATATAGAACACATATTCCAAAAATTTATATGGAACCAAAAGAGAACACGAATAGCCTCAGCAATCTTGAAAAGGAAGAATAAAGCGGGAGGGATCACACTTCTGGATATCAAGTTATATTATAAGGCCACTGTACTCAAAACAGCATGGTACTGGCATAAGAAGAGGTGCATAGATCAATGGAACAGAACAGAGAACCCAGAAATAAACCCACAGCTCTATGGACAACTGATATTTGACAAAGGAGGTAAGGAAATACAATGGAGTAAAGATAGCCTCTTCAACAAATGGTGTTGGGAAAATTGGACAGCTACCTGCAAAAAAATGAAACTAGACCACCAACTTACACCACTCACAAAAATAAACTCAAAATGGATAAAAGACTTAAATGTAAGCCATGAAACCATAAGCATCTTAGAAGAAAACATAGGCAGTAAGCTCTCTTACATCTCTCGCAGCAATATATTTGCTGATTTGTCTCCATAGGCAAGTGAAATAAAAGACAGGATAAACAAATGGGACTTAATCAAACTAAAAAGCTTCTGCACAGCTAAAGACAATAAGAACAGAATAAAAAGACAAACTACACAATGGGAGAATATATTTGACATTGCATCTGATAAGGGGTTAATAACCAAAATTTATAAAGAAGTTGTAAAACTTAATACCAGGAAGACAAACAATCCAATCCAAAAATGGGCAAAAGAAATGAATAGACACTTCTCCAAAGAGGACACACAGATGGCCAATAGGCATATGAAAAAATGTTCAACATCACTAATGATTAGAGAAATGCAAATTAAAACCACAATGAGATATCACCTCACACCAGTCAGAATGGCACTCATCAATAAAACAACACAGAATAAGTGCTGGCGAGGATGTGGAGAAAAGGGAACCCTCCTGCACTGCTGGTGGGAATGCAGACTGGTGCAGCCACTGTGAAAAACAGTATGGAGATTCCTCAAGAAATTAAAAATCGAACTGCCTTTCGAGAACACCATAGCACTGTTTGAAAAGAAGAAATGCACCCCCATGTTTATGGCAGCATTGTTCACAATAGCAAAGATCTGGAAACAGCTCAAGTGTCCATCAGAGGATGAATGGATTAAAAAGCTTTGGTATATATATACTATGGAATACTACTCAGCCATAAGAAATGATGACATAGGATTTTTTACAACAACATGGATGGGCCTTGATAACATTATACTGAGTGAAAGAAGTAAATCAGAAAAAACTAAGAACTATATGATTCCATACATAGGTGGGACATAAAGATGAGACTCAGAAACATGGACAACAGTGTTGGGGATACAGGGTGGGGGGAGGAGAGGGAGGAGGTTGGAGGAGGGGAGGGGCACAAAGATCATGGCTTTTCAGCATTTGCCATATTCCCCCTTTAATCTATAGACAGACAGCAAATATTTACTTATGGTGTTTCCACTATAAAGACTGCTGTCTTAGGGACAAATGCTGATGAACTATTTCAGCTGTTCCTCCTTCTTCAAAGACTTATATGTCAACATAGAACTCCATGTTTCATAGGACATACTCAAGCTCACTCCATGTTCCCTGGAGCTTTAACACAGGGGAATGCCCTTTCTTTTGTTTCTCTTTTCTTTTCTTTTCTTTTTTTTGTTGTTGTTGTATTTTTTCTTTTATTTATTTATTTTTTGTATTTTTCTGAAGATGGAAATGGGGAGTCAGTCAGACAGACTCCCGCATTGCGCCCGACCGGGATCCACCTGGCATGCCTACCTGGGGGGAATGCTCTGCCCATCTAGGGTGTTGCTCTGTTGCAACCAGAGCCATTCTAGCGACTGAGGCAGAGGCCATGGGGCCATCCTTAGTGCCCAGGGTGGCTTTGCTCCTGTGGAGCCTTGGCTGCGGGAGGGGAAGAGAGAGACAGAGAGGAAGGAGAGGGTGAGGGATAGAGAAGTAGATGGGCACTTCTCCTGTGTGCTCTGGCCGGGAATTGAACCCCGGAATCCTGCACACCAGGCCAACGCTCTACCACTGAGCCAACCAACCGGCCAGGGCCTAGGAATGCCCTTGTTGATCAAGCTTCCCAAAAGAAAATTATATGGAGCAACCATGACAGGCCGAGCAAGTCAGTCTCATACTATTCATCACCAGAACACTGCAGCCCAGTGTAAACAGTTTCAACTTTCTCGGGAAGCAGCACGGCATATTGGGAAATCCTGTCCAAGGGGTCCTATACTGCCCCTTCATTTGGAGTTAACCCTCAAGGACCCCTACCAGGACAACTTTGGCAGATGGATGTTACTCATATACCTTCATTTGGCAAACAGTCGTATGTCCACATTACAGTGGATACATATTCCGGATCTATAGTAACCTCTGTCAGAACAGGAGAGGCTGCTAAGCATGTTATAGCTCATGGTCTGTATGCATTGTTCTATTATTGGATTTCCTAAACTGGCTAAACTGAAAATGCTCCTGCATATGGAGCAAAAGCATTTACTGTATTTTGTCATGCTTACAATCTTTAAAGTTAAGGTATTATTAAAGTGTACTCAGCAAACATTTTAAGGTCAATTAAAAAAATTTTTAAAGGGGGTAGTCATATCCTGGAACCCCTACGGGTCTACCATATCATGCTTTTTACTTAAAAAAAAAATTTACATTTCTTTTGAATGCTGATGAACAGGAGACACCAAATCTTTTTCACCTGCAAACTACTACCTTCTTTATTAGATCCAGCTAATAACACTGTTTTGTCTTTTTCCAAATAGCTCCAGATATATGGAAAAGATTTATATAGGCGGATGGGGTTCCTCAAACCCCTCAGGGAGATCTTCTGAGCATGGCTTTTAAGATACCTAGAGGCAGAAAAAGCCCAATAGAGATCAGGGGAACTACCAGCTTTTAGGATACACCCTTAAAGGCTCCAACACCCCAAAGGGGTCTCATAAGATGCTGTCTGGGTCCTGCTTCAATAGTGGAAAGGAAGGTCATTGAGCTAAAGCCTGCCAGGTTTACACGCCTCTGCTGTGAGGAAACAGGGACACTGGAAGGTGGGCTTCCCCCTCGCTTCTCTAAGGGAGGGTTCAGTCTCTTCCAGCCCTGCTCCAGCCACCTATGACCTAACCTTGCCCAGAAAGCTGGGGTTGGCCACTGAAGGCTGAAGGTGCCCAGGGCCGTCGGCCCCATCTATGACACTGTGGACAAGCCTAGGGTATTTCTTCCAAGAAGCAGGTAAACTGATCTCATTTGCACAAGGGCCACTTAACTATGTTTTGTCTGAATAGTCAGGTTTTTTATTCTTCCCTCAAAGATCTCTGTTGTGGGTGTTGATAGTCCTATTTTCTGCTGCTTTGCTTAATATATAGTGTTTCCTTTATCCCTCCTACCTCAATGCCCCACTCATATTTCAGGTTGGGACCTACTCCTAATTTAGAGCTCTCTTTCCCCCTTTTGCCAACTTCTATTATGAATCTACCTTTGCCACCCAGCTTAGTGTATCCCAAGGTTCTCTTTACCATGCCACAGTCTCCGAGCTCTAGGGAAAAGCAATCTGGTCTCATCTCTCCAGGCAGAGGAGAACAGAAGCTCCATATCCATGCATGCTGCAAATGGCTTTTCCAGTCTACCTGAATCACTACCAGCTAGAAGCAGTGGTCACTGGGACTTGGACATGAGCTGCAAAGTATAGAATGGTGACAACAATTCCAGTGCCATGCAGACTTTTCCTGGATGTGGACTTTTCCTGGACTCCTGCTCCCTGTGACAGCTCCTAACAGACTGAACTGTGTTGGGTTGCATTTTTCAAGGATTTGGCATGGTGATGGGGCCAACTTGGACTTGGTGAACATGTTAAGGACACTACTCTTTTATGGATTCTTGCTGTATTGGCCAAGAGTTTGCTTAAAGGCTTTTAATCACTGTAAAAAAAAAATAGAAGACTGGATAAAGAAGATGGGGCACATATACACCATGGTATACTATTCAGCTAGAAGAAATGATGACATCAGATCACTTACAGCAGAATGGTGGAATCTTGATAACATTATGCAGATTGAAATAAGAGAATCAGAAAAAAGCAAGAACTGCAGGATTCCATACATTGGCGGGACATAAAAGCAAGACTAAGAGACATGGACAGGAGTGTGGTGATTACAGGGGGTGGGGGAGGGAAGGAGGGAGAGGGGGAGGGGGAGGGGTACAAAGAAAACTGGATAGAGGGTGACGGAGGATGATCTCTCTTTGGGTGATGGGTATGCAACAGAACTAAATGACAAGATAACCTGGAAATGTTTTCTTTGAATATATGTACCCTGATTTATTGATGTCACCCCATTAAAATAAAAATTTATTTATAAAAAAAAGAATTAATGAGAAAGAAATAATTCTCAAGGCAAACAAACAAACAAAAAAGAACAAAGTAACCTATAAAGGAAAGCCCATTAAGATATCATCAGATTTCTCAGCAGAAATTCTACAAGCTAGAAGAGGATGGAACTAAAAATTCAAACTACTGAAAGAAAGGAGTTACCAGCTAAGAATAATATTAATATATCCAGCAAAGTTATCCTTTATATATGAGAGAGAAATAAAGACTTTCCAGATGTACAAAAGCTGAGGGAATTTATCACCAGAAGACCTCCATTGCAGGAAAAATTCAAGGGAGTTATTCTACCTAAAACAAAGAAGTAAAAGCCACAAAACTACAAGTAAGATCACCAACAGACTGATGGCATAAACTCGGATAATTTCTGACAACAAAAACATAAAAGGAGAAAAGGTAAAAGTTTAAATTTGTAAAGGAGGTTGGAGATCAGAAGCATTAAGAAGAAAAAGGACAATTCTCCAAACTGCACAAGGGTTCCTTTTTCTCCACAGCCTCACCAACATTTGTTGTTTGTTGACTTATTGATGATAGTCATCATGACAGGTATGAGGTGATATCTCATTGTGGTGTTAATTTGCATTTCTCTGATGATTAGTGATGTTGAACATCTTTTCATATGTCATTAGTAATCTGTATGTCCTCTTTGGAGAACTGTCTATTCAGGTCCTTGGCCATTTATTAATTGAATTGTCTGGTTTTTTGTGTGTTGAGTTTTATAAGTTCCTTATAAAATCTGGATATTAATACCTTATTGGATGTATTGGCAAATATGTTCTCTCATTTGGTGGGTTATCTTTCCATTTGGTTGATGGTTTCCTTTGCTGGGCAGAAACTTTTTAGTTTGATGTATCAATAGGTCCAGTATTTTATCTTTTGTTTGCCTTGCCTGAGGTGATACATCAGGAAAAAAATATTGCTATGAGAAATGTTCAATATTTTACTGCCTATTTTTCTTCTTTTTATTGGTTCAAGGCCAACATTTAAGTATATAATTCATTTTGGGTTTATTCTTGTGTATGGTATAAGAAGGTGGTTCAGTTCATTTTTTTTGCACATATCTGTCCAATTTTCCCAATGCCATTTATCGAATTGATTATCTTTACCCCATTGTAAATTCTTGTCTTTTTTGTTAAATATTAATTGACTATAAAAGTCTGGGTTTACTTCTGGGCTCTCTATTGTCTTCCATTGATCTTATTGGTCTATATATCTGTTTTGGTTTTTTTTGTTTTTGTTTTTTACAGAGACAGAGAGAGAGTCAGAGAGAGGGATAGATAGGGACAGACAGACAGGAACGGAGAGAGATGAGAAGCATCAATCATCTGTTTTTTCAATGCGACACAGTTGTTCATTGATTGCTTTCTCATATGTGCCTTGACTGTGGGCCTTCAGCAAACCAAGTAACCAGCGACCTTGGGTCCAAGCTGCTGAGCTTTGCTCACACCAGATGAGCCCGCGCTCAAGCTGGCGAGCTCAGGGTCTCGAACCTGGGTCCTTCTGCATCCCAGTCCGATGCTCTATCCACTGCTCCATCACCTGATCAGGCTATATATCTGTTTTTATACCAATACCATGCTGTTTTGAATGCTATGGTCTTGTAGTATTATATCAGGTAATGTGAGTCCACCAACTTTGTTTTATTTTTTCAAGATCACTGGTGCTATTTAAGGTCTTTTGTAGTTCCATAAAAATTTTTGGGATAGCCTGACCAGGTGGTGGCGCAGTGGATAGAGCGTCGGACTGGGATGCAGAGGACCCAGGTTCAAGACCCCGAGGTCGCCACCTTGAGCGCGGCTCATCTGGCTTGAGCAAAAAGCTCACCAGCTTGGGCCCAAGGTCAACCGCTGGCTCAAGCAAGGGGTTACTCAGTCTGCTGAAGGCCCGTGGTCAAGGCACATGTGAGAAAGCAATCAATGAACAACTAAGGTGTTGCAACACTCAATGGAAAACTAATGATTGATGCTTCTCATCTCTCCGTTCCTGTTTCTCTATTCCTCTCTCTGACTCTCTCTCTCTCTGTAAAAAAAAAAAAAAAAAAAAAAAAGAAAGAAAAAAAAATTGGGGATATTTTTTCTAGTTCTTTGAAATACACTATTGGTATCTTGATAGAAATTGCATTAAATCTACAGATTGCTTTGGGTGTTATTAACATTTTAATATGTTAATTCTTCCTATTTATGAACACAGTATATGCTTTCACTTATTTATATTTTCTTCACTTTCTTCTTCAATGTCTTATAATTTTCCAAGTACAGGCTTTTTACATTCTTGGTTAAATTGATTCCTAGGTGGAAATGCACATTGGTGCAGCAGCCACAGAGGAAAGCAGTATGGAGTTACCTCAAAAAGTTAAAAATAAAACATCCTTATGACCCAGCAATTTCACTTCTGGAACTATATTCAAAGAAACCTGAAATATTAATTCAAAAGAATATCTGCATTTCTATGCTCACTGCAACATTATTTACAAGAGGCAAGATTTGGAAGCAAAACAGACCAAGTACCCATCAGTAGATGAGGGGGGGAAAAAACAGTGATACACTCACACAATAGAATACTATTCAACTGTAAAAAGAAAAAGGAAATTTTGCCTTTTGCAACAGCATATATGGACCTGGAGAATATTATGCTAAGTGAAATAAGCCAGACAGGGAAAGACAAGCACCATATAATTTACTTACATGTGTACTCTAATGAACAAAATAAACTAACAAATGAAATAGAAATAGACTCATAGAGTCAGAGAACAGAATGAAAGCTGTCAGAGGGATGAGGGTTGTAGGGCTGGGTAAAAATCATGAAGGAATTAAGCAAAGAAAAAACTTATAGACACAGATATATTTGGTGATTACAAGAAGGAAAGGGGGGAAGGTAGCAGAGGGTAAAGGGGGAATAAATGGTGGTGGAAGGAGACTTGACTTGGGCTGGTAAACACAATAAATGAACAGATGATGTATTATAGAATTGTACACCTGAAATTATATATAATTTTATTAATCAATGTCACCTCAATAAATTCAACAAAAAGTTAAAAGAACTACTATAGATATGAAATTTTCTTTTTCATGAACCTAATGATAACCACATACAAAATACTCAAAACTGAGAAACATAATTAAAAAAGAAGAAATAGAGGGAAAACCAAACTAAAACAACAGATAGAAACACAAAGAAAAAAAATCAATGGAGGCACAAAGCTACCAGTTAACAAAAGATAAAATGGTTATAGAAAATCTTCATACATCAATAATTGCCCTACATTTAAGTGGACTAAAATCAACCCCCCCCCCAAAAAAAAGTAGCAGATTGAATCAAAAACACAAAACCCAACCATATACTATTTTCTGGAGACACATCTGACCTGTAAAGACAAAGATAAACTCAAAGTGAAATGGTGGAAAATGATTCTCCAAGCAAATAGCATCCACAGGAAAGCAGGTGTAGCCATGCTCATATTTGACAAAATACATCTCAAGATAACAAAGGTAACAAGAAACAAAGATGGACATTTTATAATAATAAATGGAACACAATATCAAAAAGACACAACAGTTCTCAATATACATGCATCCATTCAAGAAGCACCAAACTACTAACAAAACTAAAGGAAAAAATTGGAAAAAAAAACACCTATAATCATAGTTGGAGATCTAAATACTTCATTGACAACTCTAGGGAGATCATCCAAACAGAAAATTAATAAAGAAATATGACCTTAATTGATATATTAGACCAATTAGACATACCATATTTCCCATTTATAAGATTCACCGTTTTTCAAAATATTTGGGGTCTAAAAACTGGATGTGTTTTATACAATGGTTGTAGATTTTTTAACTTACATTTCCTGCTTTTTCTCACTTGTCTTTGCGCTCATTGTTTTGCACTTGTTACCGGTATATTACGGTAGACTCATACATTCGTCGTGTTCTGCCCAGAAATGGCTCAGAAAAGATTTTCATAGTGCTGAATTTAAGTTAAAAGTGATCCAGTTTGCAAAAGTGAATGGAAATTGTGCTGCTGAATGTAAGTTTGGTCCTCCTCCAACTGAGAAATCGATTTGAGACTGGCTATGGGAAGAAAAAACCCTACTGAAAACACCATGGCATAAGAAGGCCATGAGAGGCAAGTCAGCAAAATGGCCTGATTTAGAGAGGGAATTGAAGATATGGAATGAAGAGCAAAAGACAATTGGAATTCCTGTGTCCACAAAGATGGTTCAGCATGAGGCAAGAAGAATTACTGATGAAAAAGAAGTTACTGATTTTAAAGAAGGACACAATTGGTGTTTCAGATTTATGAAATAGAATAAACTAAGCATGTAGACATGCACCAGATTGCCCAAAAGATGCCTGAAGACACATCAGTTTGAGTTGGGATATATTGCAAATATGGACAAATTCTCCCTTCAATTTGATGTCCCAAGTAACAGAACTGTTGATAAGAAGAGGGTGAAAACTGTAACTGTGAAGACAAGTGGACATGAAAAGAGCCATTATACAGTTATTCTATCTTGTTGTGCTGACAGAACCAAGCTGCCTCCTATGCTGATTTTCAAACACAAAACAATGCCTAAAGAAGACATTCCTCAAGGAGTGATTGTCCATGTTCATGACAAGGGTTGGATGGATCAGGATGGGATGAAGATCTGGTTTGAGGAAGTTTGGAGAAGAAGATCAGGTGGGCTCTTATGCAAACCTGCCCTATTGGTGCTTGATCAGTTCAAAGCACACATAACAAAAAACACAAAGAAGATTGCTACAGAGCAAAAACAAAACTTGCCATTATACCTGGAGGCTTGACATCCCAGCTCCAACCACTTGATATCAGCATTAACAAACCCTTCAAAGCTGCCATGAGAGACAAATGGAACCAATAGATGACAACTTCTGGGGACAATTTGACACCAGCAGGAAGATTAAAGAAACCAACTATAGGAGAAGTTTGTACTTGGGTGAAAAGATCCTGGGATAATATCAAGATTGAGATCATTATCAAGTCATTTAAGAAATATGGCATTTCAAATGACATAGATGGAACTGAGGACGAGGCAATATATAAAGACAGTGATTCGTCATCAGACACAGATGAAGACAAGCTAAAGGATGGGAGTTGTTTTTTGTTTTTGTTTTTTAAGGATGGGAGTTTTGACAGTGATGAGGAATTTTATAAATTTTATGATGAATAAAACTTGAGTTCAGTAAATTAATGCAATACATTTTCTTTCAAATTTCGGGCCCCAAAATTAAGGTGCGTCTTTTCTTATACATGGGGAATATGGTAATTGACATTTACAGAGCCATTCATTCCAGAACATCAGGTTATACATTCTTCTCCAGTACACATGAGATATTCTCAAGGATAGACTCTATGTTCGGTCACAAAACTAGGCTCAACAAATTTAAGAAGATTGAAATTATACCAAGTATATTCTCTAACCACAATGCTTTGAAATTAGAAATCAACTGTAAAAAGGAAGTAAAGAAACCCACAAATATGAGCAAATTAAACAATATACTACTAAAAAAGGATTGGGTCAAAGAAGGAGATCAAAAGATATATAAGGACAAATGAGAATGAGAACACAACATATCAAAACTTGTGGGGTGCAGCAAAGGTGGTAATAAGAAGAAAGCTTATATTATTACAGGCCTATCCCAAGAAACAAAACAAATCCCAAGTAAAAAACCTAGCATTACATCTTAAAGAACTAGGGAAATAAAGTAATCCAAAGTCAACAGAAGAGAGCAAATAATTAGAGCAGAATTGAATTAAAGAACTAAAAGACTATACAAAAAATTAATACAACAAAGGCTTGGTTCTTTAAAAGATTAATAAAATTGACAAACCCCTGGATAGGCTCACTAAGGAAAAAAGAAAGACTCATATAAACAAAATTAGAAATGAAAGACAAGTTACCACAGACATCACAGATATATAAAGAATCACACTAAATAGTATGAAAGACTATATGCCACCAAATTCAATAACCTAGAAGAAATGGATAAGTTCCTAAAAATATATATACAAACTTCCTAGATGGAACCAAGAATAATTGAATAATCTAAATAGGCCAATCAACAGTAAGAATATTGCAACAATCATCAAAAACTCCCAAAAAGTAAAAGTTCTGGGCCAGATGGCTTCACTAGTGAATTCTACCAAACATTCAAAGGTTTGAAACCTATCCTTCTCAAACTCTTCCAAAAAATTGAGGAAGAGGCAATACTTTCTAACATGTTTTATGAGACCAACATAACCCTGATGCCAAAATCTAGTAAGAAAAACACAGAAAAAGAAAACTACAGACCAAAATTTCTAATACAAGTGCAAAAATTCTAAACAAATACTTGCAAATAAAATACAACAACATATTTAAAAAATAATTCAGCACAATCAAGTGGGTTGCATTCCAGGGGCACAGGAATGGTTCAACATATGCAAATTGGTCATTGTAATATACCACATTAACAAAACAAAGGATAAAATCATATCATCTTATCAAAAGATGCAGAAAAAAGCATTTGATAAGATACAACATCAATTTATGATTAAAATACTAAATAAAATGGGTATAGAAGGAAGGTACCTCACGATAATAAAGGCCATATATGATAAACCTTTAGCTAATATTATACTCAATGGTGAAAAACTGAAACCTTTTCTTCTAAAATCATGAACAAGACAAGTTTCCCACTCTCACTACTTTTAGTCTATATAGTTCTGCACATCCTAGCCAGAGCAATCAGGTAAGAGAAAGAAAAAGAAGACATCTAAATTGGGAATGAAGAAGTAAAAGCATCACTTTTTGCAGATGACATGATTCTGTATATAGAAAACGCTAAAGATTCCTCAAAAACACTATTAGAAACAATAAACAAATACAGTAAAGTTGCAGGATGTAAAAATTAATGTACACAAATCTGCTGTATTCCTATATATTAGCAATAAAATTTCATAAAAAAATACATTTTTTGCAATTGCAACAAAAAGAATAAAATACCTAGGAATAAACTTAAGAAATGATGTGAAGGACTTATATACTGAAAACTACAAAGCATTATTAAAAGAGATTGAAAAAAATACAATGAAATAAAAAAAATATTTCCTGTTCATAAATTGGAAGAATCAACATAATAAAATGTCCATATTAACCAAAGCAATATACAGACTTAATACAATCCCCATCAAATCTCAATGTCATTTTTTTTTAAAGTAGAACAAATCTGATCAGGTGGTGGTGTGGTGGGTAGTGTTGGCCTAGAATGCTGAGGACCCAGGTTTGAAACCCGGAAGTCACCAGCTTGAGTGCAGGATCACCAGCTTGAGCATGGGATCGTAGACATGACACTATGGTCACAGGCTTGAGCCCAAAGGTAGCTGGCTTGAAGCCTAAGGTCACTGGCTTCAGCCCAAGGTTGCTGGCTTGAGCAAGTGGTCACTGGCTTGGCTGGAGCCCACCAGACAAGGCATATGTGAGAAAACAATCAATGAACAACTAAGATGCTGCAACTATGAGTTGATGCTCCTCATCTCTCTCCCTTCTTGTCTTTCTGTCCCTGTCTGTCCCCCCTCCTCTCTATCTAAAAGAAAAGGAAAGGAAAGAGAAGAAAAGAAAAGAAAAGAAAAGAAAAGAAAAGAAAAGAAAAGAAAAAATAGAACAAAAACTCATTGGATTTGTATGGAACCACAAAAGGCTCAGAATAGCCAAAGAAAGTCTGAGGGAAAAAAAATGAAGCTAGAGGTACCACATTATTTGACTTCATGTTATACTACAGAGCTATGATAATCAAAACAGCATGATATTAGCAGAAAAACAGACACACAGATTAATGAAACAAAACTGAGAGTCCAGAAATAAAACCATATGTATATGGGCAAATAATTTTTGACAAAGGAGCCAAAAATGCACAATGGAGAGAAAAAAAGCCTCTTCAATAAATGATGCTGGGAAAATTGGAAAGCCATATGCAAAAGAAAAAAACTAGACTGTAGTTTGTCTTCATGTGTAATATTAATTCAAAATATATCAAAGACCTAAATATAAGATCTGAAACAATAAATTACACAGAAGAAAACATAGATACTAAACTTATGAAATTTTGTCTTAGAGGAAATTTTATTCATTTGACTCCAAAGGTAAGAGAAGTAAGGGCAAAAATAAATAAATGGGACTACATCAAAGTAAAAAGCTTCTGCACAACAAAAGAAACCTTCAACAATACAAAAAGGCAACAAACTAAATGGGAGATGATATTGCAAACAATAGCTCCAACAGGGGGTTTAATATACAAAATATATAAATAACTTAAACAAACAATTCAACTAAAAAATGGGCAGAGGACCCAAACAGACAATTCTCTCCAGAAGACATACAGATAGTCAACAGATATGTGAAAAGATGTTCAACTTCACTAGCTATTAGGGAATTGCAAATGCAAACTACAAAGAGATACCACCTCACACCTGTTAAAATGGTTATTATCAACAAGATAGGAATAACAGCCTGACCAGGTGGTGGCGCAGTGGATAGAGCATCGAGCTGGGATGCAGAGGACCCAGGTTCAAGACCCCAAGGTCACCAGCTTGAGCACGGGCTCATTTGGTTTGAATAAAGCTCACCAGCTTGGACCCAAAGGTCACTGGCTCAAGCAAGGGGTTACGTGGTCTGCTGAAGGCCCACGGTCAAGGCACATATGAGAAAGCAATCAATGAACAACTAAGGTCTCGCAATGAAAAACTGATGATTGATGCTTCTCATCTCTCTCCGTTCCTGTCTGTCTGTCCCTGTCTATCCCTCTCTCTGTCCCTGTAAAAAAAAAAAAGATAGGAATAACAAGTGTTGTAGAGGTTGTGAAGAAAAAAGGAACTCTCATTCATTACTGGTGGAAATGTAAACTGGTACAGTCACTATGCAAAACAGTATAGAGGTTCCTAAAAAAATTAAGAATAAAATTACCATTTGACTCAGCAATCCCTCCTCTGGGTATCTACTTGAATTTTGAAGACATTTATTCACAAAGATATATGCACCCCTATGTTTATTGCAGCTTTCTTTATTCACTGTGGCCAAGACATGGAGACAACCAGTGTCCCTTGATAGATGATTAGATAAAAAGAGATGTAGTACATATACACAATGGAATATTACCCAGTCATAAGAAAAGCTAAATTACCTCTATTTGAGATAACATAAATGGACTTTGAGAATATTATGCTACATGAAGTTAGTCAGAAAAAGCTAAGAATCATATGATTTCACTCGTACATGGGGTATAAAACTGAAACTCATAGATACAGACAGTATGGGGTTACCAGAGGGAAAGAAGTTGGGGGGAGTAATAAAGGGTAAAGGGAGCCACATGTGTGGTGATGGAAGACGATTTGACTTTGTGTGCTGGGTGCCCATGCACTATACAGATCATGTACTACAGCAATGTACACTTGAAACCTGTATGATCTTATTAAACAATGTCAACCCAATAAATTGAATTAAATAAAGGTTTCTTTAACTTTGTAGAACTGAATTTCCGTTTACTCATAATAACCATACCAAATGCAATAAATGTCAGGGAAACCTGTCAAATGCTTGAAAGAAGTCAAAATCTAATAAGCCTATATCATCACTTAAATATACAAATGAAATAATTTTATCCAAAAAATAAATGAGATACTTAATATTTCAATTGTATTCCTTTCTAAATCTTACAAACCAATAAGAATTATAGTAGAAAATAATGTCAATCTGATTTAGGTTTTTTAGTGTTTCTTCCTTTTCATTAATACTTTCCAAAAGCATTAACTTTCCTCAAATATTTTTTAGCTGTATCTTTGAGAATATCTCCTATTGGCATAGTACTTTTTAAATACAGCTATGCTTTTTGACATCCATTGTTTATAGAATACCAACTAATAAAGTTTCACTGATTACTATTATGTAAAACTATTTGTGTCTAAGCATAAGGGTAATAGTTTAAACATGAGGATAATAGCTAACTAACTTTCTTGAGTCTCAGGTTCTATACCTCTGAAATAAGGATGCTGATTTCTACATTCAAAAATTATTATGAGGGCCCTGGCCGGTTGGCTCAGTGGTAGAGCGTCGGCCTGGCGTGCGGGGGACCCAGGTTCGATTCCCGGCCAGGGCACATAGGAGAAGTGCCCATTTACTTCTCCACTTCCCCCCTCCTTCCTCTCTCTCTCTCTTCCCCTCCCGCAGCCAAGGCTCCATTGGAGCAAAGATGGCTCCGGGCGCTGGGGGTGGCTCCTTGGCCTCTGCCCCAGGTGCTAGAGTGGCTCTGGTCGAGGCAGAGCGACGCCCCAGAGGGGCAGAGCATCGACCCCTGGTGGGCAGAGCTTCGCCCCTGGTGGGCGTGCCGGGTGGATCCCGGTCGGTGCATGCGGGAGTCTGTCTGACTGTCTCTCCCCATTTCCAGCTTTGGAAAAATACAAAAAAAAAAAAAATTATTATGAGGATTAAAGTACATAATAAATATAAAGACCCTGGAAAATAGTAAAAAAAAAAAAAATTTAAATTTAGCTATTCAAACACCACTTTATTATATAGATTAAAAAAAAGTAATGCCTGACCAGGCAGTGGCGCAGTAGATAGAGTGTTGGACTGGGATGCAGAGAACCCAGGTTAAAGACCCCGAGGTCACCAGCTTGAGTGTGGGCTCATCTGGTTTGAGCAAAAATCTCACCAGCTTGGACCCAAGGTCGCTGGCTCGAGCAAGGGGTTACTCAGTCTGCTGAAGGCCCACAGTCAAGGCACATATGAGAAAGCAATCAATGAACAACTAAGGTGTCACAACGAAAAACTGATGATTGATGCTTCTCATCTCTCTCCGTTCCTGTCTGTCTGTCCTTACCTATCCCTCTCTCTGACTCTCTCTCTGTGTCCCTGTTTAAAAAAAAAAGTAATTACAGAGTCTGGAAAATCTCTTTAGTTTTTAGTTTTCTGATTAGGACTACTTTGTAGCAATGGAAAGAATGCTGAAAAGTTTAATCACATAACTGCTGACAGCTTAGCAATTTTGTACTTAAAATTTTTGATTGAGGATTTTTGTTTCTGGCAAATATGGAGTAAACAGGGTTTGGGTTTTCCCTACTACCTGAAATTACCTCTCCCTACCCCAACACACATACATACCCTAAGGAAGATAAAACCCCCACAAAATACAATATGTAGGACAGTAGTTTCCATAACATTGGACACTACTAGGTAATGAAGGACAATAACCCTGAAAGAAGGAAAACAAGTTTACTGGCTTGAGACAGTTTCTCAGAGGGGACCCAGGCAGAGCCAGCAGGCTTCCTGTGTTGAGGAGGTAAGCTGAGAGGCCAGAGAAACCAAGGCAGCGGAGATGGGAGGACAGTACCTCAGGAGAGAAAGAAACCCCAGTCGGTATCTGTATAGGGCACCCCTGGAGTATTTAGCAGAATACTGACCAACACATGCCTGTGAGAAAACTGTTCTAGACTGAGGGAAAAAAACAATCTGAAAGATTAGAGAAAAGAATGCCCAGTGCTCACCTGGGGCCAGGAAGACTCTGTTTCCACCAGCCAGACATGAAAAATTTTAATTTATTAGTCATTGGAAGGGCACTCAAAAGAGTCTTATCTCAATAATGGAAAATAATTAGGGCAAGCCTAACAACTGCAATGATTCCACCTAACAAATCTTAAAAGCAAGACTTGAAAGGATAAAATTATTTCCAAGTTACTTAGCTGCATACTATAACGAACCTCAAGATTATGTATTGGAATAAAAAATACCCAACATAACATAATTCACAATGTTTGGTATGCAATTCAAGATCATCAGACATGAAGAAATAGGAATACACAACCCATGATGAGAAGGGGAATATTAAACTTAACACAGAGCTTAAAATGAGCTGGCAAGGACATTAAAGAAATAAAAATTTTTTTTTTCAATTTTTATTAAGTGAGAAGCAGGGAGTCAGAAAGACAGACTCCCTCATGCACTACAACTGGGATCCATCCAAGCCCCCTATGGGGTGATGCTCTGCCTATCTGGGTTGGTTGCTTCGTTGCTCAGCAATGGAGCTATTTTAGTGCCTGAGGTGAGCCCATGGAGCCATCCTCAGCTCCCGGGGCCACCTTGCTCCAACCAATTCATGGCTGAGGGAGGGAAGAGAGAGATAGAAGGAGAAAAGATAGAGGGGGGTTAGAGAAGCAGATGGTTGCTTCTCCTATGTGCCTGACCAGGAATCGAACCCGGGCATCCACATGCTGGGCCAATGCTCTACCGCTGAGCCAACTGGCTAGGGCAAAATTTTTTTTCAATGTGTACAAAAAAGTTAAATAGAGACATGGAAGAAATAAGTAAGACTCAATTCCAGCTTTTAGAGGTAGAACCTACAATATGTGAGAGGAAAGATACAGTGGATGGCATCAATAGAAGATTAGATATTGCAGAAGAAAACATCAGGAACTCTCATGTCAAAGTGTTGTTGCCTTGAGATTCTAGTTAAAGATGATACTTCTTTAGAATGTGCTCATCGACACACTGCTTTTATGTCCCTGCTCCCTCCGCTTCTACTCTCCCTTCTTATGAAAAGGAATGCCAAGGGATTTCAAATTGTATTGAGAATGAATATAGACTATGTTTGGAGCAGATATCTTGGATGTAAAAATTCGCAGAATAATTGTGGTAAATATATCACATGGTTGTGGAGTTTGGGGAAGACTTGGTGAAATTTTATGAGCATTCATATTTTATCTTGGTACAATATCTAACATATTGTGGGTTCTTAGTAAATATGCTGAGTAAATGAATAAATACATTTAAATTAAAAGTTAAATGCTTGTTTCCCAAGAATAAACTGTTCCTTAAAGGCCATCAAGAGTCAGCGATTGAATTGGCAGCAGCAACTATCAGATGAGCGATCAGATGTCTCTCACCTGCTTTCTCCTCCTATTACTTTTGTAGGTATATAAAAGGGGAAAAATGATCATATCCCCAAATTACCAATGTGGTTGCAGCTGCTACTATTCCACACAGGCTTCTTTGCAACAACCATTCTCTACCCACCTCCCCACCAAAATGCAATATAAAAATTAAACTTACATTTATTCAAGCATCAAATATCCACTGAGCCTTTATTTGCGCCATCCCTGGGCACACAGCTGAGAGCATGGATAATTTGAAAATCTTAAAATTATACAAAGGATATTTATCATTTGTGAATCTAGTGCCCCCCCCCACTTCTGTAATGCAGCTTTCCTAATTCTATAAAGAAAAACAATCTTTTTTAAAAAGATTTTATCTATTCATTTTAGAGAGAAAAGAGAGGGGATGAAGGGGCTGAGAAGCAGGAAGTATCAACTCCCACATGTGCCTTGACCAAGCAAGCCTGGAGTTTCGAACAGGCAACTTCAGCATTCCAGGTCGACGCTTTATCCACTACACCAGGTCAGTCCCAAACTACCCTTTAAAAAAATTCATTTTTTATATGCTAACTTTCACACATTTCTCCAGAAATCATATAGGCTTTTACCAAGTTGTGGCGAGATGATAAACAGCCACCCAACCCTGAAGGCTGGCAACAACAGTTAATTCTCACTCACGTTACCATTGGCAATTGTAAGTTAGCTGCAGGGGTTCTCCACAAATCTTATCTTCCAGGCTGAAAAAGCAGCCCCTTTCTGCGATCTGTCTTTCTCTCATGGCTTAGAAAGAGAACAAGTAGGCAGAAACATTCAGTGACTCTTCAAGCTTCTGCAAGGATCCAGTGTATATCACATTTGCTCATGTGCAATGGTCAAAGCAAATCCAATGTTCCCTACCCTGACCACAAAGGTTTTACTACAACTCACGGGCAAAACGCAGGAAGATTAATATTTTTACAGGTTTGGAGCATAAATGTTGGGAACACCAAAGCAATAGACACAACTCATTACTCTGGAAAGGGCATTAATGGCTTTAAAAGAGTACTTTTCACATTTTTAGCATTTTATATATTTAAATGTAGGTCTTTTTGTGTTTTTTTTTTTAATAATAAGTATTTACTGAGCACTTCTTTTGTTCTAAAGCACTGTTCTGGATGCTTGTTATGTATCAACAAGAAAAAAGAATCTCCACCATTGTGAAACTTAAATAAACCTAACAAGTAAGCCAATAGTGTAATAAGAAGCTATTTTTCTTTCTTTTTGATCTTAAATAAATACTTGCAGATAATTAGGATATTGGTCACTGTCAAGGCAATCCCCAAACATGGGTAGAAATATGAACTGTTATTGAGAAATCCAGGATAAAAATAAAAGTCAAGCAAGTACAAGGTGTCAAGAAACAAATGATAAGCTATTATTCTGTTAGCGTTCTGTTCTTTAAATACCCAAATATTTCAAGGTTCAATATTCTTTTGTGCCAATACAATAAAACAAACCAAGATGTTCTTGTTCAAGAATGTATGGGTCAGGCCCTGGCCGGTTGGCTCAGTGGTGGAGCGTAGGCCTGGCGTGCAGAAGTCCCGGGTTCGATTCCCGGCCAGGGCACACAGGAGAAGCGCCTATCTGCTTCTCCACCCCTCCCCCTCTCCTTCCTCTCTGTCTCTCTCTTCCCCTCCCGCAGCCGAGGCTCCACTGGAGCAAAGATGGTCCGAGCGCTGGGGATGGCCCCTTGGCCTCTGCCCCAGGCGCTAGAGTGGCTCTGGTCACAACAGAGCGACGCCCCGGAGGGGCAGAGCATTGCCCCTGGTGGGCAGAGCGTCGCCCCTGGTGGGCGTGCCGGGTGGATCCCGGTCGGGCACATGCGGGAGTCTGTCTGACTGTCTCTCCCCGTGTCCAGCTTCAGAAAAATACAGAGAAAAAATAAAAATAAATAAAAATTAAAAAAAAAGAATGTATGGGTCAGATGTTCAAATTAGCTGACAACATAGTTTCATCTTCAAAAGAAAATAATGACATTTTAGAGCTGGAAGGAACCCAAGAGATTATTTACTCAAGCCTCTGTACATTAGATACCATTAATAAGACCTCTCATCACTGTCAAGTTCAAATACGGTCATGTACATTTTTACTTACCCTATTAGACACTTGATCCAAATCTTTTTAGCAAGGGAAAGAGAAAAAAAAAGACAGAGAGACTGAAAGGGAGAGAGATGGGAAACATCAACTTATAGTTGTGTCACTTTAGTTGTTCATTGATTTTGCTTCTCATATGTGCCTTGACCTTGGGGGCTCCAGCCACGCCAGTGACCCCTTGCTCATATCAGGGACCTTGGGCTCAAGCCAGCAACCTTGAGATCACTCGATGATCCTATGCTCAAGCCAGCGACCCAGCATTCAAGATGGTGACTTTGGGGTTTCAAACCTGGGACCTCAGCCTCTCAGGTTGATGCTCTATACACTGCGCCACCACGTGGTCAGGCGGGTATTCTTTCTATTACACTGCACTGCCTTTCTCATTTGATTCAAATGTCCATCTTCTTAGAACCATATCTGTATTTCTGAGGCTTCGTAAGGGGTTAAGTCACAGTAATTCTTATAAGGGGCTAAGTCGCTGTATATAACTAGAAACTTAATTCACAAACCTTAATCTTTACTTTGTTTCCTAAGGAATACAGGGAGCTCTCTTGCAGAAAGTTTTCAGAGCCAGACACCTCCATTTTTCAGAGATAACAGCCAAGTATGCCATAGAGACCTGAACTGGCATCAGGAATACATTCCCAAAAGGCCCTCCAGTGGACCTGTCTCACCTCCCACACACTCCTACGTGACTAACTGCATGCTCTATGATAAATCACTAACCTCCCCCTCCAAATATATGTGTGTGTGTGTGTGTGTGTGTGTGTGTGTGTGTGTGTGTGCGCGCGCGCGCGCCAGTTAGCTGAGACTGTTAAGGCAGTTATTTGTACTTAAAGTCCCTGCTTTTTCTGGTTGCAATTTGATTAAAGACACCCACGTTTCACATGGTTTTCATCTCTGTGGTAATGGGCAACTCGAACCCCCACTTGTTCTAGTAACAGCTGTCCACACATTTGGGACAGAGTGAAGCCAGGCCACGGAGTTCTCCCTAGCTGCCTCATGAAGAATCACCATTGTATCAGCACTGCTGGCACACATTGGGGCCACAGTAATATGCTGGCTGAGGTGACACACTACACAGGCACAGTTAGCTATATCACCTCTTATCAATTTATTCACTTTGATCAGTGGCTGGCAGACTGCCTGCTGAGAAGAACATTCCTCTACCTAAAACCCTACCCTCTGGGATGTCTTGATCCTAAGGTGAGGCTCTTTACTCAATACAGGATATTTCATGCATATGCCCTACCTCCATAAGATGGCTTGTAAAAATCATGACATCGCCCTGGATAGCTCGGTTGGTTAGAGCATCAATGCTGAAGCACAGAGGTTGTCGGTTTGATCCCTGGTCAGGGCACATACAGGAACAGATCAATGTTCCTGTCTCTCTCTCTCTCTCTCTCTCTCTCTCCTCTCTAAAATCAATAAAATAAACTTTTTAAAAAATCATGATATCACCTATTTGCCTGCATTTCTATTAATGAAAGTGTCTACAAATGCAAGCAGATTATAATTATTTGTACCTCTCACATACCCTTTTTACTATTAAGTAGGACTAAAGCATCTGGGATTCCTTATAGTTTGCTTCTAATTATTTTCTATATCTACATACTAATTCACCTAAGAGAAATGCAACCATCAATTATATATTCTAGACCAAAGTAGAAAGATATTTAAATTATCATAATACTGTATCACCTATTTTCAAAATTCAAAATAAAATTTGAATAAAAAGCAAGGATGTCTATGTAATAAAGTAAAACAAGATTATTATGTTAATTTTATACCATTAATACATATATTTTATAAAGTAAAAATAATTGGTTTTTACATAGAAGCACTATGAAAGTTTCTAGAAATGGAAAGAAACAGAAATTGCTAGAATACAGTTAACATTGAATTTTTAAATATATTTAATATATTCCTAAGGTGTGACTGAGAGATTGATTAACTTTTCATCTAGATAGTGTTTTGAAATAGCCAAGCATTCCAAAATGTGGAATTATATTGTTTGAGGTGATTTTTCTCCTGTTTTTCCTGAGACACTCTGTTTAGGACAAAGAAATTAATTTCCAGACAGGATTGAACATGTAAATTTAACTGCATATTCAAGTTTACTTCTTGTAAAGATAGCCAGTTTAGATAAAATAAATCATAAGAACCAAAGCTGTCTCTCAAAATTCAGAGTTAATTTATGTTTCCTGTCTTTGTTTTTGATGAAAGCAGCTTATAAACTTGTTTAATCTCAATCAATCTCCATTTTATTCCCCCTGACATCTTGTGTTTTGTCTTTCTTTACCTTAACTCTACTTTTATTTTGTACTATCAGGTTATATTGTATGTTTCTTTTTAAATCTCTTTTAAAATGTCCTGGAATAAGTCAGAGTATCAATGTAAGTACACTATATGATAAATAAGATAGTACCATGTTTATTCCTTTCCTTTTATAATTAAGAATAATACTGGGAAAAATTGCCCACAGAATTTTATTATTAATCCCATTGCCCTCCATGACTATTTATAGAGTATTCTGTGAAGCCATCTATGCTCCCTGACCATGCAGTTGGGTAGCCTATATAGAAAATCAACAACACAAATGGTGGGATGATTAAATTCTTTTCAATGTTCAAGAGATCCAGCCTAAAACCTAATTAGATGTGGAAAGAAGAAAAATAATAGTAACAAGTATGGACCTCAATGCTTATTATAGGAGAAGATACAGAAAATTTAAAACTCCATTCTCCAAAAGATCTCTCAACCTGATCATGGAACTTATTTTGGGTTTTCTCTTTGACTACAATTTTCTGAAATGCTAATGTCTTCTTGAATGTTTACTTATTCATGTTTCATTTTTTTCCCTATTCTTTCTTCCAAAAAAGAGGAAAACTGGAAGAATAATGTATTTCATTTATTTATCTTTTGCTGAGAGAGTCTTCTTATAAGCATTTATTGAAACTACTTTTGAAATCAAAGGATATGTCATTATGACTATTCAAAATAACAAGTGTCAAACCTGATTAGGTAATTATCATTTGACACCTTTCTATTCTTAGTTCCTTGCAAGGTGCAAATGCCATTTATAGCTTTCAAGTAAATTAAAAAGAAAAAGAGAGAGAGAGAGAAAAAGAGAAAGAAAAAAAGAAAAAGAAAGAAAGAAAGAGAGTATCATCATTTTAAATACAATGTAAATCTACATTAAGGACATTAGTTGTACAACACATTGCAAACTCCAAAAATGTTAAACTTGAAAAAAATGAATGTATGGCCAGAGGCCACCACTGTCATGGCCATGCATATGCAGGTTCTCATTGAATTTGAACAGATGGTAAAGAAACAGTGGAGCCAAAAAATGGTGGGCCATTTCTTTATTAAAGTCTCGTACTGGCCGATGAGCAAACACACAGGGAAAACACTTCCCTTTCACTCAGGGTTTCCAAAGCCCTGACACATTCTCTGGTTTCACAACCAAGAGAATCTTCTCCAGTTCCTCCTGGAATCAAAGGCCTCACCAATCTCAGCAGAGCTTGCAAAGCCCCTCCTCAGCTCTGGTTCCCCATCTGCACACCTTCTCTTGTCCTGACAACATGGCTTCTTCTTCAGCACTCTGCATTCTCTCTGCTTTCACTCTGCAAACATGGCTTTCTTCTGCCTCTTCTCTCTTTTCAAAAACTTTCTGGCTTGAAAACCTCCCCTCCAGCAAACATTAGCAAAACAATGGCCCTTCCCAAGCAGGAAGGTAATTTGCAATTTCACAGACCACAATAACCTGGCACTGCCAAACCCCCAATGCAAACTATAAGCAAGCAAATGTAAAAATCATATTTTACAAACTTTTTTGACCAACAATGAACAACTTAGAAATGAGAAATTATTGTACTACTAATTCTAATGTAATTAATGTGATTATCCTAAGTTTTAAAACTATAGCCTATCCCCAATTTTAGGTATTATGTTGTTAGTAAACATTTTCTTCTTTCAATACTGGTGGAACAAAAAATAAACCACCAGTATTTTAGGTTGTTCAGGTTGCTCAAAGGTCACCTTCTCTGTGAGAATTTCCCTGGACACTATTTCATATTGTAATTCTGACACTGTCTACTCCTTACCATGCTTTTTTCCCTCTCAGAACACTTAACCAATATTCTTAAGTTATTGTTTACTTTTTTTAATCTTATTTATTGATTTTAGAAAGAGAGGAAGGGAGAGAGAGACAGACAGAAACATCAATCTGTTCCTATATGTGCCCTGACTGGGGACAGAACTGGCAGTCTGTGCATATCGGGCCCATGCTCTAATCCAGGGGTCCCCAAACTACGGCCCGCGGGCCACATGCGGCCTCCTGAGGCAATTTATCCGGCCCCTGACGCACTTCTGGAAGGGGCACCTCTTTCATTGGTGGTCAGTGAGAGGAGCACAGGATGCATCCTCTCACTGTATGTGAGTACTGTATGTGGCGGTGCCGCAAAGCGAGTCGTCACTCACATGCAGTACTATTTCGGGTGATGCGGGACACACGCATGTGTCACGGCTCCAGAAGTGCATCATATCACTTGTTACAGCTAGCAGTGACAAATATGGACCCGGACATTGACCATCTCATTAGCCAAAAGCAGACCCATAGTTCCCATTGAAATACTGGTCAGTTTGTTGATTTAAATTTACTTGTTCTTTATTTTAAATATTGTATTTGTTCCCATTTTGTTTTTTTTACTTTAAAATAAGATATGTGCAGTGTGCATAGGCATTTGTTCATAGTTTGTTTTTTTTTTATAGTCCGGCCCTCCAATGGTCTGAGGGACAGTGAACTGGCCCCCTGTGTAAAAAGTTTGGGGACCCCTGCTCTAACCAATGGAGCTTTCTGGCCAGGGCTAGTTTACCTCTTTTTTTAATCATCTGTCTTTTTTTTTTATAAAGAAAACAAACTCCACAAGGGTAACATTTTGTATGCCTATTTTAATTATTTGTATGTCTGAAACAAGTCTTGTATATCAGTTTTGATTTTAGCAGTATCAGAAGCATCTACAAATGTCTCATATTCAATAGATGTTAAAGAAATACTTCTTGAATGAACTGTAGGTCACTCAGGCGATAAAAGATATTTCAGTGCAAGATCACCAAATGGCAGCTTCTGTCAGTGTTTTCTCGGGACTGTTCCATTTTCCTAAGTTTCTCTGCAGTCTTCTGTTTGGAAATGTAGACAGGCTGGAAGGTTGGCTATCTGGCAGCACGGTGCGAAAGGAATTAGCAGACCCACTGGTCAGTGTGTGATGTTCACTTAGTCGTCCAGTTTCAACAGCAACACCCCTTTGTGCATGCTGTCCAAATCTGGATTAATTAGGGTTTATTTGCTAAAAAAGTAAGCCCTGGTCTTCAAAAGAGTAATATAATAGCCTTGTTGTTCTTTTTTTTAAGAGGGCTGTAAATAATTCTTAAATGAGATTCAGTTATTCCTTCCCCTGGAACTTGCCTGAGGACTTCAGAGTGAATATAATGAATTCAGGACTGTATGTGACTGAGGTTTTCCATCATGCAAGACTGTGTTATTTCAGTGATGCCCTTTCTCAATGGGTGCCAGAGAATTTGAAGCCCTAATAACATGTACTGGCGGCATGCATTCCATGATCTCATCCATCCAGGATCCAACAGCATCACTGTGCCAGCCATTCCTTTAATAGTCAATAGGTCTCAAAATGGCTTGTGGACCACTAGTGTCAGAATCACCTGAGAAGCTTTCTAAATGCAGATTCCTGCTTGTCCCCTGTCCTTTCCTTCTGAATCAGAATATTGCTTTGTCTCAGTTATTCTTTTGCAAATTGACCACCACTTGTCAGACATCCCACCATGTATTTAGCATTTAACGTTTTTTGTGTGTATGTGTATGTGACAGAGAGAGAGAGAGAGAGAGAGAGAGAGAGAGAGAGAGAGGAATAGATAGGGACTGACAGACAGGAAGGAGAGAGATGAGAAGCATGAATTCTTCATTGTGACACCTTAGTTATTCATTTATTGATTCTCATATGTGCCTTGGCAGGGGGCTACAGTAGAGTGAGTGACCCCTTGCTCCAGCCAGCAACCTTGGACTTAAGCCAGTGACCATGGGGTCATGTCTATGATCCCACACTCAAGCCAGTGACCCCTTGCTCAAGCTGGTGAGCCCACATTCAAACTGGATGAGCCCCTGCTCATGCCAGCGACCTCGGGTCCTCTGTGTCCCAGTCTGACACTCTATCCACTGTGCCACCACCTGGTCAGGCTAGTATTTGGAATTTTAAACTGATCCATAAACATAGTTTTGTATTGTCTTTTGAGGTTTATAGCAGATAAGGAAGAGAACTACAAGAACCCATTATTCCAGCTGAATTTCTAGTTTTGGAGAGGTCTTTGAGGTCAGGGTATCACTTCTGGGGAGCCCATTTTTGCAACAGTGAATACTGATTCTGTACCAATGATATAAGCATGGGAAATTATGTCCTCACTACTCTATTTCTAACAATTTTCTACATTGGTGGACACCTCTTATCATAATGTCTTCATTTTGTGTTTATTATGTACCTAAAATGTGTTCAAGCTGTGTTGATCATAAACACACCAACACCTTCCCTCTAAATAATACCATTATAAATATCTAATGCAGGGATCAGGAACTTTTTGGCTGAGAGAGCCATGAACGCCATATATTTTAAAATGTAATTCAGTGAGAGCCATACAATATGTTTAACACTAAATACAATTAAATGTGTGCATTTTATGTAAGATCAACATTTTTAAAGTACAAGAAGTCTCTGAATTCTTTTTAATAACGTTGTTATGCTGTTGCTAACCAATGATGAATAAAGTACTTCTTACCCTTAATGCGACTTCTGGTGCTGCATGGTTTTGCTGATGGCTTTGTAGTCTGGTTGATACGTGGTGAGGTTAAGCTTCATGCAGGCGTTAAGACTTTCATCCGTTAAACGTGATCATAGGTTGGTCTTAACGTTCTTTAGATGTGAGAAAGACTGCTCACATGCATACATAGAGCCAAACATTGTCAGTACAGCAATACTCACACGCTGCAGTGTGTCGTATGTGACGGGAAGCGTGTTCCAAGTTTTGACAATCAGCTGGTCTGTGGGTTGAAGTTTTTTTCATTTCTCCCCACTTGTGTTTGCTCGCCAACTCTGCTTGCTGTCCTACAAGTCTCTCCAAATCTTCATTCAATGACTTGAACTTATTCACCCACATGTCTGAGGCCTTCAGGTCAGCAGCTTCTAGCTCAAAATCTGACAGAGACACCAGGGACGTAACTCAGGTGGGCGCTGTCCACTGCACACTCGTGTGGATGGGTGATGAACTTAAAAAGACGAGTGCACTCACGAAATTCTTCAAAGTGCACTTTGAATGACTGCAGGAGATTAGATGTGAAGCCTACTAGCTGCTGGAGATCAAGATGTTGAGCAGGGTCCCTTGCTGTGCATTCATCTTTAAACTCTCCCAGTTTTTCAAAGTGTAGTAAATGACCTGTTTCAATGTCCGCAGTGAAGAGTTTCAGCTGGTTTTCAAATGCAAACACTGCTTGTTGAAGGGATAAGACTGTATTTCCAATGCCTTGCATTTTCACATTGAGCTGATTCAGATGTTCAGTCATGTGCATGAGATAGAAGAACTTCAGGAGACACTCAGTCTTAGCTAACTCAGGATGCTCGACATTTTTCATTTCAAGAAAAGTCCGGATTTCGCTCAGACAAGCCGCAAAATGGCTGAGCACCTTCCCTCTTGACAACCAATGCACATTGCTGTGCAGAAGCAGACCAGGATAATTATTCCCAACTCCATCCAGCAGTGTTTTAAACTGGCGATCATTTAAAGCTCTGGCAACAATAAAGTTGACCACCTGAATGACCAGCGACATCACCTCACCAAGCTGCTCGCCACACATCTGAGCACAAAGCGCCTCCTGATGTAGGATGCAGTGAAAACTTAGGATGGGTCTCTTTTCATGTTCATGAAGAAGCGCTACGAATCCTGTTTTTCCCCACCATGCACGGAGCACCATCAGTACACACAGGAATAAGTTTATCCATTTGTAGATTTTTTTCTTTAGCGAACTCAGTGAAAGACTTGAATAAATCCTTCCCTCTGTAGTCTCTTTCATAGGCAAAACAGCAAGACTTTCCTCATGTAGTGTGTCACCCACAGCATACCTTGCAATCACGCTGAACTGGGATAAATGGCTTACGTCTGTTGACTCATCCAAAGCGAGAGAAGAGAATGGTGCTACATTTATGTCCTTCACTTGTGTTGCCTGAGTTTGATTTGTCATCATGATGGTACGATCGTAAACAGGTCTTGCTGACAGAGGTATGTCTTTTATTTGTTTGATTATCTTGTCTTTATCCGAAAAGTCGTCAAAAATTCATTGGAAACATCAAGCATGAATGTTTTGGCATACTCCCCATCTGTGAATGGCTTTCCATTTCTCACAATTGCTAAAGCACTAGCAAAGCTAGCCCAATTTCAGTCACTTTGTTGGGTCCAAACATGGAGTTGCTGCTGACTAGCTTGCACTCTACACAATAGCTCTTGACATGCTTTCTTCCTGCTGTCCTCCGCTAGATGTTTTGATTCAAATGTAGTATGACGTGAGTCGAAGTGCCACTTTATATTTGACCGTTTCATCAATGCAATTTTATCATTGCATATTAGACACACTGCTGAACCTGCTCTCTCCAGAAAGGCGAATTCCTCCATCCATTCCTGCTGAAAAGTACAATACTCCTCATCTTTTTTTCTTTTAGCCATCTTCTTTGTCAAAAGGGTTTCTGCAATTAGCTAGCTGAGTACTTGATTAAAAGGAGGGAAGTTTACTTCCTGACCTCACAACGATCCGTGTACATTAGGCATTATCCAATAAAAATTTGGTGTTGTCCCAGAGGACAGCTGTGATTAGCTCCAGCCACCCACAACCATGAACATGAGCGGTAGGAAATGAATGGATTGTAATACATGAGAATGTTTTATATTTTTAACGTTATTTTTTTTATTAAAGATTTGTCTGCAAGCCAGATGCAGCCATCAAAAGAGCCACATCTGTCTTGCGAGCCATAGGTTCCCAACCCCTGATCTAATGCAAGGTAATTTGCAGATTAATTTTTCCATTCATTCCCCCCACCACCACTACTCTTAGTTCCTAAGTGTAAGGAAGGTCTAGTAATGAATGTAGAAGAAAGTTTCTATTCCAATCAATGTAGCATAAGGTATTTTTTAAAATGAGGATGAAAGATAGTAACCTCACTGTCAGTGAGCCTGCATGGGTCTAGTCCAATACCAGATAGTTTATTCAGGGAAAAAACTGTATAGAATAGTTAAGAAAAGCTGTTACATGAAAGGCAGCATCCTTTGGGAGCTACATTTTATATAGACCATCAGGATGGGGCTAGATTACTGGCCTTCAATTCAGAAAAATTCTTAAGAGAACAGCAACAGGACACTGAATGATATTTTCATAATATCATCATCTGATGCTATTAGCCCACATATCCTATTATCCCAGCTCATTACAGTGGCGTACTTCAGCTCTGAGTTCCCAGCATAATTGAAAAAGAAAGTTAAAGGATCTTTAAAACCAATAGAATTTCTCCAGGCTGACTCTAGGAGAGGAAACTGTTTACATGGATTCCTGTAGTGATAGCCAACCTAAGCATACTCTTTCCAAAAAGATGACTAAGTGCTAATAGGTAGTATTGAAGAACTGTTTCATTTATTATTATGATATTTAACCAGGCAAAGTTTGTTCTGAGTTTTAGAAAAGGAATTCACCACCCATTTCCATATGAAATTTGAATAAAGGCAGCAAAGTTCATAATTCTCAGGACTGATTAGATGAGTAGTGCAGTGTTATCAAAGTAGGTGATTAGAGAAACAACCAACCCAGATATGCCATGGGCAAGCCTGACCAAGGCGGTGGTGCTGTGGATAGAGCATCGGACTGGGATGCAGAGTACCCAGGTTTGAAACCCTGAGGTTGCCAACTTGAGCATGGGCTCCTCCAGCTTGAGCACGAGCTCACCAGCTTGAGTGTGGGATCATAGACATGATATGTACATGCTTATCTTCTTTTTTTTACAGAGAGTCAGAGAGAGGGACAGACAGGAAGGGAGAGAGATGAGAAGCATCAATTCTTCGTTGAGGCATCTTTAGTTGTTCATTGATTGCTTTCTCATATTGCCTTGACCAGGGGAATACAGCAGAGCTAGTGACCCTTGCTCAAGCCAGCGACCTTGGGCTTCAAACCAGTGACCTTTGGGCTCAAGCCAGTGACCTTTGGGCTCAAGCTAGTGACCATGGTTCATTTCTATGATCCCATGCTCAAGCCAGTGACCCTGCGCTCAAGCTGGTGAGCCCGTGCTCAAGCTAGATGAGTCTGTGCCCCAGCCAGTGACCTCAAGGTTTCAAACTTGGGTCCTCCACATCCCAGTCCAGTGCTCTATCCACTGTGCCACTGCCTGGTCAGGCTGTACATGCCTATCTGTAGAAAAGGTAGATCTGACTTATTCAGCAAACCTCTTATTTCTACCCTGGTTACCAATATCTTGGTACCAGTGGCAGACATGCCCTCATACATCTTCCACCACCAGGGTAAAAATGGGATAGCCAGAATGAATTATTCCCCAAGGTGAAAAGAGTCTTAGATTGAGAATAAGGAGAACTGACATGTGGTACCTTCTGTTCTACAATCAAATTGCACAGTTGTAGCCCACAGTAGTTCATGTATCTATAGATTTCGGGGATAAACAAGAAAGATCTTGAAATTCCCTTGGATTTCTGACATGCTTCTGTCAACACAATGAAATGAAGTGTAAGCATTTCTAAATTTGATTAGTAAGATAACCATAAAGATATTGGTTATGTATTAATGTGTAACAAATTACCCCACAACTTAGTGGCCTAAAACAAAATAAACATTTATCATGTCACATATTCAAACAGAAATTCAGGTGTGGCTCAATTGAGTGGTTCTGCCTCAGAACTTTTCATGATATTGCATCCAATATGTGAGCACAGCTGCCATGTGAAGGCCTGACTTGGGGTTGGAAGATCTGCTTTCATGGTGATTTACTCACATGTCTAGCAAGGTAGTGCTGAAGGTTTGCAGAAGGCCCTCAGCTTCTTGCCATGTGAGACACTTCACAAGACTGCTTGAGTATCTTCCCAACATGGCAGATGACTTTCTGAAGAGCAATGACTCAAGAAGGAGGAAGTCAAATTTTTCAATGTTTTTTATGAACTAGCCTGGTTATACATGTAACCTTTATTTTGTATGAGAGGAAATTATGCAAAGACATGAATACAGGTAGTAAGAGAGCCATCTTGAAGGTTGGTGATCACAATAAAAGAAATCAGTGACAAAAAGGAAATGGTCTTTATTATATAAACCACCCAGAAACAGTCATATTTAAACTTTTTTTAAAAGTTAGAAATGGCAACATGACATAGCTATATATTTAATTTTCCTGAATATAGTGATGCCCCAATGCATTGACTTAAATTAAAAGTGATCATTTGTAAATAATCGACTACATTAACTTTTTCTTTAAATTTGGTACTAGAATTCTTGGGGACATCGCTAAGTAAAAGAGTATTGCTAGTTCTTTTTCACCCACCTCACATTTACAAAATTTGCTGGCAACTGTAACTCAGTTAGGCAACTGGTAGAAAAACATGAGCTCTGGCCAATTGTTAAAACTGGAAAATTCACAATCAGCTCATAACATCCTCCCTGTAAAGGAGCACAGCATAACAGCTAACAATGTTTATCTCCTGCTATTAGATTTTTCCATGACAGTTATAATTTTTAAACTTTGTCTCACTGCCCAGATGTAGGTAAAAAAAACCAAAACAAAACATAAATCTGAGTGTCTGGCAGGCCTACATTCAACTCCTTACATTACCTTTAAATAAGAAGCAAGTTAAGTAATCTCCAGGAACCTCATATTCCTCATCTAATGTGAATCCTTGCCCATCATTTGGCCCAAGGTTAGGGCTTGAAAATATATTGCTGAATGCATATTTATCCTATCCTCCAGCTCTCCTTCAGTTATCTCTCCTTCTCCTTTTTCAAATCTTGTGCTACCTGACCTAGGGTGGTGCAGTGGATAAAGTCTCCACCTGGAATACAGAGGTTGGAGTTTAAAACCTGGGGGGTCTTCTTGCCTGGTCATGAAGCAATTACTAGGAGTTGACGCTTCCTGCTCCTCCCTCTCCTCCCCATTTCTCTCTCTCTCTCTCTCTCTCTCTCTCCTTTCTCCTCTCCCCTCTCTCTAAAAAACAACAAAACAAACCCTTGTATTAATCTGGTTTTGGGCACTAAATAATCTTGGAACTTTGGACAAATCACTTAACCCCAATGAAGCAATTTCCTGATTTGTAAAACAGCAATATGATTTTTGTCTTGAACACCTCACAGCCTTAATTTGAAGACTATATTAAGAGCATAGTGTCAAAGGCTTTGTGAATTGTAAAGTTCTGGTCCAGAAACTTTTCAATATTCTCCCTAAACTGCCAATAGATGCAGTCTTTGCTTATAATTATTAAAACAACATACGGGTACAATTTAGAAAATTCTTAAAAATATTTATCTGGTAATTAACATTATTTGTACATATTTTCTGTAATTGAGGTAAAAAATAATAATCCGTTAACATTCTAATATTTTCCACTGTAAACAAATGCAGTAAAAAACAAAAATATTTTATTTATGAAAAATTTCAATTTTATTGGAAGCATCAGGATAGTACCGTGAACTCTCACATACCCATTCTATAGGTTCAACAATTATAAGTATTTCATCTAAACTGTGTCTTTTATCCCTAATTATTTGAAAGGAAATGCGGATATATCCTTTCATCCGTAAATATGTCGATATGTATCTCCAAACGATAAGGACCTTTAAAATCATGGTAATAAACTACTATCAAATATAATACTTTATTAATATCATCAAATTGCTAGTCAGCGTTATTCACATGTTTAACCTGACCCCTTTTGGGGTAAGACTTTATAATCTCCCATTCCTCCTTCGGGACTTCAGCGCTGCGCTTGTCGCTCTGCTTCCCTCAGGTCCCGCCGGACAGTGACAAGGTCTCCCGACCCACCAGAGAGCCGGAGCCTCGCTCAAGTGCCGGAGCCTGTGACCCGCGGAACCAAGTGGCGTCTCCCCTGTAAGCTGCGGAGGGAGCTCTTTTCCACTTGCACTGAGACCCATACTGGCTGACGCGATTGGCAGCGGACAACGGAAGCGCTTGTGAGTCTACAGCCCCGGCCAAGGTTGGTCCCACGAGACGCGCGGAGAGCCAGGTGCGCGGTTTCTGCCGGGACTGGGGCCCAGAGTCACCGGGACCGCCGCAGCGATGGAGCTGGACGCGGGAGCCCGCACGGGCAGCGCTCTGTTCGCCGGGTTCCGGGCCTTGGGGCTTTTCAGCACCGACATTCCACACGTGGTGCGGTTCAGTTCGCTGAAGCGCCGATTCTATGTGACGACCTGCGTGGGCAAGAGCTTCCACACCTATGACGTGAGTGCCTTCTTCCTTCACCCGCTGCCCGGGACAACGCGCCGGGCCCCCAGTTCCGCCGTGGGGCGACCCCGCTCTTCTCCCCGCCACCTGTGTAGGGCCACTCTTTCTGTCCTGCTCTTCCTTAACGCCTCCCTGCCCCATTCTGCGGTGGCATCACCTCCACGTGCTGATGTAGACCGTGAAGTCCGCTTGGGGCGAGTTCGGAGGCATTCTGGGTAGGGGAAAGTACGAGAGGACCTTCCAGTTTGTGGCAGTATATTTGTTAACTAAATATTTATAGAAATTCCCTTGGAGATGTAAAAGTGATTGCGACAAGTCCCTAGCCCCAGAAATAAATAAATAAATAAATAAATAAACAAACAAACAAACAAACATATATATATTTTACTTATGATTTTAATTCGTGTTTACACAGATTCAAGTGTCCCACCGAATATATCTCCCCCCCCACCCCCTGTTCCCCTAGCCCCCCCATGCCCCTTCCCCCCATTGCCTTCCCCCCTTTCCTCCAGGATGTGCTATCCTGTTCTCTCTAATGCTGTGTTATGTATATATAATTTCATTAATCTCTTTCCCTTCTCTGATCCCATCTTCTCTTCTACTTTCCCTCTGACTGCTTTCCCTGTGGTCCCTTCGATCCCGCCTCTGTCTCTGTTCTGTTTCTCAGTTCACATTGTTCATTGGATTCCTCAAATAAGTGAGGTCATATGGTATTTTTCTCTCTCTGCCTGGCTTATTTCATATAGCATCATAGTTTCCAGGTCCATCCATGTTGTCGCGAAAGGTAAGATTTCCTTCTTCCTCACGGCCATGTAGTATTCCATTGTGTATAATGTACCACAGCTTTTTAATCCACTTGTCCACTGATGGACACTTGTAGCCCCAGAAATCTTAATGAGAAAGTTTTTCAAGGCATTTTATTGTGCAATTGGTGACACAAGTTAGGTTAGAAATTCACACTAACATACGTATATTGAGAGAACTTGAGAGGGTGAGATTAGTTATGATTTAGGAAACTGTCCATATTTGATAGCAAAATAATTTCTCTCAAGTTCCCCTGAACATCTGTTTTATACCAGTGTTGAGGGTCTGGCATGGTGCCACTCTCAGCCTTGCAGCAGTTTCTTCACAAAGTATGTGTGATTATTTCGTAACATCCTTATGTAAATTAGGAAACTAAATCTCAGAAAAATTAAGTTACTTGGCCAAGGCCTTCCAGCTTGTTAGTGATGCGTTTTTCTCCTTTAGTATCTCATATGTCATCTGTCATTGAAATAGTCTTTGTTGCTGTCTACTTGTTTTTTTTGTCTTCAAATGAATGTATGCTCTGTGAAAGCAGAGATGTCTTTTTGATGAGGGAGATGATAATAACAAGTGTTAATTAAGCACTTTTTCTAAAAACAGCTATAAAGTTGTACTCTTTTTGAAGGATCGTGAAAATCAGATGGGTTATTAGCAAGACCTGGTTGTTGGTAGCTTAGTGAGTCAGTGGAATAGGGAAGTGAGGGCTAGGCCCAAGGTGGAGCTAGGTGGTCACGATAGCTAACATTTATTGAGCTGTTACTATACGACTGGCTCCATTCTGTTTTACACAAATTTTACTCGTTGAATCCTCATAATAATCCCATAAAATGGGTGTCTATATTCATCCTTATTTAGTGGGTGAGGACTTTGAAATACGGGGAGGTTGAATAACTTTTTCAAAGTTTCACAGCTGGATCATTAAATATTGATAGATAGGGTTAAGCAAACTAGAGCCTGCAGGCCAGTCCTGCCCACCATTTGTTTTGTATGACATTTAAATTTTTTCCTTGTATATTTGTGTTTATTCTAATGTAACAGCCTCCGGGTAAAATGTATACAGTAGTAGGATTCAGTATAATCAGATTTTGGCATGGGATGGAGACAGGAGTCTCCTTTCATTGAGAAACAGAGTATTTACTTCATCTCTACGGGCCCTTTCAGACTTAGCACTTACCTTTCAATCTCGGGGGTTTGAATTTCCACTTATATTTACTCCTCTGCTTTTGAAATGGGCAATTTAGATATTTTTTAATCGTTTGGGAAAACGTCAAAAGAATATTTCAAGGCATATATAAATTACATAAAAATCAAATTTCTGTAGTCATAGATTAAGTTCATTGGAATACAGCCGCACACATTTGTTTGTGTTTCATATATGGCTGCTCTCTGGGTACATTAGCAGTTGAGTGAGTAGTTGCCATGAAGACCGCACAGCCTGCAAAGCCCTAAAATATTTACTATATGGCCCATTATAGGAAACGTTCACTTACTCTTTCCTTCACCACTCCTGATGAAATAGTTGAAACTATAACCTTTCCTAATAATGAAAATCAGGATCGGTAATTACCTTTTTTTAGGAAGAACAGCATAGCCTGACCTGTGTTGGCACAGTGATAAAGCATCAACCTGGAATGCAGAGTCGTGCTTTGAAACCCTGGGCTTGCCCGGGCAAGGTACATAAGAGAAGCAACTACTGGGGTCCTCAGGTTACTACAGTCTTGACATGATGTTTCGAGTTTACAACACTCACTTCCACAAAAACTTAAAAAAATTGAGACATTAGTGTTTCAGCTTACGCCATTAGCGTCATACTTACAGACTACGTGGATGAACTATAGTAGTTTGGCTGCATGCGTCAGAAGAATACGCAGTACAGTGTACATACAGTACAGTATATTTATGTCCTTTTTCTGTGGCTTAGTTGTGTTTTTATGTTCTAGAGCAGTGGTAGTCAACCTGGTCCCTACCACCCACTAGTGGGCGTTCCAGCTTTCATGGTGGGCGGTAGCAGAGCAACCAAAGTATAAATAAAAAGATAGCTTTAACTATAGTAAGTTGTTTTATAAAGATTTATTCGGCCAAACAGCGAAAATCCAATATAAAATACTTGGTAAGTAATTATTACTATATACAGTTGTATCCGTAAAGTCATGGTGCATTTTTTTTTTTTTTTTTTTTTTTTTTTAGTACTTAAAAGGTTTATTTATAGTTAAATGAAAAACAATCCTAGTACAAAGAACCTTATGAGGAAATTGATATTAGAAAATTACTTACATTTCCAGGAACATTATAGTTGTTCAAGAAATGACATGAGTGAGTTTTATAGTACCTGTCTACTCTTGTAGATCACTGAAGTTCCATCTTATTTCAAAATTTCAAAGTCAATCCCATGAGCCACCTGATCTGTCTAATGGAGCTTTTCCTTTTTAGTCACTGTTATGTGCTTTATCTTTATGAAGAGTTGGTTTGAAATTTTTTTTTTTTTTTATAATAATTTTATTTTTTTAATGGGGTGACATCAATAAATCAGGATACATATATTCAAAGATAACAAGTCCAGGGTATCTTGTCGTTCAATTATGTTGCATACCCACCACCCAAAGTCAGATTGTCCTCTGTCACCTTCTATCTTGTTTTCTTTGTGCCCCTCCCCACCCCCTTTCCCTCTCCCATTCCCCCCTCCCCCCCATAACCACCACACTCTTATCAATGTCTCTTAGTTTCACTATTATGTCCCACCTACGTATGGAATAATACAGTTCCTGGTTTTTTCTGATTTACTTATTTCGCTTCGTATCATGTTATAAATTTTATAAAGTAAAGTTACTTCCCTACTTCATAAATCACCATTACTGTGGAACCGGTAGGCGGTTAGAAAATTTTACTACTAACAGAGATACCTGGGCGGTAGGTATAAAAAGGTTTACTACCCATGTTCTGATTTTACAACTGTGCTAGGATAGGTAAGTGACTTAGGCTAGGGTTTGTTTTGACTTACATCAAAATTCGGGTTCTGTCGTAATGGTAGGAACACAACTGTGTTGTGACCTGAGTACTCCCTGTTCTATGATTTGGTGCTTCTCATTTCTTCTCCCCCCCGCCCCCACCTTTCTCTTTCTCTCTTACTCTCTCCTCCTTAAAATCAATAAAGAAATCTTAAAAAAAAAAAAATGGAAGAACAGCTTTGTAAATTTATTTATGAGGTTATATCTTGATCTTTAAAGTGTCAGATTATTTATAATTGTTTTTGTTAATAAAAGTTTATATAATTTTTTTTCTTTTTTTAAACAGGTTCAGAAACTTAGGCTGGTTGCAATAAGTAAGTATAGACTGTATCCTGAATTCATACATGTTTTGTATATTTTTAAAATTTTGATGTAAATTTAGGACCTACAGAACATACAGGGACTGAGTGTGTATTGCTCATAAACTTAGGAAAAAAATAAAGTCAGGGCCCTGACCGGTTGGCTCAGAGGTAGATTGTCAGCCCGGCGTGTGGATGTGTCCCGGGTTTGATTCCCAGTCAGGGCACACAGGAGAAGTGACCATCTGTTTCTCCACCCTTCCCCCTTCTCTCTCTCTCTCTTTCTCTCTCTCTCTCTCTCTTTCTTTCCCCCCCTCCCTCTCTCCCTCTCTGTCTTTCTCTCTCTCTCTCTCTTACTCTCTCTCCCTCAGTCCCTACCCTGCTCTGGCAGCCATGGCTGTATTGATTCAACTGAGTTAACCCAGGGCACTGAGCATGGCTCTGTGGCCTCTGCCTCAGGCACTAAAAAAATATATAGCTTGGTTGCCGAGCAACAGAGCAATGCATCACATGGGCAGAGCATCACCCCATAGGGGGCTTGCAGGATGGATCCTGGTCAGAGTGCATGTGGGAATTTGTCTCTCTGCCTCCCCTGCTCTCACTTAATTAAAAAAAAAATGCCAGGATCATTCATATGTTACATTTTGTTATCATATCTTAGTCTTCATTAATGTGGAATATTTTGTGAGACTTTCTTTGTGTTTTACAACATTGGCATTTTTGAAGATTATATAGGCTAGTTCTTTTTTTTAGAATGTTCTTTAATTTGATTTTTTAAAATATTGCAATTATCGGTCTCTGCCTCCCCTCCTCTAACTAAAAAAAAAAGTACACTGTATATAGTGTGAGTGTGTGTGTGTGTGTGTGTGTGTGTGTGTGTGTGTGGCATCATGATTAAATTCAGGTTATGCACTATGGCAAGAATAACAATGAAATGATGCTAATTCTCTGAATCCTATCAGGAGGCACATACTATTGGTTAGCCCTTTTCCTGGCAGTGATTACTTTGATCATTTGGTTAGGGTGACCTTTATCAGGAAGCTCCATTTTAGTTTTACCCTTTGTAATTAATATGTATATTGTAGTAATATACAATGAGATTATATAAATATCCTATTACCCTTCAAAGTGTCATCCACTTTTTATAATTTAGTGATGATTCTTGACTGAATCAGTTATTAGTATTATGATTACCAAATAGTGATTTTCTGACTTCATTCTTACTATGACTGTAAGAAAGTTTTCCCTTTCCCCACATTTTGATATTTTTCCAATGGAAGGAGTATCTATTTTTTTGAAAACTGTTTAATAGAATGAAGGGCTTGCTAGAGCTGAGAAATTCTAGTTACACCATCAAATAAAGTCTTTGTATGAGAAACAGAGGAGAACTGTAAGGAATCCAGTGAGTATATCTGATAAACTTACATTTTTTTTGAAAATGATTATAGAAGGCAAAAGAAGATATTACCTAAGTTGAATACAGAAGTGAATAATAAACCTATAAAAATAATATTTTGGAAATAACATCCCAAAGTGTAATGTGCAGCATAAAAATGCTTAATTCTCTATATTCTATCCTCCTGCCTCCAAAACAGGAAATAATAATAAAAACAGCTGGTGTGACCCTGATAGTGAGAGAAGACTCAAGAAAATACATCGTAAGAGAAATGGCTAGAGGTGATAGAATACTGAGTGGAAGCCATAGTTTTCAGAATATGTATGGAATATTTCTGAGGATACTCCAAAGTAGAGTTAGACGGTGTTCTAAGTTTTGATTTAATTTTAAAATTTTTCTGGAGTTACTATTGGACTTGATGTTCCTGAAAGCGTTCACATGCAGGCTGGATGACCACCTGCTAGAGTTTTATGTATTAAGTGAGGATTTTTTCCAAATAACCTCAGAAAGCGTCATTTCACTTCTTTAGAATTATGATGATTAAAGTAAAAATTTTATGCTCTCTCAACTTTCTTATATACATATATATACACACATACATATATATACACACATATATGTACATATTTTTAAATTGTAATCATTAAAAATGTTATACGTGGCCTGACCTGTGGTGGCGCAGTGGGATAAAGCGTCGACCTGGAACGCTGAGGTTGCCGGTTCGAAACCTTGGGCTTGCCTGGTCAAGGCACATATGGGAGTTGATGCTTCCTGCTCCTCCCCCTCTCTCTCTCTCTCTGTCTCTCTCTCTCACTCCTCTCTCTCTAAAAAATCAATAATGTTTAAAAAAAAAATGTTATACGTGTACTTGAAGTTTTTATCTATTTCAAGATCTTAACAATTCTTTTTTATTTTATTTTATTTTTTTCCTAGGCAATTCTGTTCCACAGGATATCTGCTGTATGGCCGCTGATGGGAGGCTAGTCTTTGCTGCTTACGGTAATATTTTCTCTGCATTTGCCCGTAATAAAGAGGTTTGTATCATTGAATGATTTTCATTTGTTTGGCTTTGCAATTAGTAGCTAATTGTCATAATAGTGGATGGAACTTTAATGTTGCATTATTCTTCTGGGACTTGATTCACATTTGCAAGTTATGGGAATTGGATTTTTTTTATTACAACTCAGCCAGTGACTCCTTTTCTAAGAACCAAGTGCTTGTTCCCTATATAGAGAAAGCTAGAGTCTCTTGTTTTCTTCATTGCTAAGGTAGAATCTTTTTTTCTCTTTTTCTTTTTTTTTTGGTCTTAATCTACCAGTTTTTCAAGCTCGGGATAACCAACTTGAGAGATGACCTGGCTTTAGTGGTGCAGAATGAAAGGGAAAGTGGCAGTAGGGATCCTGGATAGCCAAGTGACAGATTTATTGTACTCGTCAAGGGTTGAATGGACTGACGTGTTTTCCCAAAGTCCTCCATCATCACTACCTGTGGTAGGACAGCAACCTACCTGTGGGCCTAATAGATAAGGAGAAGAAATAACATACTGGAGCCTGGTGAGAAGTGAAACCATGGAGAAGGGGCTATAGTTATTGAGGAACACAGCACTTCCATAAGACAGAAAGCTGCTGGGAAAAAGTACCCTATATCTCTCTCCCTTTCTCATCTCATCTAGAAGCAAGCTTTTGATGGAGTCAGTAGGGGTCAGCCTTTTAGAACGTTCCGCTTTTCTAGGACGCATGGAGTTGTGCTGGTTGGATTGAAGGAGGGACCCAGCTGTGCGTGTGCCTCCTGCCTGGGCCCACTTGGGAGGCTGAGCTGCCAAGATCTCATTTCTGTGTTTCTACCCCTTTCTTCCTTATTGGTGAATTGGCTGGGGAAGCTGGAGAAAATGCCTCAGTCCTTGGTATTTGTCCATCTGACCTTGGATAGTTAAATATTGGACCACATTTCTTAACATGAACATCTTTAGGATTATTAGCATGTGTTATTTTTTTTTGTAAATATCAATAATATTACATGAATGAGTAATACGAAATTTTTTTGAACTTTGACATTATAGGTAGTACATACCTTTAAGGGTCATAAGGCAGAAATCCATCTTTTGCAACCCTTTGGGGACCACATTATCTCTGTTGATACTGACAGCATTCTTATTATTTGGCACATATATTCAGAAGGTAAGAACCAGTTTGCTGCTATATCTTGGGAGAGTATGTTTATAGTTGAAATTTAAAAATCTGTGTAAGCATAAGTCTCTACCAGAGGTTTCACGTATAAGCAGCTCCTGCATGCGCCTGGTCCAGGATCCACCCAGCAATCTGTCTGGTGCCAGTGCTTGAATACTGAGCTATTTTTAGTGCCTGAGGCTGATGCTGGGACCAATGAGCTATCATTAGCGCCTAGTACTGACACTCAAACCGATTGAGCCACTGGCTGCAGGAGGGGGAGGGGGAGAGGGAGAGAAAGGGGTGGGGGAGAGAAGCAGGTGGTCACTTTTCCTGTGTACCCTGCCCAGGAATCGAACCCAGAATGTCCATATTCCAGGACAATGCTCTATCCACTGAGCCACCAGCCAGGGCCAAGAAGGAAGCTTTAACATGTATAGGGAAAAAGGTTCTAAATAAAAAATGGATAAACAATTTTAGTCAGCCAGTTGAGCTATTTATAACCATTTTAATGTGTTAATAAGTTTATCTCAACTAATATATTCTCTATTGCAATTAATTTTATACCTGTTAATTTTCAACTTTAAGTAAAGGAGATTATAATATGTAGCAAACTTGAAGATTCTGTAGTCTAAAGAAAAATGTCTATCATTTCTAAGGCTGAGTTAGTGTCCTTTAACAGTGATATTATACAGTGGTACTGAGCAATGTTTATGGGACTATTGTTATCTTCAAAGGTCAGGAAGTTATGACCAGAATATTCCCTGCTTTCCTTAGACCAGGGGTCCCCAAACTACGGCCCGTGGGCCGCATGTGGCCCCCTGAGGCCATTTATCCGGCCCCCGCCACACTTCCGGAAGGGGCACCCCTTTCATTGGTGGTCAGTGAGAGGAGCACATTGGGACCATCTCATTAGCCAAAAGCAGGCCCATAGTTCCCATTGAAATACTGGTTAGTTTGTTAATTTAAATTTACTTGTTATTTTAAATATTGTATTTGTTCCTGCTTTGTTTTTTTACTTTAAAATAAGATATGTGCAGTGTGCATAGGGATTTGTTCATAGTTTTTTTTATAGTCCGGCCCTCCAATGGTCTGAGGGACAGTGAACTGGCCCCCTGTGTAAAAAGTTTGGGGACCCCTGCCTTAGACTGTGGGTCTCATGAATTTAAGCTTTTAAGTTTTTTAATCTGTATACATTTTTATGTTATGTTACCACTTGATTAACTCATTGTTTGTTTCAGTACATTTCCTTTTAGTAGAAATCCTAGAGATTACCTTCCTGGGAGTTATTCCATATTATTCAGATTACTTACTCTTTTCTTAGTTTTGTCTTTAAGTAGAGGGAACAATTCCAAAAGCAGTCCCTGTGCAGGTGGATGTTAAAAGGCCCTTTATAGTTTGAGAATCTGATTCTTAGTCCAACTGGCCTTCTATTGATGCTTATGCCCAACTTTTAGTTACTATTACAGCTTCATATGGATCCATTATCTTCAGGGAACGGTTTGTGAATAGTATTTAAAGTAAACTGTATACGTTTTACCAGTATCTATGCTGCATTTTTTTAAATTCAGTTAAGAGTTGAGGAGGCAGAGACAGACTCCCACATGCACCCCAACCAGGATCTACCCGGCAAGCCCACTAGGGGGCAATGCTCTGCCCATCTGGGCCGTTGTTCCATTGCTCAGCAACTGAGGTGGAGGCAAATGAGCCATCCTCATCACCTGGGGCCAAATCAAATTACTCTAATCAAGCCAGGACTGCAGGAGGGGAAGAGAGAGAGGGGGAAGCGAAGAAGCAAGAGGGAGAGGGGTGGAGAAACAGATGTCTGCTTCTCCTGTGTGCCCTGACCAGGAATCAAACCCAGGACTTCCACACACCAGGCCAGTGCTCTACCACTGAGCCAACTGGCCAAGGCTTGTCTCTGTGCTTCTTAAACTGGGATACACATTCCCTTGGGAGTGTGCAGTAGTGTGCCAGATGGTGTGTGAAACCAAAGGTTAAGTGAAGAATACCTTCTTGGGTACTCAAATTTATTGGAAAATTTGGTGAAAAATTGTTGTCATCATGAATACACTGTGTGTGAAATAGAAAACAAAATTCACGCACAGAAATTTTAATCATGTAAGATTTAAAAATACACTGTTCACAAAAATTAGGGGATATTTTATCACTTCATATTCATTTTTGAAATATCCCCTAATTTTTGTGAGAAGTATACGTTCAAGGTTCTTCAGTGGAAATGTATGAGAAGTATGTTCCTGGTTTTACTGAGATTTGCCTCTTTTTACATCTTTGAGAGACTCCGCAAGCTCTCCAGGTGTTCTGCCCTTTGCTTCCCAGAAGAGCTCAGAGCAGACATTGCATGTGGAACATTCATTCTGCCTCTTGATTATAAAAATATTAAGGCTGATTCCTAATGTCACTCTCTTTAAGTTCTTTTTTGTTTTTTATTTTATTTTTTTCATTTTTTTATTATTATTAATTTTAATGAAGTGACATTGATAAATCAGGGTACATATGTTCAGAGAAAACATCTCCAGGTTATTTTGACATTTGATTATGTTGCATACCCATCACCCAAAGTCAAACTGTCTTCCGTCGCCTGATAACTAGTTTTCTTTGTGTCCCTCCCCTACCCCCCTCCTTCTCCTTCCTCCCCCCCCAACCACCACACTCTTGTCCGAGTCTCTGAGTCTCATTTTTATGTCCCACCTATGTATGAAATCAAATAATTCTTAGTTTTTTCTGATTTACTTATTTTACTCAGTATAATGTTATCAAGGTCCATCTATGTTGTTGTAAATGATCCGATGTCATCATTTCTTATGGCTGAGTAGTTCTTTTAAGTTCTTATTTTTCATTTCTATAAGCCAATTCAGCTGTGTGTGAAACTTTTAATAGTATTGATTTAGAGCGTTTAGAAAAGTTTTGACAGTCTCAATGTCATTTGCAAGTTGTTCCCATCACATTTGTTTCAATTCTTAATGTTTATAGGTTAGTATACAAGTCTTTGATTTATATTAGTATATAAATCTTTGATGTGGTAGACTTGTTTTTAAGTGTTCAATATATGGATATGTGGAAAATATTTTGAACTAGTTTATAAAATACAAGTATATTATTTATAACTTTTACTTTTGTAGAAGAATACCTGCAGTTGACTTTTGATAAATCAGTATTCAAAATTTCTACAATTTTGCATCCAAGTACCTACTTGAATAAAATACTTCTTGGCAGTGAACAAGGAAGCCTACAGTTGTGGAATGTGAAATCCAAGTAAGCGCTTTATTTTTTTTAAGACTATTTATTCATTTTAGAGAGAGAGAGTGAAGGGGGGAGGAGCAGGAAACATCAACTCCCATTTGTGCCTTAACCAGGCAAACTCAGGGTTTCAAACCAGTGACCTCAGCATTCCAAGTCAATGCTTTATCCACTGCACCACCACAGGCCAGGCAAGTAAGCACTTTATTTAGAACATAATATGGGTGGCTCCTACTTTATCTACTGCTCCCTGAGGTATATTTAAGTCTCAATTCTCCCTGCCTTCATATATTTACTTTGAGAGTTTTCGATAAATATACATATATTTTTGAAATTGTTTCCATGGCATCACATGTGTGAAAGCTGGCACACAGTCATGTGGCACATGGTAGGCAGCTTCATATGTTCTGGAATGTATATACTAATGGTCCTAGTCACTGTAAAAAAAAATGTGGCTGTAGAGAAGGCTCTAATAAAGTAACATAAATTCAGAAAATAATTAATAATAAGGTTGTCACTGGGCAAAAACTTATGTTTTTGATAAACTAAGAAAGTAATGGAAGGCAAAGCAAATCAGTATTAATTTAGTAGTAGCATTTAAAAATTATTTCCAGGGTAAAAGTACTTTTATTATCATTCAGAAACATGATAGACATCTACTGTAATATTATTGATACAGCAGGAGGGCTAGGTAAATAATTTCATATACTTCTACTTGTTATTTGAACTTTTATCTGAGGAAAAAAGAGGCAGTGCAGGCTTCTTTATATATCATTAAAAAGGCAAACAAAAATATATAACCATCCAAATTGTCCTTTCCAAAGCTCTTATAAATTTGAAAGAGAAAATGAGATTATCAAAGATTTTGTAGTTATCCTAGTTTTTAGTTTCAAATCAGTGTTTCTATTCAGTTTAACAATATCATTGACTATGGAAGGCTCAGGGATGACTGAGATTTTTTTTTAATTTTTTTATTTTATTTTATTTTTTTTACACATCAGAGGAGAGGAGATAGTAAGACAGGCTCCCACATGTGCCCCTACCAGGATCCACCTGGCAACTCCATCTGGGGTCTGTGCTCAAGTACTGAGCTGTTTTTAGCACCTGAGGCTGACTTCCACAGACCAACTGAGCTATCCTCAGCACCCGATGCCATGCTTGAACCAACTGAGCCCTGGCTGCAGGAGGGGTAGTGGGAGAGAAGGGGGAGAGAAGCAAATGGTCGCTTCTCCTGTGAGCCCTGACTGGGGATCGAACCTGGGACGTCCACACACTGGGCCGATGCTCTGTCCACTGAGCCCCCAGTGAGGGCCAATAGCTGAGATACTGTCTCTGTACCTGCAGCTATCTCTAGGCTCTTGATGTGATGTTTACATTTTTTATTGTACAATAGGTATTTTGGGGTTAATCGCTGAGTTAACTAATCTGTGCCCACTTATAGAATTTATAATACATGATTTAGTCCTTATTGGTTATCATTATAACAACTTTGGTATTTCACTTTTTATTCATGGCTTGATTCTGAAATTTAGAGCAACATCACTATTGTCATATAAATTAGATAACATGAGTAGTGTTGTAGTTATAATCCCTTTTGTGATGTTTCTAGAAACGTATCGCAGTGAAAAATAAGATCTGCCTATATTCTAAGAATGTTTGTATTGTCCTCTATAACAGTGGTTTTCAATCTTTTTATGCTTGGAGACAGGTGAAAATAGAATCATTTCAGGGAATGCTAAGGCAGAACTCACCCTGAGCATAAGTGAATTTGACTAAGATCATTGGATCTGTAATCTTCCTACAACATCAGGGTGGCTACATCTTTGTCAGATTGGCACAGAATTTCTGGAGAACTGGTCCTTAGACTGGCGGTTGAAAAACACTGGTCTAGAATATGAAATAGTTTTTACTCATTTATTTATTTTTCTCCATTTGATTTCTTAAAAGAGTTGGAATAGTATCATAGCTATTAGCAGCTTGGGATCTAGACTTGGTCTCTCTGGGCTCTATCAATGAATTGCCATGTGATCTTAGCTTAATTATGTCACATATTTTAGTTTCTTAGTTTCTTTTTTTTTTTTTTTTTATAATTTTATTTTTTTAATGGGGTGACATCAATAAATCAGGATACATATATTCAAAGATAACAAGTCCAGGTTATCTTGTCGTTCAATTATGTTGCATACCCACCACCCAAAGTCAGATTGTCCTCTGTCACCTTCTATCTTGTTTTCTTTGTGCCCCTCCCCACCCCCTATCCCTCTCCCATTCCCCCCTCCCCCCCCCGTAACCACCACACTCTTATAAATGTCTCTTAGTTTCACTATTATGTCCCACCTACTTATGGAATAATACAGTTCCTGGTTTTTTCTGATTTACTTATTTCGCTTCGTATCATGTTATCAAGATCCCACCATTTTGCTGTAAATGTTCCGATGTCATCATTTCTTATGGCTGAGTATTATTCCATAGTGTATATGTGCCACATCTTCTTTATCCAGTCATCTATTGATGGGCTTTTTGGTTGTTTCCATGTCCTGGCCACTGTGAACAATGCTGCAATAAACATGGGGCTGCATGTGTCTTTACGTATCAATGTTTCTGAGTTTTTGGGATATATACCCAGTAGAGGGATTGCTGGGTCATAAGGTAGTTCTATTTTCAGTTTTTTGAGGAACCACCATACTTTCTTCCATAATGGTTGTACTACTTTACATTCCCACCAACAGTGGATGAGGGTTCCTTTTTCTCCACAGCCTCTCCAACATTTGCTGTTACCTGACTTGCTAATAACAGCTAATCTAACAGGTGTGAGGTGGTATCTCATTGCCGTTTTGATTTGCATTTCTCTAATAGCTAAAGAAGATGAGCATCTTTTCATATATCTGTTGGCCATTTGTATTTCTTCCTGGGAGAAGTGTCTATTCATATCCTCTTCCCATTTTTTTATTGGATTGTTTGTTTGTTTGTTGTTGAGTTTTATGAGTTCTTTGTATATTTTGGATATTAGGCCCTTATCTGAGCTGTCGTTTGAAAAAATCATTTCCCATTTAGTTGGCTTTCTGTTTATTTTGTTATCAGTTTCTCTTGCTGAGCAAAAACTTCTTAGTCTGATGTAGTCCCATTCATTAATTTTTGCCTTCACTTCTCTTGCCATTGGAGTCAAATTCATAAAATGCTCTTTAAAACCCAGGTCCCTGAGTTGAGTACCTATGTCTTCTTCTATGTACTTAATTGTTTCAGGTCTTATGTTTAGATCTTTGATCCATTTTGAGTTAATTTTTGTACAGGGGGAGAGACTGTAGTCCAGTTTCATTCTTTTGCATGTGGCTTTCCAGTTTTCCCAGCACCATTTATTGAAGAGGCTTTCTTTTCTCCATTGTGTGTTGTTGGCCCCTTTATCAAAAATTATTTGACTATATATATGTGGTTTTATTTCTGGACTTTCTATTCTGTTCCATTGGTCTGAGTGTCTATTTTTCTGCCAATACCACGCTGTTTTGATTGTCGTGGCCCTATAATAGAGTTTGAAGTCAGGTATTGAAATGCCCCCAGCTTCATTCTTTTTCTTTAGGATTGCTTTGGCTATTCGGGGTTTTTTATAGTTCCATATAAATCTGATGATTTTTTGCTCTATTTCTTTAAAAAATGTCATTGGAATTTTGATGGGAATTGCATTAAATTTGTATATTGCTTTGGGTAATATAGCCATCTTGATTATATTTATTCTTCCTAGCCAAGAACAAGGTATATTCTTCCATCTCATTATATCTTTTTCGATTTCCCTTAACAATGGTTTATAGTTTTCATTATATAAGTCCTTTACATTCTTTGTTATGTTTATTCCTAAGTATTTTATTTTTTTTGTTGCAATCGTGAAGGGGATTGTTCTTTTGAGTTCCTTCTCAGTTGTTTCATTGTTGGCATATAGAAAGGCTATTGACTTCTGTATGTTAATTTTGTATCCTGCGACCTTACTGTATTGGCTTATTGTTTCTAGTAGTCTTTTTGTGGATTCTTTGGGGTTTTCGATGTATAGTATCATATCATCTGCAAAAAGTGATACCTTTACTTCTTCTTTTCCGATATGGATGCCTTTTATTTCTTTGTCTTGTCTGATTGCTCTGGCTAGAACCTCTAGTACCACATTAAATAAGAGTGGAGAGAGTGGACAACCCTGTCTTGTTCCTGATTTAAGGGGGAAAGCCTTCAGTTTAGTGCCATTTAATATGATGTTAGCTGATGGTTTATCATATATGGCCTTTATCATGTTGAGATATTTTCCTTCTATACCCATTTTGTTGAGAGTCTTAAACATAAAATTGTGTTGTATTTTATCGAAAGCCTTTTCTGCGTCTATTGATAAGATCATGTGGTTTTTGTTCTTTGTTTTGTTGATATGGTGTATTACATTAACCGTTTTACGTATGTTGAACCATCCTTGAGATTCTGGGATGAATCCCACTTGATCATGATGTATTATTTTTTTAATATGTTGTTGTATTCGATTTGCTAGTATTTTGTTTAGTATTTTAGCATCTGTATTCATTAGAGATATTGGTCTGTAGTTTTCTTTTTTTGTTCCATCCTTGCCTGGTTTTGGTATGAGGGTTATGTTGGCTTCGTAAAATGTGTTTGGAAGTATTGCTTCTTCTTCAATTTTTTGGAAGACTTTGAGTAGAATAGGAACCAAGTCTTCTTTGAAAGTTTGATAAAATTCGCTGGTATAGCCGTCAGGGCCTGGACTTTTATTTTTGGGGAGGTTTTTAATGGTTTTTTCTATTTCTTCTCTACTAATAGGTCTGTTTAGGCTTTCTGCTTCTTCTTGACTCAGTCTAGGAAGGTTGTATTTTTCTAGGAATTTATCCATTTCTTCTAGGTTGTTGAATTTAGTGGCATAAAGTTTTTCATAGTATTCTACAATAATTCTTTGTATATCTACGGTGTCCGTGGTGATTTCTCCTCTTTCATTTTGGATTTTGTTTATATGAGTTCTTTCTCTTTTTTCCTTGGTAAGTCTTGCCAAGGGTTTGTCAATTTTGTTGATCTTTTCAAAGAACCAGCTCCTTGTTCTATTAATTTTTTCTATAGTTTTTCTGTTCTCTATTTCATTTATTTCTGCTCTGATTTTTATTATCTCCTTTCTTCGGCTGGTTTTGGGTTGTCTTTGTTCTTCTTTTTCTAGTTCCTTAAGGTGGGAAGTTAAGTGGTTCACTTGGGCTCTCTCTTGTTTGTTCATATATGCCTGAAGTGATATGAACTTCCCTCTTATCACTGCTTTTGCTGCATCCCATAGATTCTGATATGTCGTATTGTCATTTTCATTAGTCTGTATATATCTTTTGATCTCTGCACTTATTTCTTCTTTGACCCATTCATTTTTTAAAAGTATGTTGTTTAGTTTCCACATTTTTGTGGGATTTTTTTCCTCTTTTTTGCAGTTGAATTCTAGTTTCAAGGCTTTATGATCAGAAAATATGCTTGGTACAACTTCAATTTTTCTGAATTTGCTGATGTTGTTTTTGTGGCCCAACATATGGTCAATTCTTGAGAATGATCCATGTACACTGGAGAAAAATGTATACTCAGTCACTTTGGGATGAAATGTCCTGTAGATGTCTATCATATCCAGGTGCTCTAGTGTTTTGTTTAAGGCCACTATGTCTTTGTTGATTCTCTGTTTGGATGACCGATCTAGAGCCGTCAGCGGTGTATTGAGGTCTCCAAGTATGATTGTGTTTTTGTCAGTTTTTGTTTTAAGATCAATAAGTAGCTGTCTTATATATTTTGGTGCTCCTTGGTTTGGTGCATATATATTAAGAATTGTTATGTCTTCTTGATTCAGTGTCCCCTTAGCCATTATGAAATGGCCATTTTTGTCTCTGAGTACTTTTCCTGTCTTGTAGTCAGCATTATCCGATATGAGTATTGCTACACCTGCTTTTTTTTGGATGTTATTTGCTTGGAGTATTGTTTTCCAGCCTTTCACTTTGAATTTGTTTTTATCCTTGTTACTTAGATGAGTTTCCTGTAGGCAGCATACAGTTGGATTTTCTTTTTTAATCCATTCTGCTACTCTGTGCCTTTTTATTGGTGAGTTTAATCCGTTTACATTTAGTGTAATTATTGATACTTGTGGGTTCCCTATTGCCATTTTATATCTTGCTTTCTGTTAGTTTTGTGTCTTGTTTGATCCTTCTCTTTTGTTTTTCTATCTTTTGTTTTTATTTGGTTGTATTCCATACATCTTTCCACTGTTGCTATCTTTTTTATCTCATGTGCTTCTGTGGTGGTTTTTTCAATGGTGGTTACCTTTGAATAATGAAAAGGGTCCCTACCCTGTTCATTGTAGCGAACTATTTTGTGAGTACTTTTGCACTCCATCGTCCTTTGCTACTGTTAATCTCCATCTTCTCCCCCTCTTTCTTTTTGTTGTTGTCACAGTTTAAATTTGGTTTTATTGTGTTCTTCTTGGAGCTTTTACTTGTGGCTCTGTTTTTTTTTTTTTGTTCTTTGTATCTGATTGGAGAACCCCCTTTAGTAATTCCTGGAGTGGGGGTTTTCTGATGATAAATTCCCTCATCTTTTCTGTATCTGTGAATGTTTTTATTTCTCCTTCATATTTGAAGGATAGCTTTGATGGGTATAGTATTCGTGGCTGAAAGTTCCTCTCTTTCAGGACTTTAAATATTGGGGTCCACTCTCTTCTAGCTTGTAGAGTTTCTGCTGAGAAATCTGATGATAATCTAATGGGCCTTCCTTTATATGTTGTATTCTTCTTTTCCCTGGCTGCCTTGAGAATTTTTTCTTTGCTGTTGGTTTGTGTCAATTTCATTATGATATGCCTTGGAGTAGGTTTGTTGGGGTTAAGAAAACTTGGAGTTCTGTTTGCTTCTTGAACTTGAGGCTTTAGTTCTTTCCACAGGCTTGGGAAGTTCTCATCTATTATTTGTTTGAGTATGTTCTCCATTCCATTTTCTCTCTCTTCTCCCTCTGATATACCTATTATTCCTATGTTATTCTTTTTGATGGAGTCAGATAATTCTTGTAGGGCTATCTCATTTTTTTTAATTTTTGAGTCTCTTTCTTCTTCTCTCTGTTGTGCCTCAAGTTGCTTGTCTTCTATTTCACTAATCCTCTCTTCTATCTGACCTGTTCTATTAGCTAAGCTTGTTACTTCGTTTTTCAGCTCGTGAATTGAGTTTTTCATCTCTGTTTGATTTGTTTTTATAGTTTCAATTTCCTTGGACATATATTCTTTGTGTTCATTGAGTTGTTTTCTGAGCTCCCTAAATTGCCTTTCTGTGTTTTCTTGTATATCTCGGAGGATTTTTAGGATTTCTATCTTGAATTCTCTGTCATTTAGCTCCAAGGTTTCCAATATATTAAATTTTTTCTCCATAGATTTTTCCTCATCTAGCTGTGTTACCTCTCTTTCTTTTGTATCCATGATGTTCGATTTTCTCTTCCTTAATGGCATCTGAGGGTGGTTTTGTTGATAATATTAATGAGATTTAATAAAGAATAAAAAGTTTAAAAAAATAATAAAAAAAAATCGAAAAAAGTTGTTTTTTTTTAAAAAATTAATAATGTAATAAAGAAAAATAAAATAAAATAAAAATTAAAAAAAAAAAAAAAAAAAGGAAATTATTCCCCCCCTCCTTTTTTCCTCTCCTCTCCTCTCCCCTCTTTCTTGATAAAATCTTGTGGTGGACTGTGAATTATAACAAACAATGCCTGTGATGGAGGGCCTGAATTGGGGAAAAGTAATAAAGGGGCAAAAAAAAAAAAAAAAGAAAAAAGAAGAAGAAAAAAAAGAGCGTATGGACCCACAAAAAGCAAATAAGGAAAAAATTTGGGTCAAGAATAAAATGATTTGCTTTTAGGTGTTGGTTGTCTAAGAGTTATGATGAGAGGATTAAGAGGAAAACGGGGGGACAAATTAAAAAATTACTATTGTATTTAGTGGAACAAGAACTAGATAATATGGAGAGCCAGGGATGGGAGCACTGCTAGTGAGTTAAAAAGGTGAAGTAAAAACCCCCCAGAATGCCACAAACATAAGTTTGAGTCCCAGATAAGATAATTTGTTTGTTATTGAGGTTTGAGTGAGAGGAGATGTAAAGGAGAAAGAAAGAAACTAATATAGAGGGAGAAAAGAAAGAGAGAGAGAGAAAAAAAAGAGGGAACCACTAAAAGAAGAAAAAAGAAAGGAGAGAGAGAGAGTTAAGGGTTTTGGAGTGCAACCCTCATAGAGAGAAAGGAAGAGAAGAGAAAAGATAATGGGAGATGTAACACTTATGGGTAGTGTAGTTCAAGGAGAGGAGAGAGTAAGACCGGTAGAGAGTTAATCGGCCAAATTGGAGGAGGAAAAAAAAAGTATCAAGAATGAAGATAAGAGAAACAAACGAACAAATATAATAAAATGGGATAGGTTATAAAGTCTGCAGATTATTCTTGATTTTGAGAGGTTATCTTCTTGCTTTTTCTTTTCTCTCCCTCTTCCTGGTCGGTGACTCTGTACCCCGGGTTTTGCCCCTTTGCCACGCTCAGGTGGAGGTTTGCAGTTGATAAGTCTCTATGGCAATGTCATGTATTGTGCTTTAGTCTTGTTGGCAGTCTAGGCTATTAGCATTTATAGGCTCCGACAGTGAGAGAGTCCGTGTTTCTAGAGCCTTTCTCCTAGTCTTTCCTTCCTCAATTAGTAGCCTGATAATCCAGCTATGGGGTTGCTGCTGCCTCTGCCTGGATAGTAAGAGGCTCAAAGAGCTGGCAACTCCCCACTCTATTTCCACTCAGCACAGGGCTCTGGGTAAGACTCAGTCAGTCAGAGCTGCTAGCATAATCAGGTGGGCTTTCCGGCCATTCAAAGACCTCTGGCTCTGCCACTCTGTCCGGTAACACAAGCGCGTGTCCACTTCCGGGGCGCTTGGAGGAAACGCTCACTCACTGGCTGCGCGCGCAGACCAGGATATCCGGCCAGCAGTCTCACGCTCTGAGTGAAACCCCCAACCGCAGGGAAAAGTTGCAGCGTTGGAATTGAGTCTCGCTCCGTCCCCGTGCGCGGCTTTTGCAAGGCGCTGGGGCGGCCCGAGATTCCGCTTTGGCCCACACAAAGGCCCCTGACTCTGCCCCTCTGTGCGATAACACGGGTGCGCACTGCCGAGGCACTCGGAGGAATCGCTCACTCCTTATCTGCGCGCGCAAACCAGGATATGAGGCCGGCCGCTTTCCCTCTGAGTGAAACACCCTCAGGCACGGAAAATCTCCACCATTGGAATTAGTTCTCACTCCCGTGCGTGGCTTTCCCAGGGCGCTGGGGCTGCCCAGAGACTCTGCCCTCGGCCCACAGAAAGGCCTCTGACCCTGCCTCTCCGTGAGGCAACACGGGCACTGACTCCCGGGGCCTAGGAAGAAATCTCTCGCCCACTAACTGCGCACCAGCCAGGAGACCGGGTAAAATGGCCGCGCCGCTTGTCTTTCTTTGTTTGGGTTTGGCGCGAGTGTTAGCTTGTATTGTCCGGGTTGCCACAGGATCAGATTTTCCTCGGCTTGGATCTCCGTGCCACAGCCTGGTTCGGCCGTTTGTTTCGCGGCCTGGATGTATTCACCCCCTTTGCCCGCCTCAGTTTCTATATTCACAGTTACCAGAGAAAGCCGCCCTGTTTAGGTTAGTGAGGAAGGCGGAGCATTTCTTACTCCCTAATTCCTTCGGGGTTTGGTTATATATTTAGCCAATTTTTCACTCAATCATACCTTTGGGTGTATTGCGAAGCATCTGGAAGCTCCAAGTATAGGTTGTTCTGTTTCTGGTTGAAGATCTTGTTGAGTTTTGGGGGAGATTTATCGGTATCGCTTCCTACCCCGCCATTACTCTGACGTCATCTCTCAGTTTCTTAGTTTCTTTATCTGGAAAATGGTATAAGTCTACCTCATGGTATTGTTTTGAGTATTAAATAAGTTAATATGTGTACTTAGAATAGTATGGGACAGAGTAAGAACTTAATAAATGTATAATTGTTTTCCTCCAGAAAAATAGCTATCAACTGTTTTTCTTCTTGTAGTAAACTTCTATATACATTTCCAGGATGGAAAGTTGGAGTGACGGCTCTTCAGCAGGTTAGTATTTTTTTAAGTCAAAAAGAAACCAAGTTAGTAGCAGTGTCTTTCAGTTTGGGGGGTCATATTTTTAGACCTAAAGTTAAAATAATATATAGACTAGTTTATCTTTCTAAGTATTATGCTAAGACTATTTGTTTGGAAATATAATTGAAAACAAATAATATAGCCTTTGTCTATAAATTTTGTGGAAACTTTTGCTGAAATTAGGCTCTTAACCTATGGTTACTGTGGAACCATGTTTCCCAGTCATTTTGCAAGCATTTAGTCATTACAGAGTGGGATGTTCAGTGAAACAAGGAAGATTGTCAGTAGTACAGACATTTGTCAGGACGTTGAGGTTTGTGGCTTGGAATAATTGGGGCCCAGATCCTAGTATTTCATTATATTTCTGGGCTCTTCTAGAAGTTAACTGGTCTTTTTCTATGAGTACTGAACACGTCTGAATGAATGAAAGTATGTCTGCAGAGAATCTTTGTGTGTGTGTGTGTGTGTGTGTGTGTGTGTATTTTTCTGAAGTGAGAAGCAGGGAGGCGGAGAGACAGACTCCCACATGTGCCCACTGGGATCCACCCAGCAAGCCCCCTAGAGGCAATGCTCTGCCCATCTGGGACATTGTTCCATTGCAACCAGAGCCATTCTAGCACCTGAGGCGGAGACCTTGGAGCCATCCTCAGCCTCTGGGCCAACTATGCTCCCCTGGAGCCTTGGCTCCGGGCTGACACATATATGTATATTGAACACAATATGCAGCCAGCGCACCCTTGTCTTTCTAAATATCCATTGTTTATACCTTTTCAATTTATATGTATTTCTTCCTTCTTTCTCATTACTATCAGCCATGCTGTTTTTGCCTACCCAGAAGGCCTCCAAAGTATCAGATGATTAGATCCCATGCGGGCAAGGGATATACTTGTTTTAGTATCCACAACTTCTACACCGGGTCTTAGGCCTTATAGTCGTATGATGGCAGATTAATAAAACATTTAGCCTGATTCCATTTTACATATAATGGTGTTGGGCATTAATCTTTTGTGCTAAAATTGAGGAACATATTATAGAGCTTGTATGTAAGATCGTGTATAAAATGCAGATTATAATCATAGGCTCTTAGAGCTGGAACAGACTATTTGTATAACTTTTTTGCCTTTTACCATATTACAGGTTTTTCCTGTTTTCCTTGAGTAAACTTCCTTGGTAGTTGGCCTTTTATGATGCCATGCATACGGCAAGCCTTTGTATTTTCTAAGAATTGTCTCTTTTTTTCTGTTTCCATCTAGTCAGTGATCTATAGTGATTTTACACATGAGCTTCCTTTTCTGTTACGGATAGATTCTTACCAAGATAGCTATGTTTTGAGAGAAGGGAGGCTGGTGGTGATTACCAGATTTGATGGTGGGAAGTGACTTGGAAATATATTATTCTTAAATATTTCTGTGCTAAATAACTAATAACTCACAACTAATGATGCATATAATCAGGGTTATTAAAACTGTTTGAAAATATTTTTAAAATGTAATAATTTAATTTTCAGGCACCAGCTGTGGATGTTGTTGCTGTTGGTCTTGTGTCGGGTCAGGTTATCGTTCACAACATTAAATTTGATGAAACGTTAATGAAGTTTCGTCAAGACTGGGGGCCTATTACTTCTATTTCATTTCGCACAGGTAACTATTATTGATAAGACTTAAGAACATTTAAAGTCCATTACTTTGAAGCCCTTAGAAATTTTGTTAATAGATGTTTTTTTGTAATTTAATAGAAATGAATGAAATACTAGCATATAAAGAGTCAAAGGAGTGTTGGTAGATTCTTTTCTAACTTTATATTTTATAGATTAAAAGAATGGAATGAAGAATTGATTAGTTGTTTTATTGTACATGTTTTTGTTAATGTATTTTATTTAACTAACAGACGGTCATCCAGTAATGGCAGCTGGAAGCCCCTGTGGCCATATTGGACTCTGGGATCTTGAAGACAAAAAACTTATCAATCAAATGAGAAGTGCACATTCTACCGCAATTGCTGGGCTGACATTTCTCCATAGAGAGCCACTTCTTGTCACAAATGGCGCTGACAATGCTCTCAGGGTATTGTGATTATTGTGTCATCTTTGTTGCTTATCTGTCCTACTCCTGGTGTTATTACACATCTACTTTAATGTATCAACCTGGAACCTGGAAGGTGGAAGGGATGTGGAATAAGATACTGGTATAAATGAAACAAAAACCACAGTAGATTACACTGATTGCAATGAAGTGAGAAAGAATTATGATTTATCGCCCTGGCCCGTTGGCTCAGTGGTAGAGCGTCGGCCTGGCGTGCGGAAGTCCCGGTTCGATTCCCGGCCAGAGCACACAGGAGAGGCTCCCATCTGCTTCTCCACCCCTCCCTCTCTCCTTCCTCTCTGTCTCTCTCTTCCCCTCCCGCAGCCGAGGCTCTATTGGAGCAAAAGATGGCCCAGGCGCTGGGGATGGCTCTGTGGCCTCTGCTCCAGGCGCTAGAGTGGCTCTGGTTGCAACAGAGTGACGCCCAGATGGGCAGAGCATCGCCCCCTGGTGGGCATGCCGGGTGGATCCAGGTCGGGCGTATGCGGGAGTCTGTCAGACTGCCTCCTGGTTTCCAGCTTCAGAAAAATACCAAAAAAAAAAAAAGAATTATGATTTATCTCTCCCCCAACTCCCACTCCAGGGTCAGTGGCCTGGTAAGCACTATGCAGTGCCAGTTGAGTTATATTGAATATGATTTGACTGCTTGCAGTTCACATAACACATTGTGGAAGAACCTTACCCTCTTATTTCTTGGCAGATATGGATATTTGATGGTCCCACAGGTGAAGGTCGGCTTTTGAGATTCAGAATGGGACATAGTGCTCCTCTTACCAAAATTAGATATTATGGACAAAATGGACAACAAATTCTTAGCGCAAGTGAGTTTCTGTTTCAAGCTGTTAATTTTTCCAGCAAGTTTTGAGAACAGAATACTTACTATTTATTAAGTTTAGTATTTAAATATCACTTTGATTGACTTGGGAATCTAGGTAAAAGGAGGTAAAGAAAAGTGGGTCTTTTTTTTTAATACTCAGGAAACATTGTAGGTGATAATTATTTTGTTTGGAGTGTCATTGTGTTTACTAATCCTGAGAAACAGAATGGTCAGATTCTGAAAATGTAGCCCTTGCTATTGTAAATGCTGAGAATTATTAGTGCCTCATTTTATTCTTCGTTCTTAATAAATAGTATTCTGTACACAATTGAATACTGTAATAAAGAATGTAGTTGCAATATGGTTCTCCTTTTAAAGTGTCCCAAACTATAAATTCAATTTTAAAGAATCTAATTTTATAAGATCTGTGATTCAGATGGTCCGTTGTTTTTCATGAAGCTTGATTAGGCTTTTTCTGTATTTGTCAACAGGTCAAGATGGAACTCTTCAGTCGTTTTCCACAGTACATGAAAAATTTAACAAGAGTTTGGGACATGGTAGGTCATTTATACAGTGGAACGAAACCTGCTGGTCCTAAGAGAAACATTTCAGGATTCTCTAGATGACCAGAAGTGGTTTTATTGATACATTTTCTCTTTTTAGATGAAATAAAAAACCTTGTGTGGAAGGGTAGTAGTAAGATTCCAAAGATCAGTGTTGCTGTAGAAATGGTTGAAGTGCTGCTGTAAGATTATTGAAAAGAGTTAGACGTCTTGGGTGGGCAGAACATAACTCGCCACCCCAAAGACATCGCTGGTCTGACTTGAGCCATCTGTATAGTGCAGAATTTTAAAAATGGAAGGGAGTGTAGAGAAGATATCAGGGTCCAGACTTTTTGTAAATAGGGCACATTTTATTCTCTATTCCATCCTGTGGTTTCCAGCATTTCAACAGTTTTGTTTATAAAACAAAAATGTTTTTTCAGTTTTATTAAGCATTACTCTTCTTTTTAAGCTGATATCCTGGCTATTCAGGTATCAGTATACTTCCAGGTGAATTTCAAGATCATTTTAAAATCAATATCCAAAATAATTTCTCGTGGAATTAAATGGATGAAGTTTGATATCTTTAAGAATCTTCGTGGCTATGAATATAATATATCCTCATTCAAGTTGTCTTTTCATTTTCTCAATGAAGTTTTTTAATTTTTCTCCTGTTGGTTTATGTATTTAAGATTACTCAGTGGCATTTTACAAATTTTAACACAATTCCTAAATTTTTTTTTTTTTTGCTAATATGAATGATCTTTGTTGTATTGAGGGTTAGAAATATAATGTAATACAAAAAAAGAAATCTGTATATTATAATGATGTTAAATATTGCTGCATTATAGGGCACTCACTACAATGATTTTGTGTGTGTGTATTAGTCCTGTGTCTGGTCCAATGAAACTTATTACTTACTATAGTTGTTTGGCTGTTTTTCTCTATTGACATGACTGCATGACCATTATGTCATCTTCAGAAATAGATATCTTTTTTCCAATTATTTATATCTTATAGTTTATTTTCTTGTGGCATAATTATTTAAGGTAAACTTCACAAACAGTTTAATAATAGTGGTAATAGCATCATTATTTTGCTCCTGACTTAAATGGGAATATCTTGAGCTTTATAGTTATGTGACCTTGAATAAATTTTATGTTCATTTTCATTGTGAAGGATTTATAACTATACTCCCCTCTCCCATGACCTTAGGTTTAATAAATAAAAAGAGAGTCAAACGTAAAGGCCTTCAGAATGCCATGTCGGTGAGACTTCCGCCTATCACAAAGTTTGCAGCTGGTAAGTAACTTCATTACTGTGTTTTGAGATGTTGTGCTTTGTCATTTCCTACTATCTATTTTCTTATTTCCTCCATGTTAATAAATGTTTTTGCACATATTAATAAGCATCTAGAAGGTAACCCCAAATACATGCTAATCTTATGTGAAGACTAAAAATGAGTTATTTATAATTCGAATTCATTATCTGTTAATTTCAGGCTTTGCTCTTTGTAGGAGCTATTAATAAGCATTTGATATTTCACTTTACAGCCCTTTTTATATATGCCTGGTATAATGAAAGTTGCTAATGTAAAAAGGCAAGAACTAGCCCTGGCCTTTTGGCTCAGTGGGAGAGCGTTGGCCCAGCATGTGGATGTCCCAGGTTCAATTCCCAGTCAGGGCACATAGGAGAAGCACCCATCTGCTTCTCCACCCCTCCCCCTTCTCTCTTTTTCTCTCTTTCCTTCTCTCTCCTCTTCCCTCTTCCTGCAGCCATGGCTTGATTGGTACCAGCGAGTTAGCATTGGGTTCTGAGGATGGCTCTGTGGACTCTACTTCAGGTGCTAAAAAAATTGGCTCCATTGCTGAGCAATAGAGCAACAGCCCCAGATGGGCAGAGCATCTCCCCCTAGTGGGCTTGCCAGGTGGATCCTGCTTGGGGAGCATGCGGCGGTCTTGTCTCTGCCTACCCTCTGCTTACTAAGAAAATAAAATAAAATATTTTTTAAAAAGGCAAGAACTGGCCTGACCAGATGGTGGCACAGTGGATAGAGCGTCGGACTGGGATGCGGAAGACCCAGGTTCGAGACCCCGAGGTCGCCAGCTTGAGCGTTGGCTCATCTGGTTTGAGCAAAAATTCACCAGCTTAGACCCAAGGTTGCTGGCTCAAGCAAGGGGTTACTCGGTCTGCTGAAGGCCCACGGTCAAGGCACATATGAGAAAGCAATCAATGAATAACTAAGGTGTTGCAATGCGCAACGAAAAACTAATGATTGATGCTTCTCATCTCTCCGTTCCTGTCTGTCTGAAAGCAAGAACTGAGATCAGAACTATAGTTTAATAAAGATCTAAATACACTCAGGTATTAGTATATACTATCATTTGAGCTGTGTTTCATTCAAAGAAGTCATTTGAAAAAAATGGATAGGTGATGGGATTGTTGAGTTAAATCTATCATAGAAATAACTGGATAGGCACCATTTTTACTTTAAGGTTATTATAACAGCCAGATAACAGATTTTTTTTTTTTTTTTACTTTAATTTTGACCATCATCCTGTCAGTTTTTTATTGTAGAACCTAAGTGATCTTTCTCAAACATTGGAATCATGTCACTCGTCTCAGAACTCCTTCAGTGCTGTTACTACCTTTAGGTAATCTCATCCCCTTCACATGGCTTTCAGGATACTTTGTAATTTGGCCCCAGTTGCCTTTCCCTCCTCTCACCTCTTTCAAAAAGTGGTCCACTTAACTTGCTGTGTTTAATTTTATTAAAGTTACTCTTGGGCCTATTATTCCCCTCTACCCTGTCTTCCCAGTTAATTTTTACTTGTGTAACTGCTTCTTTTAGGGAACCACTTATTAATTTTCCCACATTTCTTAGCAAACTCTTCCTGAGTGCTCTTACAAGAAACTGTCATACTTCATTGTGATTTCCTCTAATTGGAATCCCGTTACATCAGAAGTTCATCACTGTCAGGAATTACCTGTTTATAATTGTGTCCAATGCCTAGTGATAACATGGAGTATTAGAAGCTTAATGATGAATGAATGAATGAATGAATGAATGGAGGCATGAAAAGCAATTTATTTGTGATTTTTATTATGTTTTAGAGGAAGCTCGTGAAAGTGACTGGGATGGTATCCTTGCTTGCCATCAAGGTAAGCTGTCTTGCTCAACCTGGAACTATCAGAGATCTACAATAGGCGCTTACTTTCTCAAGCCAAAAGAGCTGAAGAAAGATGACATAACTGCAACCGTAAGTGAGCTTGTTTATAGGGCATTTTTCCCCATAAAACTGTCCTATGGCAATGTTGTTATACTCAGTTTTATTGATGATGATATTGATCGACAGATCATAGTTTAACATTTTGAAGTTAGTCCCTAATAATGCTAAGTTTTCCAGCCTGCAGAAAATTACATTGGGCTTAAGTAAAGCTTTGCTTAATCAGATGTAGTATGTGGGTTACATTTTCTAATTGATACAGGATTATTCTGAATTCCCTTTGAAGATAATTTCAGCATTAATATATTTTCTCACCTCAATTACATTGTGTTCAATATTATCAGTCAATTTGAAACTGAAGGGTTTTTTTCCTTTTTTAATTTTCTTCCTTCATTCTTCTCTTCCTTTGATTTATTTCACTATAGGAGTAGGATTTAGCTAAATCTTTACTGAGTTATAGATTTAGAAGTTATTTAAATCCTTTATATCTTGTTTTCTTATGTTTGTGTACTGTGAAAAATGCCTTTTTAGAGAAATTCTGATTGAATGTTGTCTAAGTCAGTGTTTTTCCACCACTGGTGCACAGACATATCTGCTGGAAATTTTGTGCCAATCCACAAAAGAATTAACCCTGAAATTGTATGAAGATTTAGACCCAGTGATCTTAGTCTAATTTGCTTATGCTCTGGGTGATATCTGCCTTAGCAGTCCCTGAAATAATTCTCCTACTTTCACCAGTCTCCAAGTGTTAAAAGGTTAAAAGCTACTGGTCGAAGCCTTTTTAATAAATACTGCTTTTAAATGCCAGTGTTTATTTGTATGCCAGTGTTCTTATGTTCTTATTCCTATTTGAAATTTTTTTTTGTTTTCTTTTGTTAATGTGTAAGTTTTAGGTTCAGGTTTTATGATATTAAAGAAAAATGTCAAATTTGGTTTGCAGAAGCATTGCCTCTGCTTTTTCCTAAATACTGTTGTTAAGATACAATTTACACATTTGATATATACAATTGGAAAATTCAAAATGGCAATGGAGTAGGTAAAAGTTATACTTACCTTTTCCCATGAACAAACTGGAATTACAGCTACATTATAGAACAGTCATTCTGTAATAATGAACTGAATAATGAACTGAAGACTAGTTGAAAATAAGTCTTATAACCGAGGATTTATAGAAGAAGCCAGTTTCACTAGTTGTAATCTGTCTATTCAGAATTTCTGATTCTTTACAATTTAGTTTTGGAAGATTGTATGTTTCTAGGAATTTATCCATTTCATGGCGTAATTTGTTTGTAATATTTTCTTACAATCCTGTGTATTGTATTTCTTTGATGTCAGTTGCTATATCTGCTCTTTCATTTCTGATTTTATTTATTTGGGAGTCTGGTTAAAGGTTTGTCAATCTTACAATCTTATTTATCTTTTCAAAGAACCAGCTGTTGGTTTCACTGATCTTTTTAATTTTTTAGACTCTTATTTTGTTTATTTCTACTTTGATCTTTATTATTTCTCTCCTACTGTCTTTGGGCTTTGTTGGTTGTTCTTTTTTTAAGTTCTTTTAATTGTAAAATTAGATTGTGTTTATTTGAGATTTTTTTTTTATTTGAGATTTTTATTGCTTCTTGAGATAGACATGTAATGCTATGAATTTCCCTTATAGGACTGCTTTTGCTGTGTCCCATAGATTTTTCTTTTTTCCTTCTTCTTCTTAAAGCAGGCCCTTGAACATTTCTTGTAATACTGGTTTGTTGGTGACAAACACCTTTAGCTTTTTCTTGTCTGGGAAACTCTTTATTTCTCCTTCAATTTTAAATGATGACCTTGCTGGATAAAGTAGTCTTGACTGTAGGTCCTTGCTTTTCATCACTTTGAATATTTCATGCTAGTTTCCTCTGGCCTGAAATGTTTCTGTTAAGAAATCAGCTGACAGTCTTATGGAAGCTCCTTTATAGGTAACTGTCTTTCTCTTGCTGCCTCTAAGAGTCTCTCTTAATCTTAACCTTTGCCATTTTAATTATGATATGTCTTAGTGTGGGCCTCTTTGGGTTCATCTTGTTTGGGTCTTAAACAAAATAGAAACAAATAGAAACAGACTGATAGAAAACAGACTGATTTCAGAGGGGAGGGGGGTTGCAACGCAAGGTGAAAAATATGAAGGAATTAAGCAAAACAAAACTCAGACACAGGCAACAAAAGGATGATTTACTAGAAGGAAAGTAGGGGAGAAGGTAAAGGAGGGTTTAGGGGGGATAAATGGTGATAAGAGACTTGACTTGGAGTATTAAACATATAATACAATATACAGATGATATATAATGATATACCTGAAACCTATATAATTGTATTTACCCATCTCACCCCAATAAATTCAATAAAAAAAGAAAAACAAAAACAGACTCATAGAGAATAGACTAATAGTCGCCAAAGGATAGGGTGATTGGGTGACTAGGTGAAAAAGGTGAAGGGATTGAGAAGTAGATTCAATGTAGAGTACAGCATAGGAAATATAGTTAGCACTGTTTTACTCATTATGTATGGTGCCAGGTGGGTACTTGATGTGTTGGGGGAACACTTTGTAAAGTGTGTGATTGCCTGACCACTCTGCTGTGCAACTGAAACTAGTAAAAAGTAATATTACATGTGAAAAAACAATTAAGTATACAATTCAATGGTTTTTCGAATAGTCAAAGAATTGTACAGTTATCACCAAAATCTTATCGATCTAATTTTAGAACATTCCTATCTCCTCAAAAAGGAATCCTGTACTTGTTAGCAGCCATCCCCTTCTGTCACTTTCTCCTCTCTCATCTCCTAACCTAGGCTACCACAATTTGTTTTTTATCTTTATGAATTTGCTTATTCTGGGAATTTCATATAAATAGAATCATACAATATATGACCTTTGTGATTGTCGTCTTTCACTTAGCATGTTTTCAAAGTTCATCTACATTGTAGCATGTGTCAATACTATATACCTTTTATTGCTGAGTTATATTCCATTATGTGTATAAACCATAATTCCATTAGCCATTGGCCAGTTAGTTGAATGTTTGTTTTGCTTCTACTTTTTATCTTAAAATACTGCTGCTAATGAACATCAGTGCACAAATTTAAATGTGGACATATGTTTTGTTTCTCTGCATGTATACCTAGGAGTAAAATTGGTAGGTCATAATGTAACTCAGTGTTAACATTTTTGAGGAAATGCCAGCTGGTTTTCCAAACAGCTGCATTACTTTACATTATGATTTCTATACATTCTAGACAATACTTGTGATTGTTCTTTTGATTATTGCCATCCTAGTGAGCATGAAGTGGTATCTCATTGTGGTTTTGATTTGCATTTTCCTAATGACTTAATTATGATAAACATCTTTTCATGTGCTTATTAGCTGTTTATATATCTTCTTTAGAGAAATAATTTATTGAGTTCTAATAGCTTTTTTCTATAATCTGGGTATGAGTACCTTATCAGATGTGTGATTCACAAATATTTTCTCCCATTCTATGGGCCATCATTTTTTTCTTGTTGGTATCATTTTCTGCTTAGGAGTTTTTAATTTTATTTTTTTCTTTAAATCGACTTTGTTTTTTTAAAGACTTTATTTATTCAATTTTCAGAGAGGAGAAAGAGAGAGAGAAAAACAAGGGGATGGAGCAGGAAGCATCAATTCCTATGTGCCTCGAACAGGCAAGCCCAAGGTTTCGAACCAGCAACCTCAGGGTTCCAGGTCCACGCTTTATCCCACTGCGCCACCACAAGTCAGGCAGAGTTTTTAATTTTGATGAAGTCCAATCCTTCTCAAAATATTTTGATTATGACATGTTAGGAAGGAAATATATAAGATACTGCATAGAAAATATTAATTTATAAGCAGTTTCTATAAAACAAACTCATATTTTAATACTTAAAGTGTCAATATTGTATTAGACATGTCTTTTTTCCTATGTTACAAACAAGAGACTGGCTCTGTATTGGGTGATGGCCAGAGAAATTCCTTATTGGCACTGTGTATCAGTCAGATGTTACCACACCCAAGAGAAAATTCAGAACAGTCAGATGTTACTCACCTAAGAAAGAACAAAAATTCAACATTTATGCCTAAAGAAATAGGTAACTTCTAAGACCTAAAATAAAATATTTAACAGAGGCTATGTAACTGTTCAAAGCAGCATATGTCTAGACTCAGATACACTGTGACCCTAGTCAAGACATAACTTCTATAGGATTCACATAAGTATTGATATGTTCCACTGACATATATTTTGAGGTAATTATAGCTTATTCCTTAAAAAAATAAAGTAAAATATTTTAGATAGGAAATTATAGACTAATCTTAAAAAGCATTCTGTCTTCCTAAGTAGAATACAAACAATCTTAACTACTTTGAAAAACTCATAAATGTTTATGCTATGTTATATAATTAATATCAGGAACTAATGGAGATACTAGGCTATAATACACAAGTAATAAAGGCTCCCGATGTGCTTGCTATATTTTTTATAACTTGTATTTATTGTAATAGGATTTATTGTTGTTAGTAGGCCTGCTTCTGATAATCCTCTTTTCTTATTTATTCACTTTGATCTCTTATTGAAGACAGCATCAGCAAAGCAAAATGAGCAAACTGAGAGGGTTAACTCTGAGTAACAAATTGTACTTTAGGGCATGGGCTCTGTGGTAAAACTTTTATTTATTACTTATTGGTTACTGGCTTTGCTCTAAGTCAGCGGTTCTCAACCTGTGGGTCGCGACCCCTGTGTTTTGGTCATTCGACCCCCGCCGGGGTCACAACCCACAGGTTGAGAACCACTGCTCTAAGTAGCTGAATCTGCCAGACAAATGACTACGAATCACTGTACATACATATACTAAATGATCTATGAGTGATTATTAATAAGCTGTGAGTTAAGAACACAAGTTTTAAATTGAATAGTCCTAGGCTCAAATCCCAGCTCTTTCACTAACTAGTTTTACTGACCTTAGGCATGTTACTCATAATATTGAGCCTCAGTTTTATTGTCTCTAAAAAGAGGCTAACAACAGACCATGTCATAGGATTTTTGAGAGGATTATATAAAATAGTATATGCTAGGCGGAGAGCCTGGAACAAAGTAAACACACATAAAACATTAGCTGCAATTACCATTACCACTACTACTACAACAGCAGCTCAAAAGTGAGCAGGGGATCTTAACACAGTTAAGACAGACTTGGCTATGGTTTAGAAAATACAATAGTATAAAATCTTAAGACTAAACTTTGTACTATGGATAATAGAGCATACATACTTACAAAGAAATTTGTACAAAACAGGGTCAAACGTGGAGTTAAACTTTTAATAAGTATTTTCAAAATCCTGTTTTGGTCAGTTGGCTCAGTGGTAGAGCATCAGCCTGGTATGTGAAGTTCTGGGTTCGATTCCTGGTCAGGGCACACAGGAGAAGTGACCATCTACTTCTCCACACCTCTTTACCCCCCCCCCCCATCTGTCTCTTTCTCTTCCCCTTCCGCATCTACGGCTCGAATGGTTTGAGCAAAGTTGGCCAGGGCACTGAGGATGGCTCCATGGCCTTGCCTCAGGCGCTAAAATAGCTCTGTTGCTGAGCAACGGAGCAGCGGCCCAGCTGGACAGAACATCGCCTGGTAGGGGGCTTGCTGGGTAGATCCCAGTTGGGGCACATGTGGGAGTCTATCTCTGCCTCCCTGCCTCTCGATTAACAAAAACAAACAAATAAATAAAATTAATTAAAAACTGAAAACTAGCCTGACCTATGGTCCCTGCCTCTCACTTAATAAAAACAAACAATAAATAAGCAAATAAAATTGATTAAAAAGTGAAAGCTAGACTGACCTGTGGTGGTGCAGTGGGTAAAGCATTAACCTGGAATGCTGAGGTTGCTGGTTTGAAACCCCAGACTTGCCCTGTCAAGGCATATATGAAAAGCAACCACTACGAGTTGATGCTTCTCTTGCACTCTCTCTCTTTCTCTCTCTCTTCTTTCTAAATAATTAACATATAAAAGAAAATATATAAAATAAAAAAATTGAAGGCCAGCTGATAATACAATTCTCCTGACTTGAAATTTCAACCCAGTTAACTTTGGTTATGTTTTATTCTTGGGGAATAATTTCTTCATACTTTATAGAGAAAGGAGATAGAATCAAGCAGGTATTTCTTATATACCCAAATATAATGATATACTGTGTTTAAGAAAATTAATGAACCCATTAATTTATTATGCTATGCTTTGCTTTTAAAAAATAATTGGTGAGACCTGAGCTGTGGTGGCGCAGTGGATCAAGTATTGACCTGGAATGCTTAGGTCACCGGTACAAAACCCTGGGCTTGCCTGGTCAGGGCACGAATGGGAGTTGATGCTTCCTGCTCCTACCCCCTGCTCTCTCTCTCTCTCTCTCTCTCTCTCTCTCTCTCTCTCTCTCTCCCCCCCTGTCTCCTCTAAAATGAATAAATAAAACCTGACCAGGCGGTGGCGCAGTGGATAGAGCGTCGGACTGGGATGCGGAGGACCCAGGTTCAAGACCCCGAGGTCGCCAGCTTGAGTGCAGGCCCATCTGGTTTGAGCAAAGCTCACCAGCTTGGACCCAAGGTCGCTGGCTTGAGCAAGGGGTTACTCGGTCTGCTGTAGCCCCATGGTCAAGGCACATATGAGAAAGCAATCAATGAACAACTAAGGTGTTGCAACGAAAAACTAATGATTGATGCTTCTCATCTCTCTCCGTTCCTGTCGGTCTGTCCCTGCCTGTCCCTCTCTCTGACTCTCTCTCTCTGTCTTTGAAAAAAAAATAAATAAAAATAAATAAAATAAAATGAATAAATAAATAAAAATAATTTTAAAAAAATTGGTGACTAAAAAATGCTTTGGAAACTAAGGTACAATGAAAATGTTATTTTTTGTGTTGGTGTTTAAATTTTTTTTCCCTCAGGCAGTGGATATAACTTCTTGTGGAAACTTTGCTGTGATTGGACTCTCATCAGGAACTGTAGATGTATATAACATGCAGTCTGGTATACATCGAGGAAGTTTTGGCAAAAATCAGGGTATTGTATTTTTTGTGTGTTATTAAAAAAATAATATAGAAAGATACAAGGCTGATAACTGGCATTGGCATTTATTAAATTCTTTAGTGCCCAATTTTGCCAGAGTTGTAATTGGATTATTGTCAACCCTATATGACAGATGCTGCCATTAGACCTATTATAAAACTATGTCGAAATACTCAAAAAGAATGAAGTCATGGAAATTAGGGGAAAATCGATACTATACAAATTAAAATTTTTGTTATCTTCTTACTGTTTTAAGCAGAAAGTCTTACCTGTTTTTGAAACTTTTGTGCATTAATTTAATTGACTTTGTTTTCACTTGAGCAACATAATCTCCCTACTCTCTAAAATTCAGAATAATTTTAAAAATGTAGAGAAAGTGAATAGAAGAACTTAGATTTTTAAATGAAGGAATCACTCTTTGTATAGTGTTCTGACAGGAATTTTTATTTCTTTTGTCTTTTGACACATGCTATATAGCTCATAAAGGGTCCGTCAGAGGTGTCGCCGTGGATGAACTAAACCAGCTGACAGTTACAGCTGGTAGTGAAGGATTACTCAAGTTCTGGAACTTTAGAAACAAAACTTTAATCCATTCTATGAGCCTCGATTCATCTCCAAATATGATGCTGCTGCATAGAAACAGGTAAAGTTTTTCTTTTAATGATAATAAATTTTCTTCCTGATGTTTTTGATACAAATTCTTAATTTAAGTACATAATAGACCAAGTGAGGAAAAATCAGACTTTTAATATGAAAGAACAGCATTTTGCTTAATTTCCCCAAAGATACACGTGATTAAAAAAATTAAAATGACTGAGATTTTAGGTCAAGGGTTTTTTTGTTTGTGTCTTAAAACTGATGCATTTGTCTTGCTAGTGGCATTCTGGGACTCGCCTTGGATGACTTCTCGATCAGTGTTCTGGACATAGAAACTAGGAAGATTGTCAGAGAGTTTTCTGGACACCAAGGCCAAATAAATGACATGGTAAAACAAACTAGGTGTTTAAACAAAACTTGACTACTCTATTTAGGTTTAAAATGTTCAAATAATTGAAAATGTTATGCTTTAATAGCATTAAACTACTCATCATATGAAGAAATATTCAAAGGAAATAATTTGGAGACTAATTTTCAAAGAGATTTTAAGGAAAATGTAAAATTAAAAGAAGTTTAATATTTCTCAAGGAGTTGATGCCATCAGATTAAAGTATAAATTGCAGAGTTTATTTTTTTCTCTTAAACTTTAAACGAGGCCATTGGCGATTGAATGATCTATTGAAACATAAGTATATCATTTTTGACTTAATATTAAATTAGGCTGAAGGAACTTGTTTCTGATTTTCTGCGTGCATAACAAATAATTACTAGGAGACTTGGAATATCTGGTACCTGGTTTATTCTGGGTTCATTTTATCTCGTTTCTTTTTTTTTTTTTTTTTTTTTGTATTTTTCTGAAGCTGGAAACGGGGAGAGACAGTCAGACAGACTCCCGCATGCGCCCAACCGGGATCCACCCGGCACGCCCACCAGGGGCGATGCTCTGCCCCTCCAGGGCGTCGCTCTGCCGCAACCAGAGCCACTCTAGCGCCTGGGGCAGAGGCCAAGGAGCCATCCCCAGCGCCCGGGCCATCTTTGCTCCAATGGAGCCTTGGCTGCGGGAGGGGAAGAGAGAGACAGAGAGGAAGGAGGGGGGGGGGGGGGATGGAGAAGCAGATGGACGCTTCTCCTGTGTGCCCTGGCCAGGAATCGAACCCGGGTCCCCCGCACGCCAGGCCGACGCTCTACCGCTGAACCAACCGGCCAGGGCCTATCTCTAGTTTCTGTAGCTTAACTCCAAAAGAGTTTAATTAGTAATGTGTTTTAGCTTGCTATTGTCTTATAGTGGGATATATGACGTGATAAGAAGTACTCGAGTTTAAAAACTGTATGTAGAGGACCATATTAAGTCTATATTGTCATTTTGCGTCAGTTGCAGATACCTTGATTTACGTTAAAAGAGAAAAAAAAATAAAGTAAAATCCTTCCTACTGAGTGGCAATTTCTACAGTTACTTTTACTTATCCACAGATTTTGTTATGATAGTATCTATAGAAATAAGGGTGGGAATGGAATAATTTTGCTGAAATAGCATTTTTGAAGACATCTCTTCAGTGCCAGATGCTCTTCCTTTTTCTTTGCTTTCAATCTGTGTCTCTGGAGTTTCTCCTACTCAGTAATAAGTTAATCCTGTTTAATTAAATTTATAAAATCACGTTATTTTTTTCTAACATGATTTTACCTATCAGAGTCATTTTCCCCATCCTTTAAATCTGTGCTGTCCTATCAATTAAGTTGAGCTTTCTTTACCTTAAGTTTTTTCTGCAGAATTACTGTAGCTGGATGGCCACGTTAGAGTTCACTTACCCAATATCATTTCCTAATAGTGATAGTCATGATCCCTTTGGTGTGCTAAGACTTCTGGATGAACACAATCTACTGCTATTATAAACCTTAAAGTTTTTCCTTTTGGGCCTTCTTACACATCTAACCTGTCTTAAGCCTCCAAACACTTGCTGCAGGCAAGGAGAGCTATTCCTTATCCATTTTTATTGATAGAAGAGATAATAACTTCTTTGAGGTGGGGTAAATACTTTATTGTTTAAATTTATTTTAAAAATCTGATTATTGTGGTTTTAAATTATATTTTGGAAATAAAACATGATAAGGAAGAAGAGAATTTTAACTGAGGCTGTAAGCAAAAGGAGGATTTTTTTTTTTCTTAGTGAATGGGGGTGAGGCAGAGAGACAGACTCCTGCATGTGCCCCGACCGGGATCCACCTGGCAGGCCCCTACACATACATATACATGTATATATACACACATAAATTATATATGTGCTCTTCTTTTTTTTTTTTTTTTTTAAATTTAAAGGCTTTTAGTCCTGATGGTCGTTGGTTAATAAGTGCTTCAATGGATTGCTCTATTAGAACTTGGGACCTTCCTTCTGGGTGGTGAGTTTATTTTTCAATCCCTAATCCCTATCAGACAATTTCTCAATCATTGTCTTTTACCTGTAATTAATGGTATGCTTTTAAAAATATGGATATATTTAGGGATTTTCTTACTTGCTAGTATTTTATCCTTAGAATGTTTTTTATGTCTTAAACAGCAAGGATTATTGCCATAAAAAATAATAGGAAAATGTAGTTTCTCTATGGTTTTCTGTTTCTGCAAAATTGGGATATATAGAAGTGAGTTGCATAAACCTTACAAAAGCTCGTTTGGCCTTTTCAGTACTTCAGATACAGCTCAGACTTTACAACTCAGTTTTATTTGATGTGTTGTATGTTTGTTTTGTTCATACTGAATTTAGTTAAATGGTCAAAAGTCTTTACTTTCCTTTATGTAGTATATATTCTGTCTCTAACATAATTCTTGAAAGAAGACATTTTAGATACCTTTAAGTAATGAAAAATATGTTTCTGACGATTTAGGTAAAACCCAATAGTGTTCAGAAATCTGTTTCATAGACTGAAACTTGCTACTAACACAGCTCTCAAAGAGAAAACATCTAATTCTGCTAAACAATTTGAACATTGGAGACATAGAGAGAAAGAGTGCATGTGTGTGTGTGCTTTGTTGATGTTAAGAATTATATAAGAATAGATGCAATTTAAAACCACATTAGTTAATATAGAGTTGCTTAGGAAGGAGTGATGGGAAAAGCAAAGTGTGTAATTTAACAGGAATATACCATAAGGAAAGACACTGTTGAGAAAAATGGGAAGGAAGATGGTACTTTTTAATCTTCTGAAATATTTCTAAATTAAGCTCTGTCCAATCTGCTTACTGTTTTTGTCTCAGTAATTGAATAAGCTCATTCCTGAAAGCAGTTTGACCTTTACAAAGGAAAAACCCTGATGTACTCACTTCCATTCAAGTGTGATACAGGAATGAGGCCCAGCTCTTCATCCAACATAAACACCAAATCTGGGACATGTGCAACAAATACATACAACAAGAGTGTCACTGATTGGTCCAGTTCCAATAATGAGGGACTTTTATCCACAAGGTGTCTCATTTCCACGGAAAATAGAATAAAGCAAAATTTAGCTAGTTGTCTGTGTCCTCTGACTTCAAAAAGTTCACCTAAAGTTGGTACTTTCTTAATTTCTAAACAACTTTTTTTAAAAGGCACCATTAGAAATATCGGTAATCTGTTGCTTCTTGGACTTTTGCTGTTTTTCTAAAAATGAACATTTTAATTTGAATTATATATAATTTAATATGCTTTAATATAATTACATATAACTTAATTACAGTAGGGAAATTGTACAAGTAGAAGAGTTGACATGCCCTTTTCCTTTTCCTCTTTAATAGTTTTAGGTCACATTAGGTGAGAGATAGGTTAATGTTCAGTAGTACTTTTTTAAAAGTGGCAAGTTTATCTTTGGAATGGAAAAATTAAGATTTGAAAGCATCTAAATCTATCAGTCTCTGACTTGGCATTAGTCTTTTTGCTAAATTTTTTATTTTAGTAAAAAAGTTGAGCATATTTAAATTGGGCAGGTTTTTAACTCTGTTATCTTATTTTTAGGGGAACACTGAGACAAATTGTAAGTGACTACAGGGGCCTGAGGCTGGGAGAAACACAAGAGCAAGAAATGAGTTCCACAGGGATTGTTAAAAGAAAATAATAGTATCTACACAAATTGAACCAAAGTATATTTTTGTTAAAGACAAAATAAGTACTCCTTTGGTTAAGATCAGAAGTAGAGTAAATGAGACCGCTTGAAAAGCAGCATGACACAGCTGTTGTCTACTTGCAACTAAACTAACATTTATTTACCATGAGGTGCTTGGCACTTTCTATACTTTAATTTTCATCTTCCCTCATACCCTCATGAGTGTAGGTACTATTTTTATTTTTAGTCCCATTCGTGGAGAAAAAAAACAATTTCCCAACAGTTGTGATATCAGCCTTGCTCGGGTGTGTCAGATGTTGTAAGGATGAACAGATTTTCTTGATTTAGAAGATAATAAGGAAGTGAGGATCAGTATTTTACCCATATGTAACTTGGGATTTTTTATTTCCTCCTGTTTTTAAACCATAATTAGCATGACAGTCTTTGGAGATTCCTAATTCTTTCTTCAGTAAACAGTTTCATCATTTACATAGTCTATTAAATATTTAAAGAATGAGTATACTCATTGCATAGCCTGAAAAGTGAAGTTATGAGTAAGCCTTTGGGTGTGGTAAAATACAGGTGTTCCCACCCGGAATGTGTCTGTGTGAAACAAATTGTGTAGTTACTGAAGTGCTCCCTGTAAAATTGTTTTAAAGTACAAAAAATTTCTCTTGTGTTTGTAGAATTCTCAGAGAAGCAGAGTTGATATTTTTTATCTCTGAAATTATATGTCATTCCCTGACACTACCACCTTTTATTTCTTTGTTTTCAATCTAACTATAAGTTCAGGTTGAACAGTTTAGAGCAGGGGTCTCAAACTCGCGGCCCGCCGAACACTTTTGTTGTGCGGCCCGCAGACTAATCCACGAAGTTCAAAATATTTTGGATAAAATTAAGTAAGCCTAGGGGCCTACTTGTATTTTTCATTTCTCTAGCATCCTAGCTAGATATTAGCTTAGTTAACAGCAGTTGTGAGGCGAACTACAGTTTCTGGTTGTTTTGTGACACTGAGTAAACTGCATGTACGATTGTGCTTGTTGTACTGATCTTTTTTTGTTTTCAACTGCAGTGAGAGAAGTGTTGTGTAACAGTTGCCTTTTGTAGACCTAGTGCAGCCCGCCGAATGGCTGTGATCTTGCTCTGCGGCCCACATGCTGAGTTGAGTTTGAGACCCCTGGTTTAGAGGGTGAAAATAAAGTATAAAATAGCTTTAATAAAATTTTACATTTTATTTTTCTTGTTGCTGTTTTCTGAGGAGCATTACATGAGAATAATTGGAATGGAACATTACAGTATTTTGCATTTCTTACAGAGGCAATACCATCCCTTTGTTCTGTTCTTTAGGTATTCTATCACTTTGGAGATTAATCATCTAGTTACTGTCTGCATTTGTTTAGGATATAACCAGAAATGACTTTAGTATGCAAGGCTCTGTGCTTGAAAATCTGATTCTTTACACTGGGAATTAATGTTCTCTACAAAGTATGTAACTTATTTGGAACTTTTCATTCTGTGAGACTAGCAGGAGACTGTATCGTAGTTAAGTCTGAGATAAATCTATACACTTATGTTTTATGAACCTGATGTGGCCATGTTTTTATGAATATGCTGTGTCTGTGGGAACTACCTTCCTCAATTTGATGCTTTTATATAATGGAAGGTCAGTCTACCCACACACAATAGGTGTGGAATCAAGTTGCACAGTGAGTTTAAGAAAATAATTATAGTATTAATAAAATAGATTTGCCCAAGCAGTAGGTTCTTCTTAAACAGACAGATTCTAAACATGTTAGGAAGTTTCACCTGTCACATACTTACACAGTTGATGAACAAATATTGATCAAGACAAGAAGAGGTAAGATCTGAAATTGCTGTGTTTAGGCTTAATCTTCATCTACATACATTGGGATTATGTTTCTACTCTAGGTTCTTTGGGTTAAATGAATTAACATGAATAAATTAATAGTCACAGGTATATAAGTGTTTGGCGCTATTATCTTTTTCCCCAGTTTTCTTGATTTCCAAAGGAAGTTATTCTTGTGAGTTTCCAAAGTAGGTTTGAGCAGAAATCAGGCAGGTTGTTACTCACCTTTTTCCCCCTTAACAGAGAATAAATAGCAGTCATTGTCCTGAGCACACTTTGGTGTGTGTTCTCAGTAGTACTAATTTTAGTCACCTTCCTATCTTTTATTCATTATTTAAGGCTTACATTATTAATCACACTGAAGAAATTGAGAGAGATTTCCTCATGGGCAAGTCACTTTCTGTTTCCACCAGTCTTCATTTACATTTGAGCTGCTCAAAAATCACCTGCGTAGACATCCCCAGGGTGTAAATGTGCTACTGAGCTGCTTGTTAGATCTGCAGTCGTTTTATTGAGTTCATAGTGATTAAGAGTAGACTGCTTGGGTGACCACTTTCCCCAACTTTCCACCTAGAAGCAAGTTTTTAAAATTACTGGTCCAAAAAAAAAAAAAAAAAATTAAATTACTGGTCCTGATGTTCTGACCAGTATAGTAAAGTTGGATCGGCCTCATAGGGTCCTGAGGATTAAAATAGGAGACTCAAGGGCTCAGGATACTTTCTAGCGTGGAATACTACAAAAATTGCTAACTGCTGTTGTTTTTCTTGAAAGATGTTTTAATTAATGTGGACTCTGAACTTCAGTCATTTTGTGACTTCCCATGGATAATGTACTGGCTTCAGTAAATAGTTTTTAAAATAGTAGCAGTGATTGAAACCAGTATACTTCTCTTAAAGTGTATAAAGTATTCACACTCTTAGTCAACCTAAGAAGCGTTCTTTGCAGAAGGTCTTTCTCTTTGCTCATTAAATTCACTCATGTCACTTCTTGCTGTCACCATCCTAGTTCAGATCTTTATTGCTTGTTAGATGCCTACTTCCATAATTTTAGTGTTCTTCCTGTTCAAATATATTCTGTGTTCTGATGGCAGATTTTTTTTTTTAAAGTGAAGATTACACTATCTATCTGCTCAAAAGTCTTTAGTGACTTTTCATTGATTAAAAATAAAAACAAACTAAGATGTTTGGTATTTAAGACCCTGTGGGTAGCCTTACACTTATGGACCAAACTGCACTCCTCACTAGACCGTTTCATTTTTCTTCACCTTGCTCTCCGTACCTCCCTCAGCCAGGATACACTTTCTTTACCATCAGCGTCCATTGAAATTGTTCATTTGGAAGGCTCATCTCCAATGCTATTCTCTGAGAGGCCTACTCTGAGTTTCCTACCTGGGTGTAATTGCTCCCCTTCCTCCCCAACTCTTCAACCCTTCCAATATTAAGGCGATTAGTTTTTATATACTGCTTTATGGTGCTCTATAGACTGAATTCCTTTGTTTCATGTATATCATGGTTACCTATTTAAGAAACAGAATTGCTAAAGTTTTTCCATTAATATGCGTATTCTTATTTGCAGCCATTTTATTTTATTAATTTTTTTTTGTTGCTTAATCCTTTTACTATTTTCACTGGGATAATAGAAATTCAAGAAAGTACTGATAATTAGAAATATTTAAATGTGTGACATCTTCAGAATTGTCCCCAAGTCAGTCTACCAAAACGGTATTCCAGAAAAACAGTGTTTCCTCCTGTCTTCTCTCTGTTTAAACTCTTTCTCTGGTTAATTGGTCTCCTCAGTAAGAGAGATTATTTTCACATAATAAGTTTGTTGACAAAGTGCTTTGTTATTGATGACTTTCTGGTGTTGGTAATTTTTAAAAAGCAAAACAAATTTTCTGCATCTCTTATCTCGTATTTTTTTAATAAAAATATATTTTGTGAATTAAATGTTTTTGTGGAGTTTAAATTCTCTAACTTTTTGATCCTTTTTATAGTCTAATAGACAGCTTTTTGTTGGACTCAGCTCCTCTCAATGTTACTATGTCCCCTACTGGAGACTTTCTGGCCACTTCCCACGTGGACCACCTTGGAATTTATCTTTGGTAAGTTCTTTCATACAGTTCTGTTTGGGGAAAGGAGGAAAAAGAAGAGGATATTGTTAGACAACCATAGTTGCTAACATTGCCATTTAGTTTTGGGGTCTTTTGTTTGTTTTTGTTTTGTTTTTAATTTATAAAATGGAAATGTCACATAGTTAACAGAGGGTTACATAAGTCTGGGGTTGATTCAGCGTCATCTCGATAATTTAGATACCTTTGTTCAAGTATGTATTCTAAACCACTTTATTGGTTTTTATCTCTTATCATTTGTAGTTTATATTTACAGAAAGGATAAGTGAATCTTAAAATTTTAGAAAAAGGGCATCTCCAGGCAGGCCCTAGCCCTCCTGCTACTCCCTAAATACTGCTCTATCATCTCAGACTGCTTTATCTATAAAATAAGGCATCCGTGTGGCAAGATGATTGCTAAGGTCATTCTAGTTGTATAACTTTTCATAATCATGTAAAGATACTTATATGGTAATCTTCCAGCTCCATTGTAAGGAACATGTAAGAGTTCAAGATAAATAGTCCATCATCTGAGCCTAGAAAATTTTATGGCTGTTTCCTGAGTTCAGATATCTAATTCTTTTAGCTGTGGTATTGAGGAAGAAAAACAAATTTAATCCCTTTTTCTAATTATATATATATATATATTTTTTTTTTTTTTTTTTTGTATTTTTCTGAAGCTGGAAACAGGGAGACAGTCAGACAGACTCCCACATGCACCCGACCGGATCCACCCGGCACGCCCACCAGGGGCTACGCTCTGCCCACCAGGGAGTGATGCTCTGCCCCTCCGGGGCGTCGCTGTGTTGCGACCAGAGCCACTCTAGCGCCTGGGGCAGAGGCCAAGGAGCCATCCCCAGCGCCCGGGCCATCTTTGCTCCAATGGAGCCTTGGCTGCAGGAGGGGAAGAGAGCGACAGAGAGGAAGGAGAGGGTAAGGGGTGAAGAGGCAAATGGGCGCTTCTCCTATGTGCCCTGGCCGGGAATTGAACCCGGGTCCCCCGCACGCCAGGCCGACGCTCTACCGCTGAGCCAACCGGCCAGGGCCTCTAATTATAAAATTTTATAATTAAATTTTAGTATACAAAAGTAAATTCTATATACAATAGAAATAGACTGACCACCTTACTAAGAAAAATGAAGTATCTCCTGGAATCTGTGAGGCTTGAACAATCAAGACGAGAAGAATAGTAGCTATGGGACCTTAGCAGCAGGAGTAGATAGTACCACTATTAACATAACTCAGAACCTGATGTTCTCAGTTTTCATTTTCCATTCCACATTTCTAATGTATGGCAAACAGAATCTGATTAACTCACTTTGGGACAGGAAGCTACATCTTAGAGTCATCCAAGGTCATGGTACAGGGTCAGAGTAGCAGAAACATGGCCACTTAAGTGACCGTTTTAGTGAAAGGGAAATCTATAACTGTTTACAACCTCAAGGATCTGATTATCTTATTTTCTCTCTGACTTAACTCTGTGGGTCCTTTCTTTATTATTTTCTGAAGTGAAGGCTGACAATTTTCAAAACAAAATAAATGGATGGAGGTTACATAACTTTATAAAAGTATAATCTAGCACCAGTTTGTCAATTACTTTTGTACTACATTACTAATGTTTATACACAACTTTCTTGTGATGACATCTATGGTATAAATCAAGGCATTTTCAAATTAATACTATTTATCTTTGAGATTTTTTAAATTTGTAAGTGATTGGAATCTGTAGCCAAATTTAAGATTGTGGAGTAGTTGAAGTTTTTTTATTTATTTTTTTAACCAGTAATTGAAGTTTAAAAAGAAACAAAACACTATATTTTTAAGTTTTAAAATATGGCTTACATTTTTATTTCTCAGGTCCAATATTTCTTTGTATTCAGTTGTTTCATTACGGCCACTTCCCACAGATTATGTTCCTTCAGTAGTGATGCTTCCTGGTACTTGTCAAACCCAAGGTAATCACACAATAGTATTATAATTTTTGAAGTATAATTATCATAGACCTAACATGGGGGGCAATATTGCTACTGAATGCAATCAATCAAAGTATTTTTTAACTGATATAAAATATTTTTAATGACTTTATGAATTTTTACAAAAATATTGATATGGCATTAATAAGGTAGCTAATATATAGTATAGCAGTGGAGAAATGTTTTGGGTCTCGTGATGGGAGTTGTGGTTAATATGAGAAGAGGAAATGGAATAAATAGTTTACAAGTCTACATTGAGTAGACATGTTATGAAATACTAATAAATTTGGAATGAGTTTACTTTTACATGATAAAAAGATCATTGTGTTAATTTTTTACCTGAAAATGTTTGTTTTAAGATGTAGAATTATCAGAAGAAACCACTGAACCAAGTGATGAAATGATAGAGTATGATTCCCCAGAGCAGCTGAATGAGCAGTTGGTGACTCTGTCACTTCTTCCTGAATCACGATGGAAAAACCTTCTTAATCTTGATGTTATTAAGGTAATTTATAGTACACTTAATATTCACCCCGAATGACACATCTCAGAAGCATTTTTTTTAGTAGAGAGAACATCCCCTACTTTGAGGGCTCTAGAAGGAGCAGTTAACAACTAAGATAATAAAGAGACTGCTGTTATATTAGTCCTGTTTAATTCACTGTGATAATCAAGGATTCCCTTTATATATATTGACTTTGAGAACATTCAACAGACCTCTGAATATAGCAAAAGTACAGGCTGCAACTACAGAGCTATTATAAATTGGGTATTGCCTGACCAGGCAGTGGCACAGTGGATAGAGCATCAGACTGGAATGCAGAGGACCCAGGTTCGAAATCCCAAGGTCACCGGCTTGAGCACAGGCTCACCAGCTTGAGCGTGGGGACACTGGCTTGAGCATGGGATCTTAGACATGACCCCGTGGTCACTAGCTTGAGCCCAAAGATCACTGTTTTGAAGCCCAAGGTCGCTGGCTTGAGCAAGGGGTCACTCGCTCTGCTGTAACCCACCTATCAAGGCACATATGAGAAAGCAATCAACGAACAACTAAGGTGTTGCAATGAAGAATTGATGCTTCTCATCTCTCTCCCTTCCTGTCTGTCCCTATCTGTCCCTCTCTCTGACTCTCTCTGTCTCTTGTCAAAAAAAAAAAAAAAAGAAATTGAGTATTTTAAATCCATCCTATAAACCAGCGGTTCTCAACCTGTGGGTCGTGAACCCGGCGGGGGTCGAACTCCCACCGGGTTCGCGACCCACAGGTTGAGAACCACTGCTATAAACTAACTTTTTAACTTCTAAAAAAATATGGCCTCTGTAATGTATAATAGCTGTTGTCAGTTATTTGGATAAAAAAAGACTTTCACTGGTCTTTTTAACATTGAGCTTCAGTTACCTTTTATCATATCATACCCTACTTTGCCAACTACAGGAAGATGTGTAGAGCTTGCTGTGTTGGGTCCCGGCACGTAAATGAATAAGAACTAGGTATAGGTAATGTCCTGTGACAGCAGCATCTGAAAAAAAAAAACCTAGCCCCTTTGTACTTGAGGAAATTACAATCTTACATGACAAATGAACAATAATGGCATAAATTAGTGTTTTTTAAAGAAAGTTTTATGACCCTCATTTGTGAGTAGCTAAAGCAATTGAAATGAATACAGTAGAGTAGAAAATTTCAGAGATTATCCTCTGATAATGCTAAGTGGTGTTTTATGAAATGTGATTTGATTAGATATACACATAACATGTACTAGAGGTTGTGTATGTGCTAAGTCCCACTGCTGTGGGCTGTCAAGAAAAAGTGTAAGGAACACTGACATAGATAACTATTTTTGTAAGTAATAACTTTGTACCCAAAAAGTTTTGAGTGTCTTGGGTAAGAAAACAGAAGTTTTCACATGTTAATTTTCCTCAAAGAAGTGAAATACATTTCTTTTTACTTGCTCACTTTTTGAGAGATTGGGCATCAGCATAAAAGTATATTGTCTAGGAGCATAGTTGTGAATTCTCTCCATCGTGTTGTCCAGTCTGTCAGCTGTCAGTGGAGTGTTTGATGGAATATCTTTAAAAGCAATGCATAAAAAAGTATCACTATTTACTAAGGATATTGGCCTATAATTTTAATTCTTTGTAGTAGTTTTTACCTGGTTTTGGAATTAGAATAATGCTTGCCTCATAAAATGAGCTTAGGAGTCTTCCCTTCTCTTGAATTTTTTGGAAAAGTTTGAGAAGGATATGTGTTCTTTGAATGTTTGATAGAATTCACTTGTGAAACCATCTGTCCCGGGACTTTTGTTTGTTGATTATTGCTTCAATTTCAGTCAGTAGTTGTAATTTTTCTATTCAGGTTCTCTGGTTCTTCCTGGAATGTATGTTTCTCAGAATTTATCCATTTTGTCCAGATTGTCCAATTTGTTGGCATATAGGTAACTTGAATATTACACTCAAAACCATAAAAATTCTAGAAGAAAATATAGGCCAGTGGTAGTTAACCTGGTCCCTACCACCCACTAGTGGGTGTTCCAGCTTTCATCGTGGGCGGTAGAGGAGCAACCAAAGTATAAATAAAAAGATAGATTTAACTATAGTAAGTTGTTTTATAAAGATTCATTCTGCCAAACTTAGCGAAAATCCAACATAAAGTACTTGGTAAGTAATTATTATTACATGCTTTAATTTGCTGTAACTCTGCTTTATAAATTTTATAAAGTAAAGTTACTTTCCTACTTTATAAATCACCATTACTGTGGAACTGGTGGGCGGTTAGAAAATTTTACTATTAGCAGAGATGTGGTGGCGCAGTGGATAAAGCATTGACCTGGAACACTGAGGTCGCTGGTTCAAAACCCTGGGCTTGCCCGGTCAAGGCACATATGGGAGTTGAAGCTTCCTGCTGCTGCTCTCTCTCTCTCTCTCTCTCTCCTCTAAAATGAGTAAATAAATAAAATTTTAAAAAAAGGTTGACTACCCCTGATATAGGCAGTAAAATCTTGGACATGTTTCATAGCAATATTTTTTTCTGATATATTACCTCGAGCAAGGGAAATAAGAGCATAAACAAACGGGCCTACATCAAGGTAAAAAGGTTTTGCACAACTAAGGAAACAGCGAAATGAAAAAGACAACCCACTGAATGGGAGAACATTCTTCAATATGTCTGATAAGGGCTTAATATCCAGAATTTACAAGGAACTTATAAAACTCAACACCAAAGGGGGAAAAAATAATCCAGTTAAGAGATGGGCAAAGGACCTGAATATATGCACTCGTCCAAAAAGAAAACATACAGACGGCCAGTAGACATATAAAAAGATGCTCAGTATCACCAATCATCAGTGAAATGCAGATTAAAACCACAGTGAGATATCACCTCACATCTGTCAGAATGGCTATCATCAATAAATCAACAAATAGCAATTGTCAGGTATGTGGAGAAAAGGGAACCCTCCTGCACTGCTGGTGAGACTGCATATTGGTGCAGCCACTGTGGAAAACAGTACAGATTTACTTCAAACAATTAAAAAGGGAACTGCCTTAGGACCCAGCAATTCCACTTATGGGAATATCTCCAAAGAAACTTGAAACACTAATTCCAAAGAATATATGTGCCCCTGTGTTCATTGCAGCATTATTTACAATAACAAGATTTGGAAGCAGCCTAAGTGCCCGTCAGTAAATGAGTGGATAAAAGAGCAGTGGTACATTTACACAATAGAATACTACTTAGCCATATAAAGAAGGAAATCTTAACTTTTTGCGACAGCATAGATAGACCAGGAGATTATTATGCCAAGTAAAATGCCAGTCAGAGAAAAGTAAATGTCATATGATTTTACTTACATGTGGACTCTAAACAAAATAAACCAACGAACAAAATAGAAAAAGACTCATAGATACGGAAAACAGACTGACAGCTGTCAGAGGGGGTGAGGGCTGGGGGGCTGAATGAAAAGGTGAAAAGATTAAGCAAAGAAAACAGCAGTGTGGGGACTGCAAGAGGGAAAGGGGGTAGGGAGAGGTAGAGGAGGGTAGAGGGGATGGATAGTAATAAAGGGAGACTTGGGTTAGTGAACACACAGTGCAGTATACAGATGATGTATTATAGAATTGTGCACCTGAAACTTGTATACTTTTACTCACCAATGTCACCCCAATAAATTCAATAAAATTATTTTAAAAATATATTTAGATGAATGTGAAAGTAGCAATTAGAATAATGCCCAATTAATTGAGCTAAGGTTGTTTGGGGTTTTTTGGACTACAGATATAGTGTCTTATTGCTAAGATATAGTTTGTTCTATGTAAAACCTTTCATAGAAACCTGAGTGAGCCCTGGCCGGTTGGGTCAGCGGTAGAGTGTCGGTCCGGCATGTGGAGGTCCCGGGTTCAGTTCTCGGCCACGGCACATAGAAGTGCCCATCTGCTTCTCCACCCTTCCCCCTCTCCTTTCCCTCTCTCTCTCTTTTCCCCTCCTGCAGCCAAGGCTCCATTGAAGCAAAGTTGGCCCCGGGGCTGAGGATGGCTCCATGGCCTTCACCTTGGGCACTAGAATGGCTCCGACTGCAGCGGAGCAACACCCCAGTTGCTCCCCTGGTGGGCATGCCGGGTGGATCCCGGTTGGGCGTATGCGGGAGTCTGTCTGTCTGCCTCCGCGACCTCCCCCTCCACTTCTCACTTTGGAAAAATACAAGAAAAAAAAAAAAAGAAACCTGAGTGAATGGTTTTATGAGAGAAATACTCTAATATTTTTATTTCCTACTGAATGAAAAAAGTTAGAATTTTTGTATTTGTTTTGTGGGCAACTTTTCTGCTTTTGGTTTTCTTTAGCAGATTGGTAATTTCCAGAGGAGCCTTATAAAACTCCTCCAAAGCCTTTTCATGGCTCAGAGACTGTCTCCCTTCTAGCTCCAGAACAGTGAGTTAGAAGAGTAACCATGACTCTTACTAATCTCTGCCATCCCAAAGAGGGGCTGTTTCCACTGCAGTGTAGCAGTACTTCTTCCTCTTTTCAGGTAGTAACTTTCTTTCATGCTGTTCCTCCAGGAAGCCTCTTTCAAAAAGCCAATCTTCCTAGGGTTACAGAGCTTCTAGGGAGTGGAAGAGGAATAGCATAAGGTAGAATTGTGAGACTCCTTTATCAGGCGTTTACCTTAGAAAGCCTCTTCATCAAATGCTCCTGAGACAGACAATAGCAATGTAATCATCAAAACCAATTTCTGTCAGTGGGTAATCTGTAAGTGTTTTTCTTGATCAAATTTTACTAACACTTGAGGCCCCGGCTGGTTGTCTCAGTGGTAGAGTGTCAGCCTGGCGTGAGGAAGTTCCGGGTTCGATTCCCGGCCAGGGCACACAGGAGAAGCGCCCATCTGCTTCTCCACCCCTTCCCCTCTCCTTCCTCTCTGTCTCTCTCTTCCCCTCCTGCAGCCAAGGCTCCATTGGAGCAAAGTAGGCTGGGGTGCTGAGGCTGGCTCCATGGCCTCTGCTTCAGGCACTAGAATGGCTCCAGGCACATGCGGGAGTCTGCCTGGCTGCCTCCCCGCTTCTAACTTCGGGAAAAAAAAAAAAATATATATATATATATATATATATATATATATATATATATATATATATTTTATTATTATTATTATTATTATTATTATTTTTAACTAACACTTGAAACATTTACAGTGGTCCCTCATCTATTGTGAAGGTTAGGTTCCAGAATACCACCACCCCCACCCCCGTGCTAGGTGAAAATTTGTGAAGTAGCAATCTTATATTTATTTTATTTTTTATATATATTTTAAGACTTTATAAACCTTTCCCACACTTTTTATATCGTTTTCAATTTTTAAAGCTAGAAAATGCTTATTTTGCTACCAAAATAATTAAAATAATATATAAAAATATCTTACACCACAAGATCCTACAATATCATGAAAGACCCATGGTACAATATAAATGTATACAATTTAAAAACCTGCAATACAGTGAGACCACGAAAAGTGAACCACAGTATGGCGAGGGACGACTGTATTGACAAGCAATAGTGTTCTCTTGCTTTTTAAAAATACAAAGTACTAAGGAAAAATTAAAATTTCAATAAAATAGAAGAATTAGGGATATACTTCACAAAGAATTTCCGCGTAGTTACTTCTAATGGCAGAAAAAAATTCTTTCACCTCATTTCCCTTAAATATTTTTAGATCCAAATTTCTTTTGGAGAAAAGAATTTGAGAAACTATTGAGCATTTATATAAGTTATAAAAAGTTTGTATTATAATATTAAGTTTAAAAGTGCTTGATTATTACTTCTTCACCTAAAATATTTATATAAATATTCATGTTTCAGTAAAATGAGATATGTTTGTCATTTCTCATCAGCAAGGTTCCTGGAGGTTTGCATTGGGAAGCCTAATTTAAAGATACCTATGATATTGATTGCTGGGATTTTATTTTAACATTCTAATCTGAAAATTAATTTCTTTTTGTTAGTTTTTGGACTTTGTTTTAAAACTGAGTGGGAATTAATATTAGAAACTGTTGGCAAGGTAATTACTTACTATTATTTTTTTTCTTCTTTTCTCTTAATTAGAAAAGGAATAAACCAAAGGAACCACCCAAAGTACCCAAGTCAGCACCATTTTTTATACCAACAGTTCCTGGCCTCGTACCCAGATACGCTGCACCTGAACTAAGTAATGATCCCCAACAGGTAAAAACCAGTCTGGAACATTCTAAGTATATGGGGTGTGTTTTGTATTATACATTTGAAGTTCTTTACCAAAACCCAGTTTTATACATATAGAGTAAATTAATAACAGCTTTTTATTATAAACTACACATTTTTTGGTTACACTTGTGTTCTTTGAATAATGGTATATTTATTTTTGTTTAAAGTCTAAAGTGGTAAATCTTGGAATTTTGGCTCAAAAATCGGAGTTCTGCTTGAAACTTGAAGAAGGACTGATAAATAATAAATGTAAGTTAAATTATAAAATATTTTACCAAGTATATACAGCTTATTTGACTTTATATGAAAAGACAGTAAATGAAATATTAGCAGATTTCTCAGTAATTGAAAGAAAATTGTAAAAACTGAAAAGATTAAAATTTTGATTTTACTTGGAAGTAATTTTAACTTTTGTTCTGTTACATTAAATCAGAGACACTAAACTCAGATGATATTCATATTAGAATAATCTTGAAAATCTTTCACACTTTCTGTATGGAATTAGATTTTTTCCTAATATCTTTGCTTTTTTTGTTTTTAAATTTTTGCTTTATTTTTATTTACAAAAGCAGTTTGCAGTACATTTGGGAATATAGTAGGGACTTGTCTGGTGAGTTCAGATCATTTTAAAATTTACTTGGTTAATGTATTTAAATTTTGAAAGCTAGTCTGTAGCTAATAATGATAAGCAGTAAGAGCTGTGAGCAATTAACAATATCACAGTTACTCTCTTGTTTTATTTACCTCTTGTTTTCTGATCCAAGTGCTTTTGTTTTTGTATCAACATCACTCAAGGACACATTGGCTAAGTCAAGGAATGGTACTGATGGGCCATTGTAGACGACTAAAGAAAAGCAGGATTATAACAGGAGTAACTTGTTTTATTTGGAGGGGGACAAAGAAGGAAAGCGCTAGTGTTTAGTATATACTGAAGGACAGAAAAAATTTATTAGACTTTTGTCATTGGTGGTTTTCCTTTTCAAAAAAGCTGGAGGCATACTCATTGCCATTGTAATATCAAATGCCTCATATAGCCCTGGCCGGTTGGCTCAGTGGCAGAGCGTCGGCTTGGCGTGCGGGGGTCCCGGGTTCGATTACTGGCCAGGGTACACAGGAGAAGCGCCCATCTGCTTCTCCACCCCTCCCCCTCTCCTTCCTCTCTCCACCCCTCCCCCTCTCCTTCCTCTCTGTCTCTCTCTTCCCCTCCCGCAGCCAAGGCTCCATTGGAGCAAGGCTGGCCCGGGCGCTGGGGATGGCTCCTTGGCCTCTGCCCCAGGCACTAGAGTGGCTCTGGTCGCAATAGAGCGACGCCCCGGAGGGGCAGAGCATTGCCTTCTGGTGGGCAGAGCGGTCCCCTGGTGGGCGTGCCGGGTGGATCCCGGTCGGGCGCATGCGGGAGTCTGTCTGTCTCTCCCCGTTTCCAGCTTCAGAAAAATACAAAAAAAAAAAAAAATTAAAAAAAATGCCTCATATAAAAATAACTGGAAGTGCATAGAATGTGTTTTCATGGGGTACATATGAAATAAAAGTGATTTATTTCTAGAAAAGTAGGCAAAGTGGGTAAGAATAAGTTGGGCGTCTTTCTTCCTCATATAGTTCTTTATTGTAAGTGTTTCTTAATAAGGATGTACTTTTATAATTTTTGAACAGTAAAAAGAAAGATAAATAAATCCCCCCACTTCAATCTATTTCGGTTAGTAACTACTATTAATAATTTGGTATGTGCTTTTGGTATAGCTGCCTTATATTAGATTTGTTCTGATTTATTTATGAGCATTTTAAAGTGTCTGTTGCTAGGCATTTATTAGATTTTCTTTAGCAACCTTAGCAGGAAAAACATTAAATTGCTGAAAATGCCAGAAGTTCAGTGCTTTTGGTATTTGTATTACTCTCATCATTTGTTCTGGTTTTATTTAAATTTGGGGTTTATTCTATAATACTACTTGATAGGAAAAAATGAACCCACAGAAAGAATTTCCTGTGCAACTGATATATATATATGTATATGGTGCTTGGGGTGTGAAATGAAGACTATAGTTTCTTAAATGAACTGATTGTAGATAATGACTGGATTCTTTTTAACACTTGATACAGATGACGCTGCTCTTAGCCTTCTGAAAGAATTAGGCCCATCAGCAGTTGAAACAGAGCTGCGGAGCTTGTCCCCTGATTGTGGCGGGTCTGTAGAAGTCATGCAGAGTTTCTTAAAAATGATCGGAATGATGTTAGACAGAAAGCGGGATTTTGAGTTAGCCCAGGCGTACCTTGCATTGTTTCTCAAGGTAAGTCTAATTAATGTAAGACAATACTTCCCAGCTTGCCTTCCTCTAGAGCAGTGATTTTCAACCGGTGTGCCGCAAGAATTTTTAAATCATGGAACACCTGACTACTTAGTCAGGGGCACTAACCTCTTTTCCCTTAGGATGTCAAGTTAAAATAATGTCAACAGCCAACACCACAATAGCCGTCCATTGTGCCTGAATCAAAATTATACCTTTTTTTTTTGTCAGATTGGCAAAAAAAATGTATTTTTTGTTTGCCACAGAAAACGTATGCCATGAGATGAAAAAGAGGGAAATCGCTGCTCTGAAGTAATATTGTCTGTTAATGCTTTCTGCAGAGATGGAAGTTTCCATGTCTGTGCAGTCCAGCCTGGCAGCCATTTGTCACAAGTGGCTATTGAGTGCTTGAAATGTGTCTAAATGTGACTGAGAAACTGAATTTTTTATTTTATAGGAATTTAATTAAATTTAAATAGTCACCTGCGCCTGCTGACTCCTGTATTGAACAGCTGGATTACACAGCTTTGTAGTCTTTATTTTTTCACTCAGCACAATTTTGACTTAATTCTCTGACTTTTCTATGTCATCAGTGTGACTCAGTATACTAAGCTATTAACTTCTTCAAGTACTTACATTTTTACTTTTTCTGTAATCATGAAGAGAAAGTCAGGTTTTATATTTATTTTTTTGTTTGTTTTTTCTACTGCTGAAATAAAAACACTTAGTTCTATCTTGGTGGTAGAAGTTTCAGGTGATTTGGCAAGCACAGTTGCTTTTATAACTAATACAGTGGAGAACTGAGGTTTATTTACTTCAGTAGCATAATGTATTATTGAAGGAGGTAGATGATGCTGGTTTTCAATAACAGAATATTCATCTATCATTACTACATAAAATCTTTTCACTAGATCTGATTATTTGAAATTATTTAAAAAGTAGATATTCAGATGGTAGCATGTGGGAAGAAAAAATAGAAATGCCACTGTTTCTATATCCTTTCCAAATTTACCACTTTCAGTTTCTATGAATATAGTTACTCAATTAGAAAATAATGCAAAGAGCCCATCTGACGTTTACTAACAGCGGGTTACATAGGAGAAAGTTACAGGCAATAAGAGAGATTGTTAGATCTAGGCCCTTGTTTCTGGGTCTACTTGAGGACGGTCCTTAGGTGGAGGAAGGCAATGACTACTTTCTCCTAAGGGAATTCATATAAGACATGTTTGATAGGAAGATGGGAGATGGTAGTAAACCAGCATTTAAGAAAAAATATTCAGAATAATATCTTCTAATGTTCCTTGGTAAAAAAGTTGAATCCAGAATACACAAAATTTTAATTTTCTTAAATTATAAGTTAAACTATCATTTTTCTTTTCAGTTACACCTTAAAATGCTTCCTTCAGAGCCAAAACTTCTAGAAGAAATGACAACGTTGTCATCACAGGTGGAAGAAAACTGGATTCATTTACAATCACTGTTCAATCAAAGCCTGTGTATTTTAAATTATATAAAAAGTGCTTTATTATAAAAATAAATTGAAGTGACTTTTATATTAAATGGGTCATATTTTGTGTTTCAAGTTTCACTGTGAGAGAATAAATGCTGGCACTACTGGACTAGTACTCATTTTCCACTTCTTAAGAGAAATACTTTCTTAAAGTAAAATTATACCAATCTTTTGTTTTCAGGACTTAAAGAATCTGCTCAGGTGTTTAATTTTTCTCAGTCTCTTCACATCAGTTACTTATGTCTGACTTTGGGGGATTGTCATCACAAGCTCATATTTTAAAAATATTTTTAGCACCTAAGAGCTGCTGGATGGCCTGAGTAGGTGGTGGCGCAGTGGATGGAGCATCGGACTGGGATTCCGAGGACCCAGGTTCGAGACCCTGAGGTCGCCAGCTTGAGCGCAGGCTCATCTGGTTTGAGCAAAAGCTCTCCAGCTTGGACTCAAGGTTGCTGGCTCGAGCAAGAGGTTACTTGGCTTCCTTAAGGCCTGCGGTCAAGGCAGATATGAGAAAGCAATCAATGAACAACTAAGGTGTCGCAATGCGCAACGAAAAACTAATGATTGATGCTTCTCATCTCTCCATCTCTGTTCTTGTCTATCTGTCCCTGTCTATCCCTCTCTCTGTCTCTGTTTAAAAAAAAAAATAGGCCCTGGCCGGTTGGCTCAGTGGTAGAGCGTCGGCCTGGCATGCAGGGGGCCCGGGTTCGATTCCCGGCCAGGGCACATAGGAGAAGCGCCCATTTGCTTCTCCACCCCCCCCCTTCCTCTCTGTCTCTCTCTTCCCCTCCCGCGGCCAAGGCTCCATTGGAGCAAAGATGGCCCGGGCGCTGGGGATGGCTCCTTGGCCTCTGCCTCAGGCGCTAGAGTGGCTCTGGTCTCGGCAGAGCGACGCCCGGGAGGGGCAGAGCATCGCCCCCTGGTGGGCAGAGCGTCGCCCCTGGTGGGCACGCAGGGTGGATCCTGGTCAGGCGCATGCGGGAGTCTGTCTGACTGTCTCTCCCCGTTTCCAGCTTCAGAAAAATACAAAAAAAAAAAAAAAAAATAGAGCTGCTGGATGTTTTCGTGTAATATATTGCTTAATTATGTTGAAGATAAGACCTATATATCATGTATAGGCAGTTATAAAGCACCTTGTGATGTAAAAAAGGTGTGTTTCCTTTTTTTTTTATCTTATTTTATTAATTTTAATGCAGTGACATTGATAAATCAGGGTACATATGTTCCGAGAAAACATCTCCAGATTATTTTGACCTTTGATTATGCTGCATACCCCTTACTCAAAGTGAAATCGTCCTCCGTCACCTTCTATCTGGTTTTCTTTGTGCCCCTACCCTCCCCCCATTCCCTCCCTCTCCTTCCTCGCCCCTTCCCCACCCCTCCACCCCACTCCCTGTTACCATCACATTCTTGTCCATGTCTCTGAGTCTCATTTTTATGTCCCATCTATGCATTGGTTCATAATAGTTCTTAGTTTTTTTTTATTTACTTATTTCACTCCGTATAATGTTATCAAGGTCCATCCATGTTATTGTAAATGATCCAATGTCATCATTTCTTATGGCTGAATAGTATTCCATAGTATATATGTACCAAAGCTTTTTAATCCACTCGTCCTCTGACGGACACTTGGGCTGTTTCCAGATCTTCGCTATTGTGAACAATGCTGCTATAAACATGGGGGTGCATTTCTCCTTCTGGAACCCTTCTATGGTGTCCTTGGGGTATATTCCTAAAAGTGGGATGACTGGGTGAAAAAGCAGTTCGATTTTCAAGGAATCTCCATACTGTTTTCCACAGTGGCTGCACCAGTCTGCATTCCCACCAGCAGTGCAGGAGGGTTCCCTTTTCTCCACATCCTCACCAGCACTTATTCTGTGTTGTTTTGTTGATGAGCGCCATTCTAACCGGTGTGAGGTGATATCTCATTGTAGTTTTAATTTGCATTTCTCTAATGATTATGATGTTGAGCATTTTTTCATATGCCTTTTGGCCATCTGTATATCCTCTTTGGAGAAGTGTCTATTCATCTCTTTTGCCCATTTTTTGATTGGATTGTTTTTCTGGTGTTGAGATTTACAAGTTCTTTATAAATTTTGGTTATTAACCCCTTGATGGCCTTTGCTGTATACAGGGATCCTTGGCTCTTAGTCCTGGGAGGCCGGCAAGCATTAGTGCAGCCCTCTTGTAATGCAGAAGAAGCAGCTGCTGACCAAGACCTCAGCATCAGAACCATTTACTTCCTTACTGATGACTTTTTTATTTAGCAAAAAACTGCTGATTATACTTTTCTCTCACCACTGTATGAAACAAGATAGTTCTGGCAGTTCCTCTTTTCTCATTTTCATGATTCAAAACTTCAGCAATTTGTGAATTAAAAATAAGCAATTCTTAAAAGCGCAATGCTCTAAAAAGTTTTTTTTTTAGTTTATGTACTAAAAAGTGTCATTCATAAAATTCACCTGGTTGTATTTGAATGCCAACATCATTATCATTAGGTTAAGAAGGTTTTGTACTGTGTTGGTTTTATTTTAATCATCTCTGTAAACTTAAAGCGACTGACTGAAATGTTAATAATGTCTTACGTTCTAACTTTAGAAGCTATATTTATCCCTCTGCCTCAAATACTATATTCTAAAGGTGTGGCAGAATTTCAGTATTCAAGTGTGTACTGTGTGAAGATTATGAATGACTGAAACAAAGGAGTAAGAACTGTAAACTGAAATTATATTGCTGTTATGGATCTAGAACTGATTTTTTTTTTCTTTTTTAAATGAGAATACAGAAATTGAGTGTATTGTTTTTATTGGAGGTACTGTTTTATTTAGATAATATCATAACTTCATTTTTAGGTAATCTTCCAGAACCTTTCCTGTGTTTTTTCCATCAAGGAAGTAAGAGAGAAAGAAAAAGGATAATTTGTGTGTATAACTTTTCTTAAAATCTATCAGCCTTTGCATGCTGCTTTTTCTTTAAAATTTAAATTACAAAAAAAATTAAATTACAAATATAATATATGACATTTTACTTGTAAAAACATCAGAGACTAGTCTATTTTTGACAATGACCTTCAATCTCAGTATTCTCCCTGGAAGAACAGTTGTTAATTTTCTGTCTAGACCCTGTTCTATGAATGCATATAGATGTTATATATAGCCGCAAGAAATGTGTAGTCTTGGTTTTTACATAAATATATGTGTATATCATTCAGCAACTTTTCTACTTGGTTTCCTTCATTATAATTATATCTAATCTGTTTTGTATAGTATTCCACAATCTATAGCTTATAATGGAAACTTAGGTTAGATTTCTTTCTCTTTTTTTTTAATTACAAGCAATGCTGAGAGGATGTCATCCTGTGTGACTCTATGTGCATATAAAGATTTCTTTAGGGACATAATACACAATACCATAAAAAAAAGAATGAAATCTTACCTTTTACAACAGCATGGATGGACCTAGAGGCTATTATGCTAAGTGAAATAAGTCAGGAAGACAGATACCATATGGTTTTACTTATATAGAGATTCTAAAGAACAAAATAAATAGAGACTCAGATACAGAAGACAGACTGACAGTTCACCAGTAGGGAGTGGGGCTAGGAGAAAAGGTGAAAGGGTTAAGAAGTGCAAATTGGTAGTTACAGAATAGTTAGAGATGTAAAGTACAGCATAGAGAATATAGTCAATAATATTGTACTAACTATATATGGAACCAGATGAGTATTTCAAATATTGGGGGGACCACTCTGTAAGGTACTTGATTGTCTAACTCCTATGCTGTACATCTGAAACCAACACAGACCAATAGTATAAACAATTGGAAAATTTCTCTAGTATATGCAATCTGATGAAGTGAGGATGGGTATCTACATATGTTTACTTTAGACCATTTTTATTTTTATTATTTTTTTACAGAGACAGAGAGTCAGAGGGATAGATAGGGACAGACAGAAATGGAGAGAGATGAGAAGCATCAATCATCAGTTTTTCGTTGGGACCCTTAGTTGTTCATTGATTGCTTTCTCATATGTGCCTTGACCGTGGGCCTTCAGCAGACCGAGTGACCCCTTGTTCGAGCCAGCAACCTTGGGCTCAAGCTGGTGAGTCTTGCTCAAACCAGATGAGTCCGCGCTCAAGCTGGCGACCTCGTCTCGAACCTGGGTTATCCCAATCCGATGCTCTATCCACTGCACCACCACCTGGTCAGGCTAGACCACTTTTATATTTCTTGTGTGAATTACCTTTTACACTGATTTTTCTATTGAATGTCTTTATCTCAAGGGTTTGTTAGAAGTTTTTCATATAGTTTATAGTCTGATGTCTGCTAACAATCTTTTCTCTCAGTTGATCACTTACATCTTTAACTCTACTTATGGTGCCTTGTATTTATAAAATATAGTCAAATTGATAAGTAATTTTTGTGACATTTCAAAATATAAAACAGTCTGTATTTTCTTGTAAGACAGCGGTTCTCAACCTGTGGGTTGCGACCCCGGCGGGGGTCGAACGACCAAAACACAGGGGTCGTCTAAAGCCATCGGAAAATACATAATGCATATCAGGTATTTGCATTCCGAATCATGAAGTAGCCACCAAAATTATTTTTTGGTTTGGGGTCACCGCAACATGAGGAACTATATTGTGGGGTCACAGCATTAGAAAGGTTGAGAACCACTGTTGTAAGACATTGATTATGGATGTGAAAGAGCAGAAACCGCGGGAAGAACCGAAAACACGAGGCTGGTGTGTTCCAAAAGGAAATTTTACTTTACAAACGCCTGGGTGCAAGCATACAAGGGAGCTGAGATGAGCAAGTGTCAGCCCTGAGCTGCAGGAGGGGGCATTAGACATAGGAATTTTCCTGGCATGGGGTTTGTGCACCTGGGCAAGTTTAGATTAGCACATCGGATTCTTGTGGTCTTGGTTACTGACTTAACGAGGAGAATTCTCCTGCAGAGACACAAGTTCTTTGATGTAGTACAGACTTGTTGGTAAATCCTGAAGACAGCCAATAGGTCAGAAATTTCCCAGGAGCAGGAATAGTTGGGGGCCAGAGACTGTGGTTAGGTTTTCACAAACACCTATTGTAATATAAACTCCCCTAATGGTCAGGTCCTCCCTAATGAAAGCTTTGCTACATTTCAGTGAAGGCTAGGCAGCTGTTAGAGGAGAGAATAGCTAGCAAATTAACCTTACAGAATGTTTGGGTGAGGGGAATGTGAGTTGTTCTTTGGGGTTTTTTTGCTTCCCCCCCCAAAGTGAGAAGGGGGCAACAGACTCCCGCTTGTGCCCCGCTTAACCGGGATCCACCTGGCATGCCCCCCAAGGGGCAATTCTCTGCCCCTCTGGGGCGTTGCTCCACTGCAATCTGAGCCATTCTAGCACCTGAGGCAGAGGCCATGGAGCCATCCTCAGAGCCAGGGCCAACTTTGCTTCAATGGAGCCTTGGCTGCGGGAGAGGAAAAAAGAGATTGGGGGGGGGGGGGGGATGGGCACTTCTGTATGCCCTGGCTAGGAATCAAACCCCAGACTTCCACATGCCAGGCCGATGCCCTGACTCAGCCAACCAGCCAGGGCTTGGGAATGTGAGTTTTATAGGGGCTAATTTAACCCTAATAGGATGCATCCAGCTCTTCATCTGGGGCTGTGAAGAGTGTCAGATACAGAAGTACTTTTATTCAAAAGTTCAAAAACTATTTACTGAAGTACATTCTTTATTCACTGATTCAAAATCTATTATGTGCTAAATTCTTTAATTGAGGTACTTGATATCTCAAATGTAATAAATAATCAAACCAAAAAAATTGCTTTGATTATGTTTACAGATTTGGTGGGGTAAACCCTTCGAATGTTTTTTTTTTTTTTTAATTTCTCAGTTATTGGTGAGCATATCTTGAAGCAGTCTTTGATTTTGGTCTACTAAATTTATGGTATTGATTTGGAGAGAATTACAATAGTACTTCAAGATCAATGTCTTCATTAAACCAGATCTTGTGTGGGCTTCTTGTTTTGTAAGATTTCTTTATATACTCACATTTTTTACATTTATTCCTGGGGATTGTATTTTTGTTGCTACAGTGAAATACAACTTTTTTTCTAATATATTTTATAATTGGTTATTGCTGTCACAATAAGAGCAATGCTGATCTATTACTATGCTGCAGAAGCTTCAGTATATTGTTTAAAAATCCAAGAGAATTCTACCTTCTGCAATTGTAAGAGTTTATTTTCTATTCAGTATTCATATTTCATGTAATATTTTGTTGTTGTTAGGATTGTTTTAGCTATGATCTGGTACAGAAGGTTGGATACTAACAGTGCTTAGCAGAATTTTTTTTTACCAACTTCAGTTGAAATGCTTTTAATGTTTCACCATTAAGGATAATGTATGCTCTGAGTTTCTGATAAATAGCCTTTGTTAAGCTCTATTTTATTACTAATTTATACTTTTAAACGAGGTAAGTATAGAATTTTATCAAATTTTCCTGTATGTATTGAAAGATCAATATTTTCTTTAATTGCTACAATTCAGTCTATTTTATTTAGAGATTGTTATTATTAAATCATGTTGATTCCTGGGATAGAATTGTTTGTAAGTAAGATGAAACTGGTGTATCCATTTCATGAAATTATCCTTGATACATATTTTTTAATTTGCCTAATCAAATGGGGGGGGAAGGCTTGTCATTATTATTATATGGTCGTTTTTGCCTATTTAATTTTTTTCTATGGCTACTAAACTGAGTGTTCTGTCTCCTCAAGAAATTGTATTTTCCTACAAATCATGACTTTAATATTGATTTTATACTTGTTAGTGTAAATTACTATGGTTATGCCTTTTTGTTAATCACTCGGTTGCAGTAAAGCTCACCTCAGATGCATGAGCGTCTGCAAAGTCCAGGGGTAAAGGGGCTTTGCCTACCACGGGCTCCAGGGGTCACTCAGGAGTCGGGCTGTATCTCCCTCTCCCCCTTTTGCTCTCATTATTGGCTAAATGTTCACTCAGAATATCTCCTAATTCTCTGATTCAGCAGATACTTATTGAGGACCACTCTATACCAGGATTTGACTGTGCTGGGGCATACTTGATTAAAATGTGAGACAGCCTGACCAGGCAGTGGTGCAGTGGATAGAGCATCGGACTGGGATGCAGAAGACCCAGGTTCAACATCCTGAGGTTGCCAGCTTGAGAGAGGGCTCATTTGGTTTGAGCAAAAGCGCACCAGCTTAGCCCAAGGTCGCTGGCTCGAGCAAGGGGTTATTCGATCTGCTGAAGGCCCACGGTCAAGGCACGTATGAGAAAGCAATCAATGAACAATTAAGGTGTTGCAATGCGCAACGAAAAATAATGATTGCTACTGCTCATCTCTCCGTTACTGTCTGTCTGCCCCTGTCTATCCCTCTCTGTTAAAAACAAAACAAAAAAATAAAATGTGAGACAATTCAGCTCCCAAAAGCCCTGATTTTACATATTTCCCCTTAAACTAATAAAAGTGATTATTTTTTTAAAATCCTGAAATGGAATCTTAATGAGCCTACTTAAACTTTTGAACCATAATGGAGGGGTGATTATGGTAACATTTAGGCAGGGGAGAGGCCTGTGACAGCTCCATTTTCCATGACTGGATAATGTTTGGAGAGCTCTGGAAGCTTCCACTGCTTCCTGAGTGGAACAAGGGAGAGAGCCGAGAGGGTGGAGTATGGGTGTTGCAGGCAGGCCAGCTGTAGGTTGTAGGGAGGCAGAGCGAGCCGAGACCCCGCCAGTGGAGCGGTTCCCAATGGTAGCAACACTCGAGACCAGGGCCAGGTTAGAAAGCTGGCTGAAACCCCATAGCTGGAGCATCAGGCTACTAATTCAGGAAGGAAAGACTCTGAGAACACGGACTCTCTCACTGTCAGAGCCTACAAATGCTAATGAGCCTTGACTGCCAACGAGACTGAAGCACAATACATGACATCGCCATAGAGACTTAACTGCAAACCTCTACCTAAGCGTGCCACAGGGGCAGAACTCAGGGTACAGAGTCACCGACCAGGAAGAGAAAGAGAAAAGAAAAAGGAAGAAGATAACCTCTCAAAATCAAGAATAATCCACAGACTATAACCTAGCCCATTTTATTATACTTGTTCATTTGTTTCTCTTCTTGTCTTGATTATTTTCTTCCTCTTCCAATTTGGTCGTTTAATTCTCTGCCGGTCTTACTCTCTCCTTTCCTTGAACTACACTACCCATAAGTGTTACATCTCACATTATCTTTTCTTTCTTCTTCCTTTCTCTATGAGGGTTGCACTCCAAAACCCTTAACTCCCTCTCTCTCTCTCTCTCTCCTTTTATTTTTTTCTTCTTTTTGTGGTTTCCTCTTTTCTTTCTTTTCTCCCTCTACATTAGTTTATTCCTTTCTCCTTTACCTCTCCTCTCATTCAATCCCCAATAACAAATTATTTTATCTGGGACTCAAATTCATTTTTGTGGCGCTTTGGGAGTTTTTAACTTCGCTTTTTTAACTCACTAGCAGTGCTCCCAACCCTGGCTATCCATTTTATCTAGTTCTTGCTCCACTAAATACAATAGTAATTTTATAATTTTCCCCCCTTTTTCCTGCTTCTCTCTTATTTCTCTCATCATATCTCTTAGTCAACCAACACCTAAAAGCAAATCATTTTATTCTTGACCCAAATTTTTTCTTTATTTGCATTTTGTGGGTCCATACCCCCTTTTTTGCCCCTTTATTCTCCCCAACTCAGGCCCTCCATTATAGGTATTGTTTGTTCTATTTAGCACAATATAATTCACAGTTCATCACAAGATTTTCTCAAGAAGGAGGGGAGAGGAGAGGAGAAGGAAAAGGGGGGAGGATAATTTTTTTTAATTCATTTTTATTTTTAATTTTTATCTTTTTAAACTTTTTGTTCTTTATTAATTCTCATTAATACTATCAACAAAAGCACCCTCAGATACCATTAAGGAAAAGGACATCAAATATCATGGATACAAAAGAAAGAGGTAACAGATACATGAGGAAAAATCTATGGAGAAAAAATTTAATATATTGGAAACCTTGGAGCTAAATGACAGAGAATTTAAAATAGAAATCATAAAAATACTCAGAGATATATAAGAAAACACAGAAAGGCAATTTAGGGAGCTCAGAAAACAACTCAATGGACACAAAGAATATATTACCAAGGAAATTGAAACTATAAAAACAAATCAAACAGAGATGAAAAACTCAATCCATAAGCTGAAAAATGAGGTAACAAGCTTAGCTAATAGAACAGGCCAGATAGAAGGTAGGATTAGTGAAATAGAAGACAAGCAACTTGAGGCACAACAGAAAGAAGAAAGAGACTCAAAAATTAAAAAAAAAAAATGAGAAAGCCCTACAGGAACTGTCTGAATCCATCAAAAAGAATAACATAAGAATAACAAGTATATCAGAGGGAGAAGAGAGAGAAAATGGAAGGGAGAACATATTCAAACAAATAATAGATGAGAACTTCTCAAGCCTGTGGAAAGAATTAAAGCCTCAAATTCTGAAGCAAACAGAACTCTGAGTTTTCTTAACCTCAACAAACGTACTGCAAGGCACATCATAATGAACTAGACACAAACCAATGACAAAGAAAAAATTCTCAAGGCAGCCAGGGAAAAGAAGAATATAACATATAAAGGAAGGCCCATTAGATTATCATCAGATTTCTCATCAGAAACTACAAGCTAGAAGAGAGTGGACCCCAATATTTAAAGTCCTGAAAGAGGAACTTTCAGCCAAAAATACTATAGCCATCAAAGTTATCCTTCAAATACAAAGGAGAAATAAAAACATTCACAGATACAGAAAAGATGAGGGAATTTATCATCAGAAAACCCCCACTCCAGGAATTACTAAAGGGGGTTCTCCAATCAGATACAAAGAACAAAACAAAACCCACAAGTAAAAGCTCCACCAAGAACACAATAAAACCAAATTTAAACTGTGACAAAAAAAGGGGTGGGGGAGGATGGAGAGTAACAGTAGCAAAGTACGATGGAGTGCAAAAGTACTCACAAAATAGTTCGCTACAATGAACAGGGTAGGAACCCTTTTCATTAATGGTAACCACCATTGAAAAAACCACCACAGAAGCACATGATTTAAAAAAGATAGCAACAGAGGAAAGATGTATGGAATACAACCAAATAAAAACAAAAGATAGAAAAATGAAAGAGAAGAATCAAACAAGACACAAAACTAATAGAAACCAATCTATAAAATGGCAATAGGGAACTCACAAGTGTCAATATTACACTAAATGTAAACAGATTAAACTCACCAATAAAAAGGCACAGAGTAGCAGAATGGATTAAAAAAAAATCCAACTGTATACTGCCTACAAGAAACTCATCTAGGTAACAAGGATAAAAACAAATTCAAAGTGAAAGGCTGGAAAACAATACTACAAGCAAATAACATCCAAAAAAAAAGCAGGCGTAGCAATACTCATATCTGATAATGCTGACTACAAGACAGCAAAAGTACTCAGAGACAAAAATGGTCGTTTCATAATGATTAAGGGGACACTGAATCAAGAAGACATAACAATTCTTAATATATATGCACCAAACCAAGGAGCACCAAAATATATAAGACAGCTACTTATTGACCTTAAAACAAAAACTGACAAAAATACAATCATACTTGGAGACCTCAATACACCGCTGACGGCTCTAGATAGGTCATCCAAACAGAGAACCAACAAAGATATACTGGCCTTAAACAAAACACTAGAGCACTTGGATATGATAGACATCTACAGGACATTTCATCCCAAAATGACTCAGGATACATTTTTCTCCAGTGTACATGGATCATTCTCAAGAATTGACCATATGTTGGGCCACAAAAACAACATCAGCAAATTCAGAAAAATAGAAGTTGTACCAAGCATATTTTCTGATCATAAAGCCTTGAAACTAGAATTCAACTGCAAAAAAGAGGAAAAAAACTCCACAAAAATGTGGAAACTAAACAACATACTTTTAAAAATTGAATGGGTCAAAGAAGAAATAAGCATAGACATCAAAAGTTATATACAGACAAATGAAAATGACAATACGACATATCAGAATCTGGGATGCAGCAAAAGCAGTGATAAGAGAGAAGCTCATATCACTTCAGGCATATATGAACAAACAAGAGAGAGCCCAAGTGAACCACTTAACTTCACACCTTAAGGAACTAGAAAAAGAAGAACAAAGAAAACCCAAAACCAGCCAAAGAAAGGAAATAATAAAAATCAGAGCAGAAATAAATGCAATAGAGAACAGAAAAACTATAGAAAAAATTAATAGAACAAGGAGCTGGTTCTTTGAAAAAATCAACAAAATTGACAAACCCCTGGCAAGACTTACCAAGGAAAAAAGAGAACAAACTCATATAAACAAAATCCAAAATGAAAGAGGGGAAATCGTAGATATACAAAGAATGATTGTAGAATACTATTGTAGAAACTTTATTCCACTAAATTCAACAATCTAGAAGAAATGCATAAATTCCTAGAACAATACAACCTTCCTAGACTGAGTCAAGAAGAAGCAGAAAGCCTAAACAGACCTATTAGTAGAGAAGAAATAGAAAAAACTATTAAAAACCTCCCCCAAAATAAAAGTCCAGGCCTAGATGGCTATACTAGCGAATTTTATCAAACATTCAAAGAAGACTTGGTTCCTATTCTACTCAAAGTCTTCCAAAAAATTGAAGAAGAAGCAATACTTCCAAACACATTTTATGAGGCCATCATAACCCTTATACCGAAACCAGGCAAAGATGGCACAAAAAAAGAAAACTACAGAGCAATATCTCTAATGAATACAGATGCTAAAATACTAAATAAAATACTAGCAAATCGAATACAACAACATATTTAAAAAATAACACATCATGATCAAGTGGGATTCATCCCAGAATCTCAAGGATGGTTTAACATACGTAAAACGGTTAACATAATACACCATATCAACAAAACAAAGAACAAAAACCACATGATCTTATCAATAGATGCAGGAAAGGCATTCAATAAAATACAACACAATTTTATGTTTAAGACTCTCAACACAATGGCTATAAAAGGAAAATATCTCAACATGATAAAGGCCATATATGGTAAACCATTAGCTAACATTATATGGCACAAAACTGAAGGCTTTCCCCCTTAAATCAGGAACAAGACAGGGTTGTCTGCTCTCTCCACTCTTATTTGATGTGGTACTAGACGTTCTAGTCAGAGCAATCATACAAGATGAAGAAATAAAAGGCATCCATATCGGAAAAGAAGATGTAAAGGTATCCTTTTTTGCAGATGATATGATCCTATACATCGAAAACCCCAAAGAATCTACAAAAAGACTACTAGAAACAATAAGCCAATACAGTAAGGTCGCAGGATACAAAATTAACATACAAAAGTTCATAGGCTTTCTATATTCCATCAATGAAACATTTGAGAGCGAACTCAAAAAAAATAATCCCCTTTATGATTGCAACAAAAAAAATAAAATACCTAGGAATAAACATAACAAAGAGTATAAAGGACTTATATAATGAAAACTACAAACCATTGTTAAGGGAAATTGAAAAAGATACAATGAGATAGAAGAATAGTCCTTGTTCTTGGTTAGGAAGAATAAATATAATCAAGATGGCCATATTACCCAAAGCAATATACAAATATAATGCAATTCCCATCAAAATTCCAATGACATTTTTTAAAGAAATGGAGCAAAAAATCATCAGATTTATATGGAATTATAAAAAAAACCCGAATAGCCAAAGCAATCCTAAAGAAAAAGAATGAAGCTGGGGGCATTACAATACCTGACTTCAAACTATATTATAGGGCCACGACAATCAAAACAGCATAGTATTGGCAGAAAAATAGACACTCAGACCAATGGAACAGAATAGAAACTCCAGAAATAAAACCACATATATATATAGTCAAATAATTTTTGATAAAGGGGCCAACAACACACACTGGAGAAAAGAAAGCCTCTTCAACAAATGATGCTGGGAAAACTGGAAAGCCACATACAAAAGAATGAAACTCTACTACAGTTTGTCCCCTTGTACTAAAATCAATTCAAAATGGATCAAAGATCTAAATATAAGACCTGAAACAATAAAGAACATAGAAGAAGACATAGGTTCTAAACTCATGGACCTTGGTTTTAAAGAGCATTTTATGAATTTGACTCCACAGGCAAGAGAAGTGAAGGCAAAAATAAATGAATGGGACTACATCAGACTAAGAACTTTTTGCTCAGCAAGAGAAACTGACAACAAAATAAACAGACAGCCAACTATATGAGAAATGATATTTTCAAACAACAGCTCAGATAAGCGCCTAATATCATAAAACTCAACAACAAACAAACAATCCAATAAGAAAATGAGAATAGGATATGAACAGACACTTCTCCCAGGAAGAAATACAAATGGCCAACAGATATATGAAAAGATGCTCATCTTCTTTAGTTATTAGAGAAATGCAAATCAAAACTGCAATGAGATACCACCTCACACCTATTAGATTAGCTATTTTTTTTTTTTATTTATCCATTTTTAGAGAGGAGAGAGAGAGAGAGAGAGAGATTGAGAGAAGGGGGAGGAGCTGGAAGCATCAACTTCCATATGTGCCTTGACCAGGCAAGCCCAGGGTTTCGAAACGGCGACCTCAGCATTTCCAGGTCAATGCTTTATCCATTGCGCCACCACAGGTCAGGCCGGATCAGCTATTATTAACAAGACAGGTAATAGCAAATGTTGGAGGGGCTGTGGAGAAAAAGGAACCCTCATTCACTGTTGGTAGGAATGTAAAGTAGCACAACCATTATGGAAGAAAGTATGGTGGTTCCTCAAAAAACTGAAAATAGAACTACCTTATGACCCAGCAATCCCTCTACTGGGTACATACCCCGAAAACTCAGAAACATTGATACGTAAAGATACATGCAGCCCCATGTTCATTGCAGCATTGTTCACAGTGTCCAGGACATGGAAACAACCAAAAAGCCCTTCAATAGATGACTGGATAAAGAAGATGTGGCACATATACACTATGGAATACTACTCAGCCATAAGAAATGATGACATCGGATCATTTACAGCAAAATGGTGGGATCTTGATAACATTATACGAAGTGAAATAAGTAAATCAGAAAAAAACAAGAATTGCATTATTACATACGTAGGTGGGATATAAAAGTGAGACTAAGAGACATTGCTAAGAGTGTGGTGGTTAGGGGGGGTGGGGGAGAGGGAGAGGGAAAGGGGGAGGGGGAGGGGCACAAAGAAACTAGATAGAAGGTGAGGGAGGACAATCTGACTTTGGGTGATGCGTATGCAACATAATTGATTAACAAGATAACCTGGACATGTTTTCTTTGAACATATGTACCCTGATTTATTGATGTCACCCTAGTAAAATTAATAAAAAATTAAAAAAAGAATATTATTAATATAGGTTCACAATTTTATCTTATCCTTATAGTTTATCTAACATAACAGTACTATCGTAAATCTTTAGATGAGAGTAATTGTTGGTATTATAAAAATGCCTGTACAATTTAAATGTCAAACATCAGTTTTTAAAAGACATGCTTTTTTATAATATATTATTTTTTTAGTTGTCAAAATAGTACAAGTTTCCATCAGTAAATTCAGTTTAAGCTTAAAAGTTTGGTCAAATAGACCAAACCTTTAAAGAGTAACCTTTAAATTATCTATAATTTAATAATCTAAAGATGATATTTAGAAATTATTTGATATTTGGTAAATTAGTTAATATTTATGAGCCTTAGTATACTCAGTTATCAAATGGGATTAGAAAATTAGTATGTATCTCCTGGAGTTGTTAGAAAGATCACATAAGAAAATTTCAAATCTAGTAATATACTGTGAAAATTTCTATACATATATAAATTTAAGAATAACTTTTTAAATACTTTATTTTTTATTTTATATATTCTTTATACTTATTCCATTGTTTGGGAATATTTTAGCTAATAATATAATTCATTTCTTTAAAGTAAATTATTTATGTTTATTACTTTTGTTCCATTGTAATTATTGGTATAATGCATATCCTAAAATAAACAGTTCTGTGATTTAAAAAAAAAGAAAGCTGGCTGAAACTTAAGGCACAGGATGGTGGTGGTGGGTGGAAGGGAAGGAAGGGGGAAGATCTGGCCACACAGATGGCGTTCCCTGTACCCACGTGACATCTTGGGAAGGAAAAGGGAGATGATTGAACTGACGAAAGAAATGCAGCACTCTTCTGGGAGCACACCCACGTCTTTCCCTTCACCTTCCTCCTTTACCCCTACTTTTCCCCTGGCGCATTTTCCTTGCTCTGCTCCTTCTTGGCTCTAAGGGACTCCACCAGACTTGCAACCAGGGGAGCAGTGGGCAGTGGCAGCTCGTGCCTGGCTAACGCCCTGAACCTGTCTCCAAGGCCCCCTTTTCTCTAACTTTAATCCTGCAGGGCCAATAACTTATTCCTGTACTTGCAAAAAAAAAAAAAAAAAAAGGAAGGAAGGGAAAGGGGAGGGGAGGCAGGGTGAGGAGGGGAAAGGAAAAGGAAACAGGCTTAGTTGCATATTTGAACATAAACTTTAACATTCAAAAGAGCCTAAGCTAATGTGAGAAACAAACTTTATTTGGTAATTTTGTGGTCCAGTAGCATGAGGGCTTTGATGAAATTTAATCAGTTATATAAAGTAGCAAATTCTGTAGGGGTTTTCTTTTGTTACTACATACTGTGTGCTGAATTTCCACTTCCAATCATGCTAATTTCCAATTCAGCTGAATCCTACAAACATTTCTAAAGAGGTATATAAAATGTTTAATACTTTTCATCTCCATTAAAAAAACGGATTACACAAACATGTAGATAATGATTTAATGATCACTGAAAAAATGAATGGCATAAATCCTAACAATTAGCAATACCATTTATTTGGTATTATGGCCAGGAATGGGTATTTCAAATCAGCATTTTTTGCACTGTTGGGCAGATGAAATATATTATGCTCACTTTGTTAAAGATGGTGCTGCCCACGTGGAAGCCCTTCTTGCTTGGGATGGGCATGATTATGTTAATATGTGTTGGGGGAGGGCTTTCGTGCCAAAAGGTTTTAAAAGGAAGAGAGATCATGTTCTGAGGGGAGAAGGACTACATTCTAGGAGGAGTTCATGCTGTAGGAGAGCAGAGAAAGGCCACGTGGAGGAGATGAGAGGCAGCCAAGATGGATGAGTGCTGAAGGAGAAGCCAGTTTGTGCAGAGAGAAGGAGATGGGGAACAGAGGTGAATAAGGCTAGTGAGCTAGAAACCTTTGATTCTAGGAAACTTGGATAAGTCACTAGCTTTGTGAGCACTGAATGAGTGGGTTTTGGAGCCCAGTGTGTGTTTTTACTTGCCCACCAGGTGCAAGCTAGGATTAAAACTAATGGCCCACCAGTTCTTGGATCCATTGTTTAATTACCCTCTGTCCGAATCTAATATGAACCTGCATGGGTCAGGCTGCTGTGATGGTGGCCGTGGCTACTGGCCATACAGCTTCCATTTAAATTATTCCATTATCTGACTGAATTCTCCAGGTTCTGTCTGGTTTGCGCACAGGCCATACTGGGGAGTTGTAAGGACTGTGTGCTGGCCAGATGATCCCCACCCTTTCTAGTTCGAGGATTGTCCCTGTGACTTCATCACCACCTGACCAGGTTGTGGTACAGTGGATAGAGCGTCGGACTGGGATATGGAGGACCCAGGTTCAAGACCCCAGTGGCCATTGACAGTTATGGGGGCCAAACTGTTCAAGTGAAGCCAAAAGCTATTCCATTGGGGATAGAAAGACTGCCTCCTAAGCCATATAAGGTGTATGTATCTCCTATTCCTGAATATATTTTGGGGGTAGATGTCTTGCAAGGACTGTGGTTGGAAACTACAGCTGGGGAGTTCTGGCTGCGGATCAGGGTTGTGAAGGCTATTGTGGGGACACGCATCACATTCCCCTTTGCAATTACCCTTCCCTCGGCGTGTGACTAACACCAAACAGTACTGCCTGCTAGGTGGTTATGAAGAAGTCACAGGGACAATCCTCGAACTAGAAAAGGTGGGGATTATCCAGCCAGCGCAGTCTTTACAGCTCCCGGTATGGCCTATGCACAAACCAGACAGAACCTGAAGAATGACAGTAGATTACAGAGAACTTAATAAAATTGTTCCCTCGTTGCAGCTGCTGTTCCCTCGATAGCTAACATGATGGACCGGCTAAGCCATGAGTTGGGAACATACCACTTTGTGGCAGACTTGGCCAATGTATTTTTTCTCTATTAATATAGTTGCAGAGAGTCAAGATCAATTTGCCTTCAGTTGGGAAGGGAGACAATGGACCTTTACAGTGTTACCCCAGGGCTATTTGCATAGCCCCGCCTTGTGCCATGAGCTGGTGGCTGCTGACCTGGCTAAATGGAAATAGCCAGAGGCAGTTCACATGTATCATTATATATTGATGATATTATGCTAACTAGTGATTCTCTTCCAAAATTGGAGCAAGCAGTCCCTACCCTGCTATCCCATTTGAAAGCATGTGGCTGGGCAGTCAAGGAGAACAAATTACAAGGACCTGGGTTATCTGTTAAATTCTTGGGAGTTTTCTGGTCAGGTAAGACAAAAGTTATTCCTGATGCAGTTATAGATAAGATCCAAACATACCCCGTGCCCATTATGGTAAAACAGTTACAGGAATTCTTAGGTTTGTTGGGGTATTGGCAAGCATTTATACCCCATTTGGCTCAGTTACTATGCCCCTTTTACAACTTTATTCAGAAAGGGGTTTGTTGGGATTAGACTGAGCAGGCGCAAGGTTCATTTGCAGCAGCTAAGAGAGCTGTCAAGGTGGCACAGGCCTTGAATGTGTTTGATCCTGCCAGACCCTGTGAGCTGGATGTTCATGTAACCTCAGAAGGGTTTGGATGGGGCTTGTGGCAACGGACAGAGCACTTACAGCAACCTATTGGGTTTTGGTCCCAATTGTGGAAAGGTGCTGAAGTTCGTTACTCATTAGTGGAGAAGCAGCTGGCAGCTGTGTATGCTGCCCTTCTGGCCACTGAGAGTATTCCAACCACAACACAGTTACAATCAAGACAACATACCCTATTGCAGGATGGGTGAGAGATTGGGCGACTGTTGGGCAGATAAAATATATTATGCTCACTTTGTTAAAGATAGCGCTGCCCACATGGAAGCCCATTGCCCAGGTGATTGCTTGGGATGGGTGTGATTGTATCAATGTGTGTTGGGGGCGGGCTGTGGGTAGGCAGGATTCTTGTAGCCTGGGGCTTGGTTTTAGGACTAAGACTTTCTCGCCCTTTTTGATGTGGGGTGGTACAATTCCATCATGCCTCAGATAAGTGACTTTGTATTAGTGACTTCCCTATTTTGTATATTGGATTAAAGGTTTGGATTTCTACACTATAAAGTAAGGCAGACCAGGAGCTTGCTCTCTCTCAGTTCCAGAGATTAGCATTAGAGAGCAGAGAGGAGAGCAGAGAAGGCCACGTGGAGGAGACCAGGAAAAGCAGCCAAGATGGCGGAGTGCTGAATGAGAGGCCAGATTGTGCAAGGAGAAGGAAGGAGATGGGGAACAGAGGTGAATAAGTCTGGTGAGCTAGAAACCTTTGATTTTAGGAAACTCGGATAAGTCAGTAGCTTTGTGAGCACTGAATGAGTGGGTTTTGGAGCCCAGTGTGTGTTTTTATTTGCCCACTGGGTATAAGCTAGGATTAAAGGTAATGGCCCACCAGTTCTTGGCTCTGTTGTTTCATTACCAATGCGAACCTGCATGGGCCAGGTGGCTGTGATGGTGGCCACAGCCACTGGCTTCCCAGCAATCAAACCACATAGTAATATGGCCCAAATGTCCACCCTGGCCAAGTGGGGTGCCTATCTGCAACAATGCTGTACTCTTAGCACCAGCCTGTTGAGGGCAGAACTGCAGGAAGTCTTGGGTCCAGTCACCTATGCAACCTTAGAGTCAGGTACAGCTGGGGCTCAGGAGGCAGAACCTGAAGTTAGTCCCTACCAGGAGGGGCGGGTACCCATCTCTAAGGATGCCTGATATACTGATGGTTCCAGCAGGGGCCAACCTGCCAAATGGACGGCTATAGCTTTCCATCCGGCCACTGAGACTATTTGGATGAACACGAGTACATGCCAAAGCAGCCAATGGGCAGAATTAAGAGCTGTTTAGCTAGTTGCCCATAATGAACCTTCACCTCTGGTTATCTGTATTGACAGTTGGGCTGTCTTGTCTATCATGGACTGACCCTTTGGATTGCTACTTGGCACATTAACGAGTGGATGGTAATGAACCATCCACTATGGGGTCAGGCCATGTGGCAGGCTTATGGGAAACAGGACACCAAAAGCAGTATATCATGTCACAGGACATGCCCATTATAAAGCCAGTACCCACTACAACCATCACAGCCACTTGGCCCATGCTGGTTCGCATTAGATTCGGACAGACGGTAATGAAACAACAGAGCCAAGAACTGGTGGGCCATTACCTTTAATCTTAGCTTGCACCTAGTGGGTAAGTAATAACACACACTGGACTCCAAAATCCACTCATTCAGTGCTCACAAAACTACTGACTTATTATCCGAGTTTCCTAGAATCAAAGGTTTCTAGTTCAGTAGCCTTATTCACCTCTGTTCCCCATCTCCTTCCTTCTCTCTACACAAACTGAGATCTCTTTCAGAACTCTGCCATCTTGGCCGCTTCTCCTTTCCTCCGTGTGGCCTTTCTCTGTTCTCCTCCTAGAACATAATCCCTCTTCCCCCGAACAACATGATCTCTCTTCCTTTTAAAACCTTTTGGCGCGAAAGCCCTCCCCCAACACACATTAATACAATCATGCCCATCCCAAGCAAGAAGGGCAATTAATACTATCACCTGGGCGACGGGCTTCCACGTGGGAAGCACCATCTTTAACAAAGTGAGCATAATATAGTTTATCTGCCCAACACCCCTCTAGCCCCCATTCTGTGAATGATAAGACACATACGTTGGCAAGGGTGCGATGGTTGGAGACTGCACCTGCTGGTGATATGGCGTAGTGGCTCCACCAGCATCTGCTCCATGCTGGACAGAAATCTATGTGGGGTATGGTTAAGCCATGGAACTTGCCTGTGTCTTATGCAGAGGTACTTGCAGCCTGTGAGCAATGTGCAGTATGTTCCAAGGAGCACCCTCAGAGACCACTGGTGTCACCTGGACAGATCCAGAGGGGTCATGTTCCACTGACACAATGACAGATAGACATCATTGGACCCTTATCAAAGTCAGAAGGGTACTAGTATGCAGTCACTTATGTAAATACTGCCACCGGTCTGCTTGCTGCTTACCCCGCCCGTAACCTCGACCAGAGGGCAGTCATACAGGCTCTGGACCACCTGAGTGCTGCATACGGGCTACTGCTGATCCTTGAAAGTGACAGTGGTACCCACTTCACTGGCTCAGTGGTGAGGCAATGGGCTCAAGAGCTGGGGGTGGACTGGAAGTACTATGTTCCCTATCACCCCCAGGCTGCTGGTATCATTGAGTGGTATAATGGACTCTCTATCTTTTTTTTTTTTTACAAGGACAGAGAGAGTGAGAGGGACAGACAGACAGGAATGGAGAGAGATGAGAAGCATCAATCATCAGTTTTTCATTGTGACGCCTTAGTTGTTCATTGATTGCTTTCTCATATGTGCCTTGACCGCGGGCCTTCAGCAGACTGAGTGATCCCTTGCTTGAGCCAGCGAAGCTGGTGAGCTTTTTTTTTTTTTGCTCAAGCCAGATGAGCTCGCGCTCAAGCTGGCGACCTCAGGTTCTTGAACCTGGGTTGTTCTGCATCCCAGTCCAATGCTCTACCCACTGCGCCACCACCTGGTCAGGCTATAATGGACTCTTAAAGCAGGAACTGCAACAGGAGGAGGGGGCACCGGCTCTCTTACTGGATGGACACGCTGCTTATGGACAGTACTCCGGATTTTGAATGAGAGACCTCGATGAGGGAGCCCAGCTCCAGTAGAGGCCCTCCTGCACCGGGCAGCTGCCCCCATTCAGTTGCAGATATGCACCAAGGACTTTTTACTCAAGCCAGATTTTGGACGGCAGGGCAACGTGCTCTTGCCTGCCCCAACAGCCCTTCTTAAAGGCCAACAGCTTTGATGAAATTGGCCCTGGACTGTACAGGCCCCACCCCCACCCCCCATCTGAGATGGGTGGCCTTGTTGGCACCATGGGGAAAGGGGCTAGAGGTGGACTTCCAGTTAACTCCTTGGGCAACCAGCACCTGGCCACATAAAGTAGAAGTGTATTATCCCTTGAGTGCTCAGGGGGACAGCATTATGAAGGGCACTTCATATTTTCTTTATGGCCAATAATGAGTCCTCCTATTTTACTACACATAGAACCAGCAGATGCTGGTGTATTGGCCAATAAGGTTTGGTATGCCCGCTCAGGGCGGCCTCTGGTACCAGCTATGGTGCTGTCTGCAGACAAAACTCTGGCCTGTATTCTGCCAGAGGGAGAAGATTTGCCTCTCTTGGTGCCACTGACAGCTCTCTCATTTCACCCATAGCTTTTGATTTGTTAATCCTATTGCTGTAGTTGGTACTGTTTCTGTTTATGCAATGTACCCCACTCCTTACACAGTGACCATCATGGAAGATACCTGTAGTTTAGATTGTGAAGTGAGCAAAAGGGATGGAATGTTGGTCAAATAAGTTTGTAAATATGATATATATGTTTGCTCACTTATAGTTTGCATTGGGTGTGGGGGACAGGCTGTAAGCAGGCAGGGTCTTTATAGCCTGAGGCTTAGTTTTAAGACTAAGCTTTTTCCCACACCCTTGACTGATTGCATGATGTGGGGTGCTGCACTCATGAGGAGTCCCATTATGCCTCAGATAAGTGACTTTGTATCAGAGATGTCCTTGTTTGTATATTGGACTAAAGGTTTTGATTTCTATACTATAAAGTGAGGCAGACTGGGAGCTTGCTCTCTCTCGGTTCCTGCTATCACCATTGCAGGGGTCTCCCCAATCCCTTGCCCTTCATAGGAAAAGCAGGTTTTCTGTTTTTCCCTTGTCTTCTCTTGTGGCTTGCCTGTCTTGGCGAGACACCAATAAACAGAATGGCCCACCATCCTCCGACTCCACCATTTCTTTACCGTCAGCCCAAATCCAATGGGAACCTGCATATGAATGGCCATGATGGTGGCTCCTGGCCTTATACCAGTCTTTACAACTTACTCATTTTGGCCTCTTTTCCTCATCTGAACTTTCCATTCTGGCCTCTGTCCCGTAAGTAACTCGGGTTTCTTTTTCCTTGCTCTTGGCCACATCCTGCTCTCTTGAGTAAATATTATGCAAGCCCTGGGGGTAAATGAGTGGCAGGTGAATGTGTTGCCCAACCTGGGCTCACCTTACCATGGCGATTGAGTCTCTAAGTATATTATACCTAAAGTGACAGCCTACCTATCCAGCAGTGTTGCACTAATGTCCTTAAGTTGTTGACTTGTTTTGTCAAATACTAGGCACCTATTCTCTCTCAGATGCTGTTTTATGCTCTTAAAATACTTCAGAAAACAAAACATGCAAGGTGTTGGTCAAATAAGCTTTTAAATATCATATATATGTTTGCTCGCTTATAGTTTGCATTGGGTGTGGGGGACAGGCTGTAAGCAGGCAGGGTGGTTATAGCCTAAGGCAGGGGTCCCCAAACTTTTTACACAGGGAGCCAGTTCACTGTCCCTCAGACCGTTGGAGGGCCAGACTATAATAAAAACTATGAACAAATCCCGATGCACACTGCACATATCTTATTTTAAAGTAAAAAAAACCAAAACGGGAACAAATACAATATTTAAAATAAAGAACAAGTAAATTTAAATCAACAAACTGACCAGTATTTCAATGGGAACTATGGGCCTGCTTTTGGCTAATGAGATGGTCAATGACCAGTTCCATATTTGTCACTGCTAGCCGTAACAAGTGATATGACACGCTTCTGGAGCCGTGATGCATGCGTCCTGCATCACCGGAAGTAGTACTGTATATGAGCGCCGCCGCGCTTTGCGGCGCCGCCAAATACAGTACTCCAGGAGCACAGGATGCTCCTCTCACTGACCACCAATGAAAGAGGTGTCCCTTCTGGAAGTGTGGCGGGGGCCGGATAAATGGCCTCAGGGGGCCACATGTGGCCCGCGGGCCGTAGTTTGGGGACCCCTGGCCTAAGGTTTAGTTTTAAGACTAAGCTTTTTCCCACACCCTTGACTGATTGCATGATGTGGGGTGGTGCACTCTCATGAGGAATCCCATTATGTCTCAGATAAGTGACTTTGTATCAGAGACTCCCTTGTTTGTATATTAGATTAAAGGTTTTCTATACTTTAAAGTGGGACAGAGCAGGAGCTTGCTCTCTCTCGGTTTCTGGATTAGCATTAGAGAGGAGAGCAGATAAAGGCCACATGGAGGAGAGAAGAAGTAGCCAAGATGGCAGAATGCTGAAGGAGAAGCCAGTTACTGCAGAGTTTGTGCAGAGAGAAGGAGATGGGGAACAGAGGTGAATAAGGCTAGTGAGCTGAAACCCTTGATTCTAGGAAACTTGGATAAGTCAGTAGCTTTGTGAGCACTGAATGAGTAGGTTTTGGAGCCCAGTGTGTATTTTTACTTGCCCGCTGGGTGGAAGCTAGGTAATGGCCCACTAGTTCTTGGCTCCGTTGTTTCATTACTGTCTGTCCGAATCTAATGCAAACCTGCATGGGCTAGGCGGCTATGATGGTGGCCGTGGCTACTGGCTTTACACAAGGATTTCTGGTCTTTGCAGAGCTTAATTCTAGGGTGTTGGGCAGATAAAATATATTATGCTCACTTTGTTAAAGATGATGCTGCCCACTTGGAAGCCTGTTGCCCAGGTGATATTAATGTGTGTTGAGGCGGGCTGTGGGCAGGCAGGATCCTTGTAGCCTGGGGCTTGGTTTTAGAACTAAGCCTTTCCCAACCTTTCTGATGTGGGGTGGTGCAATCCCATCGTGCCTCAGATAAGTGACTTTGTATTAGAGACTTCCCTATTTTGTATATTGGATTAAATATTTTGATTTCTTCACTATTTAGTGGGGCAGACCAGGAGCTTGCTCTCTCGTTTCCTGAGATTAGCACTAGAGGAGAGAGCAGAGAGGAGAGCAGAGAGAGGCTACTTGGTGGTGGCCAGAAGAAGCAGCCAAGATGGCAGAGTGTTGAAGAAGAAGCCAGTTTGTGCAGAGTTTGTGCAGGGAGAAGAAGGAGATGGAGAACAGAGGTGAATAAGGCTGGTGAGCTAGAAACCTTTGATTCTAGAAAACTAGATAAGTCAGTAGCTTTATGAGCACTGAATGAATAGGTTTTGGAGCCCAATGTGTGTTTTTACTTGCCTGCCAGGTGCAAGCTAGAATTAAAGCTAATGGCCCACCAGTTCTTGGCTCCATTGTTTCATTACCGTCTGTCTGAATCTAATGTGAACCTGCATGGGCCAGGCAGCTGTGATGGTGGCAGTGGATACTGGCTTTACATTTGGCATAGTCTGTGGCAGGATTCGATACAGATGAGTATAGAGCCACCACCACCTCTGAGCGGTGGAGTAGAGGACTGGCTGCTGTTATGGTTCCCCATGGCTGTCCTTTTGGGGACTATAGGCTGGCTGACTTTTACAGCCATGAGTGAGGAAACCGAGAGCTCTGTGGAAGAGGCTGCCTGGGACCTGCACACTGAGCAGTGGAAGGAGCTGGAGCAAACGTGGGAGAAACAGATGCTGGCTCTGCAGCTGGAGGAAGTGCTGGAGGAGGAGGCCGACCAGGCTTGTGAGATTTGCTTGGAAATACATCAACTGCTGGAGGAGGAATCACAGGTTCATGAGTTACAGATTGCCCTGGACATTGTGGAGAGCCAGCAGCGGCAGGAGGCCGGGGCTGAGGCCGGAACTGGAGCTGCAAGGTCTGCAGAGCAGAAGGCGGCAGCGGCCCAGGACTGGAGCCCGGCAGCGGGAGCTGGTGTTTTCAGTTTCTCTTTGGAGGATGAGGAGAATCAGGCTGGAGTTGCAATCCGCAGTCTCCAGAAGATGAGAGCCCAGCTGGAAGGAGCACCTACTATGGCCCTGGTAGGTCTGCAATTATGGGACATAGGGGTGGGTGCCATCATGCTCTCAGGAGCAGAGATGGAAAACACTTCATGTGCGTGAACTGATTTCCTGGACTACAACCGGAGTGGGCACTGACCTCTTTGTTGTATGGACTTCCTGATTTTGGACAATGTGAAATACCCTGATAAGGGTGGGGGACGGCTTTGGTGGAGCCCCTTCCCCTGTCCTGAGAAGTTGTCCATGGCTAGAAAGAAGGCTGAGGACATTTTGCACTTTTGGCAAAGTGCTCAGAGACTGGTGAAATATACCTTTGTAGTTGTTGAAATTGTATGATTTGTCATGTTGTAATTTGTGTAATGTGCCTAATTTCCTTGCACAATGATGCCAGTGGTGGAGATTGTGGGTAGTTAAGTGAGCATAGGGGTGGATTGTTGGGAAGATAAAATATATTATGCTCACTTTGTTAAAGATGGCGCTGCCCACATAGAAGCCCGTCACCCAGGTGATATTAATGTATTAATGTGTGTTGAGGGTGGGCTGTGGGCAGGCAGGATCCTTGTAGCCTGGGGCTTGGTTTTAGGACTAAGACTTTCCCACCCTTTTTCATGTAGGATGGTGCAATCCCATCATGCCTCAGATAAGTGACTTTGTATTAGAGACTTCCCTATTTTGTATATTGAATTAAAGGTTTGGATTTCTGCACTATAAAGTGGGGCAGACTGAGAACTTGCTCTCTCAGCTCCTGAGATTAGCATTAGAGGAGAGAGCAGAGAGAAGAGCAGAGAGAGGCCACATGGAGGTGGCCAGAAGAAGCAGCCAAGATGGCAGAGTGTTGAAGAAGAAGCCAGTTTGTGCAGAGTTTGTGCAGAGAGAAGGAGATAAGGAACAGAGGTGAATAAGGCTGGTGAGCTAGAAACCTTTGATTCTAGGAAACTCAGATAAGTCAGTAGCTTTGTGAGTGTAAGGTCGGTGGATAATGGGGAAAAGTCACGTGGGTGGCTCAGGCCTGGGAACTTTGGCTAGGACCACCCACAACCAAGCGCGCCAAAAGAAACTTCCCAGGAGTCCTTTGGAAAAAAGCGACCGTCTGCCAGCCAGTGAGATTTTACCACGTCATATTAGCTCAACCACCATAGGGACCCTTTAAATATCTCCCACACAGGTAACCACTTGCAACTTCCCTGGCCTCCATCTTTTCTCAGGGCCAGGGAACCTCATCGGGCGGGATGCGTGCTCTGTACTGAATAAAGCCTTTTATTATTTAACACTTCCTGGCTCCGGCCCCCTTCCTTCCTTCTCGGTGGGGAAAAATACCTTACAGTGATCACTGAATGAGTGGGTTTTGGAGCCCAGTGTGTGTTTTTACTTGCCTGCCAGGTGGGAGCTAGGATTAAAGCTAATGGCCCACCAGGTCTTGGCCCCATTGTTTCATTACCATCTGTCCGAATCTAATGCGAACCTGCATGGGCCAGGTGGCTGTGATGGTGGCCATGGATACGGGCTTTACATAGGGAAAAAAATCCTTTAATATTTTTTGCCTGGCCTCTTTGCCTTTGCTTTTCTTTAGAGCAAAGATAAAACAGAAATTGTTTTTAAACCCTCACACTTTGCAGAGAGTGATTGCGAGGAGTTTCTCTCCTTGTTTTTAAGTGCTGATCACATATGCATGCATGTTTGAGTCTGTGCAAGCATGTTGTGTGCATGGTGTACATGCAGACAGGAGGTCTCAAGCAGCTTCTAATGTACATATGTATACCTGCATGGAGAAAAGTACAATATGGCTGAACGCCTGTGTGCTGTTTCACTGCCATTCTTGCTTTAACAAAGGATTTAATTATAGAGTAGAAAAGCAATGCATATGAAGAGATAAAACAAGGTGGGGGGGCTATTCTTTTTCTCTGAAGGCATCACCTTTCCCATCCTCTGGAGGAAATGACTTGGTACTAGATGGCCAGATATGAGGATGCAGATCTGAATTGGCCTAACCGTGTTTGTTCGAAATGGCTGAGGGAGCTGAGGGCCACTCCCCAGGGTGCTCTTGGCACAGCACATACAATCTAACTCAATGAGAAGGTAGCCACAAGGGACAGGATGAGTTGCTTATGCTTGTTGCCGCAGTGATGAGGTGAGGTGAAGGGTAACACAGAAGCCAGACTGTACTGGGTGTGGACCTGTGTGCCTTTCTCCACCCATCCCATTTCCTCTCCTCAGTGCTTCACTCAGTGTCGCTATGTGCCATTCCACAAGATGTTGGAGATATTAATGCGGATGAGACCAGCTGCCTGACACCCATTCCCGGGAGATGAGCCATGCAGGAGGAGAAGCAGAGCAGCGTGGAGAAAAGGATCACCACCATGGACCTTGACAGAGAGGTGGGTGGCGGCACAGAGAGACAATGCAGAACAAGGAGCATCCATTGAGCCACCCCTGACTTTCCACTGCTTTTTTCTTTTCAAGGGGGAAGAAAAAGGCAGTGGAAAGTCAGGAGTGGCTCAATGGATGCTCCTTGTTGCTTTTCGGGATGTGTGGAGGCCAATGGTCCATGAACTGAGTACAAAAGAAACTTTAACTTTTCTGCTTTATTGTATGGTATATTTTATTTTTATTAGGCAAAATAAGATAAAATGTTAACAATGATTAATTCTGGGCATTGATAGATAGATGATTGATAGATAGATAGATAGATTCCAGTACTCATTCTGTTGAGTTATATTTTACCCTATTTTACTTTTACTTTTCATTAGTTTTTTAAATAGAATTTATATATATACACACAGTCACCATCCATGTGTACTTACATCCTATTATGTACATCTACCCTATGTGGCTGACCAGAATTTCACTTCCTCCCAGAAAGTGACCCCTGAAAGCTACAACTAGGTGATTGCCCAAATCACTGGACCTTCCCAGCAACCTCTAGGTACCACTTGACCTAATAACACATACTTGGTGTAAGTTCCTAGCATCTGCTCTTTTGAGAGGTGAGGACGGTCTCCAGGTCTTGTCCCCTTTCTGCACTATGCTGACGTGAGCTGGGAGGTAGGAGACCCACAGAAGTGGCCATGAGTCACCTGGAGCTCCTCTGAGCCTTGAGCTCCTCCAGGAAGTGTGGGAACGGCAGCTTTTGACAGAAGAGATCCTCCCCCAAGATGCGTGCCACATGCCTGAGGTTTCTCAGAAAGCATGAGGAATGTTAGGGTGGAGAGTTTCACTCCCTTTAAAAGTAAACAGAAATAATCCACTTTGTTCCACATGAACTAAATGGCAAAGAGAGATGCAGTCTCAATTAGCTTATCTCTTTACCAGAGTCCAAAAAAGGAAACTACCATTCTCCTTCCTGCTAGGAAATGACAGTCACTTACGAAATATACCACACCTTGTATCACTTGAAACCAATTTTATCTTTAAAAAAATACTAATTCTTCAAAAAAATTTATTTTATTTTAAAATAAAAGGCTTTTTAAAAAAAAAAATATATACAGTTCTTATGTGCCAAACCCCCTGAACAGAGAGCACTGCCCGGAGGCACTTAGAGTAAATTTAGATCATATGGGCAAGTGTCTCTCACTGTTTTCCCAGACCTTGAAAGGGCTCAGCCTGGTTGGTTTCCTCTTCTTCTGCCAACAAAGCAGTCTCATTCCCACGGCTCTGACTTTGCTTGTGCCGTTGCCCTCATGCTGAACTTCCAAATATACTCTAGAGTCCAAATGTTGTGCATACAACAAGTGTTCAATAAATATCTAATCCCATGGTTTTCATAGAGAGATCCAGTGTTCCCTAGGGGTCCCTGAAATCCTTTCAGAGGGTCAGCAGAATATTATGAAAAACCATTTTCATAATAAGGCTAAAGTTATTTGACTTCTTGATCTTGGTACTTAAAATGCAAGAAATATCAGTAGGTATTATTTATATAACCAGGGGTTGGTATGGTATTGATAAATTTTTTTTGTATGTTTTTTTAAGACTTTATTCATTTTAGAGAGGAGAGAGAGGAGGAGAGAGAGAGAGAGAGAGATAAGGGAGGAGCAGGAAGCATCAACTCCCATATGTGCCTTGACTAGGCAAGCCCAGGGTTTTGAACCAGAGACCTCAGCATTCCAGGTGGATGCTTTATCCACTGTGTCACCACAGGTCAGACCCTGTCATTGATAAATTATAAGAGTGAAGAAGTCCTGAGACCGAAATTGCTGAAAATTATTACCCTACTTGATTGATTGGTTAAAGATATATACATGCCTCACCAAGAGATGCCAACATTTACTATGTAATACCCAAAGCTCATCTCCAAAAACGCCTTTCAACTTGATGTTCCAAGAAGAGGGATATGAATCAATACTACTCTCAGATCCTCCAAGAGGGCCAGCGGGGTCAGAGCAGCTCTCAGCTTCTTAGATCCCATTCAATCTTAGATTTAGTTGGGGTTGGTTAGATCTATTGAGTTCAGTTAGGACCTGATGGCAAACTTTGGCTTAAGACAATGAAGCAATAAATCAATAATGTTGAAATTGTTAACATAATGAAATGTATCAGTCTGGGTGTTTGGAATCAGTTTCAGCTATTTTCAGCAGAAAATAGATTTGTTAAAAAACATTAGAGAATCTTTCCAAATCTTCTGTGGCCTGTGGTTGAGAACCACATCTGTGTTCTATCAGGCCACTTGCATGGCTGATACTGGCCCTGTGCTGGTGTTCCTGCTGCTGCTGAAGGCTAGGGGTCTTGATCACCGCCCTCACTGAAAAAGATTCTGCACAGCATCTCTGGCATAGTAATATCTTACAATCATATTTTCATGTGGATGCATCCAGTTGGAAGAGAAACAATTTTCTCAGTTAAAAATGATTTCAGGATTAAGCAATAGGAAATTCCAACTAATCATGATTTCAACAAATGGTTGGGATATATATATATATATATATCAAAAAGTCTAGAGGTTGGCAGTTTTTTATATTGATTCAGTTATTCAGCAATGCTGTAAAGGACATCGAGGGTTTTTTCCCTACTTTCTCTGCTTCGTTTTCATGATAGGAACAAAGTTCTCCATGTCTGTCATTTGTAGTCTTATGACAGCTGCCAATACTGTACACATCAGACCTCATCAAACCTTCCCAAGCAGGGAAGAAGGGAGAGGGAAAAATTATTTCATTTGAGGTTTTTTTTTTTAATTGGAAAGACCACCCAACTACCCTCCAAACAGACTTCTAAATATGGCTGGGCAGAACTAGCTTGCAGAACTAGCTTGCATAACTACCATTTGACCAATCACTAAGAGAAATGATTAATGTAGACCAAGCATGATTTATCTCCCAGGGCTGGGGAAAGAAATGGGTCCTAGCTAAACACGATGCTGTTAGAAGGGAAGAAATGGTGGACATTGTAGTTACATTGGCAATGGACACTGTCTTTTGGTTCATAATACCAACAGACAGACAAAAACTTGTAAACCGTTTGTTGTCTACTAGAGATTGTTGTTTTTTTTCAGAGACAGAGAGAGAGAGGGATAGACAGGGACAGACAGACAGGAACGGAGAGATGAGAAGCATCAATCATTAGTTTTCCGTTGTGCATTGCGACACCTTAGTTGTTCATTGATTGCTTTCTCATATGTGCCTTGACCATGAACCTTCAGCAGACCGAGTAACCCCTTGCTTGAGCCAGCGACCTTGGGTCCAAGCTGGTGAGCTTTTGCTCAAACCAGATGAACCCGTACTCAAGCTGGTGTCCTCAGGGTCTCGAGCCTGGGTTCTTCCACATCCCAGTCTGATGCTCTATCCACTGCGCCACCACTTGGTCAGGCTAGAGATTGTTTTTATTGAGTTGTGGGTTAAGTATGATTTAAACGAAAGAAATCTGGTGTGTAATTTAACAATAGTAAAATATTTTAGTATGAAATGAAAGTGCATGGATTTAAAGGAATAAAAAATGTGCAGCTTCTTCTGTCTTGTGAGCCTTGGTTACCATGTCTGAGTGACTATGAGTGATACATAACACTTCTAGAGTGATATGCAACATTTCTATGAACAATGAATACAACACTTCCAGAATTGATAGCAATATGACTCTTAGAAAAGAGTGTAGAAGATAAATTTAAAGACAAAGGTGACATTTGTGACAAGGTCTTACACTGTTCTCCTATATGTTTGCTTTTTTGTGTGTGTGTGACAGAGACAGAGAGAGGGACAGACAGGCAGGAAGGGAGAGAGATGAGAAGCATCAATTCTTTGTTGCGGCACCTTAGTTGTTCATTGATTGCTTTCTCATAATGTGCCTTGACCAGGAAGCTACAGCAGAGTGAGTGACCCCTGGCCAGTGATCTTGGGCTCAAGCTGATGAGCCTTGCTCAAACCAGATGAACCCGTGCTTAAGCTGGCGACCTTGGGTTCTCCATGTCCCAGTCCAGTACCCTATCCACTGCACCATGTCTTGGTCAGGCTAAGTTTGCTTTTTAATAGCAGCCTAAATTCCGACTTCCTCCAACTTACGGGCTGGTTCCAGGTGGTTTCATTGCTCTCACCTGCCCCACCACCCTCATCCCCTCAATCTGCTGATTCAGTATGAGCCTAGTAATGCCTCAAATTATTTCTTTCTTAAAAAAAAAAAAAGCTTTATTGAGATTATGATGTATAAAAACTTGCACGTGTAATGTATACTTCCTGATGAGTTTGAATGCATGCATAGACCCGATGGCATCGCCATGCTATGGCTGGGTCAGAGTGCCCTCTGCTGATATGTAGAGTCCAATGCTCATTCTGCAGGAAGTAGAAAGGCAATCTCTGTCAGTCTAGTCCAGGCTGTGTGGGCAAAGTGCTGATGAGTCACTTATCAGATCCTGTCTGTTAGTAGCAACACCCTGTTAAAGTTAAGGATCGAAAGGACATTTCAACCAAGTGATGGCAAATAGAGCTGGTTCCATCTCTTTCTTTCAGTTAAAAATTCTAAATGACCTAATGTGAGAAAGATGATGCTAGGGAAGGTTTAAGTACATTTTCCAGTTGCTTATATTGAATAAAAAGCCATCAATGTCGCCCTGGCCGGTTGGCTCAGCGGTAGAGCGTCGGCCTGGCGTGCGGGGACCCGGGTTTGATTCCTGGCCAGGGCACATAGAAGTGCCCATTCGCTTCTCCACCCCCCCTCCTTCCTCTCTGTCTCTCTCTTCCCCTCCCGCAGCCAAGGCTCCATTGGAGCAAAGATGTCCCGGGCGCTGGGGATGGCTCCTTGGCCTCTGCCCCAGGCGCTAGAGTGGCTCCGGTCGCGGCAGAGCGACCCCCCGGAGGGGCAGAGCGTCGCCCCTGGTGGGCGTGCCGGGTGGATCCCGGTCGGGCGCATGCGGGAGTCTGTCTGACTGTCTCTCCCAGTTTCCAGCTTCAGAAAAATACCCCCCCCAAAAAAAAAAAAAGCCATCAATGTCAATAGCATTAAAACATGCTACATTCAAAAAAGGAAAGCTTACTTTTAAAAATAAAGCTCTATTCTCCAGCCATACCCTCCACCCTGCCTGAACCAAAGCCCACTTATTAGTTATGTTTGTAGGGGTGAATATAACCTTCTTCTCTCAACATTTCCTAGGTCTGTCCAGTACCACGACGATACTCTGACTACCCAGATGCTTACTGAGTCTCAATTATGTTTCTGAGGAAGAGTTTTCCACAAAACAAAATCCAAGTTATCCTCCCACACATGTGCATGCAGACTTCTGAAGGAAATGTTGACAAAGGATCTCATCCCAGGATTTATATTTATTGACCTCACTTGATCATTCCAAATAAATCTTATCTAACCGTCCCATCACCTCTGAGAAGTGCAGTCATTGGAACTAATTTGACCAAGATCACTCTCTAGTTAGTAAGAGACAGTCTTTCTGTCTCCACGGCCGACTCACTTAAAGAAACTGATGCAATATTGAACAAGGATATTGTTGTATATTTTATACATTCTGAGGTGTCGTGGCTCGGATTAATTAGTACTGGTAAACTCCTCTTCACCTTGAGGAAAAGAGCTGTATATATGCAGATGAAAAAAATGACCTATTAATTTTCTTATCAAGAACTCTCTCACTGATCCGGTGCCTTGATGGAAATAGCTGTGAAAAATACACATCCAACTGCCTTCTAGACTTCTTTGTTTGGAAAGTACATCAGAAAAATAACCTAGCTAATAGAGAACAGGCCTCATTAATTCCTGAATTTGATCCCTGTCAAATCCCAGCACCCTCAGAGACATGGAATTATTTGGAAACTAACTTCCTGACTCACATATTCTTCTGGCAAACTTAATTCTGGAGGAGAAAAATTGCAGCCAGCAAGAAACTGATTGTTTGTTGACCTGCAATCTTCTCAGCTTTCCAAAAGGCAATTGAAACTTACAGGTCCTTGACTAATGGAAAGTCCACACAAAGTCAGATGCAGTCCTTTATTTTCTGGGGTTTTTTTCTTGGAATTTCATTTGCATATACTTAAATATATAGGTATTTAGGTTCAGTTCATTTCATAACTGTATATATTATTGAAACTATTAAACAAAACAAGATACAGAACTTATATTACCCCAGAATGTTACCTCTTGACCCTTTCCAGTCAAGGACCTTCTCCTCCACACACACATCCCAGAAACAATCAGTCTTTTGATTTTTATAATCATAGATGAATGTTGCCTGTTCTTGCTTTTTAATATAATGTGTGCTTTTTGTATTCAGCTTCTTTCACTCTACATAATGCCTTGAGATTCATACATGTTTTTGTGTATATAATAGTTTTTCCTTTTTGCCTGACCAGGTGGTGGCACAGTGGATAGAGCGTCAGACTGGGATGTGGAGGACCCAGGTTCGAGACCCCCAGGTTGCCAGCTTGAGCGTGGGCTCATCTGGTTTGAGCAAAAGCCCACCAGCTTGAACCCAAGGTCGCTGGCTCCAGCAAGGGGTTACTCAGTCTGCTGAAGGCCCGCGGTCAAGGCACATATAAGAAAACAACCAATGAACAACTAAGGTGTTGCAATGCGCAATGAAAAACTAATGATTGATGCTTCTCATCTCTCTCTGTTCCTGTTTGTCCCTGTCTATTCCTTTCTCTGACTCACTCTCGGTCTCTGTAAAAAAAACAATAAATAAATAAATAAAATTAAAAAAATAAAAATAAATAGTTTTTCCTTTTCATTGTTACACTTTGTTTTTCCATGTTTAGACAGTTTTAGTTGTTTCTAGTTTGAGGTTGTTTAAATTTCCTTTTTAAAAGGACTCACATTATTTAACTGGAGTATACTTCATGCAAAATAGTGAAAGGAGCACATATATATTGCAAAAAGGAGGCTTCTCTAATAAAATGTACATTCTTTTTCTGAAGAGAAAATAGGATTGAGTTGGGGATCAGAGAGGATTTCAAATGAACTTCAATAATTCTCCACCATAAGATTTGAAGAACATGGAATTCTCTTCCAAGGGTAGATATGGCATCTCCTTTATTGGAAGACTTTGGTGATACTTATTCTGATTGATTTGAAATGATCTGGATGAATTCAAAGGCAGAAGAAGGACCAAATCAGTATGCTCCAGACATTATTTTCAGTCCTGAGCCATGTGACAACCATGCCTTCAAGCAACCACTTCATTAGTTGCAGCGGCAGAGATATGCTATGCTATCCTACTTGACTCTCCACTTTGCTTGTATGAAAATAACTTTAATTTGCTTTAATATGCTGAAAGCACATCCTATGCCTCATCCGTGTGTTCATTCAGTCATTGATTTGTATTGATATAATGCATGCTGGAATGCCAACTCTGGGTTGTGTTAGAGATTAAAGTTGAATAAAAATTCTTTTGATATTATATGAATAGATTGAGGCCTCTTGTAAGAGCCCAATATAAAAGTATTTTGTGTTATTGCTAGATGTGTACTTACAATGTTAAATATGTAGGTAAAAGTCATTACATTTATGATGGCAAAAATCTGGCTCATGCTTTTCTTCAGACTGGAGGGTCAAAATCGTTTCCACATGGGATCAGATATTCAGACCATACTGGCAGCATGTCCTAACATTTCATCTTTACTCCTGGTCTGTCTCTTGCTACTCGTTAACTCCTTTACCCAGCGAAGGATGAGTGACTTACCCAGTTGATGGACAGGGGTGAGGGAATTGTGAAGGCTCAGATCAACTCGTTTTTCCATTTCTCTGCCTTTAGAGAATGTTATGGTCTACACTCTGCCATATGGTACAAGTGGCCTGCCTCTGGAGAGGGGGACAGTGTGAGGGCTGAAACTGTCCAGTTCTGCCAGGAACTGGGTGAGCAATTGAGTTAAATTCAAGAGTGAGATGTTGTCAAGACCATTGGGCTCCAGCTCTAATGCCATGGTCTCCATTCTAATTTTCTAGCAAAATATTCTGCTCACAAAAATTAGGGAATATTTTATAGCTTCATATTCATTTTGAAATATCCTCTAGTTTTTGTGAGCAGTATGGATATTTTTTTATTTTATTTTATTTTATTTTTATTTTTCTGAAGCTGGAAACAGGGAGAGACAGTCAGACAGACTCCCGCATGCGCCCGACCGGGATCCACCCGGCACGCCCACCAGGGGCGACGCTCTGCCCACCAGAGGGCGATGCTCTGTCCCTCCGGGGCATCGCTCTTCCGCGACCAGAGCCACTCTAGCGCCTGGGGCAGAGGCCAAGGAGTCATCCCCAGCGCCCGGGCCATCTTTGCTCCAATGGAGCCTTGGCTGCGGGAGGGGAAGAGAAGAGAGAGACAGAGAGGAAGGAGGGGGGGGGGTGGAGAAGCAAATGGGCGCTTCTCCTATGTGCCCTGGCCGGGAATCGAACCTGGGTCCCCCGCACACCAGGCCGACGCTCTACCGCTGAGCCAACCGGCCAGGGCCAGTATAGATATTTTTAATATATTCTCTTCAAGTATATTGTCTTTCCTAAACTCTTTTCTCTTTCCAAATTTAAGTTGTGCCAGCATAAGAAGAGTGTGATAAAGTATAACTTTAAAAAATTGAAAATATAGCTTTCATACAAATATGTAATGGGCATATGTGAAAGATATATTTCACACTTTAATGGTGAAAATATCAGGAAAATAAAGCTGGTTCAAAGAGGATACAAGAGACGGAAAGAAAAGTAAAAAGAAAGACTGATAACATTAATTTCTAAGTTGTATATAAAACTATAATAGTTAATATTCTGTGGAGCCATAAATTGCAAATTTTGGAATATCTTTTCTTCCAAAAGAAATAACTTGCATCTATACTGGACAAAAAAATTTTACAACTTATCAGTCTTTCCCAAGTGCATGCATAACTTTACAGAAGCGCAACCTTAATTAAAAGCAAACAATAAGTTGAAGTTAGTGTGTCTTCTTAGACAATGCTTTAGTGTGGCTTCTGAAAGGCAGGAAGCAATACCTTTAGCTTTATTTTCAAGTCTAGATACTTTTTTTTTAGCAGTTTTTCTTTATCAAGACACCAAAATTATAAAAGATCAGCACTCATTCAAGAAAGAATAGAAGAAAACTCACTGGCCTGGAAATGAACAACTGCAGGGAGTTGGCATTAACTGGGCACCTTCCCCACCACAAACAGCATTCCGAAAACTAATCCATACAACATCTGTTAGGGACTGCGTATTTGTGTTCCCCCAAAATTTATATGTTCAAATCTTAACCCCTCAATGTAATAGTATTGGAAAGTAGAGTCTTTGGGAGATAATTAGGCCATAAAAGTAGAGCCCTCATGATGGAATTAGTGCCCTTATTAGAAGAGACACAGAGCGCTGCTTTCTTCCTGCTCTTTCTTCCGTGTGAGGATCCAGGAGAAGAACGCCATCTGTACAACAGGAAGAAAGCCTTCACCAGATACCAGATCTGCCAGCATCTTGACCTTGGACTTCCAGCTGCCAGACCATGAAAAATGATGTTTGTTATTCAGCCACCCAGTCTGTGGTATTCAGTTATATCAGCCAGAATTGACCAAGGCAACATCTATATCATGATTGATTTTGGACAAAAATATTTACCTTTCAGATAAGTAAGCTGAAAAAAATGTGCCTTCAGATCGCTAAATTAATTGTTCTATTTAATGGAGTTATTTACTGCATGTGTTTACGTAGGCCTTAGGCTCTACTTTTATTGACTTATGAATACTAAGGAGTATCTGTTATAAACCATGGTTTATATGAATCAATAACAGTTAGCTCTTTCAAAAACAGTTGACTAGAAAGTTTCCATTTCTTCTTGTAACCACACCTGGTTTCTGTGCCATAAACAGAGAACAGAGCGTTTGTCTACCTCGAAGCCATGGCTGGAAGCCATGAAACTAGTTTATCTAAAAAGCATATCTAGTCATTTTAACTAAAGATAATTAGAAATAGGATACAAAACTGTTTTATGCCATTTTGGAATGGAATTTGTTCCATCAACTTCCTCTTCCTCATAACTCTGAGAGTCACAATACTTTGAGGAAAAGGATTCTTAAGTGACCAACAATAGCCTGGTTATCTATTTAAAGAGAAAATAGTGTGTCTCTTTCATTGTTATTTTTAAGGTATCAGGAATTGATGTCAGGAATACAATCAGAAATTGTATTACTATTTAAAAGCAAGTAAGAAAGTCTTTAATTAATTCTGGACAATTTACTAAATTGTAATAGTTCAATAATGTGATATCTTGTCCAAGATCTTGTATCCTTGATAGACTATTCAATTGAGGGAGTTGTACTACTGCATATCATGTATAAAATTGGTTTAGAGTTACTAGAAAATACCTAAAATAATTCATTGTTGCCCTTTCAAAAATAGGAGAAATAGCCTGACCAGGCAGTGGCACAGTGGATAGAGCGTTGGACTGGGATGCAGAGGACCCAGGTTCGAGACCCCAATGTTGCCAGCTTGAGCGCGGGCTCAACCTGTCTTGTTGATAATAGCCAATCTAACAGGTGTGAGGTGGTATCTCATCATAGTTTTGATTTGCATTTCTCAAATAGCTAGTGAAGATGAGCATCTTTTCATATACCTGTTGGCCGTTTGTATGTCCTCTTGAGAGATGTGTCTGTTCAGGTCTTCTCCCCATTTTTAAATTGGATTGTTTACTTGCTTGTTGCTGATTTTTGTGAGTTCTTTATATATTTTGGATATTAACCCCTTATCAGAGCTGTTGTTTACAAATATCATCTTTCATTTAGTTGGCTGTCGTTTGTTTTGTTGTCAGTTTCTTTTGCTGTGCAGAAGCTTTTTTAGTTTGATATAGTCCCATTCTTTTATTTTTGCCTTTATTTCCCTTGCCTTTGGGGTCAAATTCACTGATTGTTCTCTATGGTCAAGGTCCATGAGCTTACTACCTGTGCTTTCTTCTATGTACTGTATTTTTTCATGTATAAGACACATCCTTTTTTGAAAAATTTGGGGTCTAAAAAAGGTGTGTCTTATACAGTGATTATAGATTTTTTTTTTACTTGCTTTGCCTGCTTGTTTTTGCGCTCATTGTTGAAGACAGTGATTCGTCATCAGACACAGATGAGGACAAGCTAGTGGATGGGAGTTTTGACAGTGATGAGGAGTTGTATGAATTTTATGATAAATAAAACTTGAGTTCAATAACTTTAATACATTTCTTTTCAAATTTCAGGCCCCAAAATTAAGGTGTGTCTTATACATGGGAAAATATGCCAATTTATTGTTTCGCATCTTATGTTTCAGTGGTCAGCAAACTCATTAGTCAACAGAGCCAAATATCAACAGTACAATGATTGAAATTTCTTTTGAGAGCCAAAGTTTTTACACTTAAACTATATAGGTAGGTACATTCCTTATTGAGGTAGCGCCCGCACATGATATTTTGTGGAAGAGCCACACTCAAGGGGCCAAAGAGCTGCATGTGGCTCGCGACCTACCGTTTGCTGACCACTGGTAGGTCTTTGATCCATTTTAAATTAATTTTTGTGCAGGAGGACAAACTGTAGTCCAGTTTCATTCTTTTGCATGTGGCTTTCCAATTTTCCCAGCACCATTTATTGAAGAGGCTTTTTTCCTCCATTATGTAGTTTTTGCTCCTTTGTTGAAGATGACGTCCATGTATATGTGATTTTATTTCTGGGCACTTGATTCTGTTCCATTGGTCTGTATGTCTGGTTTTCTGCCAATGCCGTGCCATTATTGTGGCTCTTTGTATAATTTGAAGTCAGGTAGTGTGATACCTCCACCTTCATACTTTTTTCTCAGGATTGCTTTGGCTATTTGGTTTTTTTATGATTCCCATACAAACCTGGTAATTTTTTGTTTTATTTCTTTTAAAAATGACAGTGGGATTTTGATGGGGAATACATTAAATTTGTATATTGCTTTGGGTAAAATGGCCATTTTAACTATGTTGATTCTTCCAATCAATGTACATGAAATATTTTTTCATTGCATTGTATCTTTTTTCAATTTCTTTCAATAATGTTTTGAAATTTTCAATATATAGGTCCTTCACATCCTTTATTAAGTTTATTCCTAGATATTTTTGTTGTTGTTGGAATTGTAAAAGGAATATTTTTAGTTCATTTTCAGAAGTTTCATTGTTGGTGTATAGGAAAACAATAGACTTTTGTATATTGATTTTGTATCCTGTGACTTTACTGTATTGGTTTATTGTTTCTAATAGTTTTTTGGTGGAGTCTTTGGGATTTTTTATATACAAAATTCTGAAAAAAGTGATACCTTTACTTCTTTCCCAATATGGATACCTTTTATTTTTTTCTCTTGCTTGATCACTCTGGCTAAAATTTTCAGAACTATGTTGAGTAAGAGTGGAGAGAGTAGGCAACCTTGTCTTGTTCCTAATTTTAGAGAAAAAGCCTTCATTTTTTTCACTATTTAGTATGATATTAGCTGATGGTTGGTTATATATGGCCTTTATTATGTTGAGGTACTTTCCTTCTATTCCAATTTTATTGAGTGTTTTAAACATAAAGGGATGTTGTATCTTATTGAATGCCTTTTCTGCATCTCCTGATAGGATCATATGATTTTTGCACATAATTTATTTTAGGAATGTTTTAAGGTCGTTTGATGGAACAACTAAGTGCAGCAATATACTATTTATAAAAATAGGTAAAAAGAAAATTTAAAATCTTTGTTGGAGATATATGATAATGCTAGAAACAAGGTGGTCACAACACTGCATGCTACAGAGATTTCCTTGTTAAAGATGAGCCACACGCTTGACTCTAAGCCTTCTAGAAGTTAATGTGAAAAGGAGAAGCTCACTAGTCACTGTATTCCCAACTCTTGGACACATTGCTGTTTTGAACAAAATTAAAGTTCTGTTAGTAAGAAATAAAAGGATGTTGGGTAAAAAAACTAGTGATTTCTACCACCTGGCACTCCTACGGCTTTGTAACTTTCATGCACACCCTTCCGCTTTTTTTTTTTTTTAACAGGGACAGAGAGAGAGTCAGAGAGAGGGATAGATAGGGACAGACAGGCAGGAACGGAGAGAGATGAGAAGCATCAATCATTAGTTTTTTGTTGCAACACCCCAGTTGTTCATTGATTGCTTTCTCATATGTGCCTTGACTGTGGGCCTTCAGCAGACCGAGTAACCCCTTGCTCGAGCCAGCGACCTTGGGTCCAAGCTGGTGAGCTTTTGCTCAAGCCAGATGAGCCCGTGCTCAAGCTGGCAACCTCGGGGTCTTGAACATGGGTCCTCCACATCCCAGTCCAATGCTCTCTCCACTGTGCCACTGCCCGGTCAGGCATAGACACCCTTCCTCTTATACATAGAATTTCTTTCCAGACCTTGTCCTATCAGTTATTTCATTCAATGTAAAGACCAGATTTCCGTGTATATGTTGTCAGTTCAATCAGATGTTGAGGTGGCCCCTCATAGTCTGGTGATCAATAAGCTTAAACAGAAGTTAGGCGCTTCCATTTGGAAAAAAGGAGAATGAGAAACCCAGGCACTGGTCCACATAGCACAGATCAGTTCTTGTTGGGCAAGAGCATGAGCACTCACTCCAGCAGTGAACTAAATTCTTTGGTTAGCCAAGTTTGGGGGGGGGTCCTCTTGTTTATTACTCTCCATGGCCACATTCAAGGAAGGCTTAGAGAAGACATTCTTTTGGGGGCTGCACAGCCTCCATAGCTCTTTTCCTGTGGCAGCAATTTTGCTGGCTCTGGGATTCCTTTAGAAGTTGATCAATTATTCGATGTTTAATATTTCTTTAGAAATATAGTTCCTGATGAAATTTAGCAGGTTCTCAGTCTCTTCCAGTCAATTCCATGTGTGACCAACCCCAGCCAATGATCTCACTGAGTTATAATGTTAAGGCCTGGGAAATACTGTTTCCTGGACACAGGTTTTCATATTCCCTCATTTTTTTTTTATTTTTTTTTTGTATTTTTCTGAAGCTGGAAACAGGGAGAGACAGTCAGACAGACTCCCGCATGCGCCCGACCGGGATCCACCCGGCACGCCCACCAGGGGCGACGCTCTGCCCACCAGGGGGCGATGCTCTGCCCCTCTGGGGCATCGCTCTGCCATGACCAGAGCCACTCTAGTGCCTGGGGCAGAGGCCAAGGAGCCATCCCCAGCGCCCGGGCCATCTTTGCTCCAATGGAGCCTTAGCTGCGGGAGGGGAAGAGAGAGACAGAGAGGAAGGAAGGTGGGAGTGGGGGGTGGAGAAGCAAATGGGCGCTTCTCCTATGTGCCCTGGCCGGGAATCGAACCCGGGTCCCCCGCACGCCAGGCCGACACTCTACCGCTGAGCCAACTGGCCAGGGCCATATTCCCTCATTTTAACTTAATTGCCACTGGCAATGTGAAATCATAAATTTGAAGGAAAAGAAACATCTTTTAGCCTTCTTTAGCAGCTGGTTTCCTTTGTCTTGCAGAGAACATGAAGAAAGAACTGGAAACCCAATACCGGCCCCTGGTTAGGCGCTGCTCCAGCTCCAGTAAGAAAGGCTTCTGTTTGGGTAGGAAAACCGTGTGCTTCCCTCTCAAGCGGAAGACGCATGCCACAGGCTTCTCAGACAACTTAGATGGCAGGCGACAGGCAGAGACCTGCTCTCTGAGCCGCCAGACTGACCTGCTCTTGCCTCAGCTTATCTCCCTCAGGAAGGACTTTGCAAAAAATCAGCCAGAAGTCACCCACATAATTTGAATTTTTTCTATCACTTCCTCTAAGTTCAAAGTCTGTGCATGAAAGTAAGTGTGAATCACCATATAAAAAAAGATCATCAAATTTCCAGCTTGAAATGATGGGACTTAAGTTACCTACCTTTTGACCTTTTTTACCTGGGAAATTCATAGTACGTGGTATTGTATGTTGTATCAGTGAAGAACAGGGGTCTCAAACTCAACTCAGCATGTGGGCCGCAGAGCAAGATCACAGCCATTCGGCGGGCCACACTAGGTCTACAAAAGGCAACTGTTACGCAACACTTTTCTCACTGCAGTTGAAAACAAAAAAAAAATCAGTACAACAAGCACAATTGTACATGCAGTTTACTCAGTGTCACAAAACGACCAGAAACTGTAGTTCGCATCACAACTGCTGTTAACTAAGCTAATATCTAGCTAGGATGCTAGAGAAATGAAAAATACAAGTAGGCCCCTAGGCTTTTTATCCAAAATATTTTGAACTCCTAGCGTGCGGAGGACCCGGGTTCGATTCCTGGCCAGGGCACACAGGAGAAGCGCCCATTTGCTTCTCCACCCCTCCGCCGCGCTTTCCTCTCTGTCTCTCTCTTCCCCTCCTGCAGCCGAGGCTCCATTGGAGCAAAGATGGCCCGGGCGCTGGGGATGGCTCTGTGGCCTCTGCCTCAGGCGCTAGAGTGGCTCTGGTCGCAACATGGCGACGCCCAGGATGGGCAGAGCACCGCCCCCTGGTGGGCAGAGCATCGCCCCCTGGTGGGCGTGCCGGGTGGATCCCGGTCGGGCACATGCGGGAGTCTGTCTGACTGTCTCTCCCTGTTTCCAGCTTCAGAAAAATGAAAAAAAAAAAAAAAGAATAAAAAAAAAAAAAATATTTTGAACTTCGTGGATTAGTCTGCGGGCTGCACAAAATTGTTTGGCGGGCCGCGAGTTTGAGACCCCTGGTGAAGAATGCATATTCAAGTAACAGAAAACTTAATAAACTGGCTTAAGTAGATAGAGGTTTGTATTAGTTTGCTCAGGCTGCCTTAACAAAAATACCAAATGAGGTGGCTAAACAACAGAAATTTATTTCTCATAGTGTTTGAGGCTAGAATTTCAACATTAGTTTTCTGGTTAAGCGTTCTCTTACTGGCTTGTGATGACTGTCTTCTCACTGTGTGCTCACCAGGAAGGGGTCGGGAGAGAGGGAGGAAGGAGAGAGATAACTTGCTCTTTTTCTGTATATTTAATTAAACATTTGCTTTCCTTCACAGAAAGATCTCTCTTTGTCTTCTTATAAGGTCTCCAATTCTGTTTGACTACTGCCCCACCCTTATTACCTTATTTAATATTGATTACCTCCTAAACACGCTGTCTCCAAATATAGTCACAGTGAGGATTAATACTTCAAAATACAAATTTGGTGGGGAGGGTGTCATGACTGAGTCCACAGCTAGGTTTCCTTTTTTTTTTTTTTTTTTTTCCTCTGTATTTTTCTGAAGCCGGAAACGGGGAGAGACAGTCAGACAGACTCCCGCATGCGCCCGGCTGGGATCCACCCAGCACACCCACCAGGGGGCGACGCTCTGCCCACCAGGGGGCGATGCTCTGCCCCTCCGGGGCCAGAGCCACTCTAGCGCCTGGGGCAGAGGCCAAGGAGCCATCACCAGTTCCCCGGGCCATCTTTGCTCCAGTGGAGCCTCGGCTGCGGGAGGGGAAGAGAGAGACAGAGAGGAAGGAGAGGGGGAGGGGTGGAGAAGCAGATGGGCGCTTCTCCTGTGTGCCCTGGCCGGGAATTGAACCCGGGACTCCTGCATGCCAGGCCGACGCTCTACCACTGAGCAAACCGGCCAGGGCCCTAGGTTTCCTTTTTTTAATACAAAGTTCTAGAGGAAGAAAATCCAGGATTGGTGAAGCAGCTGGGTGACGTTACTACTGTCTCTGGCTCCATCTGTTTCTCTGTCTTGCTGTTCTTGCCATGTGGCTTCTGTTCCAATGGCCACAGATTCCTACTTCATAGTTGCTCACCTTGGTGGCAGAAAAGATGAATAAAAGAAGTGGTTATTATGTTATCAGGAAGCAATTTTCTTTTTCCAGAAGTTCACAACAGACTTTCTGACATCCCACTGGGAGAACTGTGTTATGTGGAGACCCCTAACTGAGGGGTTGGAGTGCTAGACATTGACTTTTATAGCTTGGGATAATTTTGCTTAGAACAAAATTGGAATTTTGGTAGTGAGGAAGAAAGGGTGAATGGATATGGAAAAGGCAACTCTAGTGTTTGTTATAATGTCCCTCCAGATAGGTTGATAACGACATTGAAGCCTCACTCAATAAAAAAAAAAATCAGGATGGGCCCCTAATCTGATGTCTTCTGGATCTATGGGTTTGTGGGTTTTTTTTGATGTTTTGGTTTAATCCACAGAAAAATTTTGAAGTATTCTCCATGAATATTTTTTTCGTTAAAGCACAGTTTGATCTACCATCACCTCAGATTCAGGCCCACCCAGCATCAGATTTTAGTTGCTAGTACGTACTAGTTTCTACTTAAAAGAACTGGGAAAGTGGCTGAGTCAATGTATTGGAGCCAGAAAAAAAAACATGTCTTCCCTCAAATAAATCACAAGGTCTTTCTGAGAGGAGACATTCTCCCTCTGCATTGGGTCTCTGCGAAGAATGTGTCTCGTCCAGATCCAGGACAGAGTTGCATATATGCAATCTCACATTTTGCCAGTGGATGACAGCAGCATCTAACATGTGAAGATTCCTGACTAGAAGTCCCTTCAGTTTGAGGCGTTGAATAAGGAATCATTATTTTCTATCATCAATTTTGTTATGTTTTCAATAAGTATTCTTTGTGTGAAAGGGGCACACATGTAAGTGGGATCACATCATTGTCCAGTTTGAAATCCTGCAATATCTACACAGATAAAAAAAAATGTCTACGCAGCCAGAGCTGCCCTTGCACTTGACCTGATCCCTCTCTTGCATTCAAACTTGATTCTCCAGCTTCTTGTTTGTTCCATAAGCTACTTGTTATCCCTTTACCATGTACCCTTTTGCTTAAGTAACCAGAGTTGTCTTTTGTTATTTGCATACCAACAATCTTGAGAAATATTTGCTCTGGAGTCTTACTACACTATACCCTTTTTTTTTTTTTTTTTGCTATTTGTATATTTGCATGATCTGTTGCTATTTTTAAAAACTTTGTTCACATACTTTTTCCATGAAACTTTCCTTGATATCTCCATTATTTGAACTCTATAATTAATGGCACTAATCACTTACCGTATATAGATCAGTCATTTTCCCTTCACGACTCCAGTAGAATTAGATCAACTTTCTGAGATAGCTAGATAACCCAATAAACTAAATTAAATAAAGGGGTCAAATGCAACAGCATCCCTAGGTAAGATTTTTTTTTTGCAAGAGAGACAGAGAGGGAGAGAAATGAGAAGCAGCAACTCATAGTTGTGTCTCTTTAGTTGTTCATTGATTGCTTCTCATCTGTGCCTTGATAGGGCAGGGGTACTCCAGCTAAGCCAATGACCTTGGCTCAAGCCATCAACCTTGGTCTTCAAGCCAGTAACCTTTGGACTCAAGCCAGAGACCTCGCAATCAAGCTGGTGAGCCTGTGCTCAAGCCAGTTAAGCCTGCACTCAAGCCAGCAACCTCAGGTTTTCAAACCTGGGACTTCAGTGCCCCAGGTCGATACTTTGTCCACTGTGCCACCACTGGTCAGGCAGGTAAGGATGTTTTAACAAAAGATTTTCTCAATATACAATCCCTTACATCCTCAAAGTTTACCAAAGAAGGGCCTCCTAAGATGGGGAGGTAGAAGATATGGGTGGAGGGTACTTAATGGTATATTTGGGATTTCCTCTTGAGATGCCAAAGGATAGTCTATATCTGTAGTCACACAGGCTCTGCATGAATAATTGTATCTGTTAGAAGAGTGACTGCAGAGTTGCTTTATAAGTTTTTCTAGGATAAGGGATGTATATTGGGTATGTGTGTGTGTGTGTGTGTGTGTGTGTGTGTGTGTGTATGTGTGTGTGTTTTAGGAATGAGAGAATAAAATTAAAGTTTGAAATATTTGAAACTCCTTATCCATTACTCTGAAAATATTTGATTAACAGTTGGCTATTACAATACTGGCAAAATCAGAAACATAGCTTTTTTTTTTTAATTTATTCATTTTTTTAGAAAGGAGAGAGAGAGACAAAGAGAGAGAGCAAGGAGAGAGAGAAGGGGGGAGGAGCTGGAAGCATCAACTCCCATATGTGCCTTGACCAGGCAAGCCCAGGGTTTCAAACCGGCAACCTCAGCATTTCCAGGTCGACGCTTTATCCACTGCGCCATCACAGGTCAGGCCCATAGCTTTTTGATTACTGTAAATATAATTCATATTTATTTAGTGCCTACTGCAAGCCAGATGCTTTATACACAGCCTCCTTATGTATCTGGATTTATCATTCTTAAACTATAGGTAAGGAATCAATGGCTCACTGAGCTTAATGACTTTGAATGCTATATTCTGAACTTATTCTGCACTCCAAATTCTCTGCTCTTTCCACCTAACCTCATTAAAATGCTTGTTAGTGGTAAGATAAAGCAGAGTCTACAGGGAATCATCTTAGATGTTGGCAAGTGAAGACTAAATTCTAATAATGTGATAAGGTGCCAAGAAACTATAAAACTTAGCATTAGCAACGCCATTTTAAAGAGGAAAAGTCAGGCCTCTTACCCGCTCCTTTCTGTAAAGAAAGGAAAGAGAAGAATGCAGGAGGAAGGGCTTGCAAGGGCAACTAGGTCAGCTAAGTCATAATTTAACTTACAGAGCAAGGAAGATAGAACTTATCCGAGAATTCCTTCACTCCTTTCTTAAAAGCCTTTAGGCCGTAACAATGTTCTTCTTTAGATAAAAGTTATAACAAGGCAGTAAATTTCAATGAGCGGCCCTGGTCGGTTGGCTCAGTGGTAGAGCGTCGGCCTGGCATGCGGGGGACCTGGGTTCGATTCCCGGCCAGGGCACATAGGAGAAGCGCCCATTTGCTTCTCCACCCCCCACCCCCTCCTTCCTCTCTGTCTCTCTCTTCCCCTCCTGCAGCCAAGGCTCCATTGGAGCAAAGATGGCCTGGGCACTGGGGATGGCTCCTTGGTCTCTGCCCTCTCGCAAGAGGGCACCCCGGAGGGGTAGAGCATCGCCCCCTGGTGGACAGAGCGTCGCCCCTGGTGGGCGTGCCGGTGGATCCTGGTCGGGCGCATGTGGGAGTCTGTCTGACTGTCTCGCCCCGTTTCCAGCTTCAGAAAAATGTACAAAAAATTTCAATGAGCTTGTGAATGAGATTAATGACTTTTGTACCATGCTCCCCCTCCTCTCAAGCCCAGCCAGTGTGTAATTTGGTCTTTAAAAAGGGGGGGGGGGGGCTCAGGCCTGAACTGTGGTGGTGCAGCGGATAAAGCATCGACCTGGAACACTGAGGTCACTGGTTCAAAACCTTGCACTTGTCTGGTCAAGGCACATATGGAAATTGATGCTTCCTTCTCCTACCCCCTTTCTCTCTCTCTCTCTCTCTCTCTCTCTCTCTCTTTCACTCTTTCTCCTCTCTAAAATGAGTAAATAAATAAAAATTTTAAAAAATTTTAAAAAGGGGCCTCAGAGCTGTGTTGGCTGCTGCAGGATTTAGGTTTGCCCTAGCCCCCTGTAGTCCCCAGCCAATAAACTCAAGAATTCATCTGGACTTGGTGTCTTTGTGGAACTCGCTGGTCACTTTACAACAATAAGAGCCCTGCCACTGTCCATTTGAACTAGGTGTCTTTGGGGAAAGTCTATTTTTAAAATTTATATTAGCTTGGAGACTATGAAGTTCTTATTTTTGTAAATATAAAACTATCAGAGGAGTAATTTATTTAAAAGAACCATTTAAGTCTAAGATTGCTGAATCAGTAGGATCACATGACACATCATTGTCTATTATTTCCCATAATTATAATTTGATAAACATCATGATCAATGCTAATGGCCCCTCAAGATCATAGGAGTCAGGTGATCCCCTGGGAGCTGTGTTACTTAGTATCTATTTACATAGGATAATTCCACCCAAACCAGAAGCCTGGTATGAGAATTTTCACTTGTTTCTGTGGACTATGTGAGGGCTTCTAAACTTGCAGAAGAAAAGGAAGGAAGCAGTGAATCTTAGAATAGTAATAGTACATTAAAGGTTTGCTTCATCAGGACATATGACAAATATAAAATAAGGGCAAACACAGAGAACCCAAGGGAATTGGTCTGAATTACATTGTCCTCGCCTTTTACCCTAACAACAGGATAATTTCCAGGAGAGGCTGTCTGGGGGGCAGCTCATGAATTTCTGTGTTGTCACCAGGACAGGAAACCAAATGCTTTAGGAGTCGGTAATTATCTTTTCCATCAGTGATTCTCAGGGGACTGGCTTCAGTACTCAAATACTCTCCTCAAGGAAAAGAAGTTGTTCTAATGTAAAAATCATAGTTTTTACTGAAACTTGTGTGGTCTTTAGCTGAAGAAGTATAGGCTAAGAAGTGATGGGAATGAGCAAGTGGGACTTCTAGCCTCCACGACGGTGAGAAATGAAATTTTACTGTTTTAGCCATCCAGTCTGTGATGTTTTCTTACAGCAGTTTGGGCCAACTAATAAAGCGATGAACACACAGAAGGAAATAAACTGAGAACCCAGACTGAAGTGGTATCTTTGGATCTAGAGAAAGAGATAGCTGAATAAAATACAAATAACAGGATTTAATTATCTGTTGAATTTGGGGAATAAAAGAGAAAGAGGCTAACCCAAGACTTTTAACATTGGTATTTGGGTAGATACTAATTTTATTATAAGAGTTAGTAAACGTGTATGTGTGTAAAGTTAGCTTATGGCTAAGATTAAAAAGACACCCAAAAATAATTACGTGGTTTACAAAAGATAGACTGTTATTTCTCGCTCACATAGTAGTCCAAGATCAGCACGTCAGCTTGGTGGGTTGCTAGGCTGCTTCTCTGTTCCCCAAGGCCTTGTCATCTTCTGCATGGTTGAGGGGAAGTGGCCAAAGGTCCAGCTGTGGCAAAGGGGAAAGAAAATGGAATATGGAGGAAACAGATCTGGATCTTAAGTCTCAGTGCTAGAAATGGCACACATCTGGCCCTGGCCGGTTGGCTCAGTGGTAGAGTGTCAGCCTGGCGTGCAAGGGGTCCCGGGTTTGATTCCCGGCCAGGGCACACAGGAGAAGCACCCTTCTGCTTCTCCACCCCTCCCCTCTCCTTCCTCTCTGTCTCTCTCTTCCCCTCCCGCAGCGAGGCTCCATTGGAGCAAAGATGGCCCGGGTGCTGGGGATGGCTCCTTGGCCCCTGCCCCAGGCGCTAGAGTGGCTCTGGTTGCAGCAGAGCAACGCCCCGGAGGGGCAGAGCATCACCCCCTGGTGGGCGTGCTGGGTGGATCCCGGTCGGGCGCATGCGGGAGTCTGTCTGACTGTCTCTCCCCGTTTCCAGCTTTGGAAAAATACAAAAAAAAAAAAAAAAAAGAAAAAGAAATGGCACACATCATATTTGTTCATATTCCTTCAAAGAAAAATTTGCAATGTAGTCACAACAAACTTTAAGAAAGAAATTTTGTACAGTGGATGAGTGGGTTAAAAAGCTTTGGTACATATATACTATGGAATACTACTCAGCCATAAGAAATGATGACATCAGATCATTTACAACAACATGGATGGACCTTGATAACATTATACTGAGCGAAATAAGTAAATCAGAAAAAACTAAGAACTATATGATTCCATACATAGGTGGGACATAAAAATGAGACTCAGAGACATGGACAAGAGTGTGGGGGTTACAGGGTGGGGGGGAGGAGCGGGAGGGGGTTGGGGGAGGGGAGGGGCACAAAGAAAATCAGAAGGTGACAGAAGACAATTGGACTTTAGGTGATGGGAATGCAGCATAATCAAATGTCAAAATAACCTACAGATGTTTTCTCTGAACATATGTACCCTGATTTACCAATGTCACCTCATTAAAATTAATTAAAAAAAAAGAAATTTTGTATATCTAGGACACTCCATGCCAAGCTAAAATTCTTTTTCTATGAAAGAAAAGGGTAATATATTTTGTTAGAGAGCAGTTTCTGTCTAACAAAATGTGAAGGTGACTAAAGATATATATTTTGGAGCCATGAAAGTGTAAGAATGGATAAGATCTCAAGAGAACGTTCGTCGAAGAAGAAATAATACAAAGAAGGACACACCAATGTTTGGAAGGAGGAGCCCATGAAGGAGCTCGAGAAGAACTGGACACAAATATAGGGGTACATCTAAATCTTTGAGTAGACATTCAGCATTCTTTTAACCTGTCCATTCTTCCTATGTTTGAGGAACTTCTCACCTCATTGATTTTGAGAGGAGAAAACCACTTCCAAATATAGAGGTTGAAGATACCAGGTGCTTCTTTTCCAGCCTTCTTTTAACAGGACTATGAATATGGGACCTTGATCTGCCACTCATATGCATCCAACCAGCCTGTACCTTCCAAGCTAGTAGATAGAGCATGGGAACTGTGGGGGAGCCTCGGGCAGCCATGGTGGTTGCAGTGCAATGGAGTACCCAGGGCAGCCATGCAGCAGTGCTAGGGCAGAGTCCAACATCCATTGTTGGTGGTGTTGGCAGGCCAAGCTGACATACTTGATGCTTGTGACAGTAATAGTGGCATTGGTGTCCCATGCAGGTTACTTCTCCTAGATTATTTTAAGTATTACTTCTATCTGCATAGCCAAAAGCCACCTTCTCCACCTCCTTCTCAGATTCTTAGATCGATTCAATATCACTATAGTAATTTCCCTCTTTTTTTCTTAAAATGATAGAATCTATTTTGCTTACAATTAAGAGCTGTGGCCATACAATTTTTCTAAAAATGAAAATTTATGATTTGCCCCCTTTTTAAAATATCAGGTAAATGAATATGTTTTAGGATATTATCTAAGAAGAAAAGCATTTTTTTTCCAGAAAAATTTGGGGCATCTAAATTTCTCTAGAAAAATTTGCATGTGCATAATGTAGGTCATGAGATGTAAGTTGTGGTTGGTTACAGAAACCCTTACCATGTTCAGGCAGGCAAACACAGAAATTATTATGATTTAGAAGATACCTAGGTTTTGTTTTCAGTAAAACAAGGCTAGTGGTTTTGTAAAAATGCACAAATAATGATTTAGATAATCAGAGAAGCTGGGCACGTACTTTCAGCAGTGATTCAGTAATGGTAAATGCAGAAGAAATAAGCTGTTGATTCAAATTATCTAAAGATGTTATTTTCAAACATGATTTAAAATTTATTTTCTTGGTCAGTTGATGATTACATAAATTAACCTAGTCCTGTGAGAATAAGTAATATATTTTATAATTTTAGATTTGGTATTTCTTTATACATCTCTGGACTGAGCTGTTAAGATAAACACTTTTTTTGATTAGTAAGACATAGATTTAAATAGAGATAGAAGATAGCTGATTATTTCATCAAAAACCAGAAGTCTTATAGCACTATTGTGGCATTATTTTTTTTTTAAATTTATTTCCTTTACTTCTAACTCCTTACCTTCTTATAATTCTCTCTCTCTTTCTTTTTTAACCTTCTTTTCCAAGAATTTTATGAATATACATTGACTTTTCTATTTCTCATTCCCAACATTGGTCCTCCCTAAGTTATTCAATGATCCTCTTCATTTTTCACTTAAAAATTAGAGTAATTTTGGGGGTTTATGTGTGCACTTATTTGCTCTAGTAGGCAATCTGAGCTGTGAAGATAGTGGCCCTTAACAAGTTTCAGTTTTAAATGAATGAATGAATAAGAGAATTAACAAATTGTAGCACATGGATGAGGTTCAACCAGGTACTCTTCTTCAACTAGGGAGAACTGAACAAAAAAATCCTTAATTCCAGCTATTGTTATCCTGTGTCTATAAATTTCTTAGCTGAAATTTACCCAATCACAGCTTGTCTTTTATGGAAATGAGAATATTATTTTTAGGATGCAATGTTTAAGAGTAGAATTGGGCTTATGCCCCAGGGAACTGAATTCATACCCATTGTTATAAGTTAGGCTGCTCCCTGTCCTATCCATCATGTGTGGAAGAAGCTTCAGTCCACAGAACAACCTTGGAGAGAGTTCTTGCTGCACACCTGTTACATAGCTTTTGATGTTCCCCACCCCCACTGACCCCATTAGTTTTGTTTCCTAAGCCACAAAGTAAGGTCAGAGCACATGGCAGCCAGCATGGATGGTTCTTAAAACTACACTGATCCAGTCCACATTTCACTTCTTTTCTTTGCCTAAACATTTCTGTGTCTTGAAGCTTTACTGAAAATTTATTTCTTATCCTTGACCATCCCTAAAAATCCATTGGCTTCCCAGTTATTTCTAATGTTTATTTTTACTACCTCCAGACAGTTGGAAAGTGTTTTTAAATATAGAAACATATTCTCAGCAATTGTTTTTATTCTGTTTTTGGGTTTATATCCAATAAATTTTCTGGAAAAATCAAAGCATAGACTCTGTAAAAGTTGTCAACACAAAGGCAAAAACTATAATAATTTGAACTTTTTAAAATACTGGTATACACGTGGATAACCTAGGCAAATAACTTGATACTAAGAGGGACTTAAAGCCTTCTTTCTACCTCAGTGCTAGCATCTCAAGATAAGACTGATGATTAGTTTTATTTTTTGTTCTTGATTGAGTCACTGCTGACAATACTGCTGATGACATTCAGGATTATAACACCATGTCATTAAAACACCATACAGTATAATAATTATTTTCATTTTAAAATACTGAATTTATTTCAATTTGTTCAAGGTTATTTGCATAGATTATTATAAGGTAAGAATAAAAATCAGGTAAAGAAAGTGTAGAAAACCATTCTAAATCTCATTTTCATTTTCTTCCTAAGCATCTTACTACTATATACAAAGTCCTTTTATAGGACTATAGACTAGTTGTTTTTATAGTTCATGAAATTTTATAGTTCATGAAATACCCTTTTGTTTGGGGGGATCTGAAGGTATATTTAGTTGTGTCTAAATTTAGATACATTAGTACTCATCTGTGTTCAAGATTTATTTTCAAAGAACCAACTAAACCAAACTAACCCAAACTCAGACTTAAGAGAAATAGAAATCCAAACTAAAATATAACGCTCTAAAATTGTTCCCTGATATGCTGTTCTATAACTTTTCTTTCTTTAATTAAGTTTATTGGGTTGATATTGGTTCATAAAATTATATAGCTTTCAAGTGTACAATTGTATGAGACATCATCTGTATATTGCACTGTTTACCACCCAAATCTCTGTCTGTCACAATATATTTGACCCCTTTTAATCTTTACTACTCGCACACACCCCTTTTTCTCTGGTCACCACCATCAATTTCATTAGTTATTAGGGAAATGCAAAGTGAAACTACAGCGAGATACCACCTCGCACCTGTTAGAATGGCTGTAATCAACAAGACAGGTAATAACAAGGTTTGGAGTAGTTTTGGAGAAAACAGAACCCTTATTTACTGCTGGTGGGGATAGTATAATTGTTTTTAATAAAAATCAAGAATAGCAAGAAAAATAGAAAGAAGGAAAATATGAAGAAAGGGGAGTGAGGGTGAGAAGAGGAATGCACTGAGAAGGAAGACAGAGGTAGGAGAAGGGAGGGGAGAGAAGAGACTGAAGCAAAAGGAAGGAGGTATGAAGAAAAAGAAACGGGTAAAAAAAATGAGAAGTGTATTTTTATTATACATAGTTCCAAATGCAATTTATCTTCTTACAAGTGCAGGCTGCCTTGCATGGTCTCCAGATCTGAAAGAATTGGCCTCTTTTATGATAAATCTCCAGCTCTATCCTCAGCATGCCTTTTTGGCTTTAAGCAACTCAAGAAAAGTTGGCATAATATTTTGCATCTTTGTCATTACTCATAGGGGAGAGTTGGGCAGATAAAATATATTATGCTCACTTTGTTAAAGATGGCGCTGCCCACGTGGAAGCCTGTCAACCAGGTGATATTAATGTATTAATGTGTGTTGGGGGTGGGCTGTGGGCAGGCAGGATCCTTGTTGCCTGCGGCTTGGTTTTAGGACTAATCCTTTCCCACCCTTTTTGATGTGGGGTGATGCAATCCCATCATGCCTCAGATAAGTGACTTTGTATTATAGATTTCCCTATTTTGTATATTGGATTAAAAGTTTTGATTTCTGCGCTATAAAGTGGGGCAGACCGGGAACTTGCTCTCTTGGTTCCTGAGATTAGCATTAGAGAGGAGAGCAGAGAAAGGCCATGTGGAGGAGGCCAGGAGAAGCAGCCAAGATGATGGAGTGCTGAGGGAGAAGCCAGTTTGTGCAGAGTTTGCAGGGAGAAGGAAGGAGATGGGGAACAGAGGTGAATAAGTCTAGTGTGCTAGAAACCTTTGATTCTAGGAAACTCAGAGAAGTCAGTAGCCTTGTGAGCACTGAATGAGTGGGTTTTGGAGCCCAGTGTGTGTTTTTACTTGCCTGCCAGGTGCAAGCTAGGATTAAAGGTAATGGCCCACCAGTTCTTGGCTCTGTTGTTTCAGTACCCACTGCCTGAATACAACGCAAACCTGCATGGGCCAGGTGGCTGTGATGGTGGCCCTGGATATTGGCTTTACAGGGAGTCTAATTTGGAGACCTGGAGGATCAAGTTATTTCTTATCAAAGTAACTTTATTTCTGAACTTTTGGATATATATTTGTCAAAATAGAGTTGGGTAATCGATCTGATTAATGGGAATTATCTGTCTCATTCAGACAAGAAAAGCTTGTGTCTTCTACACATTAGAGTGTTGTTTTGAGTTCAGGTTTTAAGAAATATCTAGGATGTGGGGAATAGAGTTTATATTCTCAAGCCTCAGGCTTAGTTGCTCTGTGGTTTGGAGTAATTCAGCTAACCTCCACGGTTCAGTTGAACATGCACACCATGATCAAATTGAATTAGTTTATTTCAGCTTGAACATTACAAAATTAACTTAAGGCATGTCTCGATATTCCCTACATGTCTGGCTTGAGGAGACGTAGGCCATATGAAAATGATCCCAGCACCTATGAGGTATCCTAGGAAATGTGGTGGTAAGAGCACAGCCTCTAGAAGCTCTAATTTACACCCAACACTGACACTGAACCTTAGGCTGCCCTTAAGCCTTATTCCAACCTTAATCTTTGCATATTAAAGAGAAAAAAATGATTATATAAGTAATCCTAGTCAAAACCAAATGTTGAAAGAGTCAGAATAACCTGGCTTTCCCTGACCTGTGTGCAGAATGGAGAGTGCTCACGCTCTCTCCACGTCCTCCCTTCGATTTACAGAGTCCCCCACAGCTGCAACCAGGCGGCAGCTGCCCTCACCAAAGCTGGCCTGGATGTGTTGTGAAACCCAAGAAAAACTTTTTTTTGGTCCTTGTTTCCTTTTTGAGGCATTTGCCGCAGTCTGCTACTTCCTTTTTCTTGAAAATATTATTTTGATTTCTGAAACGCCACTCATTCCTGATTTTCCTCTGATCTCTCTAGCCATTACTTCTCTATTAGTTTTATCCTCTTTTCTATGTACCCCCCCTTCCATGTTGGTGTGCTTTAGGGTTCTTTCCTAGGAATTCTTATAACTATGTACTCACCTGAGAATATCTCATTTGGGCTCAGGGTTCCAATATCTGTGTCTCCAGCCCACACCTTATTCTTGGACTCTTTGTCCATTGAGAAACTGATTAATCTATCTACATTCTGCAAATACAAATATGCAACTGCTGGCTGCTCTAACTAATTACCATAGATTGGCTGGTTTAAACAACAAATATTTATTTCTCACAGTTCTGGAGGCTGAGAAGACCAAGATCAAGGTGCTGGCAGGTTTGGTGTCTGGTGAGAGCCCCCTTTCTGGCTCGTTGAAGGCTGCCTTCTCTTTGTTTCCTCAAATGACAAAGAGGAGAGAGAAGCAAGCTCTGTTGGGACTCTTAGAGGGCCAGTAATCCCATTTGAAAGGGCTCTGCTCTCTGGACCTCCTCTAATCCTAATTACCTAACAAGGCCCTACATCCTAATACCTTACATTGGTGGCTAGGGTTTTGATATATGGACTTTGGTGGGGGTGGGACACACAAACATTTAATCTATAACACTCCCTATGAAAATGTGATCCTGTCTTTTATTTTCTTTCCCATTAAATTTTCCCAGAAACCCAAACCCAAACCTGAAAATCATCTGTGACTTCTTCATCTTCCTCATATCCCTCAGGTTCTATCAATTCTATCTCTTTAAAACATATTAGGTGTTTAGTTTCCATTTTTACTGCTCGCATGTCTTGCCTAATTTACTTCACCAGCCTTTTAAATGACCCACTTGCCCCCAGGACTCATTTTCCAAATCCTTTTCCATCTGAGAGACTATTCTTACCTCAGGACGCAAATCTGTTCTGTCCACCCCGTTCTGAGCCTACGAGGTCCTTCACGCCCTGAGCACCCTCAGACCCCGCCCACCCCATTCCTCTGCGGTCTCCTCTCCTTTCACGCCCCACGCTCCAACCCCACCCACCTACTTGGGATCCTGCAATGAAACATATCCTTGAATGCCACTCAGCTTTAGTTCAGGCTGTTTCTTCTGTCCACGATGACTTTTTGTCCCCTAACCTGCGATTAACTTCAATTTATCATTATGATAAAGAATAATTTCCTCTGAAAATACTCTTTTTTTTTTAAGATTTTATTTGTTGATTTTTAGAGAGAGGAGTGGTGGGGGAGGGAGAAGCAGGAAGCATCATCTCATAGTTGCTTCTTATATGTGCCTTGACTGGGTGAGCCCAGAGCTTCGGACCGGTGACCTCAGCATTCCAGGTTGATCGCTATGTCCATTGTGCCACCACAGGTCAGGCAAGACTTCATTGAACTCTACCCCAACACCTAAAAAGTACTGTTTATCTCTTTCTCACAGAACATTTCACAGACTACCTATTTATTTATCACTTAAAAAAATTTTTTTTTAGTTTCAAGATTGTACATATGTATAATTTAAACAAATAGTTTTACAGGCTTTACTATAAAAAATATTCTACTGTTCAAATTCAACTACATTGGTGACCTCTTTTAGTTCTAACTCTTTATCTCCAAATGACAAGCTTTTACTGCTTATACTGTCTTTTAGTAATAGTGTTGAGATCTTTTTACCCAAACACTGATAGAGTATTGAGTAGTATTTCTTTATATGAGTGTATCATGCTTATTTAACCAATTCCCTCCTGATGAATAGTTAGATTGCTTTTTATCTATTATTATTATTATAACAACATTGCAATGAAGAGCCTTATACATACATTACTTTATTTGGTATCTGCTTTAGTTCAGCTGCAAGATAAATTCTCAGAAGTACAATTACTAGGTTTGTAATTTTAACAAACATTATAAAGTTTCTTTCAAGGTAGATTGTATAGTTTCTTACTTCTGAGTAATACAGGGACTGACCATAATTTTGCCACTAGAATACTGTCAAATTTGAATTTTCAGGCCCTGGCTGTTGGCTTAGTGGTAGACCGTTGGCTTGGCATGTGAGAGTCCCAGGTTTGATTCCTAATCAGGACACACAGGAGAAGTGACCATCTGCTTTCCCACCTCTCCGTCTCTCTCTCTCTCTCTCTCTCTCTTTCCTCTCTTGCAGCCATGGCTTGTTTGGTTTGAGCAAGTTGGCTCTGGGCACTGAAGATGGCTCCATGGCCTTGCTTCAGGCACTAAAATAGCTTGGTTGCTGAGTAGCAGAGCTATGGCCCCAAATAGGTCGAGCATCCCCCCTGCTGTAGAGGATTGCTGGGTGGATCCTGGTCAGGTAGGATGAGGGAGTCTGTCTCTCTGCCTCCCTTGCTCTCAATAATTTTTAAAAAAATGAATTTTCAGCTGTATAATAAATGAGAAATATTTTAATACAGTTTTAATTTATATTTATGTATAAGTCAGTTTAACAGTTTCATAATATAATAAACATTCATGTTTATTTTTGTGAACTATTGTTGCCTTTCACTTATTTTTCCATTAATTTATTTTTTCTTATTTATATTTAAGAAATATTTTTAATCAGAGAAACTAGGTCTTGTGATATGAGTTGCAAATATTTATTCCCCACGTGTCATTTATTTTGAGTTTTACTTATGGTATATATTTTTTAGTCAGGAGACTGTTTTGTTTTAATTTAGTTGTTCTCTATTAGATTCTGAATGTTGAGTCAAAGAAAAGCCTTTCCAAGTCCAAGGTTAAGAAGAAATTCTTCCATGTACTTTTATTTTTGTTTTATATTTACATATATGACTCATTTGGAATTTACTCTGATGTTTAATTAGCAATATAGATCTAATTTTATATTTTTATATGGTTCCTGATTACCCAATGACTATGTATTAAAAAGACCAACTTTTTGTCTTTTTGATATATAGACTTTGTGACATATTAAATCTAAATGTGAATTTAGTCTTCTGTACTTTCTAGTCTGTTTTTTTAAGCAGGAAGAGATCACCACTAATAGATCTGAAACTAAGCTAGATTTATTACTTGTTAAGGAAGACAGAGATATATTTTTAGGACAGAGCTTTCCTGGAAAAAAAAGAGTTTTATAGAGTTTGGGAAAAAGTAAAGGGTAGAGATTGGCTGATTTTTAAAAGTGAGATATTTAAAGAATTGGCTGATGTTTATATCACAGAGTTTAGAGCTTGGCTAACTTTCAGAATGGGGATACTGAATTAAAGCTGTGATTTATTGATTGATTGCAGCTCCTTTAAATCAATTTCTTTTGGTTACTTATTTATAGCTACAGACAACAGAAAAAGAATAGTCAAACTTGGAATGTAGGAACTTTTTCTTCTCTGTTCTATTTTCTATTTTCTATCCACTTATTCATGTCATGTGCTAATTCAAACTAGGCTCATCATTTTATATAACCAGAAGCCTCATGGGCCTATTCATGATCACTTTGTAAGGGAGTCAATTTTATACTCACATGAGCCATGGATAGTATGTCTGGGTTCTGTACAAATCTTGGTGAGTTCATTTTCACAATTCTATTTGACCTTCTATTGGTTCTGAGTGCTACTGGTAGATGAGGTATTATTGAATTTTTAGGGTTCATCTTTATAAACTATATTAATTTAAAGTACAGTTAATAAAATGTATCATATTTCTCCATGTATAAGATGCACCTTAATTTTGGGGCCTGAAATTTGAAAAAAAAAAAAGATTACATAAAGTTATTGAACTCAAGTTTTATTCATCATAAAATTCATACAACTCCTCATCACTGTCAAAACTCCCATCCATTAGCTTATCCTCATGTATGTCTAATGATGAATCACTGTCTGCATATATTGCCTCGTCCTCAGTTCTATCTATGGCATTTGAAATGCCATACTTCTACAACCACCGTATAAGACGCACCCAGTTTTTAGACCCCATTTTTTTTTGAAAAAAGATATGTCTTATACATGGGGAAATATGGTACTCTCTGATTTTATTAATTATTTATTAATAGGCAAGTCTGTTACAAACCTAGGATCTAAGTCATATAAATGTCTCTTGCTGACAATGATTATGTTAGTCTTTGCACATATATATATAGCTACCCATCCTGAAAAGGTATATACAATCATTAAAATATTTTAATGGAATTAATGCTTTTTACTTAAAAAAGCTTAACTAAATGTCAAAAGAAATGCCGTTAATGGAGTATATGAGTTGCCTGTGTCGTGGCAGCTTTTCATTATTGTACTCCTGACAGATTGAACAGTGTTCTGACACTGTTGAGCAACCTGGGAACTTGGGAGTCAGCTAAAGTTTATGATATTTCAGGTTTGGGAAGTTATTTGTTACTCATTCATCTGGATTTCATCTCTATAAATCTTATTGTGATAATTTCTTCTTCTCGTCTACTTTTCCATGTAGGTTTATGCCATTAAATTTTTTATTGAATTTAATTTTACCCTTTACTGTCATTTTAGCGGGGTTTCAATTGGGAATGAAAATAAATGCATAAATTCTGATATAGTGGTGAGATTAAAATAATTTAACAACTGGTTCTCTGCCCTAATGAGCGTTTTAAGTATAATAAAATGATATACCAAAAGGTAGTTTATTATTTCATGCATTTAATACTTAATTAAGAAAAATAAAAGAAGTACACAAAACTAGATTATGTTATAAGAAAGAGTTTTAAAATATTAATGAAAAAATATTAAATAACACTCATAATATCTCGGGGGAATTTTGGGCATAACACAAAGCTGAAACAAATGACAGCTTGTCACGCTCTGGTTGTTTGGCACTTTTTCTCTTTACATTATATGTTTGTTTACTGAAGTAACAAATGCAAGAGAATTAAAATGTGGTATGTCATCAAAGGTATAAAGAGTTTTATGAAATGAATAAATATTAAAAGCATAGGTCTGTCAAACTTTTTTCACCTATGGATGGCATGAACATTATTACTGCGGGCACTTAGAATACACTGTTGCAGAGATGAATATTAAAAAAGAGTAAGAAATGTAAATTTGTGATTTTCACATTGGGCGGCTGCCCAGGCATCCACCTTAGAGAGAACCCTGATTATAAGTGCCATTTTAACAACCGGTTTGCTGAACTCAGCAAAAAATTAGGTATCAGTTCTACCGAACTGGTGCAAACTGGCTGAATCCCACCACTGTTCTGATAACTTCTTCAACCAGAAACTTAGCTATACTGTTGTAATTATTATTTTATTCATCTGTCTCTTTGGCTAATTTGAACATTCACTAAAAGAATATCTATGATTTATTTATTCATGCATAATAAGCGCTATAGCCTATGGTAAATGATCATAGGTTCCCACTAAATCATTATTATTTTAATTAATTTGTACATTGCAAATATAAGGGCACAAATGAGATAAGGAACTCTTTTAGGCTGCACTGATAGAGAATCTTCCATCAGTCTGTGTTGTGCTCTAACAGAATTGTTTGGATCTGACAGGAGGTGCAAGTGTTTTTTTATTCAGTTCTTATTATCTATTTTAATCCATTTATTTTCAAAATAAACAATTTGCTGAGATTTGAAATAAGATTAATCTTACACAGAAAGCAAAACAGACATGGCAAAAGAAAAAATTAAAGTCATTTTATGTCAAGGAAAATAAATCTCTTTTTGTAATATGTGGCACACTATAATAAATTCCCAGCACTCTCATTCCTTGTTTTTCCAGAAAAAAAAGTAAATATTTCATTTCAGGAACTACTTTCTACTAACAAAATTGCTGTTCATGAGATGATTAGCTTACCTTCCTTGAAATCACTGGATGAATGCACTTTCTATATAAAAGCATTCAACACAGAAAATGAGATAACCAAATTGGTTGTAAATGAAGCGTTTTTTTTGTTGTTGTTTTGACAGAGACAGAGAGAGGAACAGATGGGGAAAGACAGGGAGAAAGGGAGAGAGATGAAAAGCATCAATTCTTTGTTGCAGCACCTTAGCTGTTCATTGATTGCTTTCTCATGTGTGCTTTGACCAGGGGGCTACAGCAGAGTAAGTGACCCCTTGCTCAAACCAGCGACCTTGGGCTCAAGCCAGCAACCTTGGGCTTCAAGCCAGCAACCATGGGTCAGGTCTATGATCCCACACTCAAGGCAGCAACCCCATGCACAAGCTGGTGAGCCTGTGCTCTAGCCAGAGACCTCGGGGTTTTGAACCTGGATCCTCCGCATCCTAGTCCGATGCTCTATCCACCGCACCACCACCTGGTCAGGCAATGAGCATTTTTATATACATTTATGCTTACATTTATTGACTCATAAGAGAGAGTTCCATTTGACTTTAAGAATAAAAGAGCTGAGCATATTTTCATTTTACCACTCACCCCATAAAATGATATTGTGAACAATGATATTGTCAGAAAAATAAATCTTAATGTTGACTCTTGATAAAGCACTAAGTCAGTGCTCCTTCCTTCTCTTCCTTCTCTTTTTCCCTCCCTTATTACTCCTTTGAATGGGTAGTACTTAACATAAAGTAAAAAAAAAAAAATTAAAGCACAAAGGTGTCTAGTCAAAGTAAGTCTATGCCCATCCTCCGCCTCGTTCCTCTCCGCATAGGCGACACTGGGGCATAGATGATTATTGCGACTCATTCCGAATATGTTCCATCCCGTACCAGTGAATATATGCAGTTGTTAGATTTTAAATTTCCCTCAAATGTTTGAAAATCATGCATACTTTTTGACCCTTTTTATCAATAGAAAATATTTTAAGTCTAATCCTTATTCTATAATCTTCCATGTGTCTGTGCTGTGCTCCTGCATTTTAGTAACATCTTGATTTTAAATGCCTTCTCAAATCACTCAGCATCATCTTAATCAATGTTCATTTTCTTCACAGATTTATTTTTATAATGAAAAAAGCGTATTGTAGATTTGGTCATGTAATTAACACATATATGTTGTAAAACTTCAAACAATGTATATATGTATGAGAAAGTTTAGAAATACACATGAAATACACAACCCTGAGAGAAACCAATGAACACTTAAAAGACCAATCTTTTATTTATCTCTTTATGCCATGTACAACTGCACATGCACATGGGCAGAGCATGTATGACTTTTTTTTTCTTAATACTGATCCACTTTTTCAAAATGTAGTTTTGTGGATATGTGCATATCTGTGTGTGAGACTCTCCTTTCCTCTTCTTTACTCACTGAGTAACCAGTGTTACCAACACACATTCACATGCACACAAATACACAGCGATAGATCATTTTATAAACATGAAATCATAATTTGTATGCTTCTCTGTGGATTTTCTCACTTAATAACACACTACAAATTGCTGATTCAGCTTACAGAAATTCAATAATACTATTATAATAATAATTATTATTATTTTAGGGTAGAAGATGGGAGACAGTAAGGCAGACTCCCACATGTGCCCTGACTAGGATCCATCCCACAACCCCCCATCTAGGGCGGATGCTTGAGTTCTGAGCTATTTATAGCACCTGAGGCTGACGCTTGGACCAACCAAGCTATCCTCAGTGCCCAGGGCCATGCTTGAACCAATTGAGCCACTGGCTGTGGGAGGGGAAGAGGGAGAGAAGGGGGAGAGAGAGGGGTGGAGAAGCAGATGGTTGCTTCTCCTGTGTGCTGGGACCAGAAATTGAACCTAAGATGTTCATATATGCTAGGCCAACACTCCATCCACTGAGCCACCAGCCAGGGCCAATAATATATTTTTTTAATTGCCGTATTATTCTTTGGTGTGACTAAAGCACACCATATTTAATCATTCATCTATTAATTAAAATCTGTTATTTCCAATTTTCTTGAAGCTTAGTGTAATGTTACAATAAAAATTTTATACATAACTCTTACCTATTAGTCATTTGATTTTATGAGTTTAAAGGAGTTATTAGGTCTGAAGGTATGGGCATTTTAAACATTTAATTAAAGTATAAATAGTGAAAACATAAAAATATTGTAAGTGTATATATAGGTCACTGAATTTTCACAAATTTTACCTTTATTTAATTTAAAGAATAGAATTTTACTATTACATCACTCCAGAAACTCCCCTTATGATTTGTTCTAGTCACGATTCCCCCAAGGAAAACCACTTGCTTCATTTTCAACCACAGAGGCGCTTTGCTGCTCCTTCTGTACTTCGTGTAAGTAGAGTCATGCAGTATGTATTCTTTTGTGTCTGACTTTGCTGCTCAACATTATGTTTGTAAGATTTATTAATTTTGCTGCATGTGATTATAAATAACTGATTCTTGTTGCATACATTATTCAAAATTGATAAAATACCATACTTTATTCTCCTATTAACTATTTCTGGCATTTAGGTAGTATTGGACTTTAGTGAATGTTCCTGTAAACATACTTCTACTTGTATTTGGTGGACATATACACATTTCTCTTTTGTAAGGTTGACATTGTAGGTCATGTAGAATATGCATGTTTGGAGATGCTGCTGGAAACAAACTGTAAACAGTTTTACAACACGGTGCGCCATTCAGTGATGATTTCCCGCATCCCCACGACACTGTTAACTTCTGTCTTTTTAACTTTAGTCAGCCCTACGGGTGTACAGTGGTGCTGCATTGTGGTTTAAATTTAGATTTGTATTCCTCTGGTGTTTATGTCTATTGGCCATTTTGATATCCTTTTGTGGGAACTGTCCATTTGTCTTTTGTCCCTGCAGCAAAGCTTATTGTGAACCATTAATTAATCATGTAATTTCAGTGAAATTACTTATGCTTTTAGATACTTAGTTCCTTTAATTATAAAATGATAATATATTATCTCCTTCAAACATTTGTAATGAAGATTATCTATGTATAGGTCATGATAGCATTTGGTACAAAGTAGCTATTCTATACATACCATTATTTCAACTTATTCTAAAATGTAAAGCTTGACAGAATAAGTGTATGTGTATGTTTTTGAGTCAAAGTTGGAAATTAAAAACACATATTTTTATTTATAAAGACCATTTATTAATTAGTCCAAAATTACGTTATTTCATGTTATAATTTTATAATCTTTTTATCTATATTAATATTTGAAGAAAAATCATAATTGAAGAAAAATCTTGGAGATTGGTTGACCTGTAAAGACAAATCGTAAGACTAATTTGATCAAAAAATTTTAACACTTATCATCCAAAATTTGCAATTGTATAGGATATCATTAACAACTTAAATAAAATTATGGCATAACTAAATCATTTGTTACAAGGCAAGGGAAAAAAATCTCATTTATGAATTCATTGTCAAATTAATGAAAAAGTTTAATTGCAATATTAATCTTTTGGGGGGATTGCATTTAATATAACATAAAAGTAACAAAGAATTAAAACAGTAATTCATACTTAAATGTTTAAGTGTGCACATCCATTAAAATGTAAAAGTATAATTGCTGACTCTTTCTGTTCGTTAACTTTCATCTCTTGGCTTCAAACCCACCACACTGTGCTGTTTATATGATCCTGAGGCTGAAATTTTTCAGATTGCATTTCTCTTTGCCAGCTGGCCCCCTGCCAAAATGGGGCACAAGAAGTGGAAGGCAAAACAAGAGGTGGAAAGTGGACTTGCTGCTTCCAGCTCTACTTCCTGCGCATGCCAGTGTCACCACAGCATCCTTTTCCATCCCGGCAATGTCAGTTTATTCCTCACACTTGCAGAACCTGCCTCATTTGCCTCCTCAGATCACGGCACAAGCTTGCAGCTGCCCCTCAGTGGCCCTTCCTTAGAGTCTGACTCCAGCTATGAGTAACCTCTTCCGAGCTCCTAGGACACCAGCACCAGCTGGTCAATTTCAAAAGCCTCAAACTCTCCCTTTGTCCCTCCAGCTTTAAAAGCAGAGCTCCTTTCTCTAATTCCTATATCTATGTTTCCTTTTACCTTTTAATTCTCCAATAACTCTTTAGCCATTCCTTAAATGAAATTTACTGTTAAATTAACTTTGTAATTTCTGTTTTTACAGCCAGACCTTGACTGATACATGAATTATTTTTATAAAGCAAGGAAAAGTTATGCAAATTTTGTTTATTAATATAGATGGCAGTAAAATGTCCAAAGAGAAAAAAATGGTTTGGAGGCCCTGGCCGGTTGGCTCAGTGGTAGAGCGTCGGCCTGGCATGTAGGAGTCCTGGGTTCGATTCCCGGCCAGGGCACACAGGAGAAGCGCCCATCTGCTTCTCCACCCCTCCCTCTCTCCTTCCTCTCTGTCTCTCTCTTCCCCTCCCGCAGCCAAGGCTCCACTGGAGCAAAGTTGGCCCGGGTGCTGAGAATGGCTCTGTGGCCTCTGCCTCAGGCGCTAGAATGGCTCTGGTTGCAACAGAGCGGTGCCCCAGATGGGCAGAGCATTGCCCCCTGGTGGGTGTGCCGGGTGGATCCCGGTGGGGTGCATGTGGGAGTCTGTCTGACTGCCTCCCTGTTTCCAACTTCAGAAAAATACAAAAAAAAATAAAATAAAAAAAAAATGGTTTTGCATTGCAATTCTAATTTTCTAGAATTGGGAGAGAAAATTTCACATTTTAAATAATGTATACATAATAAAAATTTTAAACATTAAAATGACTAGTTTTTTTTTTTAGTATGAGTTTCCATGAAGACGTAAAGGCCTAGTAACTGAAACTTTGTTTGCTTTTCATCCTTTTTTGGCATGCTATACATGTTCTATATTCAAAGTTTTAGGACAATCCTCTTTTCTATTATTAATTTTAATTTATTTCCTTAACATGGATTCAAGTGTCCCACTGAATATAACACCATCACCCCCACCCCATGTCCCTATTTACACACCTTTTGCTCCCCTCCCCCAAACTCCCTCTCCCTTTCCCTCTAGGATTTGCTGTCCTGTTATCTATATCTCTGTGTTATGTATATATAATTTCATTAATCCCTTCACCTTCTCTTATCCCATCCCCTCATTCCCCTTTCCTCTGACTGCTGTCCCTGTGCTCCCTGTGACCCTGCCTTTGCCTCTATTTTGTTCCTTAGTTCACTTTGTTCCTTAGATTCCACATATAAGTGAGATCATATGATATTTGTCTTATTTCACTTACCATAATAGTCTCCAAGTTCATCCATGCCATTGCAAAACGGGAGGTTTCCTTCTTTTTCATGACTGCATAGTATTCCATTGTGTATATCAGTGGTCCCCAACCCCCAGGCTGCGGACCAGTACCGGTCCATGGGCCATTTGGTACTGGTCTTCAGAGAAAGAATAAATAACTTACATTATTTCCGTTTTATTTATATTTAAGTCTGAACAATGTTTTATTCTTAAAAAATGACCAGATTCCCTCTGTTACATCCATCTAAGACTCACTCTTGACGCTTATCTCGGTCACATGATGCATTTATCTGTCCCACTCTAAAGGCCAGTCCATGAAAATATTTTCTGACATTAAACTGGTCCATGGCCCAAAAAAGGTTGGGGACCACTGGTGTATATGTACCACAGCTTTTTAATCCACTCATAGGACAGTCCTCTTGATTGTTATTACTGATTGTGCCTTCCCTTACACATCTGTGTTTCATTGAAAAGGCTGCCCCTGGAGGCTCCCCATTCACTGACTCTCTGGTCGTACTCTCGCAAGACTGGTTCACTATAAACTTGTAAATAAAACCTATGGGTCTGATTTTAATTGCTTTTTCTCCTAATAAGTAATTTTAATTTTATGAGGCTCTGAAGCTCAAGGTAGAGAGGAATTAGAAGTACACAAAATCATACACATTCTGCAAAGAAGATTTGCTCTAATGCAGTGGTCCCCAACCTTTTTTGGGCCACAGATCGGTTTAATGTCAGAAAATATTTTCATGGACCGGCCTTTAAGGTGGGATGGATAAATGTATAACATGACCGAACAAGTGTCAAGAGTGAGTCTTAGATGGATGTAACAGAGGGAATCTGGTCATTTTTAAAAAATAAAACATCGTTCAGACTTAAATATAAATAAAATGAAAATAATGTAAGTTATTTATTCTTTCTCTGCGGACCGGTACCAAATGGCCCACAGACTGATACCGGTCCGTGGCCCTGGGGTTGGGGACCATTGCTCTAATGGATGCCTCAACATTTAGGTACAATTTGTTACAGTATTCTACTAAAGAAACATCTAGACTAGGTGTTTCCACCCACCCATTAATCCAAATAATACCTTTCTTGGTGAAATATTCATTATCTTTGTTAAACCATGTGACCTTCCCACAGTGATTATTAATAGGACCATTCCCTTCTTTGTTATTGGAAGTACCCTTCAGAAATTTGAACCATAGTTAAGTTTCAGTAAAAATATTTTCAGAAGACTTAAATGTTTGTATATGAAACACTAATATTTTTCCTTCTTAATTTCATTCAAATCTTTGACCTTGAATATTTTATATATATTGTGTATGTCAAGTAAAAGCCCAATTAAATTTAAGACTACAGGCCCTGGCCGGTTGGCTCAGTGGTAGAACATCGGCCTGGCGTGCAGGAGTCCCGGGTTCAATTCCTGGCCAGGGTACACAGGAGAAGCGCCCATCTGCTTCTCCACTGCCCCCTTCCTCTCTGTCTCTCTCTTCCCCTCTCGCAGCCAAGGCTCCACTGGAGCAAAGTTTCCCCGGGCGCTGAGGATGGCTCTGTGGCCTCTGCCTCAGGCGCTAGAGTGGCTCTGGTGGTGACAGAGCGATGCCCTGGATGGGCAGAGCATCGCCCCCTGGTGGCGTGCTGGGTGGATCCTGGTAGGGCGCATGCGGGAGTCTGTCTGACTGCCTCCCCGTTTCCAGCTTCAGAAGAATACAAAAAAAAAAAATAAATAAAAAAGAAAGACAAGGCAGGGAAAGCAGAAATAATATGTTGAAAGCATTCACTTTCTCTATTCAAAGCCTGAACAAACTGCTTCATTAAGCCAAGTTCAATGTGAAGTGGGGGGAAAATGATCCTGTCTCAATTAACTACAGGTTCATTCACAATATTTTGCATCCCTACTTCCAGAGCTTCACGTTTCAGCCGCTCTGTGTCCAGTGTTTCTCCCGAGCTTGGCTGTCCCACAAACACAGAAAGCAAGGATACTTTGTGAAACCTCTCTGTTGTCCTAGCAGGAAATTTACTATTTTAAGATCCACACAAATGATCCAGTTATGCTCCTCATACTTCAGAAAGTCAAGGACAAATTTTATGTCATTATAATCTTTTTGCAGATGAGTTGAATAACCAGTTGGAACCACTGCATAAACATTACCGTTGTGTCGGAGAACACATTTCAGACTCTGTTAGAGCTGTCAAGAAATAGCCACCATTCTGTTGGACTATAAGTGGTCACACCTAGCTGGCTGAGAAGACTACTGATATCATGACAGTAAACAAAGTGTTTGTCTTTGGAAAAACAGACCACAAAAATTTGTTCACGCTTCCAGAAATGGGATACTATAGCTGATCAGTGAAGTACATTCTTTTCTTGAAGCCTGGAGGCTAATAACTCAGCTGCTTTCTTTGATAGGCCCAAATCTCTTACTAAGTCATTCAATTAGGATTGGCTAAATTGCTGAGGGGTTAATGACTGCTTGGCATCAGAAGACCCTTCAGATTCTACAACCATTTCCTCATTCATCTTATCAAAATACACTTGATCACCATGTTCACTTTCTTCATTCTTAGAAGAAATAAAACCATTGAAAACTAGAACCGGGAGTGTCTCAGAGTGTGGGATAGGTCGTATTGCTGAAGGAATATTAGGATATGCGATCATATGCCATTTTTTTCTTGCTGATGCCCTTTGTATGGATCAGACAGAAATAACAGTCACTGCTGTGGTCCTTAGGTTCATGCCAAACCATGGGAATACCAAAAGGCATTCCTTTGCATTTTCCTTTTGTCCAGTCATGAAGCATTTTCTCACAATTATGACACACAATATGAGGAGCCCAATTCTTGTCTTGATTGCCAAGGGGAACTTGAAAATAGGCAATCTATGCACGTGTCACAAATGATGAAATATTGCGCCTTTGATGTTGAAATGTGTAACAGCCACATATATAACAGAAGGTGTCAGGATTATTCTTATATTTATGCCTACTCGAAGAAGCCATGATTCAATGTTAAAACAAAATAAGAGGGTGTTTTTAATCAGATAATAATTTTTTACATTTAAAAACAACTACAATTATTGTAAAAGTGATGTTTGTAAAACATGAATTGCCTTGTGGTTATGTTCAATCCAAGAGTCATTGCCCTTTAACTCCAATTTAAAAACCAATGCATGCCATTAACTGTAACAAAAAGAAATTAAAATTGCATAAAAACTAGAGCATGCACCATAAAACAGATTCAGATTTGGAATCATCAATGCCAAAATATATAGAAAAAGTTCTAGAACCTCATGCAGCAGAAAATGAAAAAAAAAATGTTCCCCAGTGTTATTTATTCATTTGGTCAAGCAAAGCACATAGTGGAGGAATAATAAAGCAAACATTTCTGCCCTCAAGGAACATATGAGCTCCTATGACAAATTTAGTCACATATATAGCCATAATATAAAGTAAAAAGATTATGACAAAGAGAAATATATTTTCTTTAAAATAGTGCTATGGAAATTCAGGAGCTAAAGATATTTACTTCCAATACAGATGATAAGGGAAGATTTCTGTTAGTTTGTTGTTGGACTTAACCAAGGATAACTGAATAAGGGGGGAGCACATTCCAGGCAGGATGACTAGCACTTGAGTAGAAGCATGAGATGAGAGAAATAAATAGAAACATTTCAGACAGGATAAGGGAGAAAACATGGTCAAAGAAAGGGAATGGAGAAAGGTAAAATAAAAGTAAGTTCACACTCTTTTTTTTTGCTCAAGTGATGTGGATTAATCTTTAGCTGCTTATCTGGTTTAACTTAGGTAAATAACCCTAAGGTAATCATAACCACACCTGTAGCTACTAAGCACAATCATAATCACACTCATACCCATACCCACTAAATCTTGTGGTGATCACAAAGATCTGTGGCTCTCAGTTTTATCAATTCTGATGCTCTGTTCACTGTCCTTTAACTAAATTTAGAGATATTAAAACCTAAAATCATATGCTTAAAAAGTCAATATAATGTTCCAACTATATTAAAATAGACATAGTTAATAAAACTATTCATATATTTCAATATGTAAAAACTGAATAAGAATAAGACTTAAACAGAAAACATAATGAAGAAGCCAAGTATTTGCACTTTGTCATTATGAAAAACATTGGACTTAAAAGAAGTTGATTTGTCACTTTCAGTACTAGAACACAGGGAGAACATAGAGACATAAAAGGAAAACCTGGAATTGGAATAAGTAATAACAGACAAGAGTGATTTATGTGCAATAAAAGTGACGGAACTTGCAGTCGATGTGGTGCTGACATAGGCAATCACCTGCAGTCTCTGACGAGGAGGCCAGGGTTAAAGGGTGGACCGCAGAAATAAAGCACCAGGGACCATGCAGAGGCTGCGTGGTAGACTCCGCGGACAGGGGAAAACTAAGAGTGACAATTACCCTCTAAGAAACCATTTTAATTTGTAAGTATATAGTCTAGATTGAACCTGTGCTACAATTATAAATTACATAGGAAGTCATTCATATGAAAAAAACAACAACCCTGTTATTAATACATTCAAGTAAGAGTCCTACACATGTCTTTGCTAGTTTAAAATATTTGTCTCTAACTCTGCAAGAGGGAGTCTTCATCTCCTCCGTTACATGTTTGCATGTGATCTAAGGATAAGAATGCAGACCAATGGTGGTGTATTACTGTACTGTCAATTCAAAACCACAAACAGCATTACTTCCCATAAAACAATTTCCTGAAATGATGGTCAATGTTCTAGATAAATTCTTGAAAACTATTGAAACTATGAGAAGACACTTTGTGATTAGATTTTAAAGATTTTAAATGTGTTTATATGTCAAATGCTTTAAGGTCAGCTAATTACAAATTAGTCTTTCAGTTGCATAATCATCTGGTGGGATATTGGAAGTTGTGCTCATGCAAAGCAGCCCTTGCCTGGCAGACCTGCTAATGTCTCTAGCCCAGTCACTGCAATGACCTAAAACGGCCCCACAGATCTACAGAATTCTCCCCAGGTGTGGTACAGCCTTCACTGAAAATCAATTTGTAGATCTTAATTATCAGCATGCCTGGGTCAGACTCAAAGAATAAAAAGTTTTAGCAATGATTTAAAAGATGGCTAAGTGATTTTTAATGCTCAACATTCACTAAGCTGCAAGAAGTGAGGCAATCAGAAGGGAATAAATGCAAGATCTAAAATTCAGAGGCAACATTTTAGTCTTATGTAACAGCACATCATATTTTTTTTAAGTTTGTATCTAATTGCTGTTCTTATAGGTTTCTGTAAGTAGTTTTGTGCATATTGCTCATAAGCATTTTTCTACACTGGCATTTTACCAAGACACTGTTGTTTTTTAAATGAGATTATATAATTCACTGTTTTTCTGTAAAATTCAAGGCCTCAGTATGCTCCAGTAATAATTATATCAATATATTCAAATCACATTTGCATACACTTCACAACTGTAACAGTAAATATATCAGAGTAAGTTCAGAAAAAAAATACCCTGAAAGGGGTTAAGTTTGGAGGAAAAAAGGAGCTTTAGAAGTAAATGTTATGTGAGAGTCCAAGATGGTGACAGAATACACAGACGTTGCAACTACCACCTCCCTGGATTACAACTTAATTTAAGAACATTGTCTTGAAAAACCAGTTTTGGACTAAACAAAGAGAAGTCTATAAGCAAGGATTACAGAAGAAGCCACACAGAGACTGGTAGGAAGGGCAGAGACTCAGGAAGGGCTGCTTGGCTCCCAGGAATGAGCAAGGGTGGAGGGTCAGAGGGACTCTCACTTCAGGGTGAGTCACCTGGAGAGGTGTGGGTCCTCAGGTCCAGGCCTGGGGCCCCAGACTAGAGCTCAGAGACTAGAAGAGGCACCCACACAGCATCTGGTGATGAAAAGAGCTGAGGTTTCTGTCTTTGAGAAAGAGATGGAGCTCTCAGAGATGCAGGCTCTATCTTAAAGGGCCAGAGTAGAAAATCTCATTCACAGCCACTTACCTGGGGCTCCAGCAGGGAAGAGTGAGAAGACTAGAGTTGTGTGAGGAGAGTGTAAAGTTGGAGGCCCAGGGAGAGACACTGTGTGGGACAGCCACTGGAACTCCTGTGCTGAGTCATTCTTCAATACCACAGTCACCAACTATCTTGGGTGGAGCACTTTCCTCTGCGTGGCATCAGCCTGGGGAAAAGCAACAGCTCTGCTCTCGGGAGTCTCTCCTGCCCCAGTCATGGAGACTGGGTCATGCTGAGAAGCCAGGAAGCAGGGCTCATATCAGTGACTCATTTTTCTGGTGTTGAGGCTGGAGCTTTCCCCCACACACTTCCAAGTCTAAGACTTGCTTCCACACCACAGGAGACTGAGTAGAAACTGTCCGGACGGTGGGAAGACCACATCTCTGGGTCTCAGAGGCCACACCCATCAGACTCCTGGGGCCACACCCTACTGAGGTCTGTGAAAACTCTGGACAGACTGACACCTGGGCCGAGGGGTGTAGCTACACCTATCACTCTTCCTGATCCCTGAAATGTTACAGGCTCTAGAGCAGGGGTAGTCAACCTTTTTATACCTACTGCCCACTTTTGTATCTCTGTTAGTAGTAAAATTTTCTAACTGCCCACCGGTTCCACAGTAATGGTGATTTATAAAGTAGGGAAGTAACTTTACTTTATAAAATTTATAAAGCAGAGTTACAGCAAGTTAAAGCATATAATAATAATTACTTATCAAGTACTTTATGTCAGATTTTCACTAAGTTTGGCAGAACAAATCTTTATAAAACAACTTACTATAGTTAAATCTATCTTTTTATTTCTACTTTGGTTGCTCTGCTACCACCCACCATAAAAGCTAGAATGCCCACTAGAGGGTGGTAGGGACCAGGTTGACTACCACTGCTCTAGAGTCTTCCAGAGGTTTTCTCACTGGCTGAGCCCAACAAGCAACCAGCAGACAGAGGCTGCAGGAGGTGCGGCTCAGTGAACCTTGGCTTTCTAAGTGGAACTTCCCCCAGGCCCAGTGTGGGTAAAAGCCAGTCTAGGTGTACAGCTTGGTATTTCCATGTCTACCTGGGCCCAGCAGAGGCAGTCACAAACTCTGAATTGATTGTAGTTTCAAGAAGGTTGCTGAGGGCCAGTCATGGACATTATCTCCTACTGGTCTGAGCTGGGTTTCTGCCAGGGAAGCACAGGGATGGCATGTCAGTGACCAGCCACAGAGAGCATTGGGTCAGGACCTAACAACCCTTGCTAGAATAGTACCCTAAGGAAGGGCTCCTCACACCTGGCCCAGCTGAGGCAAGCCCCACTCTCTGTAATCAGCACTGGTACAGTGGCTCATGTACATTGAATAGGGTGGAGCTTCACAGTCAGCCAGCCTGGGTTCTGGATATCCTGCCCTGCTGGGCTAGATTCCACAGCTAAAAGGGAGAGAGGCTTGGGCCATGGACATTTAAATTGTTGATCCCATGAGCCTATTGTTGGGTCTGGTCAAAACACTTAGTCACTTTCTTGGAGGGCACAATCAGTCCCAGGAAAGGACTCTCTGTCTTCCTCCCTGAAACCAGAGTCTCACCAGGTGTAAAAATTTCTGCAGAGGGGAAAGTTGGCCCCACTCAATCAGAACCTGCTGCTCACCCTGTTGGGGAGAAATAAAATTTAAGTATCCAGCAGTGGCTGAGGGATTAGGCTCTGGAGTAGGGGCCACATTCCCCATACTGAGCTTCTGACCAAGAGACCCCTGAAGTAGAGGGTCCCCTAATATAGTATTCCCAACCACAGCTGCTCTAAACCAACAAGCTTACAACCTGTAGAAAGGTTGGTTGGGTGAGGCCAGTCTGAGCCCACACTACAATCTTTCTACAGAAGACTTTGTCAGAAGACCAGTCAGCTATAAGAGGAGGTGGAGCAGCTGAAAAGTGGAGGCAAATCTTATGGAGCCTGGGGCTTTTATGGAGCTGCTGTCATCTCTAAGCAGGAGGAAGCTGATACTTATACACAAGTTGGCTCCTCCCATACTACCCAGGCACAGAAAACATTGACACAAACAGCAAAAAGAGCAGTAGCTGCAGATAAGTATTTCACAGCATGTTACAAGCAATGGCTGATGCCAACCCAAGTAGATCTAGAACCAACACAACTGGTAGTGGGTGGCAGACAGCACCAAACCTAGACTTAGCAAGCTATACAAGCAGTATGCCCAAAGGAGGAGTCTAACAGGCACCAGACACTGTGGAGAATAAATATACCCAATAAGACAGACATTGCACAGTGTGTAATACACATGATGAAGGTTGACACTTAGAGCCAGTCAGCCTGAAGGGATAACCGTACCCATGAAAGGACCAACTGCATAAATAATCACATACAACAAGAGAAAAATAGTACCCTCAAAAAGCATTCCTAGAGCAAGGAAAACAGGTGGCCTGGAGGTCAGTATCACCGAGCCCATCTTCCTCAAAATGACACCACAACAAATTGCAAAGTCAGATAATGCTACCTAATACAAAAACAAAATGGGCATACAAAGAAATGCAACCCAAATGAATCAACAGGAGAAATTCCCGGAAAAAGAACTAAATAAAATGGAAGAAACCAAACTACCATATGCAGAGTTTAAAATACTAATTTTGAGGATGCTCAAGGATTTTAGAGCAACTGGATTGTCATAATAAGTACCTAAATAAAGAGACAGCAAGCATCAAAAATGACATTGAAATCATAAAAAAAAAGAACCAGTCAGAAATGACAAATACAATCAGAAATGAAGACTGCACTAGAAGGAATCAACAGCAGGCTGGATGGAGCAGAGGATTGAATCAGTGATTTAGAAAACAAGATAAACAGAAGCACAGAAGCAGATCAGCAAAATGAAAAGAGGCACAAAAAGATTGAGGAAACTCTAAGAGAGCTCTGTGACAACATGAAGAGAAACAACATCCACATCATAGGGATTCCTAAAGGAGAAGAGAACAAACAAGGGATAGAGAACCTGTTTGAAGAAAGCATAGCTGGAAATATCTCTAAATTGATGAAGGAAAAAGTCACACAAGTTCAAGAAGCACAGAGAGTCCTGTTAAAGAGGAACCCAGGGAGGTCTACACCAAGACACATCATAATTAAAATGTCAAAGTTAAGAGACAAAGAAAGAATACTAAAAGCTGCAAGAGTATGGTAGTTAATTACCTACAAAGGAGCCCCCATAAGGATGACATCTGACTTCTCACCAGAAACACTTGGAACCAGAAAGGATTGGCCAAAAATATTCAAAGTGATGCAAAACAAGAATCTACAATCAAGACTACTCTATCTAGTAAGGCTATCACTTAAAATTGAAGGAGAAATAAAAAGCTTCCCAGACAAACAGAAAAACTCAAGGAATTCATTACTGCAAGAAATGTTAAGGAACCTGTTGTAAAAAGTGCAAAGGAAAAAATGAAATTGAGAAAAAGAGGATTGTAGAGTTAAAGAATAAAATGGCAATAAATAAGTACATATTAATAATAACCTTAAATGTAAATGAATTAAATATACCAATCAAAAGACATAAGATAGCTGCATGGATAAGAAAATAAAACCCATACACATGCTGTCTACAAGAGACCCACTTCAGAACAAAAGCTACACATAGACTGAAAGTGAAGGGATGGAAAAAAATATCTCATGCAAGTGGAAACAAACAAAAGAAAAGCTGGGGTAGCAATACTTATTTCTGACAAAATAGCCTTTAAAACAAAGGCTATATATAGTAAAGGATAAAGAAGGACACTACATAATGATAAAGGGAGCAATCCAACATGAAGATATAACCATTGTAAATATTTATGCACCTGATATAGGAGCACCTAAATATAAGGTCTACTGGAAAGTTCTGTCTGTTTTTGGAATAAAACAAAATACAAATTTTTCTTACCGTCAATAAACTTTATTAAATAATATAACTGCCATTATTATTAATGATTTCTTGCCAGCGTGAGGGCAATTTATATATCCCATTTTTGAAAAATGTTTTATCTTTTGATGTGAAAAATTGAACCAGTGCTTGTTTGATATCTTCTTCATTTTTGAATTTTTTGCCCTTCAAAAAATTTTGTAAGGACAAAAACAAGTGATAGTCAGAGGGTGCTAAGTCCCGGGAATATGGTGGATGCAACAGACATGCTTCTGTAGCATTTCTTCCTTGTTGAAATTCGTAAAAATTACAGTGGCGTGAATGAACTTCATCAGTAGCCATGGATACAGTATCGCTTCACACATAAGACTAATGTGAATCAACTTTGTTTTAGTTAATTTGCTACGCCAGTATGTATACATTAAATGATAAAAATAGAGAGGCACACATGCGCCAAATAAACATGTGCTTATGTGTCGAAATTTGTTGTGATAGAAACGGACAGAACTTTCTGGTAGACCTTATATATAAAGCAGATTTTGATGGACATAAAGGGCAAGATAAACAGCAATAATATAATAGTAGGGGATTTTAATACCCCAATAACATCAATGGACAGATCCTACAGACAGAAAATTAACAAAGAAACGGTGCCCTTAAATGATAGACTAGCTTGACCTGTGGTGGTGCAGTGTATAAAGTGTCAACCTGGAATGCTAATGTTGCCGGTTCGAAACCCTGGGCTTACCTGGTCAAGGCACATATGGGAGTTGATGCTTTCTGCTCCTTCCCTTCTCTTCTCTAAAATGAATAAATAAAAATATAAAAATAATAATCATAATAATAAACTTTAAAAATGGTAGACTAGATCAACTGGATTTAATTGATATCTTCAGAAATTTTCACCCTAAAGCAGCAGAATATACATTCTTTTCAAGTGCTCATGGTACATTCTCTAGGATTGACTACATGTTAAGACACAAAACAAGTCTCAATAAATTTAAGAAGATTGAAATCATATCAAGCATCTTCTCTGATCACAATGGCATGAAAATAGAAATCAACTACAATAGAAAAACTGAAAAACATTCAAACACTTGGAGGCTAAATAGCATGCTATTAAATAACAAATGGGTTAACAATGAAATCAAGACAGAAATAAAAAATTTTCTTGAAACAGGTGAAAATGAACATACAACAACTCAAATTTATGGGACACAATAAAAACAGTCCTGAGAGGGAAGTTCATAGCATTACAGGCATATCTTAAGAAACAAGAAAAAGCTCAGATAAACAACTTAACCCTGCATCTAAAAGAACTAGTAAAAGAACAACAAATAAAGCCCAGAGGAACTAGAAGGAAGGAAATGATAAAGGTCAGAGTGGAAATAAATGACATAGAAGCTAAAAAAAAAATACAGAAGATCAATGAAACCAAGAGCTGGTTCTTTGAAAAGGTAAACAAGATTGATGAACTAACTATACTCATCAAGAAAAAAGGAGAGAGGACTCAAATAAATAAAATTAGAAATGAGAGTGGAGAAGTAACAACTGACACAGCAGAAATACAAAGGATTGTAAGAAAATATTATGAAAATCTATATGCCAATAAATTGAACAACCTAGGCAAAATGGATAAATTTCTAGAAACATGCAATCTTTCAAAACTTAATCTGGAAGAATCAGAAAACCTAAACAGACTGATTACCCCAAATGATATTGGAACAGTTATCAAAATACTCCCGGCAAACAATAGTCCTGGACCAGGTGGCTTCACAGACAAATTTGACCAAACAGTCAAAGAAGAACTAACACCTATCCTTCTCAAGCTATTTTTAAAAATTCAAGAGGAGGGAAGACTTCCAAATTCTTTTTCTGAGGCAGGCATTATCCTCATTCCAAAACAAGGTAAAGACACTACAAAGAAAGAAAGCCATAGGCCAATATCCCTAATGAACATAATGCAAAAATTCTCAAGGAAATATTAGCAAACCAGATCCAGCGCTACATCAAAAAGATCATACATCATGATCAAGTGGGATTCATTCCAGAGAGGTAAGGCTGGTACAACATTCACAAATCAATAAACATAATTCATCACATAAACAAAAGGAAGGATAAAAATCACATGATTATACCAATAGATGCAGAAAAAGCATTTGGTAAAATCCAGCACCCATTTAGGATCAAAACTCTCAGCAAATTGGAAATATAAGGAACATACCTCAACATAGTAAAGGCCATTTATGACAGACCCACAGCCAACATCATATTCAATGGACAAAAATTAAAAGCAATCCTCTTAAGACCAAAAAAAAGGTAGCGGTGCCCCCTTTCACCACTCTTATTCAACCTAGTTCTGGAAGTCCTAGCCACAGCAATCAGACAAGAAGAAGAGATAAAAGACATCCAAATTGGAAAAGAAGCAGTAAAACTATCATTATTTGCTGATGACATGATACTGTACATAGAAAACCCTAAAATCTCAGATAACAACTAGACCTGATAAATGAATTCAGCAAGGTGGCAGGATATAAAGTTAATATTCAAAAATCAGTGGCATTTTTATACACCAACAATAAACTGTCAGAAAGAGAAATTAAGGAAACAATCTCCTTTAGTATTGCAACAACAAATAATAAAGTACCAGGAAACAAATTTAACCAAGGAGGTAAAAGACTTGTACTCGGAAAATTATAAAACATTGAAAAAAGAAATCAAGAAAGATACAAACAAGCGGAAGCATATACCATGTTCATGGATAAAAAGAATAAACATCATTAAAATGTCTATACTTCCCAAAGCAATCTATAAATTCAATGCAATTCCTATTAAAATACCAATGGCATACTTTAAAGATATAGAACAAATATTCCAAAAATTTATATGGAACCAAAAAAAAAAATCCAACACACACAAATAGCCTCAGCAATCTTGAAAATGAAAACTAAAGTGAGGTATCACACTTCCTAATATCAAGTTATACTAAAAGCCCATTGCAATCAAAACAACTTGGTACTGGCAAAAGAACAGTCATAGAAATCAATAGAATGGAATAGAGAACCCAGAAATAAACCCACACCTTTATGGTCAATTGATATTTGACAAAGAAGGTAAGAGCATACAATGGAGTAAAGACAGTCTCTTTAATAAATGGTGTTGGGATAATTGGACAGGTACTTGCAAAAAAAATGAAACTAGACCACCAACTTACACTGTTCACAAAAATAAACTCAGAATGGATAAAATATTTAAATGTAAGTCACGAAACCATAAACGTCTTGGAAGAAATCATTGGCAGTAAACTCTCTGATATCTCTTGTAGCAATATTTTTGCCAATTTATCTCCACAAGCAAGTGAAATAAAGGACAGGATGAACAAATGGGGCTATATCAAACTAAAAAGATTTTGCACAGCAGAAGACATCATTAACAAAATAAAAAGACATCCCACACAATGAGAGAACATATTCACCAATATATCTGAGAAATGGTTAATAACCAAAATTTATAAAGAACTTCTGAAAATTAATACCAGGAAGGTAAACAATCCAATTTAAAAAATGGACAAAGAAACTGAATAGACACTTCTCCAAAGAAGAGAAACAGATAGCCAATAGACATGAAAAAATGTTCAACATCACTAGTCATCAGAGAAATGCAAATTAAAACCATAATGAGATATCACCTCACACCAGTCAGACAGGCTCTCCTTAACAAGTCAACACACAGTAAGTGCTGGCGAGGGTGTGGAGAAAAGGGAACCCTCTTGCACTGCTGGTGGAAATATAGACTTGTGCAGCCACTGTGGAAAATAGTATGGAGTTTCCTCAAAAAATTAAAAATGGAACTGCCTTTTGACCCAGCTATCCCACTCTTAGGAATATATCCTAAGAATACCAAATCACTGATTCAAAAGAAGAAATGCACCCCCATGTTTACTGCAGCATTGGTTACAATAGCCAATATCTGGAAACAGCCCAAGTGTTTGTCAGTGGACGAGTGGATTAAAAAGCAGTGGAACCTATACACAATGGGATACTACACGGCCATGAAAAAGAAGGAAATCTTACCTTTTGCAATGGCATGGGTGGACCTGAAGATGATTGTGCCAAGTTAAATAAGCCAGGCAGAAAAAGAAAAATATCATGTGATCTCACTTATATGTGGAATCTAATGAACAAAGCAAACTGAGGAACAGAATAGCAGCAGAGGTGGTCATGGGAGTAGAGGGACAGCTCTCAGGAGGAAGAGGGACCAGGGGACAGGATCAGAGAAGGTGAAGGGATTAATGAAATTATATATACATAACACATAGATAAAGATAACAGGACAGGATGAAATAAAACAGTAAACATTAATATGACAGGAAGTGTAGAGTTCTTATTTCAAATAGGAAAGTGTCAAATTGTTTTAATTTTGTTTAAAAAGCAAAAGTCTAACCTTGAGGGCATTATGCTAACTAAATGAAATGAGTTAGAAAGGGACAAATACCATACGATATCATGTGTAAAATTAAAAACAACAGCCCTGGCCGGTTGGCTCAGCGGTAGAGCGTCAGCCTGGCGTGCGGGGGACCCAGGTTCGATTCCCGGCCAGGGCACATAGGAGAAGCGCCCATTTGCTTCTCCACCCCCCCCCCCTTCCTCTCTGCCTCTCTCTTCCCCTCTCGCAGCCGAGGCTCCATTGGAGCAAAGATGGCCCGGGCACTGGGGATGGCTCCTTGGCCTCTGCCCCAGGTGCTAGAGCGACACCCCGGAGGGGCAGAGCATCGCCCCCTGGTGGGCGTGCCGGATGGATCCCGGTCGGGCACATGAGGGAGTCTGTCTGACTGTCTCTCCCCGTTTCCAGCTTCAGAAAAAAAATAAAAAAATTAAAAACAACAAAACCCCACCCAACCACTCCCCCCTCACTTGAACTTAAAAATACAGAGAACAAATTGGTGATTGTCGGCGGTGGAGGGGTGGGGTGCGGGATGGGCAAAAAGGGTGAAGGTGGTCAAAAGGTAAAAACTTCCCGCTATGTAATAAATAAGTCCTGGAGATGTAATAATGTCCAGCACGGTGAATTCAGTTAATCATAGTGTGTCATTTATTTGAAAGTTGCTAAGAGGGTAGATCTTAAAAGTTCTCCACACAAGAAAAAACTTGTAACTGTGGGTAGTGATGGATGTTAATGAGGCATACATAGCATGGTGACCATTTCCCAATATATACAAAATATTATTATATTATACACCTGAAACTAATATAATGTTATATGTCAATTATCTCTCAATAAAAATATAACAAAAATAAAACAAACTATATGCTATTCGTAAGCTATATGCCTAAAGTGATAAATGTAAAAATGATAGTAAAAGGATGCGAAATAATTACCAAATGTTAATTAAAAGAATTAGAGGATTTTTTGTTTGACGATCTAAAGGAGAAGAGGTCAATGCCCCTGACAAAATAGTCAGGTATTGCATGTTTTAAAAGTTCTTGTGGCACACCTGTTGAAAATCACTGTTCTAAACTGTTATATTTTAGAAAATGCCATTATATTTCAAATCACTTTCCCATATATTGAAAAGTTCATTTCTTGTTACCATTTTCTTCTCCACCTTTGCTTATGTTAAAATTTCTGTTCTGAATCTCTCATTTGAATAAAGGACTTTTTTTTCTCCTCAGAAAAGTTATGTGCTGATACCTTCTGTGAATTCTTGTCTAGTTCTTCGCAGTTTTTTTCTCTCACTAGCCAGTGGATGTTATTAAAATGTCATCTAGCTTCTATGATCGCAGACAAGAAATCTGATGTCAGTTTGTTCTCTTTTCCTTTATAACTAATTCTGTCTGGGAGCTTATAATGTTTCATTTTTTATCTCTGAGATTCAAGCATTTGATCATAAAATGCATAGTTGTTGTCTTTTTCAAGTAATCCTGCTCAGATTCATTAAAGCATTTTGAACCTGCAGAATCAAATTTTTCTTGAAGCCAAGGAAATTTTTCTTAGTATTTAATTATTGCTCTTCTTCCCCATATTTTTCTCTCCTGGATCATCTGTTGTTTGCTTATTTGAACTGTTGTGTGTTTTCCAACTCACTTCGCTCTTCCCTCAGTATTTGTACCTCTTTAATTTTTGCTTTTTGCTTCATTTTTTAAACATTTTATATTTTTATTTTCCATGACAATAATTTAATTCTCAGCACTGTTCATTCTTTTATTCATTTCATCTAAAGTATTGTATTTAAAAAAAAATTTAAAAGCATACCATTCTTTTCCAGAAACCGTATTTTAATGCTCTGACTAAATGCCCTTAAGTACTCTTATTTTGTTGTTATTGATGATATTGAATGTGAGGGCCTTTCTCTATCAGAAGTTTTTATCCCTAAGAGCTACCTTTTTACTGGCAAAAATACCTTTTTTCTCCATCTGGTGATGGGTACCTTTGAGGCTCAAGTTGACCTAGTTGGATGATACAGACAGCAGCATAATCAACAACTGGTGGGAGAAATGGCATTATATGCTCTTGTGAGTTGATACATAAGCATGGCTCCTTCCTTTCCATTCTGAGCTACAGAATGTGTCAGGCTAAAGAAATAGAAAGTCAACATTTTTTTTACCATGTATGTTTCAAGTCTTGTTTTAAGTAACTTATCAAAATTAAAAGATTCCCATTATAATGACCCTTTTGGCTATACACTGTTATTTTTATTTTATGGAAGAGGAGTTAAGAACTTGCCCAAGCTTTCGTCACTAGAAAGCAATGGAGCCCAGGACATATCTAGGCAGTCTTCATCCATAGCACGGGCATGTACAGTTCTGCCCACATCAGCATTCCTCATGTATGTAACCCTAATAGCTAGTCCAGGGCCAAGGAGACCAGTAGCTCCTCCAGAGGGCCCAGAGCTCACCAGAGGCCAAAGTCCTAGCAGAAATTCCAGGGCTCAGATCCTTGCTCAGGGTCTATCCACAGCTAGTTTTCATACCTATTGGCCAAAGGTGCAAAATGTGCGGTACCCCATCACTCCTTCAGAACCCAGGTGGGGCAGAAGGCTTTACATGGCACCCCCCCATAAATTTTCCTCCTTGATAGTCATGGTCCAGCTTAGGGGATGGTGTAGTTGAAAGGTGGAGCAGAGTTTGAGTAAGCTAGAGCCAGGGACACACATTTATATTTTACCACTTTTGAATGTAACCTGCTTGAGGGTGGGAACTCCTTCTATTGACTACTGTATTCTCAATATCCAGTACATTATAGGGAGCATAATAGTAGCTAAATAAATATTTATTGAATGAAATTATAATAGGCCTTAACCATCACCCTAAAGTCATCAATAAGACTTAAAATTCCATCCCAAAACTGAAACTCCCAGAGCAATCCTTTCGTAAGTTTTTGGAAAAGCATCTCTGTGGTGTCTGGCCTCTTAGAAGAAGCAAGGGAAATCCTCTCTTCATTCTTTTGGTTATGGGCATGCAACAGTAAAATAAGATAAGACTTTAACTTCTTACAAAGCAAATGAATGAATCAAAACCATATGCAGTCTGACCTGTGGTGGCGCAGTGGATAAAGCGTCGACCTGGAAATGCTGAGGTCGCCGGTTCGAAACCCTGAGCTTGCCTGGTCAAGGCACATATGGGAGTTGATGCTTCCAGCTCCTCCCCACCTTCTCTCTCTGTCTCTCTCTCCTTTCTCTCTCTCTCTCTCTCCCTTTATCTCTCCTTTCTAAAATGAATTAAAAAAAAAACATATGCATGGAAGAGCTCTAGAAAACACTGTCTGTGTAAGCATGTGTGTGTGTTGTGTGTGTGATGATTAGGAGAAAAGAGAAAGATCAAACTGATGAAGAGTTAACATGGCAACCATGCTCCACAGAGAAGGAAATGTTGCTTAGCAACTAGAATTTTTAGGAAGGAAAATTCTAGACTGCAGGGGTGGGAAGTGTGGAAGGTAGGTAAGTATGCATCCATAGTGAAGGCTTTTGAGATTATTGTTGTGATGAATGATTTGTTTTGAGGAATATGTTGCTTATTTTCCTCTCTATCCATTGAATATTTGGCCCCATCTCAAAGCATGATAATAAATGACCAAAATAATTGGAGTGGTCAAACTAGGGGCCAGTTTGTCCATTTCAAACAGATGTGGCAATGATCCAAAACAGGAAAATTCTTTGCTACTTCACTACTCTAATTGTCTTCATTTTTTTGTTTGTTTGTTTTTGATTACCCTACTAATGCATGGATATTTTCTCATTGTAAAAGATTTTTTTTTTGAGAAAGAGATAGAGAGAGAGAGACAGACAGGAAGGGAGAGAGATGAGAAGCATCAACTCATAGTTGTGGCACCTTAGTTATTCATTGATTACTTTCTACTATGTGCCTTGACTGAGGGACTCCAGCCATGTCAGTGACCCCTTGCTCAAGCCAATGACTTTGGGCTTTAAGTCAGTGACCTTTGGGCTCACGCCAGTGACCACGGGATTATGTCTATTGTCCCAAGCTCAAGCTGAGGACCTTGGGGTTTTGAAAGTGGGTCCTCATCATCCCAGGCGAACGCTCTATCCACTGCGTAACTACCTGGTCATGCTCATTGTAAAAGATTAATGTTTCTTTTTTTTAATTTTAAAAATTTATTTAGAAAATTAACTTTAACAGGATGACATTGATAAATAAGAGTATATAGGTTTCAGGTGAACATTTCTATAGCATTTGAACTGTTGATTATGTTGTATACCCATCACTCAAAGTCAAGTCATTTTTAGTCACCTTATATTTGTCTCTCTTTACACCCTTTTCCCCAACCCTGCACCCCATTCACTCAAGTCCCCTTCTCCCTCCCCCATGTTTTTTCCCCCAGTAACCGCCTCACTTTTATCTATGTCCATAAGTCTCAGTTTTATATCCCACCTATGTGTGAAATCATACATTCTTAGCTTTTTCTGATTTACTTATTTCACTCTGTATAATGTTCTCAAGGTCCATCCACGTTGTCGTAAATGTCACTATGTCATCATTTCTTATGTCTGAGTAGTACTCCATTATATATATGCACCACATCTTGTTTATCCAATCCTCTATCAAGGGACACTTGGATTGTTTCCATGTCTTGGCCACCGTGAACAATGCTGTGATGAACATGGGGGTGCATGTGTCCTTATGTACCAATGTTTCAATGTTTTGGGGTAGGTACTCAGTTAGAGGGATTGCTAGGTCATATGGTAATCCTACTTTTAATTTTTTGAGGAACCACCATACTTTCTTACACAATGGTTGTACTAATTTGCATTCCCACCAGCAGTGAATGAAGTTCCTTTTTCTCTACAGCCTCTCCAACACTTGTTATTACCTGTCTTATTGATAATAGCCAATCTAACAGGTGTGAGGTGATATCTCAGCATACTTTTGATTTGCATTTCTTGAATAGCTAGTGAAGATGAGCATCTTTTCATATACCTGTTGGCCATTTGTCTCTTGGGAGAAATGTCTCTTCAGGTTCTCGCCCCATTTTTAAATTGGATTGTTTGCTTATTTGTTGCTGAATTCTTTATATATTTTAGATATTAACCCCTTATCAGAGCTATTGTTTGTAAGTATCATCTCCCATTTAGTTGGCTGCATATTTGTTTTACTGTCAGTTTCTTTTGCTATGTAGAAGCTTTTTAGTTTGATATAATCCCATTTATTTATTTCTGCTTTTACTTCCCTTGCCTTTGAGGTCAAATTCATAAATTGTTCTCTACAGCCAAGGTCCATGAGCTTAGTACCTTTGTTTTCTTCTATGTAATTTATTGTTTCAGGTCTTATATTTAGGTCTTTGATCCATTTTGAATTAATTTCTGTGTGGGGGGACTAACTGTAGTCAAGTTTCATTCTTTTGCATGTGGATTTCCAATTTTCCCAGCACCATTTAATGAAGAGGCTTTCTTTTCTCCATTGTGTGTCAAAAACAATTTGCCCATCTACATGTGGTTTTATTTCTGGACTCTCAATTCTCTTTCATTGGTCTGTATTTCTGTTAATACCATGCTTTTTTGATTATTGTAGCTCTTTGTATAATTTGAAGTCAGAGTGTGATACCCCCACCTTCATTCTTTTTGTTTTTTTTTAGGATTACTTAGCCTATTCTGGTTTTCTTATGGTTCCATACAAATCTGGTAAATTTGTTCTTTTTTTTTTTTTTCAGAAACAGAGAGAGAATCAGAGAGAGGGATAGACAGGGACAGACAGAGAGGAATGGAGAGAGATGAGAAGCATCAATCATTAGTTTTTCGTTGCGACACCTTAGTTGTTCATTGATTGCTTTCTCATATGTGCCTTGACTGCGGGCCTTTAGCAGACAGAGTAACCCCTTGCTCAAGCCAGCAACCTTGGGTTCAAGCTGGTGAGCCTTGCTCAAACCAGATGATCCCGCACTCAAGCTGGCGACCTCAGGGTTTCGAACCTGGGTCCTCTGCATCCCAGTTCGATGCTCTATCCACTGCGCCACCGCCTGGTCAGGCTGTTCTATTTCTTTAAAAAATGACATTAGGGTTTTGATTGGGATTGCATTAAATTTGTAAATTGCTTTGGGTAATATGGCCATTTTAAGTATGTTGATTCTTCTAATCCATGAATATGGAGTATATTTTTATTTCATTGTCTTTTTTAAATTTCTTTCAATAATGTTTTGTAGTATTCAGTATATAGATCCTTCACATCCTCTATTAAGTTTATTCCTGGGTACTTTATATTTTTGGTTGCAATTGTAAAATGAATCGTTTTGGGGTTGTTGTTTTTTGTTTTTTTTTTAGTTCATTTTCCAAAGTTTTATTGTTGGTATATAAAAAAGCAGTAGAATTTTGTATATTGATTTTGTATCCTGCAACTTTACTATATTGGTTTATTGTTTCTAATAGTATTTTGGTCGAGTCTTTGGGTTTTTCCATATATAGTATTATGTCATCTGCAAAAAGTGAAACCTTTACATCTTTTTTCCCCTGATATGAATGCCTTTTATTTTTTTCTCTTGCCTGATTGCTTTGGCTAAAACTTCCAGAACTATGTTGAATAAGAGTGGAGAGAGTGGGCAACCTTATCTTGTTCCTGATTTTAGAGGAAAAGGCTTCACTTTTTCACCATTTAGTATAATACTAGCTGATTGTTTGTCATATATGGCCTTTATTATGTTGATGTACTTTCCTTCTATTCTGATTTTATTGAGTATTTTAAATGTAAAGGTATTTTGTATCTTATTGAATGCCTTTTCTGCATCTATTGATAGGATCATATGGTTTTTGTTCTTTGTTTTGTTGATGTAGTGTATTACATTCATCAATTTTCATATGTTGAACCATCCTTGTGCTCCTAGAATGAATTCCACTTGATCATGATGTATTATTTTTTTAATACATTGTTTTATTCAATTTGCTAGTATTTTGTTTAAGATTTTTGCATCTGTATTCATTAGATATATTGGTCTGTAGTTTTCTTTTTTTGTGTTGTCCTTGCCAGGTTTTGGTATGAGGGTTATGTTGACTTCATAAAATGTGTTGGGGATTATTGCTTCTTCTATTTTGAAAGACTTTGAGAAGAATAGGTACCAAATCTTCTTTGAATGTTTGGTAGAATTCACTAGTGTAACCATCTGGTCCTGGACTTTTGTTTTTGTGGAGTTTTCTGATAGTTGTTTCTATTTAGGTTATAGTTCTATTTAGGTTTTCCACTTTTTTGTGGCTCAGTCTAGGAAGGCTGTATAGTTCTAGGAATTTAACCATTTCCTCTAAAGTACTGAATTTGGTAGCATATAATCTTTCATAATATTCTACTATGATCTTTTGTACATCTATGATATCTGTGGTAATTTCTCCTCTTTCATTTTGGAATTTCTTTATATAAGTCCTCCTTTTTTCCTTAATGAGTCTAGCCCCAGTGGTTTGTCAATTTTGTTGATCTTTTCAAAGAACCAGCTCTTTGTTATATTAATTTTTCTATAGTTTTTTTTGTTCTCGATTTGATTTAGTTCTTCTCTAATTTTTACTATTTTCTTTCTTCTGCTGACTTTAGATTGCCTTTGTTCTTCTTTTTCTAGTTCCTTAAGATGTCATGTTAGGTTGTTTACTCGGGATCTCTCTTTTTTCTTGATATAAGCCTGTAATGATATAAACTTCTCTCTTATTAGTGCTTTCACTGCGTCCCAGAAATTTTGATATATCGTGTTGTCATTTTCATTTGTCTGTATATACCTTTCAATTTCTGCTTTTATTTCTTCTTTGACCCAGTCATTTTTTAGAATTATGTTGTTTAATTTTTACATTTTTATGGGTTTCTTTACTTCCATTTTACAGTTGAATTCTAATTTCAAAGCCTTATGATCAGACAATATGCTTGGTATAATTTCAATCTTTCTGAATTTGTTGATGTTAGTTTTGTGGCCCAACATATGTTCTATCTTTGAAAATGTTCCATGCACACAGGAGCAGAATGTATAATCTGACGTTTTGGGATGAAATGTTCTATAAATGTTTATTATGTCCATTTGTTCCAGAGTTTTGTTTACGGCCAATATTTCTTTATTGATTTTCTGTTTGGATGATCTATCTAAAGCCATCAATGGTGTGTTTAAATCTCCAAGTATGATCATGTTTTTGTCTGCTTCTATTTTTAGATCAGTTAGTAGATATCATATATTTTGGTGCTTCCTGGTTTGGTGCATATATATTAATAAGTATTGTGTCTTCTTGATACAATGTCCCCTTTATCATTATGAAATGTCCATCTTTATCTCCGGTTATCTTTGTTGTCTTGAAGTCAGCATTGTCAGATATGAGTGTGGTTACACCTGCTTTTCTTTGGATATTATTTGCTTGGAGAATCATTTTCCAACCTTTTACTTTGAATCTACTTTCGTCCTTGCAGCTTAGATGTGTCTCTTGAAGGAAGCATATGGTTGAGTTTTGCTTTTTCTTCCAATCTGCTACTCTGTGCATCTTTATTGGTGAGTTCAGTTCATTTACATTTAGGGTAATTATTGACACTTGAGGATTTCCTAGAGCCATTTTATGTTTTGTTTTCTGGTACCTCTGTGTCTTGGTTGGTTCTTCTCTTTCTTGTTTTCATCAGTTGTGTTTGTTTGGTGATATTCCATACTTCTTTTCCCTTTTTCTTCTTCTTTAAGCTGTGTGTTTCAGTAATGGCTTTTTTTTTTTTTGTAGGTGGTTACCATTAGGTTAAGGAAAAAATGTTCATATGTACAAGAGTCCTTTGTCATGTGAATGCTTCTGCACTCCATAGTTTTTTGCTACTGCAGATTGTTATCCTCTCCCCTTTTATATTGGGTTGGGGAATAAGTTCATAGCGTTTTTACCGAAGACTTTTATTTAAACAAAAAACAATAATTATATCAATAAGTTAATCAATTATATATTCGCCGTTGCTGTTTACAACCTCTTCCCACCTCTCGACCAATTTGTTGATGCCGTTCCGCCAAAAATCACCTGGTCTGGTGTCAAAGAAGTTGTTGAGCCAGTTTTTAAGGACCTCTTTGTTATCGAAGGTAATGCCCTTCATATGGTTTGACAGGGAGCGGAAAAGATGGTAATCGGTCGGTGCAAGGTCCGGAGAATACGGCGGATGCTGAAGGACCTCCCATTCAAGCTCTTGGAGTGCGGCTTTGATGACTTGTACAACATGGGGCCTGGCGTTGTCGTGAAGGAGTATGGTTTGACCATGTCAGTCAGGTCTTTTCAGTCGAATAGCCTCATTCACGTGGTGTAGCTGGGCAATGTAGAGCTCCTTGTTGACCGTGGCATTCTTTTCGAGCATTTCCCAGTTCTTCATAGAATTCAGAAGGCCTTTCGCTGCGGCACGTGTCATTGATGTCAAAGTCGCCATTTTTGAACTTTGCAAACCATTTCCGTGCTGTAGACTCGCCTATGACACCTTCTCCATACACGTCGCAAATGTCCCGGGCTGCTTTGGCAGCTTTTTGACCTCGATGAAAAGCAAAGAAGAGCAGTTGTCGAAAATGTTGATTTTTGCCTCCTGGGTATTCCATTTCTAAGCCTCAAAACTAATAAAAAATTAAATAACTCAAAAATACAATTAACATAGTTTTGTAGAGCAGAAAGAGTTTTATCGAATGAATACTTACCCTTTGCCAAACAGCAAACAAATCGTTGTAAAATAAAAGAAAATATAAAAACGCTACGAACTTATTCCCCAACCCAATATTATTGTTGTCACAGATGATCCTTGTTTTTATTGTGACCTTGTTGGAGCTTTTACCTGCAGTTTTGATTTGTTTTGTTTTTGTGTCTGGTTGAATAACACCCTTAAGTATTTCCTGCAGTGAGGGTTTTCTGGTAGTAAAATCCCTCAGCCTCTGTATGTCTGTAAAAGTTTTTATTTCTCCTTCATACTTGAAGTATAACTTTGATGAATATCGTATAGTATTCTTGTCTGGTAATTCTTCTCTTTCAGTACTTTAATGTTTGGTTGCACTCTCTTCTGGCTGGTAGAGTTTCTGTTGAGAAGTCTGATGATAACTTAATATGTTATGGTCTTCCTTTATATTTTATGGTCTTTTTTTCTCTAGCTGACTTGAGAATTCTTTTTTTCTCATTGATTTTTGACAATTTTATTACAACATGCCTTGGAGTAGGTCTGTTTGGGTTTTGATAACTTAGAGTATTATTTGCTTCTTGGTTTTGAGGCTCTAACTCTTTCCACAGACTTGGGAAATTCTCGTCAATTATTTGTTTGAAGAGGCTCTCCATTCCCTTTTCTTCTCTTTTTCTTCTGATATACTCATTACTCTTATGTTGCTCTTTCTGATGGAATCAGACAATTCTTGTAGAGCTCTCTCAGTTTTTGAAATTTGTGAATCTCCTGCTTCTTCTCTCTGTAATATCTCTAGTTGCCTGTCTTCAATGTCACTGATTCTTTCCTCTATCTGGCTGGTTCTATTTGCTAAACTTGCTACCTCTGTCTTCAGTTCATGTATTGAGTTCTTCATCTCTGTTTTCAAAGTTTCAATCTCCTTGGTGAGATATTTGTTTTGTTCATTAATTTGTTTTCTGAGCTCATTAATATGGCTATTGTGTCTTCTTGCATTGCATTATTTTCAGAACTTCAATTTTGAATTCTCTATTGTTTAACTCCAAGACTTCCATGTGATTGAGATTTTTTTCTGGAGATTTTTCATTTTCTTTATGAACTACATTTCTGTCTTGTGTATTGTGGTATTCGATTTCTTCTTCCTTGATGGCATTTGAGAATGGTATTGTTAAGAACCCTAACAAAAAAAAAACAACTAAAGTAATTGAAAATTTTAAAAAATACTTTAAAAAAATTTTAAAGATATAACAATTTAAAAAATTATAACAAGTAAAGAAGAAAAACCACAGGAAGAAAGATCAGAAGCAAACAAAAAAGTCAACGCAAAACACCCACAAAAAATAAGATTAAAACTATAAAAATTAAAAAAATAAAATTCAAAAATAAAAAAGAGAGAAAAGAATAAGAAGAATAAATAGGAAAAAAGGAAAACGGGGAAAAAAGGAAAAGTAAATTTTGGTTTTGAGAGGTTTATTTTAGGTGTCACTATATTACAATTTTTAGTTCTTTGAAAGTTCCTGGGCTTTCCCCTGCTGAGATGTTGCTGTCACAATGATGTAGGCAGAGTTGCAGTTGAGTTGGTGGGTGGGGTGTGTTGTGAGGGCTTTCTGACTTTGGCTTTACCACTTCAACTTTCCTGCTTTACAGCTCTAGCAATGGTGATCTCAGGCTTTTGGATGCTCCTTCCCATGTCTCAACAGAACCGGGGGCCGGGCGTGGAGCACCTCTCTTCTTCAGGGGAGAAAGTGGCTCTGAGAGCTAGCTGTGTGGTTTTTCTCTGCCACTCTTAGTACCACAAGGTGTGGGAGATGGACTCTGGGAAGCTGGGGGCCACACTTTAGCTTTCTCTGTCTCCACTGAGTGCAGGCTGCAGGCAGACTACATGAACACTGGCCATGACCTTACGGTCTGGCTACTCTGGATAATCTCCCCCTCTGCCCCTCTTTCTCACTGCTCCTCCTGGCAGAAGGAGACCCAGTCACTCCAAGTGTCCAAGTTTTCCTCTCTGTACCCTTCAGACAAAATCCAGAGAGCCTGAGCTTTCCTCTTCCCCATATCCAGAAAAGAAAAGAAAAAGTCACTCCTGGTTTGTTTCTTCTCCTCTCCAAAGCTCACTGTGATTGCATTTTATCTTCTACCCCCTTTTTACCCTGTCCCACTTTTAGTCCATTTGGTGTGTGGATCTTTCAAGAGTGCCTGTGAGCCCAGCTGGGGTTCTTTTGCTGCATTATAGGAGTTCAATTTGTTGAAATTTCAAGGAAAGAGATCAGAAATATCTCTCGTGCTGCCATTACTCTGACATCATTCGATTTTTTTTTTCTTATCAAGTGAGACACAGGGAGGTGGAGAGACAAATTCCCACATGCTCTCCAACTGGGATCCATCTGGCAATCCTTGTCTCGGGCTGATGCTCTGCCCATTGCTTGGCAACTAAGCTATTTTAGCACCTGAGGCAAGACCATGGAGCCATCCTCAGCATCCAGAGCCAACTTGCTCATTCAAGCCATGGCTGCAGGAGAGGAGGACAGACAGAGAGTGAGAGAGAGAGAGAGAGAGAGAGAGAGAGAGAGAAAAGTGAGAGGGGGAGGGGTGGAGAAGCAGATGGTCACTTCACCTGTGTGACTGTGAATCAAACCCAGGACTTCCACACACTGGGCTGGTGCTCTACCACTGAGCTAACCTGCTAGGGCTTCGTTGTAAAAGATTTTTAAAATACAAGAGTATTAAGAACAAACTCTGAAATAACTTCTGTGTTATGCTTCACTTTACTATTCTTTCTCAGTTAGTGGCACTGTTAAAAGTCTGAAATGCATTCTTCTGTCTCTGCCCATGCATTTACATATGCATTTCTTTCCTCTTTCTTTTTTTCTCTCCCTCAATCTTTCCCTTTCTGTCTCTTCCCCTACCTTCTCTCTCTCCATATATATATGGAGAGAATATATAAATATATATATGGAGAGAATATATATATTCTTACATATATGTATATATATTTGCTTTTTAATTTTTAGCAAAAGACATGTAAAAATAATATGGTTGAAAATTTTTTCATGTAACTTACATATACGTATGTTATTCTTTTTACATGCCAAATATTGAATACCATTTACTACTTCCCTATTGATGGGCCTTTCAGTGTTTCCAGTTTTGCACTAACACATACAATAAAGTTATGAGTAGCCTTGAATGTGTAATTGGACACTTGAGAAAGTATTTCTTGAAAATGTTCTGCTAAAAGCACAAGTTCTAGCTCAAAGGAACTTTTTAAAATATATACCTCCTAACTGCCTTCCCAAAAGACTTCAAGAACACTTCTATCTTTTGCATATGAATATGCCAGTTTCCTTTTATTTTCTCCAAATTTGCCAATTTATGCCATCTTATAAGTGAGAAAACCACACACACACACACACACACACACACACACACACACACACATTGCCAGTGAGAATGACTATCCATTTTGTTTCTCTTTTTGAGAATTGCCATCTGGCACCCTCTATTCATTTTAGTGTTAAGTTGTTTGCCTTTTCCTAAACTATTTATAGCAGTCTTTATACATTTTTGTTATTAATACTTTGCTAAATGTGTTGCAGTAATTTTGCTCTACCATGTGCATTTTATCCTTTTTTTTTACTTCCCCCCCAATTATACAAAAGTTTTAATGTTTTTTTAGAAAAAAATCTGTCATGTAAATTTGATGGTTTCTGGGTTGGGGGTGGTCTCACTTGAGAGAGTCTTTGTTACTCAAAGTTTTAAAAGTATAATGGTTGAGTGCTTTAAACCCTCTGGAATTTGTTTTAGTAAATAATAAGAAGCAGTCCTGGCCCATTAGCTCAGCTGGTTAGGAGCATCATCCCAAAACAGCAAGGTTGGGGGTTCGATCCCTGGTCAGGGCAAATATGAGAAGCAACCCAAAAATATATGACTGAGTAGAACAACAAATGCCTCCCTTCCCCTCACCTCTCTCTCCTTTTCTCTTTCTGTCTCACTAAAAATTAATAAAAATTAGGCCCTGGCCTGATAGTTTGGTTGATTGGAACATCGCATCAGAGGGTGGAGGTTGCCAGTTTGATTCCCCAGTCAGGGCACATAGAGGAGCAGCTCGATGTTCCTGTCTCTCTTTCTCCCCCTGCCTCTTTGTCAAAACAAACAAACAAACAAATAAAAGTATAGCTAGTATTTTTGCTTTAATTTTTAATATGATCCCTACTTTCCTACTTTTTTTTTTTTTTTTTTTTTGTATTTTTCTGAACCTGGGAACGGAGAGGCAGTCAGACAGACTCCCACATGCACCCAACTGGGATCCACCCGGCATGCCCACCAGGGGGCGATGCTCTGCCCATCTGGGGCGTCGCTCTGTCACGACCAGAGCCACTCTAGCGCCTGAGGCAGAGGCCAAGGAGCCATCCCCAGCGCCCGGGCCATCTTTTGCTCCTATGGAGCCTCGGCTGCGGGAGGGGAAGAGAGAGACATAGAGGAAGGAGAGGGGGAGGGGTGGAGAAGCAGATGGGCGCTTCTCCTGTGTGCCCTGGCCGGGAATCGAACCCGGGACTTCCGCACACCAGACCGACGTTCTACCACTGAGCCAACCGGCCAGGGCCCCCTATTTTCCTACATTTTAATAAATACACAATCTTTCCCCACTGATGACAACACCTAGTTAATCATGAATTTTCACATACACATGAGTCTGCTTATGTACCCTATTCAATTTTATTAACTTATTTTCCTGTTCTATACTCTCTAGGTTTATTGGTGTAGGTCTCATAACACGTGTTTGTGTCTATTTAGAAGTCCTGCTTATTAATAGTTGGGGTTTTTTTTCAGATGTTTTCGCTCCTCTGGGATATCTTTTCTTTCTTATGAAAATGTGGGTTTGATAGATAAATAAACAGATATGTGTAGTCTTTTGGATTTTAGTTTTCAGGTATTTTATATATTTTTAATGAGACCTATTTTCTCACTAGATAGTGCTTATAAAAAAGCTGTGCTAGCTTTATCTCTCTGTTTCTCATATGGATGCCTCCTATTTCTCTCAACTTCACTTTCATGACACTGAGTATTGCCATGTCAGCTATTCTTTCTTTGTGTCTTTGGTCAGAATGCTTCTTATATTTTGCCATAGACTATGGTATTTTCTTTAGATTTCATGTAAGCACACAGGGATGTTCCTCCTGAGTTCATGAGGCCATCTTAAAGAATTTTGTACCCCCTTTTCCCCTCTGCTCCTTATATTTGATGGGGCAAAGGGGCAGGTTTTGGTCTGCATTTTATTTATTATTATTATTATTATTATTATTATTATTATTATTATTTTGACAGATCAAGAGAGTCAGAGAGAGGGACAGATAGGGACAGAGAGGAAGAGAGAGAGATGAGAAGCATCAATTCTTCCTTGCGGCATCTTAGTTGTTCGTTGATTGCTTGTTCATTGATTGCTTTCTCATATGTGCCTTGATGGGGGGGCTACAGCAGAACATGTGACCCCTTGCTCAAGCCAGTGAACTTGGGCTCAAGCCAGTGACCTTGGGCTTTAAACCAGTGACCTTTTGGCTCAAGTCAGCGACCTTCAGGTCATGTCTATGATCCTATGCTCAAGCCAGTGACCCCCTCGCTCAAGCTGGTGAGCCCATGCTCAAGCCAGTGACCTCGGAGTTTCAAACCTGGGTCCTCCACGTCCTGGTCCAACGCTCTATCCACTGTGCTACTGCCTAGTCAGGCTGGTCTGCACTTTAGAAAATGAAAGGCAGAAAGAATGTGATTAGAGGTGCCAGCCCAGGGAGGAGCAAAGAGAGGTACTAACAGCTGAGCAGAAGCATGTGGTTCTGAAGAGGGGAGCCGTGTGGCTTGAATGGACCAAAAAGAGGCTGGAGGTAACTCACCATTAGATACTGAATCTGAAGGCAAAGTCTGAAGTGTCTAGGTCGGGCACTGCCCACATCAAGAGACCAACATTTGGATGTTCCTAGTGAAGAAACCTCTACAAAACCCACAAAAATATCTCATGAGGTCAGCAATGAAGATTCAACCATCCCAAGAGCACTGTCATCATATCACTAACCCCTACCCCATCAAATTAGACTTTCTCACCTATTGTCACAGCTAAAAGTGTGGGTGTGGGAGAGGAGGAGCTGACAGGTGAGGACAAAAGTCTCCACACACACTCTCCCCTCCCTGTCCTTAAAGGAATCTGAGCCTGAGAGGGGAGAAGTGAAACATTAAATAAAATCCTAATGTAGACTATTGTTATTAGAAGTGACTGGAGGATTCTTTTTTTTTTTTTTACTCTTTAGGAGTAACCAAAAAGCTATGACCTATTCTCAGCATTTTATCCAAGGACTGGGGGAGAGTGAGACTATAAAATGGATTTTAAAAGATAATGAAAGATAAATAAATTTGCATTATGTTTGCATCTTACTGATTTCAGGTTCAGCATACCTGTTACATTATCTTAACTTGTTTATTTTCAGTGTTTTTTACTAACATGAGCATTTAAAATTATGAATATTTCTATGAGTACTATTTTGACTACATTCCACAGATTATTATAATTAGTGCTTTCATTTTCATTGTAATTTCAATTTTAATTTTATCTAAAGAGTGTTTAAAAATTTCCAAGTGCATGACTTCTTTTGCTATTTTTTGTTGTTCTTTTTTAATACTGCATTTGGTAAGAGAACTTATTCTGTATGATTTCTTCTTTTTAATAATGGAGATTTCCTTTGTGGATAACACACGACTTTGTATTTGGGGGCTTACAAAGTAAGTAATCTAGTATTAAGGGAGTGGTTGCCATACCTACACAATCTCCCTTATGTTATTCTGGGTTCTAACTTCTTTGATTCAGAAGGCTCAGGATTCAAATTCAAACCAATTCCTGCAGCTACTTTGGAGGATGGTCCCTCTCCTCAGACAGCAGGTCCAGCACTTGCCTGATGTGTTTGTTACATTATATTGTGACTTGACCCAGAGGCGGATTAAGGTTGGTTGAGGCCCCGGGCACAGAAGAAAATATTGGACCCCTTAAAAAAAAGAGAGATACAGGGAAAATAAAAATACATGTTAATCATATTTTTTAAATAAACAAAAAAATCATGTACTATTAATGTTAAAATTGCACATATGAAACCAAACTTGGTGTCATTAGAAAAAAATGTGAAGTTGGGGTTTTGCGAGGCCCTTCAGAAGTTGGGGCCCAGAGTGCACGCCCGATGTGCCCACCGTTAAATCCGCCTCTGACTTGACTCTAGCTATTGGCCTGGAGACCAGGAGGGATGGTGGGAGAATAGATGCTGAGTGGGATGGGTACTGTCTTACAAAATGGAGGCTTCTGTGTCATTTGGAATCAAAGAAGGTGTAATAGCCTAGAACAGGAGAGGTGGGCCACTTTTACAGGCTCAGATGATTCAGAAAATCTGGGGTTTTGAGTCTCTCCAGTGCATCAACCAAGATGGTTTCATCGCAAGACTCAGGGTCCCTCTCATCTGATAAAGGCCCCGACCTTGTTATAGCAGACATTCCAAGACTGAGAATTTAGCTTTTTCAGCACCCAGCTTTCTTAATAAATTAAGTCCTGTCCCTGGCTCACAGCTCGTTTTGCTGTGCTGCTGCAGGAAGTACAAGTCTCCTCAAAAGCAGCCATGGAGGCCGTTAAACTTTCGCGCTTTGCCTTAAATTGGTGATTAACTATCCTTGGCCTTTTATGTTCTTTTTTCCAATGCCTGGTTGCACTCAATAAATCTGATTCCATTATCCTTATGATTCTGACTTTTCCCCAGCCTTTCAAAGATTTGAGACGTTGTACCCATCAGCGCTTTTCCTTCCCATCTTAGTTCACCCCGAGTGAAATGTTAACAATTATGCTGTTCAGCAGCTCGTTTCCTAAGATGGCCCCAAGGTCACCACATCCACCAGGTGTGTGTCACACACACTATTTCCTCTCCCCTTGAATAGGGCTTGTGATTGTGATCACTCTGATCAATATAATACTATGGTATAAGTGAAGCTCCTTGCCTAGCCCTTAAATGATGCACTTTCTGCATCTTCTCCTTTGAAACTTTTGGCTCCCAGCTGCCCTGCTGTGAAAAGCCCACATGTAGGTACTCAGCGGCCAGTCTCAGGTGATCGCACAGTTGAAACCAGTATCACTTCCAGCCGTGTGAACGAGCCCAGTTAAGCTCCTAAATGACTGTAACCTCAGCCTCATCGAAGCTGGAGAACTGCCCAGTTGATTCCACAGAATCGTAAGCAATAATGAAATACTTATTTTTAAGCCACGGTGCTTTGGAATTATTCATGAGGCAACAATTTGTAATCAGAATATGTATGCCATGAGCTACCATATTCACTCACAAACAATAGTGGGATATTCATTGTTAGGCAGCTGGTGAATGATTTGACTCCAAAATTTCATCCTTAAAATCCGCTTCCTTGGACCACTTGCACCAACTATCTGAAATCAGGTCCCTTTAGAAACATTTATTGAGATAAAGAAGACACACATATGTATGCACAATGTTCACTGGGGAACGATCAGGAACAACAGGGAGTAAGGGAAGGACTGGGCAGAAGGAGAAGTTGAACTGAGATACGTTTGCCCCAGAGGTCTCAGTCCCCTGAAGCCTGGAGACGGGCTGGACCTGCAGAGATGTCCTGAACTGAGGCACGGAGTCAAAGGGCTCCCAGGGAGGGAACTAACTTTGAGTGAGACATTCTTTTCTTCTTTGCTTTTAAGATTTTATTTATTTATTTTAGAGGCAGGGTTAGAAAGAGAAGTTGATGAGAAGCAGAAAGCATCAACTCTCATATGTGCCTTGACCAGGCAATCCCAGGGTTTTGAACCGGCGACCTCAGCATTTCCAGGTCAATGCTTAATCCACTGCGCCACCACAGGTCACGCTAGAGAGACACATTCTTGACAATGCTCCACAGCTTCCATTCTACAGCCATTTTAAATATTTTATAATGCTGTTTTGTTTCTTTTCTACACCTCTGCCTTTTGTCTATCAAACTTTCTTTGTCGTGTTTTCTCTCTCCACCTCATTGTTTGAGAGATATAAACACTTTCTCTTCTTACTACTTTCATCCATACATTTTGAATGCATATTAACCTATAACTTTATATCAATGTCCACATTTAATCAGAATATCTCTTTTTTTGTTTGGTAAGGATGGATTTGTAGTCTACTTTTATATTTTTTGCCCCTCGCCTGTCTCCTCTGCTTATAGGCTGAGATGTTATGCAAATCCACATTACTATATTGGGCATTAATAATTTTTAAAACTAGTTTTTTCTTCACTTAACATTCTTTTTTTTTTTTTTTTTACAAGGACAGAGAGAGAGTCAGAGAGAGGAATAGACAGGGACAGACAGACAGAAATGGAGAGAGATGAGAAGCATCAATCATCAGTTTTTTGTTGCGAGACCTTAGTTGTTCATTGATTGCTTTCTCATATGTGCCTTGACCGCGGGTCTTCAGCAGACTGAGTAACCCCTTTCTCGAGCCAGCAACCTTGGGTACAAGCTGGTGAGCTTTTGCTCAAACCAGATGAGCCCGCGCTCAAGCTGGCGACCTCAGGGTCTCAAACCTGGGTCCTCTGCACCCCAGTCCAACGCTCTATCCACTGCACCACCGCTTGGTCAGGCAGCACTCTTTTTTATATTCTATCACTCACTTTCTTGTACACATGTGGTTTTATTTTATATAGTTCATCTATTATGATTAGTTTTGAGAAGATAAATGAGTGATACATTTTTTTTAGATTTTATTTACTCAGTTTGAAAGAGAGAGAAAGGGGGAAGAGTAGGAAGCCTCAACTCCCATATGTGCCTTGACCAGGCAAGCCCAGGGTTTTGAACTGGTGACCTCAGTGTTTCAGGTCGACGCTTTATCTTCTGCGCCACCACAAGTCACACAGGTGATAAATTTTGAATATTTATAAATATTTTGCTTTACTTGGGAAGATAGTTAGCTTGGACACAGGTTCAAAATCAGTTTTTCCTTTAAACTTTGAAATGATTAACCAAAATCTAGTGTTACTGATGAGAAGTGTGATGAAATTCTGTCTTGTTTCTTTGTAGGAAACCTTATTCTTTTCAGAAACTTTAGTGTTCTTAAATAGCCCAAGATATATCTTCATATAGGTTGTTTTACCTTCATTTTTTCCCCAAATTTCAAATAAATGGAATCATACTATACCTACCTTTTTTTTTAGCTCTGACTTTGTTCATTCAGCTTAATGTTTTTGAGACTCACTCATATTTCTGTGTGTATTAGCAGTTTATTCTTTTTATTGCTCAGTAGTAAAATTTTATTTTATTTTCTAGTTGTTTATTATTCATATGTAGAAATATAATGTTTTTAACATTTTATTTAAGATTTTATTTATTTATTTTACAGAGAGAGGGATGGAAGGTGAGAAGTACCAACTCATGGTTGCTTCATTTTAGTTGTTCATTGATTGTCGTATGTGCCTTGACCAGGTATCCCGGGGTTTTGAACCTGTGGCCTCAGCAATTCCATGTCGAAGCTCTATCCACTGTGCCACCGCAGGCCAGGCTAGAAATATAATTTTTATTTTGAATTTTGCATATTGATTTTGTATTCAGTGACTATAAATTCATTAATTCTAAAAATTTATTTATAGATTATTTTGGATTTTTAACCTAAACAATCGTATTACCTATAATAAGTAATGTAAAATTCTTTCTTTTCAATACTTATTTCTTTTAGCTCTTTAAAATTTTTTTCCATTGATTGGGGAAGGAGATGAGAGAGAAAGGTGACGGAGACAAGAGAGAAAGAGAGAGAGAGAGGAGCATAAATTTATTGTTCCGCTCAGTTGTTCCATTTAGTTGTGTACTCATTGATTGCTTCTTGTAAGTGCCCTGATGGGGGAATTGAATCCACACCCTTGATGCTCCTGGAGGACACTTTATCCACTGAGCCACTTGGTCATAACCATGTTTTAGTTCTTTTAATCTTCCTTTACTGTTAAGACTTCCTGTGCAATACTGAATAAAAGGAGAAGTAGTGATAGAGAGCAACCTTTCATATTTCTGATTTCAGAAATAAATTTCTCAGCATTTCAACATTAAGTGTGAATTTTGCTGCAGAGTCTATTCCCAGATTGTTAAATGTCTTTTTTTTTCCTTTGGTTTTTATAATTAATGAACTTGACTTTTATAATTTTTTCTACATCTATTGAAATGTTTTATGATTCTTCTTCCTTTATCTGCTAATGTAGGTTAAATATATGGTTAATTTTAGAATGATAAACCAACTTTGAATTCCTCCCAATAGGTCATAATATATAGTATACTTTTTATATCTTGCTTGACTTTATAAAAATTTAGTTTATGCCTGACCAGGCAGTGGCGCAGTGGATAGAGCCTCAGACTGGGATGCCGAGGACCAAGGTTCGAGACCCCGAGGTCCCCAGCTTGAGCGCGGGCTCATTTGGTTTGAGCAAAGCTCACCAGCTTGTACCCAAAGTCACTGGCTCGAGCAAGGGGTTACTCGGTCTGCTGAAGGCCCATGGTCAAGGCACATATGAGAAAGCAATCAATGAACAACTAAGGTGTCACAACAAAAAACTGATTGATGCTACTCATCTCTCCATTCTTGTCTGTCTGTCCCTGTCTATCCCTCTCTCTGACTCTCTCTCTTTCTCTGTAAAAAAATTAAAATAAAAAAAAATTTAGTTTATGAGTAATATTGCCTGAAATTTTTTTCTTTGTAATGTCTTTATTATAGACCAGCTTAGCCTGGTTTCAAAAGGCAAGTGAAGATTTGTTCTCTTTTCTATTTTCTGGAATAGTTTGTGTAAGATTGATGATGTTCTTTTGCTCTTAAAATGTACAATTTACCAGTGAAGCCATCTGGGTATGGAGGTAGGAGTGTGTGTGTGTGTGTGTGTGTGTGTGTGTGTGTGTGTGTGTGAAGATTCTCCATTAGAGATTCAGTTTCTTTAATAAGTATAAAGCTATTAAGGTTTTCTGTTTCTTATTGTATCAATTTGGTAAGTGGTGTTTTTCTAGAAATTTATCCATTTTATTCAAATTTTTATATCCTCTTATGACTTTTATGACTTTTTAAGTATTTATCAAATTTGTGGTGATTTCCTCAGCTTTAATCCTGATATTGGTTACTTATGTCTCTTTTGTTTCTATTGATCATCTGTCCAAGACTTTGTACATTTCATTGGTCCTTTTAATAATTAACCTTGGGTTTTCAGAGTATTTCTATGATATACTTGTTTTCTATTTTATTAATTTTCCTTCTTGTCTTTAAAGTTTACTTTTCTTGCATATTTAAAAAAAATCTTGAGATGAATGCTAATATTATTGCATTTCAAAGCCAGAAAATGTCAGGAAAGATGAACAAGGCTTGAGAAGCCAGATCTTTATGTCTTCCATTTGCACTAGCCAAAGAAGAGATCTCTGGAGTTCTTTGTAAATCTAGGAAATTTAGATGATAATTTAGAAAACGGAGGATGCAGGCTATCCTCAGAGAAGTAGAAATTGAAGATAGAAATAGATAAGGAAGAGTACTAAGATTTGCAACACTATATAATTTTTAAAAACACATACTTGTTTCTTTAAAAGGTAAGCTGAATAAAAAAATATATATTATAATTCCATTTACAGTATATAGAACTCTAAAAAATGCAAACTTATAGTGTCAGAAAACAGATTAATGGCTGCTTGGGATGGGACGGCAAGGAGAGGCAAGAAGGAGAGATTACAAAGGGGCACAAGAATTGGAGGTAATGGACATGTTCACTCTTTTGATTGTGGTAATGGTTCGGCAGGCACATACCTATATCAAAGCTTATAAAATTATACATTTTAAACATTTGCAGTTTATTTTATGTCAATTGTACTTCAATAAAACTGTTCAGGAAATATACCATTATAACAATAATAGGAAAAAAAGACGTCATGCTATTGTCCTCTTTCTTGTCTGATAAGAAGTTTACTGTAATTCTCATGTATTTTCTCTGTAATGTGTCTCTCACTCTGACTACCTCCAAATTTTTCTTTCTCTTTTGTTTTCAGAAGATTGAACATAATCTGCACAGGTGGTATATTAGTATGCATATACACAGACATATACATTACACATACTTATACAGGTACATAATATTTAATATCTATCATTATTATCTAAGTTTCTTGGACCTGTGGCTTGATGTCTGTTACTAGTTTTAAAAAATGTATAGATATTATTTCTTCAAAAATTTTTCTCCTAGTCTTATTTCTTCTCCTTCTAGACTTCCATTCAGGCATACGTTAGACTGTTTAAGATTGCCCTGCAGGTCTTGCATGCTGTGTTCTGTGTTTCAATTTGAATAATTTCTAGTGATCTATCTTCAAGTTCACTGGTTCTTTCCTAGGCTCCGATATACTACTGAAAAACCAATTAACGTATGTGTTAAAGGCATTCTTCATTTATGTTACCATGGGGTTTTTTGTTTCTTAAAATTCAATCTGATGCTTTTTCCTAGTTCTCATCTCTTTGCTGAAATTTTGCACTGAGGTCTTATATATTTTTACCTTTTCCAATTGAATTTTTAACATAATCATAGTTATTTTTGTATCTCTGTTTGGTAATTCTAACATCCCCATCATATATGAGTCTGGTTTAGTTCATAGCCTTCTTTCTTAACAATGTGCTGTTTATTTCTTGCCCTTTTTTTTCCCTCCATAATTTTGTCTTGAAATCTATACATCTTGTGCTGGACAGTGGAAACAGAGGTAAATAGATTTTATGCCTATAACTTGGTATGCCTGTCCTTAGGCATTTCACGTGGAAATGTGAGTTGATCTAGGGAGGAATTTGGTTGGATTTGCAGTTTACTGATGCTATGCTTACCCTCATTGCACAAAATGCTTTATATTTCTCTGCCGATATTTTTGGTTAGGGTGGGATTGGTTTTGCAGAGCCTTTTTCTCTCTGTCTGTTATACCCTCAGCTTAGGTCTTCCATTTGCACTACGCCACAAAAAAAGGCCTGTCTCCACAATTTCACAATTCCCCTATCAGTATTCTACTTTTTGTTACTTGATGCTTGTTAGCTTGGTGGGAGGAGACAGAGGGGCCATTCTCTATTGTTTTGATTAAACTGATCTTCTATGTTTTTACATTTTCCATCTGAGTTTGTAATATACTAATCATAGTTACTTTTATATCCTTGTCTGATAATTCTAACGTACCCATCATATCTAAGTTTGGTTCAGTTAATAACTTTCTTTCTTAGCAATATGTTGTTTATTTCTTGCCATTTTGTTTGCCCCATAATTTTGTGTTGAAAGCTGTGTATCTTGTGTTGGACAGTGGAGACTGAGGCAGCCTTAGATCAGCCCTGTGTCCCTACCCTAGGTCTTAGGACCTTTCCACTGTTGGTAATTCTGAGATCTGGACACACGCCTCACTCTCCTTTTGGAGAAGAGAGGCTTTTTCTGTTCCCTTCCCCCAGTAGCTGTGGGTTGTTCCAGTGCCTAAAGGTGACAATGTTTGTTACCTTCCCCTCCTGCAGAATAAGGCTTTTGTTTCATACAGGAGATAAGAGAGAAAGTCTTGGCTGGTTTTATACTGTCTTCACAGAAGCTGCTGTTTTCTTCCTCCAGGTCTGCACCCTGAGGCATGCTTTGTCAAGACTCTCACTCACCCTTTTTTTCTGTGCCCGAAAGAGTCTGGCCTGCAAGAAGGTGTAAAATCCTCCTATACATATGGCTTTTATGGGTGTCATATTCTTTTGGGGGTCCACATTCAACATCCCCCAACTTAAAATTCTTTATATCGATTCTGTCCTGGTGTTGTCATTGTATTTGATGCAGATAAACAACTGCCATTTTCTCCTGTGAACAGCAGTCTTTCGTTAGATTTTAAACTATTTAGTTGTCCTATGATCTCAGTTTTCTAAAATTTGGTCCAGAGCATCTTGACCTTGGATTTTGGCTCTTTGTTGTTGTCTTATAAGGGCTGGAGAAATGCTCTCTGTATCCTGAGCAGAAACCAGAAAGTTTTAATATTTTTTTCTCTTATTGATTTTTCAGAATTTTTTTATATATTCTAGATACATATTCTTTGTCAAATATTATATTTGTATTAAGAATACTTATTCCCAGTTTGTAGCTTCTGTTTATACTTTCTTAATTATCCCTCTTGTTGTACAGAAGTTTTAAAATTTGAGAAATTCTTTTTTTTTTCTCTTCTTTTCCAAGTGAGAGGAGGGGAGATAGAGACAGACTCCCACATGAGACCCAACCAGGATCCACCCAGCAACCCCTGTTTGGAGCCAATGCTCTGCCCATCTAGGGCCATGCTCACAACTGAGCTATTTTTAGCACCTGAGGCAGAGGCTACCCAATCTTAGTGCCTGGGGCCATGTGCTTGAACCAACTGAGCCATGCTGTGGAAGGGGAAGAGACAGAGAGAGAGAGAGAGAAGGGAAGGGGAAGGGGTGGAGAAGCAGATGGTCGCTTTTCCTAAGTGCGCTGACTGGGAATCAAAACGTGACATCCCCATACCAAATGACACTTTACTACTAAGCAAACTAGCCAGGACCAAAATTTGATAAATTTTAATAAAAAAATTTTTCTTTATGTTTAGAACTGATTGTGTCCTGCCTAAGATGATTTTACCTAAGTATTTTTACCTACTGTAAGTTCCTAAAGATATTTTTCCTGTGTTTTCTTTTAGAAGTGCTATTTTAGTTTTAACTTTTATGCATAGTTTATGATCCATTTAAAATTAATTTTTGCAGTACAAGGAAAATATGGTGGTTTATTTTCTCCTATATATTTATTTAGTTAGTTATTTTAGTGCTATCTATTGGAAAGACTTTTCTTTTCCCATTAAGTTGCTTTGATATCTTTTTCAAAACTTAACTGCTCACATGTATATGGTTCTACTTCTGAATTCTCTATTCTGTTCCATTGACCCATTCTTTCTGTCTTTATATCAATATTGCACTGTCTTTGTTTCCATAGCTTTATTGCAAGTTTTAGACTCAGATATAGTGAGACCTCCAACTTTGTTCTTTTCCTGGAATGTTTTTGTATTCTATGTATTTTGAATTTCTTTACACACTTTTGAAAAAAAAAAAACTTTGCAATATCTACAAAGAAAACCTAGTAAAATTAGCCTACCTATCAATTAGTGGAGAAACAACATGTTAATAATGTTTAGTCTTCTAATTAGTAAACATGGTATAGCCTTTGCTTTATTAGAAACTTATTTAATTTTCCTTAGCAATATGTGGTAGTTTTTGCTGTAGAGGATTTGACTATCTTCAGTTGAATTGACTCCCGATATTATGCTTTTATATTTCCATTGAAAATAAAATATTTTATTATTTTCCAATTTTCAATTTGCTAGGATGTAAAAATACAATTGATTGTTTTATTTTGATCTTGTACCCCGTGACCGTACCAAATTCACTTGCTAGTTTTAGGCATCTAAGTCACATTCTAGCATTTTCTATGTAAAAATTAAGTCATTTATAAATGAAAACAGTTTAACTTCTTTTTTAAAAATATTTATTGACTCTTAATTTTACCTAACTTAAAGAATCAGCTATGCTGCTATTACAATTTTCAATTAAAATTATTGAAATACAATTTACATATAATAAAATTAATCAATTTTTAAAGTATAGTTTTGTCAGACACATAAAATCATATGATCATTGTCAAAATTATGATATAGAACTTTCTATCACCCCCCAAATCCTCTAAAATTGATTTTAAGTAATTTTCTATCCTACTTTGACCCCTGAGAACCAGCAATCTGCATTCTGACACTTAATTTTGCCTTTTCCTGAATATTATATAGAAGAAATTATATGTAGTATTTGTATCATATTTTACCTCTACATATATTATAAATAACATTTAACTTTATAATTTTTGTTTTAAACCATGAATTATATTTTAAATAAAATAAAAATAAAAATGTACCCTGTTCTATTAATCAATCAATATATCTTATTTCTACTGAAATATAATTATTTTGGTATACTTATTTATTTCCCTTTAGCCTAAAAATATTCCTTTAGTATGGAATTCTGGATATATAGTATTTTTTTCCTTCAGTAGTTAATTTTTTTTTTTCTGAAGCTGGAAACTGGGAGGCAGCCAAACAGACTCCCGCATGCGCCCGACCAGGATCCACCTGGCATGCCCACCAGGGGGCGATGCTCTGCCCATCTGGGGCGTCGCTCTGTTGCGACCAGAGTCACTCTAGCGCCTGGGGCAGAGGCCATGGAGCCATCCTCAGCATCCAGACCATCTTTGCTCCAATGGAGCCTTGGCTGCGGGAGGGGAAGAGAGAGAGAGAGAGAGGAAGGAGAGGGGGAGGGGTGGAGAAGCAGATGGGCACTTCTCCTGTGTGCCCTGGCCGGGAATCAAACCGGGACTTCCGCACGCCAGGCTGACGCTCTACCACTGAGCCAACCAGCCAGGGCCAGTTAAATATATTTTAAGTCAAGTGACTTTAAAGATACTATTCCATTTTTTTGTCCTATGTTATTTTTGATGAGGAGTCATCTGTCACTTGTATAACTAATATACTTCTCCCTCTTTCTCAGTAAGGAATGCTTTTAAAACTTTTTAAAAATCTATTATTTCAAACATTTGACTTAGATGGAGCTAGATGTGGTTTTTTGTTTGTTTGGTTGGGTTTTTTTGTTTGTTTTATGAGAGAGACAGAGAGAGGGACAGATAGGGATAGACAGACAGGAAGAGATGAGAAGCATCAATTCTTTGTTGTGGTACCTTAGTTGTTCATTGATTGCTTTCTTATATGTGCCTTGACCAGGGGGCTACAGCAGAGCGAGTGACCCCTTGCTCAAGTCAGCAACCTCTGCGCTCAAGCCAGTGACTTTGGGATTCAAGCCAGTGAGTTCAAGTCAGTGACCTTGGGGTCATGTCTATGATCCCATGCTCAAGAGAGCAATCTGCACTCAAGTTGGTGAGCCCTCACTTAAGCTGGATGAGCCTATGCTCAAACTGGCAACCTTGGGTTTTGAACCTGGGTCCTCTGCATCCCAGACTGACACTCTATCCACTGTACTACCACCTGGTCAGACAAGGTGATTTTATAGCTATTTTTTTTTTCTGTTTGGGTTTCTGAGATTTTTGAATTTATAAGTTGATGTTTAACTAAATTTAGGGAAATTTCAGCCATTATTGTTCAAATAAATTTTTTGTCACAATTCTCCTTTACTCCTGGAACTCCAGTTACATGTAAGATAGTTTGAGATTATCTGACAATTCACTGAGACATGTTCTTTTTTTTTCAATATTGTTTCTTTTTGTTCTCTAGCTTGGATAATTTCTATAGCTATGCTTTTTTTTTTTATTGTTTTTTGTTTTTGTTTTTTCATTTTTCTGAAGCTGGAAACGGGGAGGCAGTCAGACAGACTCCCGCATGCGCCCAACCAGGATCCACCCGTCATGCCCACCAGGGGGCGATGCTCTGCCCCTCTGGGGCATCGCTCTGTTGCATCCAGAGCCATTCTAGCGCCTGAGGCAGAGGCCACAGAGCCATCCCCAGCGCCCGGGCCATCTTTGCTCCAATAGAGCCTCGGCTGCAGGAGGGGAAGAGAGAGACAGAGAGGAAAGAGACGGGGAGGGGTGGAGAAGCAGATGGGCGCTTCTCCTGTGTGCCCTGGCTGGGAATTGAACCCAGGACTCCCGCACACCAGGCCGACGCTCTACCGCTGAGCCAACCGGCCAGGGCCCTATAGCTATGCTTTTATTAGCTCTTTATTGCTTCATAACAATTACTCCAAGATTTACTGACTTATAACAGCAATAATTAATTTCTCATTTATGGCCTGTGACTTCAGAATTTCTAATCATCTGACATTCTGAATTATTGGGTGATTGCCACTTGGTTTCCAATGAGGGTACAGTCAGATGTGGTCGGGGTTATAGTCATTTGAAGGCTTGACTGGGGCTAGGGAATCTACTTCCATGATGGCTCACTCCCATGAGTAGGAAATTGGTTCCTCTTTGCATCAGCATCTCCATAGGACTGTTTGAATATCCTCATATCATGAAGGTTGGCTTTCCTAAGAATTAGCAACCCAAGAGGTCATGGCTGACTCTGCTATTCTCTTATGAATTTGGAAGAGAACACTTTTGCTTCTACCATATTCTATTTGACATATAAGTCCACCCTAATTCCATAGGGTAGGTGCACTGAGAAGTGCATGAATACCAGGAGGCAAAGCACAGAGGGGACTATCTTGGAGATTGGATACTATAGTCTATTTTCAAGTACACCCATCCCTTTTTTCTGTAATTGGCACTCTTCTGTAAGCTCATTAAATGATTTTTTTTTTTAAATTTTAGATAGTTTGCTTGTTCATTTCTTAAATTTCTAGTGGTTTCTTTTAAGTAGTTTTTATTTCTTTGGTAAGGTTACCCATTTCCACACTAATTATGATTATCTTTTCCTTTAATTATTTAAACATATTTATAATAGCTGTTTTAAATCTTTTGTCTTCATACAGCCTATGAATCATCTTGGGGTTGGTTTCTATTGATTGATTGATTTTTAAATCAGATTCCCACTTTCCTACCACTTCACATTCTAGTGTTTTGTTGGTGGTTGTAGTGCTTTTTTTATTATTATTATCAGTTTTCTGTTTTTGTTTTATATACTGGATTGTCAGTGATTCCTTGCTGAGATTCTGAATTCTGTTATCTTCTTCCTGAAGAGTGTTTTTTTTTTTTCCTTTTGTAACGCACAGTTAAACTCGGCAGGCCATATTATTCAATCCTTGTCTCCCTGTAGTGAGGAACAACTAAGATTTCTTCTCAGCTTTTTCAATTTTTCAGTTATTGCTTTGTGCACTCTGCTGGGTTTCTTGGAGTCTCCCACACATATGTGTAGTTCAAAAGTTATCCTTCTTCTGGGCAAGATGGCAGCATAGGTAAATGCAATATTTCCATCCTTCCACAACCACATCAAAATTACAACTAATCTATAGAACAACTATCATTCAGAATTGCCTAACGTCTGGCTGAATGGAAGTCCCACAACTAGGGAATTAAAGAAGCCACATCATGACTGGTAAGAGGGGTGAAGACATGGAATGAGCTGGTCCCACACCCACCTGTAGTGGTTTATAATCAGAAGGAATATCTTGGCTGCAGAGGTCCACCCTGAGGAGCAAGGGGTCCCAGGGCACACCAGATGCCCCTGCCCAGAGTTCCAGTGCCAAGAAGCGAGGTTCCCATAAATTCTGGCTATAAAAAGCAGTGGAGATTGTGTCTCAATTAGACAGAGCTGCAGGAGTCCCAGGCAGCTCCTCTTAAAGGGCCCATACATGGGCTTACTTGGATTCACTCCCTCTGAGCTTCAGCACTGAGGAAGCAGCTTGAAAGTAACCAGGGACATTCAGGGAGGAACTAGATTGTTGACATCAGGGCAAGAGGGGTCAGCTTTCTGCCAGACAAAAGTGCTGGTAGAAGCCATTGTTTCTTTTCTAACACACTCCACTACACACACAGAGTCAGCAGGCAGGCACCATATCTGAGTTTCCATCAACCTGGCTCACACCATTCACCTCACCCAGGTGATTCCTTGAGACCCAGCCCCACCCAGCTTGCAGGCCCACCCAAGCCATGTTCAATGGCTTTTCCATACAAACCGCTTGTCTTGTCTCATACTTCAGAATTTCTTAAAATCTTCCGAAGAAGCTGCATCTGACCTCTGCATACCCCATATCTCTTCTTAAGTGGCCTGAGGCCTGGCACTGGCAGCAGCCAGCCTTGGTTCACAGCTTGGCCTCTCCTGGGCACCTCCAAGCCCAGTACAAGTAGCTGTCATCTGCACAGCACACAGCACAGTCAGTGGCTGACCTTGCACCTCCTGAGAGATCCTAGAGCCAGTTTACCTGGTGGACAGCTTCAGACCATGCTGGAGTATACCTGCCACCTCCATGAGTAACACACTTAAGAGATGGACTTAGTGAGCACCAAAGCCCTGCTGAAGCACATCCTGCTCCATATGGTTGACTCCTGCCCATCAGCTCCTCTGCTGTAGTCTCAGCCAATCCTCAAAGCTGATCAGCCTGGGGTCAATTCCGCCCAGTGACACCAACAGCAGACAAAGCTCAACTACAAGATAGTGCACACAGCCCACACAGGGGTGCACCTGGAGCACCCAACTTGAGTGACTGGGGAGGCTGTGCCACTGTACCCCACAGGACACCTACCACACAAGGCTACTTTACCAAGTATGGGAGACGTAGCAGCTCTACCTAATACATAGAAACTAAAACAAGGAAGCAGCCAAAAAGTAGAGACAGAGAATCCCAAATGACAGTAGCATAGCGAGGGGGGGGCAAGGGGGTCTATCATGCCCCGGGTACCACTCGCAGAGGGGCGCCACATGGTCTCTAAAACAAATAAGGAAAGTGTAGTAGAAGCGTAGTGTGTGTGTGTGTGGGGGGGTGCCAATAAAGTGTCGTGCCCTGGGCGCCAGTTATGTTCACTACGCCACTGCCAAATGAAAGGACAGGAGAAGTCTACAGAAAAAGAACTAAACAAAATGGAGGTAAATAAATGACTAATGCTGAGTTCCAAATAATGGTTATAAGGATGTTCAAGGAACTTAGTGAGAACTTCAACAATAAAATTATAAGCATAAAAAAGGACATAGAAACCATAAAAGAATAACCAGTAAGAAATGAAAGATATACTTCCTGAAGTGAAGAATAACAACAGTAGAGTATATCAAGCTGAGAAATCAGTCATTTGGAATATAAGAAATCAAGAAACAACCAATCAGAACAACAAAAAGAAAAAAGAATAAAAAAATATAAAGTGTAAAGAGCCTCTAGGACAGTGGTTCTCAACCTGTGGGTCGCGACCCCGGCGGGGGTCGAACGACCAAAACACAGGCGTCGCCTAAAGCCATTGGAAAATACATACCTCTTCAGGATACCAACATTTACATCATGAAGGTGCCAGAAGGAGAAAAGAGACAGAAGGAAATTGAAAACCTATTTGAAAAAAATAATGACAAAAAAACCTCCTTAACTTGGTGAAGGAGATAGACATACAAGTCCAGGAAATACAGAGAGTCCCAAACAAGATAAACCCTAAGAAGCCCACACCAAGACACATCATAATTAAAATGCAAAAGATTAAAGACAAAGAATCTTAAAAGCTGCAAGAGAAAAGTTGCTAGTTACCTACAGGGGGCTCCCTTTAGACTCGGCTGATTTCTCAACAAAAACTGCAAGCCAGAAGGGATTGGCAAAAAATTCAAAGAGATGAAAAGCAAGGACCTACAACCAAGTTACTCTACCTAAGAAAGCTATCATTTGAAATAGAAAGTCATATAAAGAGCTTCCCAGACAAGAAAAAGCTAAAGGAGTTCATCACCACCAAATCAGTGTTATATGAACTGTTAAAGGGTCTCTTTAAGAAGAAGAAGAAAGATAAAGAAATATGAACAGCCTGACCAGGCAGTGGCGCAATGGTTGAAACATCAAACTGGGATGCAAAGGACCCAGGTTTGAAACCTTGAGGTCACTGGCTTGATCGCCGACTTATCCAGCTTGAGCATGGGGTCACTGGCTTGAACGTGAGATCATAGACATGACCCCATGGTCACTGGCTTGAGCCCAAAGGTCACTGGCTTGAAGACCAAGGCCACTGGCTTGAGCCCAAGGTCACTCACTCTGCTGTCAGGGCACATATGGGAAAGCAATCAACTAAGGAGCTGCTATGAAAAACTGATGCTTCTCGTCTCTTTCCTGTCTGTCTGTCCCTATCTGTCCCTCTCTCTGACTCTTCCTCTGTCTCTGTCAAAAAAAAATATATATATATATGAACAATAAAATGGCAATAAACTCATATCAACAATTGAATCTATAAACAAACAAACAATCATACAGAACAGATAGATGCAGAGAACATTTTGATAGTTGCCAGATGGGAGGAGAGTTGGAGGATGGGTAAAAAACGTTAAGGGATTCAGAAGGACAAATTAGTTGTTACCAAGAAAAGTCATGAGAATGGATGTTAAGTACAGCACAGGGAAATTAGTCAATAATATTCTAATATCTGTATATGGTATCAGATGGGTACAAAATTTATCAGGATGATTACTTATTAAATATATAATGTCTAATCACTGGGTTGTATACATGAAACTAATATAGTATTTGCATGTCAACTGTAATTGAAACAAATAAATAAATGATTTAAAAAGCAGAAGAAAAGTTATTCTACTATTTGAGCACAATTTATATGTAGATTTTTGGATTCATCCACTGTAGCCCCTTCTTTTTGAAATTTCCTCCTCTATTTCTAGTCTCTTTGCCAGCCCTGAATTCTGTTTTCTGACACTTTAAGCTACTGAGAGTTGTGCTGCCTGCAGAACCCTCTTATGAAAAGCCAAATAAATGTGCATTTTATTCAGAAGTTTCTTTCTTTCATGAATTATATCATTTCCAGTTTTCTGATTTGGGTGGTTCTTCTGCACATTTAAATAACTGTTTTTATACTTAGTTCACAGGTTATAATTGTTATATGCAGGAAGGTTAATCATACCAGCTCCTCTGCCATACCAGAATGGAAACTTGACCATTCATATTTAAGTTAGACACAAAGTAGCTCATTAGAAACTGGATCCCTGAGCCTGGTCAATGATGGGCCTCACTATAACATGTTTACAAAAATCAGAATGTTTTGTAGGGGGAATTTTAATAGAATCCATAGGTTCCCCTCCTTTTCACTTGTTTGATTTTCTCAGTGATTAACCTTCCAATTTCCTGTATGGCTAGAAATGTGATAGATAGAAGCATATTTTTCAGCATTCTGAGGACCATTTAATGGACCTAAAAGTCTCATTGTTTATTACACAGAGTTTCCTGAATCCCCCTGTTTTCTTGTGGTCTAAGACATCATTTTTTTATTCAAGATTTCCAAAGATTAAATCTTTTCCAAAAGTTTGAAAAGTGTGTGTGTGTTTTGATTGTTTGTTTGTTTGTTGCTGTGAATGGTAGAAGAAAAAAATATAAGAGCCTAAGAGCTTCATATAAAAATGATCAACCAATGCCTTATTCTCTGCTTCACATTGGAAGGGTCTGGTGCTCTGATTTCTGAGCATTTCTGGAATCCTGTGGAAGAATTAGATTTCTTCTTATGGCCTTCTCCCATTGGTAATCTGGGTCTCAGGCCTACCCAGTCTTCTAAGTCAGTTACCATTTATCCATCTGTTCCGAGACTCTACGATTTAGTTGGTATTATTTCTTCCTTTCTCCTTTGTCCCTTTTCTGGGCAGTGTAGATATTTTGTAAGGAGTAAAGATCAATTGCATGGACTTAATTCCTGTTCCACTTGTTTTAAAAATAATGTTTATTTTCATCTTATATTTTAAAATAAAAACAAACTGCATTCATTAAGCCAAATAGCCTTTCAAAACTTCAGTTAATTGCACTTTTACAAAGCATAGGTGTCAACTGACTAAACTATGTTGAAAGTAAATATCAACTCTACAATCACCCTTGTACCATGAAATGGTGTTTCCTTAAAATAGCAGGAAAAAATAAAAAGGCTTATCATATCTTTCAACATAACATGCTTGCTTTGGATTTATGTTATAAAAGAATTGCTCACAAAAGACAAGTACCTACACACAGTGCTGCCACTTCAAGATTAGCCTCAAAGAAGGTAATTGAAAATGGCCTCACCACCCTTCATGCCCATCCCTCCACTGGTTAATGGGAACCAGGGGAAACTTCCTTAGTGTGAGCTAGAATTTCCTTCAGAGTGCTTTATTATTAGCTTGTTTTGTTGATGAACTTGATTTTCTAACATGAAGATTAGTAAATTCAATTTCTGAAAAATAAATTGTGAGCATTTTTAGTCTTTCACAAAATAATTTGGTGTTTATCTGAATTTTTATGAATCTATGTAATTGCTATTTGTTAGGCCATTTGTCAGTTGAGGATGTGACCATTGTCATAAAATTACTGGTGTGCTATAGTGTTTTACTTATTTTTTTCTTTCTACTTGAATGAGGATTACATTGCTATCAATTAGTTAAATTTTTTGTTGACATTTCACCAATATAGCACAAAAGTTCCAAGTGTAAGTAATAAATCAATACCTGAGAGAAAATTATTGGGCCTTGTTTACTTGTGTTTTAGGAATGGGTACACCCTGAGAAATATTTGATGCGTGTTGGAGGATAGTCAGAGAAAAAAAAAAGACTAAAAGTGACACTTGTGAAGTAAGATGAAATAAAGGGCCAAGAGTTATTTTAGCCAGAAATGAGATGTGATATAATAACTGTCTTTATATGTAAATATTTATTGCAGAATATAATGACTAATTGCTGTTCATCTCTGCAGAAATCTGAAAAGAAAAAGTTCAAGGTAGAAATATAAATGGTATTTATTTAACCAATACTTAGAAAAATACCCCGAAGGTTGATGGACAGGCATTAGAATGCTTGATGGGACATATGTTTTGGGAAGAAGTAAGAGCTTTAAAATGTACCACTTTTCTCTGACATGAATGATGACAGGTCTTGTCTTAAGGCAGAAGGTTGGACCAGTTAGCTTCTGCAGGGCCCTTCCAGACCTGTAATTCTCTGGGTCACTTCTGTTGCTAGTCTTCAGATCCTGGGTGTCAAGGAGACACGGCAAGTACCTGCCTTTTCAAGCGCTTCAACGGTGCCAAAAGAGGCAGTGCCAGCAGCAGCACCACAGAATCTATTCCAACAGAAGACTTCACTCAAGGGTGAGTCGGGTCAGCTTGGACACAGGTCACTAACATAAGCTTTGATAGAGGAACGAACAAGGGTGGTGGGTGGCAGGGGCTGTCCACCTGGACGCGTTCAAAGAAGGATGAGTTGAGCCAACAGCCAGGTACGTCCCTTTCTCACCATCCTGCTGGGCCACTCGGATCCATGTGCTCCTAGAGCGCGCTGGGCGCCTGCTGCCGCCGGAGCCAGTGTCCCACCGCGCGTGGTCCTTTCCTGGCTCCCGGCTCCCGTGGGAGGGAGCGTGGGATGATGCTCTGGTCCTTATGCTTCCCCAAGCTCCTGCATCCGGAGCCGCCCTAGCCAGCACTGCCTCAGCCATTGCCCGAGAGGGAGGAAGGAAAAAAGGGAGGAGGGCTGGAAAGGCTCGGCAGAGGGCGGAGAGGAGAAGGGGAGGGAAGGATCGAAGAGGGAGGGAATCTCTCTCCTTCGCAGTGCCTCCGCCTCTTCTCTGCGCGCTGGCGGCGGCTCAGGTTCTCCCTCCACACGGTCGCCCAGCTCCTCGCCGCCTTCTCTGCCTACCCGCCCTCCCTCCAGAGCGTGCGGAAAGGGCGCTGCAGCCGGCGGCGAGGGCGCGGGGGAGGCGGTGGCGGTGGGCGTGTGCGTGTGCGGAGGACACCACCTCTCGCTCCTGCGTTCGCAGGCGGCGGCGACAGCGGCGGGGCTTCTCGCTCCGGCAGTGGCGGCGACAGCGGCGGCGCTTGGAGTCCCGCCGCGGAGATGCTCAAAGTCACCGTGCCCTCGTGCTCGGCCTCATCCTGCTCTTCGGTCACTGCCAGTGTGGCCTCGGCGGCCGGGAACCTCGTCCCGGATTACTGGATCGACGGCTCCAACAGGGATGCTCTGAGCGATTACTTCGAGGTGGAGTCGGAGCTGGGACGGTAAGGCGGGGGGCGCCCTGGACCTGGTGGAGCCCGGCGCCCTGCGCGCGGGCTCAGGCTTCTGGGGAAGCCCGCGGCGTGCACTGGGTTGTCCTTTTCGCGGTGACAACTCCCGAAGATGTGGGAGCCGGCCTTCCTGCTCTTCAGTTTCTCTCTACCGAGCATCCAGGAGAGAACCAAGCACCATTCAAGTGGGAGTCAGGTCTTCCCCTGAGCGCCCAGGCCGGTGCAGCTGTGAGCAGCAACCTGACTCTCTCCCACCCTCCCTCCTCCTCGCCGGCTGCCACTTCCTTTGGGTGACAGCTTCCACCGCACGTGGGCCCTGCTTTCCCAGTTGGTGTCTTTGCTCTGGATTAGAGCTTGACCAAGAGTCCTGTTTGTCTAGTTATTTTGGGGGGTGGGGGTGAAGGGTGCCCCTGCAAATTATGACAGAATCATTAAATTAGATCCTTCCTCTTTTCGCTCAGCAAGCTCTCCCTCCAAAGCAAGTGGCAGTAGACATTTAACTCAAATACTATCTTCCCTGCAAAGTCTGCTACAAGTGAAGGGGGGAGTGAGTCATTTTACAGAATTGATGGAAGAATAATGAACTAGTGTGGCTTTAAAGGAAAAGCAGCACATGGGGGCCAGGCAGAGTGGTAATGAGAAGAGTTCTGCTGCTCTTCCTTCATGTACTGGAGTAATTTATTTAAATTATGTATGCAAAAAGCCACCTCTCTGGGGTTGTAGAAATGTCCCACATATTTCCTCTGAAGATACAAACAGGTATGAGTTTTGTCATATGAATGATGCCATACGTTCTCATGTTTCTACCCAAAGAAAAACATTTTTCCCTTTCCTTTCTTTTCCCTTCTTTCCTTTCTGTTATCCACAGCTACAAAGAGTTATTTTCAAGACTCATTTTAGATCCAAGCTTTTTATGATAGGAAATCTGAAGATATAATTTAAATTGTTGACAAGTTGAAGCTTCGGTACTCCATGCTTCTTTCAATTTCATTTCTCATTCTCTTTTTGCTGTGAAGAGTTTAGCTAACAGCCAATTTCTTTTTTCATTCCGCTGGAGACCACAGTGCAGGATTCTGGATATTGGTACTTAGTGAGAAAGTGTAAGGGTCACCCCTGTCCCCCAATGTTTGAGCATTGAATAATGTATACATAAACATCCTGATTTGATCAAATTTTTAAATATCACCTGAAGATCTGCCATTGTATGCATTCACTAGTAAGTTGAAAATGAAATGCCTCCTTTCTAGGCTTTAAACCTACTATCATTGTATGATGAGCTACAGTGAGCAGTGTAAACTTCTAATTAAAGAGATCATCTACTTAAAATGTTTTATTTGGTGTTTTAGAAATTGTCACCTAGTAGAGGAAGTGCCTGATGGTTCTCTGTAGGGACTGTCCCACCACCAACTCTTAACAGCTTTCTGAGTAACGTTTATACCCAGATGCCTCTAATTGGCTCCAATTTATCATCAGCATGTCAATCTTTATGAATAAGCTTCACTATCAGGAAGCTAAAAAAAAAATTACTTAATTTCAGGCATGAGAAAATGGGATGATAGACTTCACAGGGAAAACCGGAGGAATTTGAAGTTATTTTTTAAAAAAGCTTGGTGTTATATTTTACAATACATTTTGGAGCACAGATTAAAGCAATTATATAAGTAACTCTGTCACCTAGTTGATTAAATACCTTGAAAATCATAGAATTAAAATATTTTGAGAAAACCTAAAAAATTTTACTTTTGCTGTTTTTCAGCAGTCTTGTGTATTAGGTAAATTCTCTGTAGATGGCAGTATTGGTGAGGTGCATGCTTAATCCCTTGGTTGAGACTTTGAGAGATATTATCACTTCACAAAGTTATTTTTTAAAAAACCCTAAAACATAGAGCAACTAGTGTTACAGATGTAATTACTAGAATCTATAAAGCTAGAGAATACAACACAATTATCATTATAGGTATTGACTGAGTGACAAAAATCCTCTTCTTTCCTGCACTAGTGATAAAACTGAAACAACTATTAATAGTTTCAAGTCTTTACTCTCTTTACTCTGTGCTGGGTGAAATCTGCCTGACTCTAAGGCTAAAGCATTTAATTCATTAATAGCATAGTCTTCATTAAGATGCTAAGAGAGCAATGCCACCGGTATTGTACTGTGCCATTGAGGTTAGTTCCAGGGTTTAGACAATCTCCACTAGATTAACTGGATTTGTGAGTAGTCCTTTCTATTGCAATTATCTGTTGTAATCGACTAACTCCTGAATTCAAGAAGATTGAACATGTAACTATGATATTAGTGCAAAACCACCTGACGATGTGTTTGAAAATTTTGGAGAGCTAAATTCCCAAGGCTATAACCACCTGAAGCCCCTGGATAGTGGTGGCAGCAATAATCTACATCTAGCCATTTTAGAGCAGGGCAGATATGATAGCTTTTTTTTTCTCTTCAGGATGAGGGTGAGGTTGGGGATGGGGGGAATAAGGAGAATTATGTAAAAGTATCAGGCCAATTGATTAGATTTTTAAAAACTCACATTTGAAAAAACTCCTTCATATCTAGTTCATCAAAAAGTTTACAAAAACATGATACACCAACAAATTTAATTCTGTTTTAAAATATGAGTTGGCCATGATCCTATGCACGGCTCCATATCCTAGAGAGTAGTTGGTCCTTTGCCCAGTGATTTGAGAAATTGGCTTTTTGATGGCTTTGCCAAGGGAGAAGGGAGCCTGTACCCAGTCCAGATTCCATCCAGTGGTTTGGCACAAGGAGGGCAGGATTTGGCCTGCCCTGCTCTGTGGTGGGGATTGGGCCTTGTGCGTCCAAACTTATGTCTTGTTTTCAGTTATTTCTCAACTTTAGTTCCTGTCTGTTGAACAAAATTGAAAAAAAAATGTTTGTAATAAAACTAGATGTATATACACACACAGAAACCAAATAAAAGATTATTAGGACAAAGGAAGAAGAGTGGTAAATTATTTTGAAATTAATTTAAAAAAATTTATTCTACTTAACTGTAGTTTCTTTAAACTAGTGACTTTCAATCCCTACCTCCCCTGCAACCTGATCTGCAATTTTAAAAATACATTTATCATATATGGCAACCCAATTGAAGCATAATCAAATAGGAGCCCTTGTTATATGTATTGTTGCTTAGGAAACAGATTTAGATAGTGAGACATAGGTGTGTATAAAATGGAAACAGTGTGTGTGTAAAATGGAAACAAGTTTCATAAAAGGATATTTATTCCTATTAATAACAATGTAGTCTAATATTTCCTATTTTATGCTGTTTGATTTTATTCTGTCTCATTAAAAAATATCATCCTAATCCATGTGATTTCACATCCCTCTAATGCAAACATTTTACACAGGGGGCCAGTTCACTGTCCCTCAGACCGTTGGAGGGCTGCCACATACAGTGCTTCTCTCACTGACCACCAATGAAAGAGGTGCACCTTACGGAAGTGCAGCAGGGGGCCGCATAAATGGCCTCAGGGGGCCGCATGCAGTCCACAGCAGTAGTTTGGGGACGCCTGCTCTAATGGTTTGTGATTCAGTTTGAAAAGTGCTTTTTTAGGCCTTAAATCAGTGGAGGCCAGATTAAAGGATGAGGCAGAGTCCTTTTGAAAAATGCCCTGCAGACTATTTGGTAACATTGAATGGTGTTCATTTGCATAGCTCTGTAGAGAAAAGTTCTCCTAGCTTTGCTTCTAAGTATCTCCCCTTTCAAACATTTTTGAAAAATTCCAGTATCTCCCCAAGATCTGTGAGGTGCACTGTACTCTGTAATGGCTGCGGGGCAGGAGGCTGGGACGGAACCCCTTCACTGTAGAGGGGGCATTCAGAAGCCTGGGCAGTGGTTTATTCCACATGGTAACACAGAACTCTGTTCCCAGCTAAGGGCCAGCAAATGCTTCCTACAGAAACATGAAAGTGTGCATTTCCTAACAGAAGGGCTCCAACCAGTGCGCCTGGCTGGGGAGGAATCAGATCCTCTTTCCCTCAGCCAGCGCTTCTCAGGCCTTGGTTCCCCACCTCCAAACCCCCACTGTCCTTTAGGGTCTCACAGCCTATCCTGGGTTTGTACTGCTGGCTACAATCTCCTGCCACCCACACTACACTTAGTATCGAAGCTCTTTGGGACATGGTGTTTTTTTTATTAGATTGAGAATTAAAAATATAAATGTTTGGCACCTTTTTTGTTCTCTGTGCAGTTCTCAGGCTGTTGACTCGGAGCCGTGTGGGATTGCAAGTGGGGAGAACAGAAACTACACAGGTTCTTTGTGGGAACACTGGAAGCTCCTGGAAGCAGAGGGTGTGGCTTTGGCTGGTTCACTATTGTGGGCTCTTCACCTAGGGCAGCGCTCAGTACTCAGCAGGTGTTCAACAGATGATTTTAGCAATGGAAGAACGGTGATGAAATGGACCAGGCGCAGTGGACATGCTCCCTTCCTCTTCTTTGACATGCTGTCTGTGTTGGTCCTGATGTGATTATCTCAGTTTTGGGGACCCCAAGGGGAGGGAAATCCTGTGACCTGTTCATTTTCTCCCTAAAACTCATGGGGCCGTGACCCGAATCTCCTTCAGCAGCTGGTTTCCTTTCTTCACAGTGAGAGTATTGATAACTGCCGCCTCCGCAGCAAGGGATTCGGTTTCACTGACACTATCACTTCACTATAGGCGTGTCAGCATTAGGAGTTAAATCCCCTTGAATGTAAAGGCATGAAGTGCCTCTCAGCTATTCCAACTAAAGTTCACACATATTAATCGCTAAATTTGGAAGTACACTCATTATAAAGAGCCTCAACAGCGAGACTGGGATAGTTATTACTTTTAAGAACACACTATTTTTTCATATTTAAATACTGTCACAAGGGTAAAAATAACTCCTGATTTGAAAAAGAAAAAAAAAAAGGCGCAGGTGCCATCTGCTTTTAAACTGTTCTGAAGAACTTTACTTGGAAAAAATAAAGAGAGAGGGAGAAAGAGAAAGATAGCACTAACCACAAAATAGCTTCAAAGAGCTTTCTTGTAAACACTTTACCCTCAGACTTGTGTGTGGGGGTTATGTGCCTGCAGCAACACATATGAGAAATAAAAGTACTGAGTGATAGCCAAGTTATCTGTTTCAACTACTGGTATTTTTGGTGAGGAGGGACTAGCTTTAAAAGTAGTTCTCTTTAGATTCCCTTTTGGGAAAACTAACATATCTAATTAAAAACTGAATTTTTAAAATTTCAAGGTTAGATTTATTATGCAAAATATATTTAATTGAGTCAATGAACCATATAATTTATGCCAAGAATTGCTTTACAGCAAATCAATAGCAGCTAGAATCAAAGTTTTATTCAAATTATATTAGTTTTTACCTTAATTATTTTTTCCCTATTTGATAATGCAGGATCATCTGAAAATTTTATAACTACAATGGTTTAATTGAGAAGTTAGATTTAAATATTATAGGATAGTATTAGCATGTAAAGGACACAGACTCTTTAATACAGTCCATTTTTAAAAATTCTAATCCTAATAAAGGGCAGGAGTTGGGTGGGGATATCAGTGGTGAAAAAGTGTGGGTGGGGGATTTTCCTCAGCAATCTTATCAGGTGCATAGATCAAGTAAGCACTGGACCTGGGCCTAGAGGATATTTATTATAACGGGCAACAAGCAGTCCGTGTGTAGAGCTTTCTCTTTTCTCTTAGAGCAGGGTTTCTCAGCCTGGCGCTGTAGACATTTGGGGCCAGATACTCTTTGTTGTGGGACTGTCCTGTGCACTGTAGGGTGTTTAGCAGTGATCCTGACCTCTGCCCACTAGATCTAGTAGCAGTCCTCCTCCCCAAGGGGTGATGACCAAATTGTCTCTAGATATTGTCAAATGTGTCCCACCTATCGTCTTTCCTGTTGGGAACCACTGTCTCAGAAGCTTGAAGCTAGGCTTTTACACGATTTTCTTTTAGTTATGTAGATAGTTAACAACAGGGAAACCTGTTTAAACCAGGTTAAAATGATTTGACTTTATTGAATATCTGCTATGACCAAATGTTTCTCCCCTTTGTACATAATACCATTAAGATTTCTGTCATCTGTGCATACCTCCTGCACTATAATTTGCTTAATATTTTGTTTAAATCACTTCATTTTTGATAACTTAAATTTACTTATCAAGAATACTTATTTTTATTCAATTGAAAACCAGTGTTCATGCCATCACTAGAAGCAAATTATAAAAATAAATTGCAATAAAAACAAAGCACTTTTATTAAATTGAGGCTAGAAATATTTCCTCACAAAAAGCTCCAAACCTGAGGATTGCTCTCTTTGTTAATAAGGGAGATTATCAAAGTTAACAGGGTTAAAACCACAGTCGCACAAATTAAGGTTTTCTTTTTGATATAATCAGAACCGTTGAAAACAAAGTGTTCTCATTTGGTTTTTTGATTCCTTATTCTTCAGTTTCATGCCTTTGTGCCACCCAAGAGTCTTGTTGTAGGGCTGACCTTCTGAGTAACTACCAGGGGTCACCAAACTTTTTACACAGAGGGCCAGTTCACTGTCCCTCAGACTGTTGGAGGGCCGGAGGGCCGCTACATACAGTGCTCCTCTCACTGACCACCAATGAAAGAGGTGGCCCTTCCGGAAGTGCAGCGGGGGCCAGATAAATGGCCTCAGGGGGCTGCATGCGGCCCGTGGGCCGTAGTTTGGGGACACCTGATACTAGGCAATATATGTTGGTTGTGTGTGTGTGGTGGGGTGAGGGGCCAGAGTGTGAGTGGAGGTGATGTATATAACACTATTTGGCCTCCAGATGCATAGCTTATGTGTTAACAATAATTATAATATGAGAGAAATACATATAATTCATATGAGATGGAGACAGTAGAACCACAACGATAATTTCGACTGAGAGGATTGAGGTATCTTTATGGGCGGGATGGGCCTTAAAATTTGGTGGAATTCTAACAGCTAGAGCTTTAGTGAAGGGCCTACCAGATGGAAAGTACATTCTAAGAAAAGACAAAAACTGGCAGAAAATGCAGGCTGTATATTTTATTTTTCAAACTTTACAAAACATAAACATTGTCATGGTAGATAAGGTTGGAAGAATAAGCTGATGTCAGACCAGAGACAGCATGGAAAAAAGAAATGACTGCATCTATATATCAACTGAAAGCAAAAGAAAGTAACCATCATGAGAGCAAAAGGGGACTATATAGAAGCAGCTGAGTCTTGGGCATAAGTTGTGGGACTCAGAACTTGCCACTGACTCATAAACCAGTGGTGTGGGTAAGAGAAGACTTACCAAGTTTGTTAAAAAAAAAAAAGAAAGAAAGAAAGAAACACCTCCTACATACAAAAAGGGACTGACATCAGTTACCTAGACCTGGTAAAGAGCCTGTGTGCTGACAAAAGTTAATATTTTAATCTTTGTGGGCCCTATGCTCTCAGTGTTAGTTGCGTGAAAGCAACCACAGACAATACAGAAACAAATGCATATGGTTGTGTTCCAATAAAACTTTATTTATAACAGTGAAATTTGAATTTTATATAATTTTTACATCACAAAATAATATATTTTTTTCTATTCTTTTTATTGAAAAAAAATTTTTAAGTGTAAAAACTAGTCTTAGGTTGCAGACTGTATACAAATTAAGCAGCCCTTACCCCTGGTTTGCCAAACCCTGACCTAGTTTGAGCAAGCTAAAATTCTACCCCTCTTCAGTTACATAAGAATTTCAGGTTAAAATGATATCAAAACTTTATTTATTTGAGGAACTATCTTGCATCTCCCTTACACTTTGAAAATGTCACCCGGTATTAGATTTTAAGGTGGGCACAACCTTTAAATGCCTGCTCACTCATCCTTTTTCTACATTTATTGAAACTATAAGTTATAGTTCTTACCTGTGTACCATGTTAGCTAGCTCCATTCATCATTCATGTTTTTAAAAATTGAGAAGTGTTGCAAGTGTTTTAAGTTAAATTTCCATACCATGATCAGCATTCACATTCAAAGACTATTTATTGGAGGGTAATTGATTTTGCATATAATAATTAAATAGGTTTCAAGTCAACCATTTTTCTATTATATTTGAAGTGACAGTTACAAAATAATATGCTAAATAAACTATTGATAAAAGATTTGTCTCTAGTAAAGTTCAATTAATTTTCCTGTTTACTAATATGTTATCTGCATGTTGATAATATATACATGTCAAATTTCTACTTGCCATGCATATATCTCAGATGGACTAGTTACAGTCCTTAAATTGGGACTCTGTTTAAATAGGCAATCTCTTGGGAAAAAAATAGCATTATTCTCATTTTGCTGAATAGACTTCAGTGCTAAACTCAATTGGCGACTTATATTTGACCAAGGCTGAGGTCTCCAAACGGGAAGCCCACATCCAGGATGTGTGTAATATAGTGGAGTGCTACAAGAAAGTATTACAGAATCTTTTTTCCTAATTTTTGCTTTTAATTTTTGGTTTTGGGTGTTTAAAACAGCACATTACATACTGATTCATTTATAGGTACTATGTATATATAATGAACATTTGCTCAAACATCTTGTTGGATGATTATTACCACATCAAAGTGTGGTAGTTATAAGTGGATATAGTATACTTTATGAAAATGATTTAAATGCAGATATATAGATCAAAATGCAAACAAAAAGGAAATCATATTGCAAGGTGTGCCTTTGTGCAGAAAGGGGAAGTGGGTACGTATGTGCACTTGTTATGCATCTTAAGACTACGTGATGGAAGTGTTTGATAAGAATTACTGCCATTGTAACTGAAAACTCACAAAACAAAAACAGAAAAGGAGAGAAGGAATACAGCTTGCTCATCAAGCAGAGGGTTAAATATATGTTGTTATTGTTGTTGAACCCAAATTTCATATTATTTTACAAGAACTTCAGTTTTAATATATTTAATTTATTTCATGGTAACTTTTGCCAGCTGCTGTCTCAGGCAGATGACTGCTTTCACCTGAAGTGTTTAGTGGGCAGTGTTTGAAGAGTTGTGGGCATTAGTGCCAGAGTGCTGAATTTAACCCTGTTAACAAATGCATTGCCATCACTTGATTATTTCTTAAGTCATGCTCGAGCATGATATGGTTGAAAAAATGACCAGGTCCAAAAATATTTCTTAAAAAAGCTATACGTGAATAACCCTCAGATTGAAATGGTCTGCTGAAAAGGTCATGGACATGACATGTTATTGTTAACTATTTTCTCTGTCAGTTTGTAGTAGCATTCCTTGCTGAAAGTGCATTTTCTTTGAATTATGTCATGATTATAGACAGCACCTTACTGGTTTTACGTAGTGGAAGAAGAGTAGGAGGTAGCAAGTCTGTAATTATGTCCACACGTTTATTGTTACTTAGGATTCAGTATTTGTGATTTCTCCCTACTGTTAGTCCTTATGGATAGTTTAATAGGGACATTTGCTTGCCTTTTATTATTCAGTACACTCTGTATCTTGGCATGACTTATTTCTTATCTGTCTTAAAGGGACAGGTAGTTAGTATTTTAATTTAGGAAGTGACAAGCATCCATTTGGAACTCTAACAGGCGTATGAGGTGTTCTTTATTTGTGACGAGTTGTCAGAACAAGTTTAATCTTTGAGAGGATAGAAATATACTGCTGTTTATTCATTCAAGTGTGTATTATATATTTTTTGTTATTTATTTATATTTTAATTGAATTTATTGGGGTGAAACTGGTTAACACAATTATACATGTTTTAGGTGCACAATTCTGCAACACATCATCTGTACACTGTATGTATTGTGTGTTCACCTCCCCAAGTCAAGTCTCCTTCCATCACCATTTATCCTTCTTCCACCCTCCTCCATCTCTTCTACTTCCCCCCAGTAATCACCACACTGTTGTTCGTGTCCATGAGTTTTCTCTTTTTTTTTTTCTTTTTTACTCATAGTAGTTACTTCTGGTATGTGCATTGACCAGGTACACTTGCGATTTTAAACCAGCAACCTCAGCATTCTGGGTTGACACTTTATCCACTGTGCCACCACAGATCAGGTGAGATAAACTCTTGAAAAGCTCTCCTGAGTGTAACCTGTAACGAGAAGCGAACTAAAAACATAATAAACAGAGATTTTCATGTGTATATATAACACAGTAAAATGGAAACCTGAGAAAATGATCAGGGTAATCGATGGCATACAGTCCTTTTATAGCTGCGCTACTGGAGAAATGTAATGTCAGGACTGAGCTGAGGCCACAGGGAGCAGTTGAGGTTCTGACCCTGGCCAGGAGGGGGCAGCGGAGCACCAGTCCTGGCTTGAGCGGGCAGGGAGGGAAGTGATCTTCAGGTAGCCCCAGGGCAAGGGGAGAGGTGGGCAAAACATGTAGCTACTCAGAATGGCTTCAAGGCTGGGGCAGCACGCAGGCCATTCTGGACAGATGAGTTGGTGGGAGTGAAGGAGGACTGATGAGTACAGCAGGGGCTAAGACAAGAACTGAGCGAGATGTTAAAAGATGCAGGCAGGATAAAATTGCTGGCTTGAGCAAGGGGTCTCTCTGCTGCAGCCCCCCAGTCGAGGCACATATGAGAAAGCAATCAATGAACAACTAAGGAGACTAAGGAGCCGCAACGAAGAATTGATGCTTCTCATCTCTCTCCTTCCTGTCTGTTTGTCCCTATCTGTCCCTCTCTCTGTCTCTGTCACACATACAAAAAATTGCTACGTGATGACTGTGTCCCTTTGAGCATAACACTGAACTTCAACCAGCCTCATTTGTATGTAAAGTGAAGATCATGGTAGTATATTCTCCTCAAGGTTGCTGTGACCATTTGACGAAATCGTTTCTGTATGTGAAAACACTTAGCTTCACAGCTGGCACATACGATTAATATTTCCCAGATAGGGTACAAGGTGACAGGGGATCATGATTTCAAATTGCATATCTATAGGAGGAACATGAAGTCCAGTTTACACGGCCCTTTTAGCAGTCTGACTAACCCAAACTGGCCTGCCAGGCCCGTTCCCCACCACTTCTGTTTGTTTGTTTGTTTGTTTGTTTGTTTGTTTGTTTTTGAGAGACAGGGGAAGGGTAGAGGGAAAAGGAGAGAGAAACATCAACTTGTTGTTTTGCTTAGTTGTGCACCCATTGATTGCTTCTATTATATGCCCTGTGGCTCGAACCAACAACCTCAGGGTTGAGCTGGCACCCTTGGGCTCCAGCCATCGACCTTGGTGCTCTGGGACAATGCACTGTCCACTTTACTACCAGCCAGGGCCCCACCACTTCTAACTACCAGGATGTACTGTTCACTAAGAGCTCGGTGTAGTGGTTTTACTGTCATATATGTATTGAAAATGATCAGCACCATTTTTCAGAGGAGAAACTTGAGGGTCGGAATGGTCAAGCAGCTTGTCCAAGGTCACACTGTGGAGGGAGCGGAGCTGGGACTCAGGTCCTGGTTTGGCAGACTCCCGTGCTTGTTCTCTTCCTACGGTGCCTGCCTTGGCCTCAAGGACCCCTCACGAATCCTCCTATCTCTGTGGTGTTCGTGAAACTCTCTTGGCCTGAAGTGCCCTTGTCCTAATTCCTGCAAGTTAGTCATCTTACACCCCTGACAGAAGGTTTCTCCACCTCCTTGCTCTCATATCATTTCGTATATCTATTGTCTTACAGGAAAATGCTTTGTGGTCTTCACCACCAGGGCATCTGCTCCTCGGGCAGATGAACCCCCTATCTTATCCGTCTTTTATCCCCACTGCAGAATCTATCCTTCAACCTACAGCCTGCCCCCCATAAGTACTTAATAAATGTTTGTGTAGTACTGGAGTGAATGAATAAATGTTAGGTGAACAACTGCAGAACAATGAGAAGGATTTAAATCTCTTCAGGGTATTTTCCCTCCACAGCCCTCTGCTAAACAGCACACTGTGAAATTGCTTGTTCAGTGTCTGTGGCGCTTTCTTCGGAATATAAGCTGTTAGGAGCCAAACCTCCGTCCCCTATTCTCTGCTGTGTCCCCAGCACTTAGAGCAATACCTGGCAGGCAGTGAGCACTCAGTAAACATCTGTTGTAGAAGTGAGTCAGTTGTACCAGCAGGACTTCTGCAATTGAAAATCCCTTGTCCCAAGGGGCTCTTGTATCAGTCTGCTCTCTCTTAAAGAGCCCTGTCTCTGAATAATCAGCAATGGTGTGATCTTCTGTGATTAAATTACTTACCTCTGAGCTCCCTTCCAGCCACAAGCGCCTGAAGCATCTGCATTTTCTTACAGTTGCATTCTCTGTTCTTTACTCTGTGTTCGGGGACAGAGCAGCTTTTAGAGTACGTAGGGCGCTAAACGCCAAAGGTTTTGCAAATGGGTGGAAAGATCTTTGAATAATTATTCTTTTTTTAAAAAAAAATTACTTTTATTCTATTTTGTGCTTTTTAAACGCCACACCTGTTTTTAGAAACGTACTCATTGATATATTTACTCATTTTTACTTTTTTTTATTGGACCATATAAATGTTCTCATACAAATGCTGGCGTATCTAGGATGGGGTTTAGCAAGATGGGCTATTTCCTAGTGGTCCCTAGACTTCTAGTTTTGTTTTTGAAAAGAATCATTCTTTTTAAAAAGCTTGACTTGTGGCCCTGGCCAGTTGGCTCAGTGGTAGAGTGTTGGCCCAGTATATGGAAGTCCTGGGATCGATTCCCTGTCGGAGCACATAGGAGAAGTGCCCATCTGCTTCTCCACCTCTCCCTCCCTCGCTTATCTCTCTCTCTTTTCTCCTTCCCTCCTGCAGCCAAAGCTCAATTAGAGTGAGTTGACCCCAGGCACTGAGGATGGCTCCATGGCCTCCACTTCAGGTGCTAAGATGGCTTTGGTTGCAATGGAGCAAGGGACCCAGATGGGCAGAGCATCACTCCCTAGTGGGCTTGCCAGGTGGATCCTGGTCGGGCACACTTGGGAGTCTGTCTTTGCATCCCCTCCTCTCACTAAAAGAAAAAATATCTTGACTTGTGACCTGTTTGTGACTGTGTAATCAACTACACTGTCCTATAACACAGTCCTGTAACGTATGCCCTGCCTGACCACAGGAGGGGCAGAGCTCAGGGGAGGCTCATGAAGGAGGCAAGAACATAGATGGTTGGCTCTGGGTTTATCTTTATTGGGGGATGTTATTTAAAAACCAGCCATTGATATGACTAATTCAAGTAAATAAACAAATCACTCTCTGACTTAATTTCTAAGTCATTAATGTTATGCACTGTCAAAATAATTACTCTGGAAAATGTGTCTGCTCCCATCTCTGTTTTGACAGCAAAGCCCAGGAGAGTGTGGTGAAAGAAAAGCCGGTGTGGGAAGAAGGGGGGCAGAGGCAGGGCTGAAGGTCAGAAGGAAGACACTCTCCACTTTTTGTTCTCTGAGGGCGGTGATACCTCAACCACCAGCGCCTCTCTGTTCCTGCCTGATTTCTTCCTGTTCTCCTTGTCCCCCCAGAGCCAAGATCTCTCCCACTCTCCTTGCTTTCTCCTGGTTATGGCCTCCATGTTTGTATTCCTCCAAAATATTTATTTCGAACCCCCCTCCCCTCCCCTATGTGACAGTATTTGGAGATGGGCCTTTGGGAGCTAAGTAAGGTTGAATGAAGTCATGAAAGAGGGTTCTCATGATGGGATCCATGCCCTTAGATGAAGAGACAACAAAAAGCTTGTTCTCTCGGTCACATGAGGGAGAAGCAATTAGGTAGATGTCTGCAAGCCAGGAAGAGACCTTTCACCAGAACCCAGCCATGCTGCCCCCTAATCTTGAGATCCCATTTTTCCAGAACTGTGAGAAAACACATTTCTGTTGTTTATGATATTTTGTTATGCCAGCCCAAGCTGAGACATCCTTTCGTCCTTCTTCCCCACTGTGATATCTATCTGACTTGAGTCATAACTTTGGAATCTGCTTGCTGTGTACCAAAAGCTCAGCTAAGTTCATCTATGCTAATGTGGCAGAGTGTAAAGAAAGTGTATGCTTTTCCTTCCCCAGATTCCCGCCCTTGTTCTTCTACCAGATGTTGGCAAGTGTAGGCTGGAGACCCACTTCGTGGGGAGCACAGTCCCTGCATTTGCTTTATCCAGGATGGTATGAGCTGACTCGGAGCTGCTCTTCTCTCTTTCTGACTAATTAACTACCAGAAGGCTCCCTAGCCCGGTGCCACCTTCCTGCACCTTAGGCTGGGACACTTCTGTGGTCGTGCTCCCCTCGTGCTCCTCTGCCTTCCAGGCAGCAGCCTTGGTATCCACTGAGCAGCCATGCCTTTCCAAGTGGCAGTGCCTGCCAGCTCCAGGCACGTTATTTCCTCAGCAGCTGGCACAAGGTTTTCTTGTTGCCAACTGGAAGCTGAGATGTTAAAAAATAAAACTTGGCCCATCTTGAGTATCATATGTTTCTATCAGGATTCGGATCTGCATTCTGGCACACCTCCCACCATCACTTGGGCACCGCTCTCAGGATGGAGAACCTAGCATTCTTCTGGGTCGCTGGCTGCATTTTCGTCGGCTTCTTCCAAATGCAATTCCCATCCTTGAAAAACCTGTGATGCTTATGAGAAGTTGAAGGCCGGTTCACTGACATTTGACTTGATCTTACTGGACTAATGATCCTGCTCAGGGTTTCTCTAGCATTCTCTGAGAGCTGGGGTCAGTTTCATATCTCAAATGGCAGATTCTCAAGAATAAGGCTCATGCTTCTCAGGTTCATGAGTAGTTCACACACAACGCTGAGCCACGGATGTTTCCTGCGTGACTTCACATGAGCATGAGGTGATCCAAGAGAAGAGAACTTAATATTTGACAGTATTTGACTACTGTTCTTCATATTTCACATTCTGAAAAGAATGTGTGTGATCACCTAAGTGTTTTCCATATTGGCAGCCAACGGGACAGTTGGGGTCATTAACTGCTGTAAGGGGGAATTTTTGTGTAATTTTTATAGTTTGCTTTGCTTATAAGCAGGGTGTTAAAATGAGAAAATGTTAATCATTTTGTAGCTGTGAGATTTTATGTGTGCTGACTATCACGCTTTGTCATGGGTTTATTATTTTTTATTCAGGATAATGCACCCTTCACTGGAAAGGTAAATAACCAGACATAGGAGCAGTGCAACTTGACTGTGATTCACAAATAAAGACTAGAGTCCTGGAAATCTTTTAAAGATTCAAACAACTCACATATACTAAACAGTATTTTAAAGCGACCTGTAGTCTGTGTACACTGGTAAAAAACAAACAAACAAACATTTGACCTAGAAGAGACTTCTTCTATTTAAATGATGTCAATATTAGTCATACCTAAAAAATATATTTTTCTAACCTGATACTTAAATGGTAAAATAAAATTTGGCTTCTGGTTTCTTTCTTTTTTTAGATTTTATTTATTCATTTTAGAGAAAGGAGAGAGAAGGGGGGAGGAGCAGGAAGCATCAACTCCCATATGTGCCTTGACCAGGCAAGCCCAGGGTTTTGAACTGGCAACTTCAGTGTTCCAGGTCGATGCTTTATCCACTGTGCCACCATGGGTCAGGAGGCTTCTGGTTTCAACCTACATTTTTTAGTAGCTACTGTTATTTGTATTAGTCTCTCTTCTGATGTAGGGATTTTTTTTTTCAGTACTTAAGAAAACAAATTAATACACTTTGAGGAAGGTGTTAATGAATTTGATATGGCTAGGGAAAAAAGGGGAGAGTGGTGAGACCAGATGATAGGACATGCCTTTTCATTCATTAATTCTGGGATGGCTTTCTGCTAAGGAGGAGGCAGTGCAAGTGATTGAGTGGATATCACAATCTTTCAAGATGTCTTCTGATTCCAAAATCTGGGAAGTATGGTGGCTGTAGTCTGATGCTGAGAATAAAAGGTGAGGCTGCAGATCACATAAGATGAGCCAATGCCTCTAACAGATATTAGTAGAACCTTCCACGATAACGATAGTAGTGCAAAACTACATTCCAACTCTGGTACCTATTAGCTGTCTTTTGTCAATGACTCGTTTCAACTGTAATAAGCTTCACTTTCCTCATCTGTTGAAGGAAAATGCTGGCACCTTTCTCATAGTATTATGGCAAAGATTAAAGATAAATTCTGTGGCTGTATTAAGCAAAGAAAGTTGAATAACAGTGATTATTATTTTTCTTTTACTATTAACTCCAGACTTTATTTGGACTCCATCAGCTATTCTATTTATGCCCTCTTTCTTTTCCAGGATCCAATCCAGGCAACCACACTGCATTTAGTTATGTTTTCCCTGCCTTCTCGATATGCTACAGTTTTTCAGTTGTTTCTTATTTTTCATGACCTTAGCAGTCTTGAGGAGTATGTGCCAGAGAGCCTGTGAATGGATTTGTCTATTGTTTTTTTATATGATTAACTGGGGTTCTAAGTTTTTGGAAAGAATACCACAGAGGTGGAGTCCCCTTCTTATTCCATCATATCATCAGAGGTACAGGATGCTACATGATATCACTGGTGATATTAACCTTCATCATCTGGTCACTGTGGCGTCTGCCAGGTTTCTCCACTCTGCAGTACTCTGTGCCTTTTCCTACTCTGTCTAGTCTTGGGAACTGGGTCACTAAGTCTAGCCACTCTTGGGATGGAGGGTGATTAAACTCTGACTCCTACACATACTATTTACAGTTCTTCTGTAAGAAAGATTTGTGAGGTATTATGTTATCACTAATAAATTCTTATATGTATGTAAAATGATTGCACATCTGAAGTAATTTTCCATAATTCTTGTAAAACTATACTGACACCATAAATCACGCACTGGGGAACGTACTAGACAATGAGAAACTTTGAATCTGGCAGAAGAAGCTGTTTCTGGGATTGTGTGTTTAGACAATGGAGTGTATTGGAGATGAGCAGAGGAGAGATGCGGGTAACGGTTTTCTCCCGTGTTTAAAACGGGAGTGTACAAATAATGAATATATTGTGATTGTGTCTTGCACCTGTGTCTACGTGACTAAAACGTTCATATATCTACATAATTCTTAAGATCCTGACATAGATTTTTGGGAATGTAGAGTGGATAGCACCCGAGCAATCACCAGCCCAGTGTTTCATTACAGATGAAGACACCGAAGCGCAGAGAGGGCACGGGTCTTTCCCGGCACGCCGGAGCTCGTTATCATTCATGACTTTAATGAATGACGGCAGCAGTAGTCGAGACGGGACCAGAACCTCGGTCTTCTGCACTTTGACTCTGTGGCATACTTCCTCTTCTCACAAGTGCCATTTGCAGAAACCTGGGCTTAAACCACCTCTGGCTCTTCCTCCTAAAGCTTGCCCACGTTATTTCAGAATACAAACTTTCTTATCTCCAAGAAGCTGTGAAATATTGTGAAATTTGAATTTGCATTATTTTCTACCCTGTATATTGTGTCTACATTTTTTTTGCAGAGGATATAGTCTTAAAAATTAAAATGCAACAAAAACTATTAAACATTGGCTAATATTTTATACTTGATTTCTTTCACATTTTGGACATTATTTGTCCACTTTGTAAAAAGCCCTTGTCGCGAAATATATTGAAATCACATGTGAGAATCCTAGACTGTACATCAGAGCGCATTCTGTTTTGCTTGCAGTAATTTGGGGGCTGAGATTGTCATTCTTATACAACTCATTGAAGAAATATGTCAAATGTGCAAGTGTCCTATCCACTTTAAAAAGGCTACCTATATTAAAACATAACAGAATAAATCACCTTTTGTTTGTTCTTCCTGACCCCAGTAAAATTGAATGTTTAGAGATGGATTGATTAAAATACTACTCCAATTTTTAGCAGAACTTAAGACCTGGAGAAATCACATGGAAGTATTTTAATGGTGTCTGCACATCATCAAACCAAGCCTGGTTTCTTTTTCTTCTTCTTCTGTTTTCTTATAGTTGGAAACAGAACTGACTCCAAACGTTATTTATAACAGAAATATATTGAATATTTATTCATAATTTTAATGAATGACAGCAGCAGCTGATTTGCATTGAATTCTTCTTAATATCAACAGTTTTGCTAACTACAGTGATAGGCTGGCAACTTAGGTTTTAAGTTCCTTTAACTGATAAGAAAAAAAAATTTTTTTTATTGTTGATAGAAATGGCAGGTGTTTTCATTATCAGTAACAGGGGAAAATGCAACAATGTCTTATTTCTTATTTACATGCTTATATCTAAGCCTGGGATGAACAATGCATATACTAATAACAGTTAATGACAGATATTTCCTTTCTTCTTTCTTGGTCTACCTTGTCTGATGTGAGTCAGCACTGCCATTTCTTTATTCCTCTCAAAAAACTACTTTGGCCCTCTCCATCTGATTTTTATCATTATAATTCCATTAAAAGTGACAGTTTAGTTGTGCTTGACCTCCACCCCTAATTGATTGCCTGATCTCACTTGTGAAACCTCTTAACAGCCTGTAAATTGGTTGATAAAAATTTTTCCTAACCTTCTTTAAGTGGTAAGATGACCATGCTCTGTGTGTGCCATGAAATGGTGAGCATTTGTGGACAGTTTACTGATGTAAATAAAACGTACTACAAAACTCTATTGGGTGTGCACACAATAATCATGGAGCAACTTTTCAGTTCTGGGAGTAAATGGTTTCACAAATAACTGTAATTTGTATAACCTGTGTTCAGCCAAACCATGTTTTTAGTTCTATTCTTCTACATTTATTTATAAAAATTATCACCATTGACAGTTTTTCTGCTACCATGGAGAGCAGGGATTCCTGACTTTGAATCCACAGACATCTGTGCCTGTGTTTTAGAACTACATGAGGCTCCTGAAACTGAAAGCTAATTTTTGTGTGTATAAGCATTTTTTTGAGGTAAGTGAGTAGTTCCTTCAGATTTTCAAAGATGTTTGAGGTTCGTCCACGCACTCATATTCTTATATATAATCAGAATAGTTGAATAGCATTTAGCTTGGATTGACCTAATCATTTAGCAAACTTCTTTTTTTCCCCTCTTTTGCTGCCCTGCCCAGTCCATCTTTCTACAAGCAGGGCTTTCTGTATTCTCATATTCCCAGTTTTTACCTTCTTTATGTTCCATTTTCTTAGGATGCGAGTATGTGCAAGTGCAATTCAACAATGTATGTATTGAAAGACCAGAAGAAAATTAACTCAGATTGCCTTAGACAATAGAATGGATAAATTGGCTCAAGTAACTGAAGTCCAGAGGTTGTTCAGGTTTTATGTATGGTTTGACTTGGACTACATATGTAGTTCTCTGAATTTCTTTGAATTGTACTCTCTTAGGTGTGTTGTCTTGGTCCCATGCCACCTTCCGCCATGTTTGCAAATAGGCACCAGTTTGAGTCCTGATGTTGGCAACCAGCTGTCATCATCCAGGACAGGAGGCATCTTCACTTTCCTTTTAGCACTCAGTGAAGTGGGACCAATCGGTGTGGCCAGGGGTAGGTCTGTGTACTGACTGACTGTATCACTGCATTTACCCCGCCCCCATACCCGAACAAGTCATGAAGACAAAGGGATAGAGATTGCAATGTTTTGTTTACACTGGTCATGGTCCACTTTCAGGACTTTGGCAACCCCATCTTGTGTGTGGGTCTGGATTGGATAGGAAAGATGCTCAATAGCAACGAACTATTTATTCTACCCTTAGTTTAAGTGGGGTTCTGGCATTCAAATCCTGATATATGGTTACAGTTATGCTGAGGAAGATCCTATTTTACTGGTGTAGAACATGGGAATTTATTGCGTTCCTTAAAGTTAAGTGAAATAGTTGTTTCTTCAGATGTTTTGTCAGGGTTCTACCAGAGTGATAGAAAACACACACACACACACACACACACACATTTATATAAATAAATAAATAAATAAATAAATAAATAAATAAATAAATAGGTGTTATTTATTTTAAGGCATTGGCTTATGTGATTTGGAGGCTGGCCAGCTTGAAGTCTGTAAGGCAGGCAGCAGACTGAAAAGTCTTAGATATGAGCTGATTCTATAGTCTTGAAGCAGAATTTCTTCATCCTCAGGGAAATCTGAGTTTTGTTCTTAAAGCCTTTCAACGGACTGGAAGAAACCCATCACATTATTAAGGATAATTTCCTATACTTAATATTATATAATTGTAGATGTTAATGAGATCTACAAAACACATTCATAGTAAATCAAAACTAGTGTTTAATTGAATAAATGGCTACTATAGCCTAGCCCAGTTAACACATAAAACACACCATCACAGATGTTAAGTATAAGGCCAAAGAAGGATTCTGTGGTTAAATAAAGTTGAGAAATGTTGTATTAAACTTTGCTCTAAGACTTTCTACTCCTTAATGTGCTTAAGTACATTGTAGCACAAGTACTATTTCTCAAGCTTATTTGATCCAGGACATCCCCCCCCCCCCTTTGGGATCATACTTTGTGTTTTCTCAAAGTGGAAATTCAATAATATTGACTGAGAAATATTCTTAGATAAATGAATAGTTATTAAGTCTTGGGTTAATGATGTTTATAGTCTCCCAGAGCCATCACTTACCCTTGGCAGACATTAAATTTTAATAGCTTTACAGTATTTGCTGCCCTTTGGAGATTGTCTCACTGTGGAAAACCAGCCAGTAAGATGGAGCAGGCTCTATGTCCTCTGCATTATAAACCTTATCTCATTACTTTTGCTTTTTAATGTGACAGGCTATAACTTTTTCCACTTACGAGACTGTTTAAATCCATAATAAGTGAGTAAAAGAAAAGAACAAGACAGGCTAAGGTTCTCAAAATGAGTTCATCTTTGTTTCGTTTTACTATCCTTTTATAATAGCTAACACATTGCTTTCCTCTCGGTGGTGCTTGGTGTATCTTGTGCCTTACTCTTAGAAAATATTTTCTCTTAACTCTGTTTAAATCCTTTTTTATTGTGATGACATATAACTAGATCAAACAGGTGAGACTTGCTCTCCTTTAACCTGTTGGTAATGTCATGTGGTCTAGAGTCTAAATGTGATTTAAAATCCTGGCCAAAGACTATAGACAGTAATCAAATCATGTTGTGGGCAGACCCGTTTTTCTGGCTGAGTGTTGAGCATGCAAGACAGGCTTGATTGTCCCCTGCATGTCCTGAGCGTGTGAGCTTGTATCTCAGATCCTTGCCAAATCCTCTGAGCTGCTTCCTACCCAGAGCCACCCTGACCTGTCTGAATGGGTGTTGTGAACAAGTAAAAATAGTTTTTGAAAAACAAATAAAAATTTAAAGTCTGATTTAATTAGAAAGATACTAGTTGGATTTGAAGAGACTATTGTTTTACAATAACTACCTTGATTGAATTCACCTGAATTACCTAAAAGCCAATTTGTGTGTGTAGGCATGAAAAAGTGGGCATGTTAGTTTCCTTTTCCTTTCCTCACATTGTATAAAAGAACACGAGGCGTTAAAGCTTCCCTTGGTCAAGGATTTGGGGTAAAACTTAAAAGAATTTATAAAACTTAAAAGGATTCTTTTCCCAAGTATCGGTCCTGAAATTACCAACTGTACTTCAGATAATATCCTGAAAACTGAAAATGTAGAAATTTTGGAAATGATAGATAAACTAAAGGAAGACAATGAAAAGTATTTTTAATCCCATCACCCAGAAATGACCACTTCACATGCATGTAATTGTTTTCACTTATTTATCTCTCTAATTACTTTATTAACATTAATGTTTTATAAACTTAAAAATATATTTATTGATTGATTTTTAATATGCTTTCATGTGAGTCATATAAAATAAAATATATTTAATGTGTTCTTTTGTTGAGTATACAAAATCACATACAAGAATAGCAGCTAACCTTTAACAGGTGTGTACCATGAGCTTGGCATATTATCTTTATTGTCCTCAACTTTCAAAATAACCTGCGAGGTAGACATTTTCAACTTGAGAAAGCAGAGGTCTGGGGACAGCAATGACATATCTGTCACACAGGTAGTAATTGTCTATGGCCCAGGACTGTCTCTGGTCATCTGTCTGAACTACAAAGATTATAATCTTAAAATTATTATATTGCACCTTCTTAAGTGAATTCCATGTCAAATTTACTAGGTCCAGGGTCCAGGAGAAAATATCTAAGATATAGTGGGATGAAATTATGAGAAAATTGGCCAAGCACACACATTGGATATTTAGGACCACACAGAGGCGATTCAGAATGCCTTCACATTCCAGGGGGATGACATACCTGTGCCACCAGGGGAGAGAGTCCTTTTGCCTGGTCCTGCCTGATCGAAGCCATCATGTTCTTCCTTAAAAAGGGAAGATTTTCTCCACAGATGTTTTCTTAAAAACCAGGCTTGTTTCTGATACTGGCCTCAAAATAGTATTAGAGGATCCAAATTGGCGACTTTGAGGCTGGCTGATAACACATTCTATTAATATTTTGTCATCCATTATCAATGCCTAGGGGCTCATTATCTGCCTACTTTATTTCTAGAAGAATGCTCACATACAGAAGGTACAGTCAGTGGAGGGCATTTTTGTATCTTTAAGAAATATAATATGGGTAGGTAGCTGCATTTTATATTTTCCACTCCCGTTAGCTGCACTTTCATAAAGTGAAAAGGCTTTTGCATTATGAATAACCTGATTATATTTTTACTCTTTAACAATCTGTTGTATTTTGCACAAAGGCTTTTGACCAAAAGAGTGACATCCAATTCATTCTTTGTGGACCAAGCCACTTTATTTCAGAAGAACAGGGGTCATTTGTGAATTCTTCTCCTCCAGGGCTTTTTAGTCAAGCAGAGATTTTGTCTGCATGGGTGTCCAGTTCGATCTTGGAAATATACACCAAGTCTGTATCAGAGGAGAACTACCTAACAAGACACAGTCAATGTGTTTGCTATGCCTGCTACATTATAGAGCTGAAGGAAGGCAGGACTGGGTTAATTACAGCCTTATCTTCATTTAGTTTCTTTTTAAAATAAAATATACAACATGCAAATTCAATGTAAGAGGCCTTTTATTTCTTTCTGTGGTTTTCCTGGAGTCTGTTTTTTTAAATCTCTCCCTTTGCTTTTTATTTTTCTCCTTTCTGCCCTGTCTTCCCCTCCCTTTAAATGCTTCTTGTATCAAATGTAAATAAGCAACAATGTGAGACATAGCTGTGGTGGAAGGGAAATTCAAATATATATTCACTAATTAGGGTTCCTGGTACATAAATACCTTGAGGAATCTTGTGAGCTTGTGCTTTTCCAGTCCACAGAGTGTGGTGTTAAGTATGAGATTTCGTGGTATTGAGTTTGGGCTCCCCTGATTTATTCCTCACCAGGTCTTCAGTGTTGATGTCTCTCTGCCACTAATGAACTCTGACTTGCACGGAGAGGACAAAGAATAATTGTGCGTCCAAACTCATGCATCTTCATACATTTTCTTTTTCTTTAAGCTTGTATTACTTCTTGCGTCGTGTTAGCATAACAGAAGACATCTGGGCTAGGGCAGAGTTATGGGATGCCAAGTCATAGTTATAATTATGGAATGCCAAAGCACCATCATATTTATGGCAACTCTAGGAACTACTCCCTAAGTCTGTAGTCATATACTCTCCAAGAATGGATCTATTTCGAGATGTATTTGAAACCTTGTCAAAGTCATTTGTCTCAGCTTCTGCGGTTGATTTATGTGGAGACTGCTTTGGCTGCTGAAGTACAATCTGTACACAGAGATATAGGGCTCATGCTGTGAATAGTATGACATGTAAATAGTATGTAAGCCAGGAGAGAAGTGTGGAAGAACACAAATAAAACTGCTCTCTCATTTGGGCCTTCAAAATATATTCATCATCAGTGTTTTCTTATATATTTTCTCTGTATCTCCTATTTAACTAAATTTGAGTTGAAAAATACTTTTGGGGAAATGGTGGTTACTGGTGAAGTTAGTATAACAAAGTCTTATGAGCCTTATTTCTAAGTCTCAATTAGGATGTATACATAAATACTAAATTTAAAAAATTTATAATGGCATCCTTAGCAATTAGTAACTTAATACAGTGATAATAATGTTGCAATAATGAGTCAGTTGTAATGTGACGTTAACCAAAAGAACTTATCAAAAAAACTTTGACTAAAATTTTTTATGACTCACTACATATTTTTATTTTCTAGAGAAATTTTTTTTTTTTAATCTATGATTCTACTGATTTTCAAAATAAGGACTGGATAAGGAGTTTGTCCCTAACAAAATGATAGTGCTTGATGGAGCATTGCCAGTCTGCAAATACTTAGCAATAGCAAGTGGTACTACTTGTCCTGGTGACGGCTCTGCATGGATGATGCATAAAGAGATATAGGTCTCAGACTGTAAATTGTATTTGCTTCCTTATTTTTGTTAAGTCTGATTTCTTGTCTAAAGAGACTGATTTCTTTTGGGTCATTTGGCCTCTGCTGATTAAATAACCAGTTTAGAGGAAGACAAACCCTGGCATTCACATTCACACTGGTGATGTCTTAGTCCCTGACGTGGATGACGTGGTGATGGATACTGATGTCTGCATAGGCAATACTTCAGTGTGCTTCTCCTGCTCTGCCATCCCCCCCTCATCTTTCTCCAAAAGCACTTTTGGCTTTTGGCAATTGCATATGGTGTAGCCTCGGAACCATGTGCTGACGCTATTCTTCTGAGCAGGCCTTGCAAACTAACAGCAGGTGCTGGCCACCCGCTGGCCCCCGGAGCCTGGAAGCAGAGAGAGCTTCAATTCCGGACAGGGTCAGGCTGTTCTGCCTCAACAGATGGGCAGCATTTGTTTTTCTCAGTCCTGTCACCTGGTGGACTCCAGGACTGGTTTAGGTTGTTGCTTACTTTTCATAGAAGAGGGGAACATAATGTCATATCAAATAGCCAGCAGCTTTCATGTTGACGAGAGTGAAGCATGATATAAAGAAGAAAGAAAAGAAACAGAGAGGAACATGAAACATTTGCCAAAACGCTTAACTCAAATCTGTGCTCTTCATTTTATTTAGTCCATTGGACAATAGATTAAGAAGATTTAGCTACTGAGAAGCTCTTGAGTATTTTTTTCATTTTCAAAAAATGCATGTGCCAGAAATTTTTATTTTAATTTTCTGATTTGATATTTATATATGCACACTGATATTTCTTCATCTCAGACAAGACTTTTGTCATTATCAGCTCCATTTAGCTGCATAATAACAGATCAACTCCTTATTTAAATAATTTCCAAATAAATTTCAGTTATTTAAAATAAAAATTGCTTGTTATAAGTAAATCTTTTTCTTTTCACTTACAAAGCATTTTGGTACCATTATGGTACTCAGATATAGAACTTGGGTGAAACTATCATCATATATGTGAACATTGAATCTGGCTTATGAAGAATAGAAGCTCAGACTAGATGAGCTCTGGATTGTTGCTGCACGTGGAGGTGTCAGCGACTCCATTTTTCTTCTCAGACGTAGGCAAGGTCTGTTCAGGAAGCTGAGGGCAAAGGCCGAGTGCTGCCTTCTGGAGTACAACGAGTTTGGTTACTGGTTCATACGAACTCATTCTATGGATGTGATACACAGAGAGAGGCTGACAGGAAACAGGGTTAGGCTGAGGGGCGGGCAATGGGAGGTCACAGGCAGACCGTCCAGGAGACAGGTCCAGGTTGCTGCTCTGTGACCATGGCAGTGCGGGCTGTCAGCCGACCCCAGGTCTCTGTTCAGAATCCTTTCCTACATTGTAAGCAGGATTGACACTCCTGATTAAACACAGGGATCAGACCTGTTAACTTCATTTAACTCTTTCCCACTCTCTGATGACATGACCTGACATTAAGAGCACAATGCAGATTTTAAAGCGTGACAGAGACGATGTTAATGTAAGATGTGGAGAAACGGACATGTTGAGATAGAAACTGAGAGCCTGGCCAGATAGTTCAGTTGGTTAGAGTGTCATCTCGAAGCACAGAGGTTGCTGGTTCGATCCCTGGTCAGGGCACATAGAAGAACTTATTGATGTTCCTGTCTCTCTCTCTCTCTCTCTCTTTCCCTGCCTCTGTTACTAAAATTAATAAATAAATTTTTAAAAAGAGAAAGAGAGAAAGAAACTAAAGAACTAAGAAGTCTGTTTCTCTATTCACATAAATTCACCTTCTCACCTCCCCCACTGAGTGCGTCCGTTTTCCACCTAGGATTGCCAGCCTCTGCAGGGCAAGCAGATCGTGTTTGCTAATCGCATGCACTGCACCCAATATTGTTTCTTTCTGGGCTGTGTTGTGGTTCTTAGGGGCTGTTATTATATCTCATGCAATACCTGTGTTGACCTTTATGGGCCTTCATCAGGTGCGGGGGGAAACGTGAAGCCTCATGACAGTGGCCTTGCAGTGAGCTCAGTTACTGCAAACAGTCAGACAATTCCAATGTTCTTGAAGCAAACTTTGTCCAAGCTTTACTTAGAACTTAGAAAAAAAGAGTGGTTCTTTGTGTCTCTTAAACTGGGGCTGATTACTGTAATTCCCTGATTTGATGGAAGTGCATTTTTGATTGGCTTTACTGAACATCTAATATCATAGTTGAATATTATCCACACTGCTGTGATGGCTCTTGTCTTTGAAGCTTTTTTCCTGAAATGAGTTAGACACGGGTAACTGAGAGACATTAAAAAAGAGAGAGAGACCTTGAAAGGAGAAAAAGAGAGATTTTGAGAGAGATGTTGGGATAAATGTGAGGTTTCTCTGTACTATTATTAGTGGTGGAAAAAAAGCACCACGTGTTAACCTCGGTTTAGCAACCTGAATTCTTGAGTTCTGGCTAAGAAAGAATGCAGAGCCAAGACTCAAGGTATGAAAGAAAGTTTAATTGGAAGGTCACGGAGGTAGAAGAATTGTACTGAAGAAGAAATGGGCTCAGGAAACAATGGGGAACGGCACAGGCTGTGCACCATAGACAGAGCCGATGGCCTGTGTCTCACCAATAACTAGGTCTTCCCATCACATTGTTGCCATTCCCATTGGATCTTTTCAGTTTGATGAGCTATATTCATGGAGAACTTCTTTCCAAGTACCAAGCAATTGTGTTTATCTTTACAAACAGGAAATGTGTGCAGCAGTCTTTATTATAACCTAAGTGGGTTTCCTTGGACTCATGCCCAGCAAGCTTACTTTTGTGTGTAGTAGGCTGATTTTTAAGTTTTCGGTTTATTTCTTGGTGGTGTTTACCAAACTGATTATCTTTGCTGACAACTTCAGCAAGATCAGGATTTAAGTCAATGCAGTGGAGCCTTTAAAAAGCCATTATTTAAAGTTCCCTATGATCTTTACTGCCAACCTAGAGTAATAGTTTCTGCAGCACCTTAGTTCAGCCTGTCTTGGGAATGGAACCAAGAGTTGAGTGTGTGTTTGCATCCCCAAAGCCCCATACTGTAGTTGTACAGTCTCCGTTATTTATCTTTGTAGTCTCAGCAGCTTTGCATTTATGGATTCATTGTGTCATCATCTCATAATAATTTGGAGTCTCTGGTGGTATTCTAATTAAATTCTAATTTCTCAGTTACCACAACACTGTTTTACATTGCTTAAAATACCAACCTCACCCTGTGTATTTTTGGACATGTGAGTGACGGGTTGGAATCAGCATTATTGTAGAAAAAATTATTTCAAAGCTAGTAGTAGAAAAATTTAAAACATTTCTCCAAGATATGTGACCTAATCTTTAGAACACACACTCCATATATAGCTGTATATATTTTGATATTGACTAGTTGATAAACACTGTCCACACGTCTTACAAAAATAGGCCAGTCTTACATCATACACTGGCTACTACTCAACAATAAGAATAAACTATTGATGCGTGAAACTGCTTGAAAGGACCTTAGGAGCGATATGCTAACTGAAAAAAAGCCAATCTCAAAAGGTTATGTACTGTTTGATTCCATTTATGTAAGTCTAGAAATGATAAAATTTCAAAAGTAGAGATGAGATTAATGGTCGCCAGGGATTTGGAACGGAGTTGGGAGAGGAAAGGGTTCTCTGTGACTACAAAGGGGACCATGAGTGAGATCTCTATGGTGACGGAATTATTCTTTTATCTTGAGTGTAGTGATTAGACCAATCAGTATTTATAATGAAATGACATAGAACCATACAACATACATTGTACAATGTCAAGTTCCTAGCTCTGATTTTGTAGTGTAATCAGGTAAAATGCAACTCCTGGGGGAAACTGGGTGACGGCAATGCAGGATCTCTCTATAATATTTTTCAACTTCCTGTGGGCCTATAATTCTTTCAAATTTTTTATTTTTCAAATAAGCCAGCAGCCATGAGGAGCCCTGGAAAAGACTTTATATAATATTCACACACAAAGGCCAGAATAACATGCCAATCCTAGCCTTTTGGTTGTAAAATTTTGATAATGTGGTAGAACAGAACTTACTTTCTGTTTAATGACTTAAAAAAATCTGGATATCCATACTTAGGCCACAAGCTGGCTAAGAAGAGCAAGCATTTTGAAACTATGGCAAAGGCAACCTAGGAAACCCAAAGGAAATAAACCTCAACACACAGCATAAAATTTGCGTAAAACTGTCAGCCCCAAATCTAGGGAGGGGAGAGAAAGGATTTATACTTTGGTGCTTTTCCTAAGTTAAATGGCAAGTCGTGTTGGGAATGTGCTGTATGTACCTTTTCCAGTCTTCCCTTCCTTCCCCCAGTGAAGTAAAACGAAAAACAACTGTAGAACAAGACCCACAGAAAGGGGCGAAAGGAGGGCGTCTTCCTTGCCTCCCTTAGACACAGAGCACGCACTTCCTGGGGTAGCACGTTTTGTACTGATCTTTGTCTCTCGCTGGCTGCCGTATCTCAGCATTTGCCATAAAGTTGAATATTTAACTACTGATATTTAGCTGTTCTTAAATAAATGGGAACTGAATTGTTCTTTTAAAACTGAGTGTAGTCATGGGAAAAGTTACAGCAATGATACAAAACGAATGGATACTTTTAGAGTAATTTCATTTGAAGTATAAAAAAGAGAGAAAATTATTTTAATCCAAGTACCCCTCCAGGACTTTCTTACTGAACTCATGATCTCCTTGGGAAGAATGCTGAAGGAGGTAAGGGCAGGTTTTCACACTCCGTTGTTAATGACCAGTCCGCTGTCTGAAGGGTGGGATATGAGTGGATGGTCCCTGCTTCTCTTCACCAGGTAGTCACAGTGACCCACCTGCCTCGACTGCCTCAAGTAATGAGATGACATTGTAATATATTTTTAAAATATCATATGTGTGATCTCCTAATTGTTCTGGTTTTCATTAAGTAAACCTGATTAACAAAATGTTCACTGTACAGAACTAATTGAAAGTATTTCGAAAGGACTTCACATTGACAAAGGATTTCCTGAGACATCCATTTAAGAGTAAACTTCTTTAGGGTGTGAAAGCGGACTATTATATAGATCATTAACAATCTGGCAGATTCTGGGAGTAGAAAAATATAAAACTGATGTGTCAGGAAGCAATGGAAGTTGAAGATAGATCAAAGTGACATAAAGCGTGCCTGAAATCTTTAGGTGAATTAAGTGGAAAATAATTTATACTGCATTTTGCAAGAACACATTATCATACACAGTGTACACTGTAGATAAATTTTTTCACTGTCATAATAAATAATAGCTGAAAAGGTTTTTAAAAGACAAAGTAAGTGTCTATTTTTCCCTTTGTGGCTAACATTCTTGAAGCAAAAGTCAGTCCACCTGCGATCTCCTCATCTTTGTCTCCCACTGTCTCCTCCGTGCAGGCCAGTGTTGATCCTGCCCTACAAGGTCACTAAAACTTAAACACTAATGTCTCTTTTTATTAGCCCAATTCAACAGAACATTTTAGTTCTAATTCTTTTTTTTTTTTTTTTTTGTATTTTTCTGAAGCTGGAAATGGGGAGAGACAGTCAGACAGACTCCCGCATGCGCTCCACCGGGATCCACCAGGCACGCCCACCAGGGGCGATGCTCTGCCCACCAGGGGGCGATGCTCTGCCCCTCGGGGGGGGGGGGGGTCGCTCTGCCGCGCAGAGGCCAAGGAGCCATCCCCGCGTCTGGGCCATCTTCGCTCCAATGGAGCCTTGGCTGCGGGAGGGGAAGAGAGAGACAGAGAGGAAGGGGGGGGGGTGAAGAAGCAAATGGGCGCTTCTCCTATGTGCCCTGGCCGGGAATCGAACCCGGGTCCCCCGCACGCCAGGCCGACTCTCTACCGCTGAGCCAACCGGCCAGGGCAGAACATTTTAGTTCTTACATTAACTAACTTCTTCCACTGCATTTGATAGCTTCAATCATACAGAATTTTGGAAACATTTTCCTTTGGTTATACCTTGTCTCCTGGTAAAGTCTCCTCCATACCTCACTGGCCCTCACTGCTCTCTTCACCGCCTTTTCTTTCTTGGTCTGCTCCTGAAGTGTGGGTCCCCCAGGCTCCCTCTCAGTCTCCTTGTCTTTCTTTACAGCGCTTGCTGGCTGATCTTATAACTGCTAACATTTTTAGTCAAAACATAGTATTCTGGTCTCAGCGATGTATCTATAACACCCTTTTTTCTTCTGAACTGTAGACCTGATTTTCCAATCTGTATAATTTATCTTCTTCAAAACACCCTGTTTTTCTTCTATATGCCTACTTTTGTACTACAAGTTCCCAAGTGTGTAGTTTTAATCTCTAGCTCTGTTTACTCCTTATTTCTCAGCTCACTCCCTCATATTGCAATCTTCAAGATCCCTCAAGTCCAGACACTTCTCTACATCTCTGCTGCCACTATTTTGTTGAAGCCCTCAACCTTTCTCACTTGCATAATTTTAATGCTTCCCTAATGTGTATCCCGATTCCGAATTTTCCCCCTTAATGTCCACCCTCCTCATAAAGTCAAAAATATATTTCTAATTAAAATCTAATCTTTATCATGGTTCTTAAGATATTTTACAACCTGATCCTTATATTTCTAGATACATAAATTGGCTACTATTCCAAATCTCAACTTAATTTTTGACACCTCATCCTAAAATCCATTGTTACTCTTCCTAGAATGCTCTTTGTCAGACCTTAGCCACCTAGTAAGCTCCTATTCATCCCCTGTGATAGAATTTGGTTGTCATACACAGTGAACTTTTTTCCTTGAGCCTTCCAAGCTCCACGAACAATCATAACAGTAGTTGTCTTCATCTACTTCACCTCATCACCCTTGGGATTTCAGACTCTGCCTCTGAAAATTGCCTTTTATGTCATCGGAGTGAGGTCTTTTTTTGTGCTTTCAATATTGTCACTCTATTTGGTACCCACATTTACCATGCAAAAGTGGGAAGGGAATCCCCTCCACCTCCGCTTTTATTGCATTCTCTCCCAATTTATGCATTGATCACAAACAGCATTTGCCTCTTTTCCCCTCAGGAGTAAGGGTCTATCTCTTATGTACCATTCCTTACAGATTCTCCTGCTTGTGAACCATTAAGCTTCTTAGGACTGAAATATGTGCCAATGGATGTGACCTGCCCTGTTCTTTCCTTAAAAGTATTTCTTCTCTTCAAATGCTTAACCATTGTACAAAAGTAAAACTTATACAGTGTATCTACTTTTTTCCAGATGTACAGCCTGGGGCATTAACTATGGCCCACTATCCATGATAGTTTAACAGTTTGGGAGTCTTAGATCTGCAGACTCATCCTTGTGTTTATTCATCGTCACCTTCCATGGATTCTAGGGACCTCATTCCACCGATACATCTTCATGGCCTGTGCAGGCCCAACTTAAGTCTTCCATCTGCAACTAGAATGTATAAAAGAAAAACTTTACCTTAACAGTTAAACAGGCAAAGAAGACTTTATTCAAGACAGTTTCAAAAAGGGGAAGAGAATGTTGTCATTGGAGAAAGAGTTTCAACTCAACTCTGTTGAAACCAAAGGCAGAGAGTCTTTAAGTGCTGGGATAGGCTAGTGGGAAGTTGGTCAGAGTGATTAAGCCATCTGAGTTTGGTAAACTGAGGTTATGGAAGTTAGGCTCCTACCCTTCCACAGAGGCTGGGAGATAAGGATGCCGCCTTTCTTGATGGTTATATTCAAAGGGATGGCTCCCATATCCTGCAGAGAGACAGTCCTGGATTACAGAAGATTTATATCTCAAAAGGGCAGAGAAAAAATTTATAATTACAAATTTTCTAAAGTATATGCTCTAAGAAAATGGAGGTCAAGTATATAGCATCAAGAAGAATCCTGTTTCAAGTTTAGTCCAGCAATTTTAAGTCCATCTTTGTCAAGTGACTAAGCATAAACTAAAAGGTAAATAATAACTCACTTAACGTGCTTTCATGTGGCTTTTCATAATCCATTAGTAACAATAAAATGGGTCAGGCAATAGGGCAGGTGCCATTATTAATTAAATTTATATATGTTTTATTCTAATAATATGATACAGCTGTGGATAATTTCCCTTTTAGGTTGTGTCCTTTGAGGAGAAGTGAAAGACATTTCAAAATAAGTGCTTTGCAATTATCACTATTTTCTTCCTTCTGACTCACTGTTTATTAAAGGTGAATGCATTTATCACACAGGCAAATGCTTGTGGTTTGATTGATTTGTATTATTGCTTTCTCCTCACTGTAGAAATACCCATTAGGGTAAGTCTCTCTGCAACACTGAAAACAATAATTTAGTGCCCTAGCTTGGCAGTTTCTAATATAAGTGAATCATACTAAGCCAGATGGCAGGTACGTTAAAGAGAAATAGTAGCAGTCAGTCAAAAAGAAATCATAGTTCATCATCTTTCTCAAGGGTACATTTTCAAGGGTGGATCTTGATTATATCAGATAATTTTTCTTTTTCACTCGGTGGAAATGGTGTTTGACTTAGTTTCCCCATACCTATCACATGAAATAGATTTCATTAGTACAGTTAGTGATCCCCAGGCAGTACTGATTTTTAATTATGTTACATTTATGTACTTTTGATTGTGACCTGACCTTTTAGATAAAGTTGCATAAAATGGTGAAGAAAAGAAAAAATAGGAGTTGGGCTAGGGTACTTGAATGACTGGTCAGTAAAGGCTCTTTGGGGACAATCAGTAACTGGTGCTCTTTAGGAAATGCCATTATTTATTCCTCCACATTTGTTTACCATTTCATTTCTTTCCTGCTGCATGGCTCCCACACTGGTCTGCTTCTCCACCGCCATCTGCATTTCTATTTCCATCTTAATCCAAGCCAGCTTCCCACATCTCAGCTGGACTACTGCAGTAGTATCTTTATATTCCAATTGTTATTGCCTCTCCACAGTCTATTTTTATTCAGAAAAAGCTTTTAAAATATAGGAACTGGACCAAATTGTTCTGCTTAATACCTGTAAAACTCACCCATTGCTTTCCAGTGTGCTAAAAATAAATCCCCTGCCCTGGCCAGGTTGCTCAGTAGATAAAAGTGTCAACCCAATGCACAGAGGTCACAGGTTCATTCCCAGGTCAGGGCACATGTAAGAAGCTATCAGTGAGTACATAACTAAATGGAACGACTAAATGGAACAACAAGTTGATGCTCCTCTTTCTCTTTTAGTTTCTCCCTCTTCACCCCCCTCTCTTCCTCTCTCTCTCTCTCTCTTTCTCTCTTTCTCTCTCTCTCTATCTCTCTCAAATCAATGGAAATTTATTTAAACAATGAAAATAAGTAAATCTCCAACTCTTAAAAGTGGTCCTCAAAACCCAACAGACTGGAGACTCTGCCTGCTTCATCTACCTAACCTCTTACTACATTTTAATACTTAAAATTACCTGAAATTTTCTTGTTTTAGTTGTTCACTGCTATGAGAATATAAGGCCCATGAGGGTAAAGGTCTTACCTGTCATATATACTGTTATAACCTAAGCACTAAAAACACCGCTGGGGCATTGATATGTTCAGTGAATATTTGATTGAATTAATATATTTACTAAAGAATACTCTGTCTACTGCCTAGGAAACTATAAAAATTTAGCTTCTCTTATTAGATACACATTATTTAGTTACTTTATAAGGCTTTGTCTATTCAGTCTCAAGGTTTTTTATTGCTTATTTGAAGTATACACATGATGGTAAGATCTTTACCCTGTCTTCAAGAAATAGGAAATTTAGTAGGGAGAGATAGACTCTCTATTCCTGTAAACATGAAATATAGCTCTATCTTGTAAAATCCATAAAAAGGCAAAACAAGCCTGACCAGGCGGTGGTGCAGTGGATAGAGCATCAGACTGGGATGTGGAGGACCCAGGTTCAAGACCCCGAGGGAGCCAGCTTGAGTGCGAGCTCATCTGGTTTGAGCGGGGTTCACCAGCTTGAGCCCAAGGTTGCTGGCTCGAGCAAGGGGTCATTCAGTCTGCTGTAGCCCCCGGTCAAGGCACATATGAGAAATCAATCAATTAACAACTAAGGAACTGCAACGAAGAATTGATGTTTCTTATCTTCTCCCTTCCTATCTGTCTGTTCCTATCTGTCCTTCTCTCTGACTCTGTCTCTCCCACAAAAAAAAAAAAAAAAGGCAAAACAAATCATAGAAGAATCTAGAAAAGGAAATGATTCCACAGAGAGGAGATGATCAGGAAATGCTTTATTTAGTTTTGTGTTGGGTTTTAATAATAATTAAAACCAGCAGATGCAGGAAATGTCAGGGAAAGCATAGGAGGTTTTCATCTGAGCAGCAGCGTGAGCTCAAGGTTTGGAATGGACCTCTACCCTGGAAGGCATTGAAATGTCTTTGGTAGGTGGTAGGAGCCATTGGAGAGTTGTGAGCAGGGCTGACACTAGCATAGCAGTGCTTTGCAAGAGTAAACTAGACATCTTTTGGCTAATCTTTGGATTGGAGTTATGACAAGCGGAGGCAGGGGGAAACCAATGGATGAACAATCTTTTGTGATACAATGATCCAGAGATGAAGAATAAGGGTTTGATAGAATAGTAATTTTCCTAAAAAAATATTTTCAACATGCATGTGCACGTGTGTGCAAACACACACACACACACACACACACACACACACACACTGAGGCACAATCGTGCACCCACAAGGAACTTATCTCTTACTACACTTACCCAGAATTGGAGTTACTACTCTGTTCTTCAAATTGAAGACCTTTTCACTTTCACGCTCATGGACTATCTCTGCCTGTATGTTACTTTTATTTTGAATAAATTTTTGAGTCTATTTTACAACTTTCAGGTTTTTAAGCATGTTTAAGATCTCTAGAGTCCTCAAAATGTTCCACATTTCTAGAGGGGTTGAAGCATCCAGACTAGAGTTTGGCCACCGGTGTTCTTTATCTTTATGCATTACCATCTTGGTATTTATTAGGTTTTCTCAACATCTGAACATAGTTGGCCTAATTTTCTCTGTAAGTCTTTCACACCTACCCATCCCCATGAAGACACAGGCACACACAGCAGACTGAATCCTGCTGTTGCAGAGATATCTTGCTGTACAATCACGTGTCCAGCCCTAGGACACTTTGTTTCTGTATCTCCTTCTTGCATTTTGGTTGAGCCTGTGCCAGAGAGCTCCAGCTAATGATGACAAAGTGCCACATCCACTGCATGTGCTTCAGTCCTCACCTTATTTGAATTCTTAGAGTATTCGATGCTGATGACAGTCTGCCCTTGAAACATTGGTTTCCATGATATGATATTGTCTCTAGTTTCTCCTTGCCTCTATTTTTTTTCTACTGAATATTCTCTACATGACATTTCCCAAAGGTCAGGTCCTCTTCTCTTCTAATTCTGCATGTTCACCCCCGCATCGTTGGCCAGTAGGACTGATCCTCTTCAAGCAGGCTCCTGATTCCTTGTCACGTGATCCTGCTAGCCTCTGATAGCTTCTTGTTATTTAGGTGGTTAAGATATTTTAGGCTGTCCTTCTGCATCTACTGCCTTACACCTGGAATCAGCAATTTCTCCAAGAAGTCCTGGTTTCTTGTAGTGGGAAATGATTTTTAAGATCATAATTTGGGGCCTAGGTGTGCTTGTTGTGATAGGATTTGCCATTGTTTCTAGGCCTTTTTGTTATATATACATAAATTAATACAATACTTATAATTCAAATTCAGGACTACGAGGTTCTTATTTCATCTCTTGTATACTATATCTGTGTTTCCCTCCTTCCACAGTGAGAATCTTGGTTCTGAAGGACACAGAGGATGATTGAATTAGAATATCCCACATTACAAACCCAGCAGCCTCAGAATAACAAGTCTAATACTATTGCCACCAGTATGATTTATAGACTGCTCTTGATTTAGAAAGTGTCAGTGAGAATACTGATGAATATTTTGTATGTGTGCATATTCTAATCAATTTAGAAAGTTACAGACCTCTGTTTTATTTATTTGTCTGTGTCGCAGATGGTACTGATTAGGAGGAATAACTTTTCCTCAACATTTCCCTCTCTACACTTGAGGTTGTCACTGGTTTCTAAGAGAAGCCTAGTGGGAATTCACACTCATCTGGCAGGTTAGTATAATTAGGCCCAGTGCACTTCAGTGTGGGGACCTGCCTGCTGGAAGAGTCTAGAAGTAGGCCCTTTACCCCTAATTATTTTTACCTTTCTTTCAGTAAGAATAGCTTCCAGATTTGTGAAAATATTGGGTTTGTTGGAATCAGCAATACTCCTTTGATATGTTTTACTTCCAATGACTATATAGCATGGATTACTTGTTTCCTGCTAAAATATTTTAATGGCTAATCCATTGAAAGTCACATTGCCAGGATCTTAATTATCTTTCAAATAAGGATGGAGATATGTTTGTGACCTGAGGTCTAGTGGATTCATTTTGGAATTATACATTTAAGTGTATTCATCCTTTTGGAGGAAAAACAAAGCTGCAGCCAATTTCAGTGGGAATAATGAGAAAGCTGGAGTTTTTTTCACTCTGCCAGTGTTCCTTGAATTTCCAGCCCACAGATAATTCCCACTGAGATTTTTTTTTTAAGATTTTATTTTTTAGGGCAGCTTTTGGTTCAAAGCAAGAATGAGAAGAAGCTACAGAGGTTTCTGTGATATGCCCCACTCAATTTTATTGTGTAAACGGTTACTTTGTACAAAGAAATCTCAACATTTACAATAAATTAACAGGGAGAGGCAGGGTCTTCTGAGGTTCCATGCAGCAGTTTTTGGGGAAGGTACACTCACATCTAACTCTAAAAACATTAAGGAGGAAGGGAAGCAATTTGATGGTGGAAATTATATTACAAACGATTGCGATATGATTTAATAGCCGAGAAGGCTGGTGAGTAATGTGTGACATGTCAAGGATAATTTCTGCTTCTAGTTTAATGAGACATCACGAACAAGGCATTTCTCCCAAGCTACTTCTGAACCTGAAAGGTATTCAAAATAAAGAAATGACAAGTAGAGCAGAGGAAAAAATAGGAGTTAAAAAAACATGAGTATTTGTTTAAAAGGAAAGATTATAGAAGCTAAATACATACAACTTGAATTACATCTGTTCAAAAAAGTCTATAACCTACAAGTAATGAAAAGCAGCAAAGAAAAAAAAAGCTGAAAGCAAGGAACAGTTATTTAATGATGTAGAGATATGTGACTAGAAGGAACAAAATGAAATCAAGCTATGGGAGATTTATTATAGTTTAAAAGTATTTTAGCCTGACGAGGCAGCAGCGCAGTGGATAGAGCGTTGGGCTGGGATGCAGAGGACCCAGGATCTAAACCCTGAGATCGCTGGCTTGAGCATGGGCTCACCAGCTTGAGCATGGGGTCGATGGCTTGAGCATGGAATCATAAACATGACTATGGTCACTGGTTTGAGCCCAAAGATCACTGACTTGAGATCAAAGTTGCTGGCTTGATCAAAGGGTCACTGCCTTGCGTGTAGCCCCTGGTCAAGGCACATATGAGAAAGCAATCAATGAACAACTAAGATGCTGCAATGAAGAATTGATGCTTCTCATCTCTCTCCTATCTGTCCCTCTCTGTCTCTCTCACTACAAAAAAATAAAAAAATAAAAAAAATAAATAAAATAGTACTTTAATACTTACCAATAATGATAACTTGAAAAATTACTTTCTTAGGTTTGTGTACATTGTAAATGTGCACACTGCATTCATATTTGTCAGGAAACGGAGGCAGCTATACATGTGAGCCAATCTTCATTGAGTAGTGGGGTTTGTGAAGGGTTTGATTGGGGAGGATTGAGAAAGCAAACCTTAAACTTGGCAATTTTGTTCTATCACATTACCTTCTGATTTAAGTGACCTGTTTTGGATGGTTTATACTTTTCCCAGTGAATGTTTAATTTCAAACCTTTATATTTCTTTCTCTCCCCCTTTTCCTCTCCAGAGTGGCACCTGGTTGTGTGAGAGATGGGGCTTATATGATTTTAGTGGGACAAATGGGGGTCTCACAGCCAACCCATATCCTCTGGACATTCCTGGGTTCTTGCTGTGCAGTGGCTGGTTCGGCTTGCTTTTGAGACTGATGGCTGCTGAAATCTGAGTGGCCACAACTTGCTTTACGGGTGCCATGGAAGCACTTGGAACTGACGTCCCTGCTCTCAGCTGTTTGCCTTTGCTTACCAAGTCCCTGCACACTGTGCTTTTTGGTTCCACCTCCAGTCTTATTAGCGCATCTTTATTTTCTGCTTGAAGCCTATGGAAACCTCTGGATTCCCTGTCCGGGGGACTTGGAGCTCTAACACAGCTCACCCACTGAGCCACTTCTTTCTATGTGTGCCTTCCTGTATGTCCTGCAATGCTGGGCGTGGGCACCTGAACTGCTTCCTGAGACAGCATGCAGGAGTGTGTCACAAACCAGACTTTCCGGTGTTTTCAAGCTCCCCAGCCTTCCCGGGATGTTTGAGAATGCCCTGTCCCCGCCCAGAATGAGAAAGGAAAGGACCCTTTCATCTGACCTTTCAATGCCTCCTGCTCTCTCCTCTGCTTCCACAGCCCACCAGGCCGGATCTGACAACCTGTCCTTCCTTCCCCAGTCTCACAGCGGCTTCCTGTGCCGTATCATTTTCTATCCCAGGGAAGAATTTGGAGAAGACATAAGTACCACATTCTAACCTGTAGGATCTCAGGCATGTTAGTGAAGCTCTTTATGTTTCAGTTTCTTCGCTACTAAGAGAAAGATCACAGTATCATCTTCCATGATGTGAGAATTCAAAGGCACAATGGAGATAAGTTGTGTGGCGAGGGGCACCTGCATTTGCATCCTGGTTTATTTGCCCCGCTACCACATTGCTACAATAATGCAAATAACTATGATTGGACTGGCTAGTGGAAAGAGACCAGAAGCTGGGAGCGAGAGGGGGTTGAGATCACAGCAAACAGTAGTTGGGAGTGTCTCTCAGCAGCTAATAAAAGGATCATATTGTTGCAGTGACTGCGTTTCTTCCTCAATGCCCCCCCCCCTTTTTTTGTATATGAAATCTTATCTTTACTATACAAGTAAATTTATAGTTTAGCAGAATTATCCCAATTTTTGACAAGATTACGCCTTAGTTTTTTTTTTTTTATTGGGCTTATACTTCTCCTTGCTTCATTTTTTCCCCCTTCCTTGTTTAGTTTCTAAGTTTTCTTACCAGGACATTGGTTCTCTAAAAGGGCCATACAAGTTTATATATGCTCTGTATCTGAGGCTGTGGAGAAGATTCAGTACAAAATGGACATCATCATCGGTGTGTCATTGGGGTTTCCTTGTTGCTGATTTAAGGGAGCATCATCTTTTATCCCACCTTCTTCAATAGTCTTTTTAAGTATCCTGGGAAGTCTTCTATGAGTATCTCCCAATCCACAAATCCTTGAGAGGGCATAGTATATATTTTTTGTCTGTGGCACGAGTCCCAAGCATCTTGTCTGGCCCATAGACAGCTCTAGGTGTGTGTGCTATGTTGTTGTTACTGAATTAACTTCAAAATTTAAAAGATGGATAATTTGCCATGTAGGCCAGATATCCAGAGAGGTTTGATAAGAATTTTTGTTCCAACTTATGATTTCTGGATTTTTTTGCCTTATTTCTGCCAACAAGTTCACTAATAAAATTTTTTGCTGAGTCTTTTAAAAGTATTTTATGGACAACTGTTGCTTTCTTTCTTCCATTCTCCTTCCTTTCCTTTTTTTTTTTTTATCTTTCATTCGTGATGCTATAGGTAACCAGCATATAAATGCCCATGAGGGTGTTAAACATTTTCATATATATTAAGTAATCACTTAATATATTGTGATTTCCACACACACAAAAAATTGTGATTGCCACAATAATAACCCAAGAGGTAGATTTTTTTTAGAAAATTAAATTTAACAGGATGACATTGATCAACAAATGTACATAGATTTCAGACAAACATCACTATATCATTTGAATAGTCAATTATGTTGTATACCCACCACCCAAAGCCAAATTATTTTCCATCACCTTATATTTGTCCCTCTTTATACCCTTCCCCCTCCCTTACTTCTCCCTCCTTGTGATAACCACTGCACTCTAATCTATGTTCATGAGTCTCAGCTTTGTGTCCCACCTATGTGTGAAATCATACAGTTCTTAGCTTTTTCTGATTTATTTATTTCACTCAGTATAATGTTCTCAACATCCATCCATGTTGTTGTAAATGACCCTATGTTGTAATTTTTTTATGGCTGAGTAGTATGCTATTGTATATATGTACCACAGCTTCTTTATCCAGTCCTCTGTCAAGGGACACTTTGGTTGTCTCCATGTCTTGGCCACTGTGAATAATGCTACAACGAACACGGGGCTGCCTGTATCTTTACGTACCAGTGTTTTAGAGTTTTAAGGGTAGATACCCAGTAGAAGGATTGCTGGGTCATATGATAAGTCTATTCTTAATTTTTTGAGGAACCACCATACTTTCTTCCATAATGGTTGTACTAATTCACATTTCCACCAACAGTGGATGAGGATTCTTTTTTCTCCACAGCCTCTCCAACACTTGTTATTACCGGTCTTGTTGATAATAGCCAATCTAACAGGTGTGAGGTGATATCTCATTGCAGTTTTGATTTGCATTTCTCAAATGTGAAGATGAGCTAGTGAAGATGAACACCTTTTCATATATCTGTGGGCCATTTGTATGTTCTCTTGGGAGAAGTGTCTGTTCAGGTCCTCTCCCCATTTTTTATTTGTATTTTTTGCTTGTTTGTTAGTGAGCTTTGTGAGTTCTTAATATATTTTAGATATTAAACCCTTATCTGAGCTGTTGTTTGCAAATATCATTTCCCATTTTCTTGGCTGCCTATTTGTTTTGTTGTCAGTTCCTTTTGCTGTGCAGAAGTTTTTTGGTTTGATATAGTCCCATTTATTTATTTTTGCCTTTATTTCCCTTGACTTTGAAGTCAAATTTATATATTATTCTCTACAGCCAAGGTCCATGAGTTTAGTGCCTATGTTTTCTTCTATGTAATTTGTTGTTTCAGATCTAATGTTTAGGTCTTTGATCCATTTAGAATTGATTTTTGTGCAGGGAAACAAACTGTAGTGAAGTTTCATTCTTTTGCATGTGGCTTTCCAGTTTTCCCAGCACCATTTATTGAAGAGGCTTTCTTTTTTCCGTTGTATTTTTGGCTCCTTCGTTGAAGATGATTTGTGGTTTTATTTCTGGGCTCTCTATTCTGTTCCATTGGTCTGTGTGTCTGGTTTTCTGCCAGTAGCATGCTGTTTGGATTATCGTGACTCCATAGTATAATTTGAAGTCAAGTATTGTGATACCTTCAGTTTTGTTCTTTTTTTCTCAGGATTGCTTTGGCTATTCAAGGTTTTCTTATGGTTTCATAAAAACCTGGTGATTTTTGTTTCATTTCTTTAAAAATTACATTTGAATTTTGATGGAAATTGCATTAAATTTGTATATTGCTCTGGGTAATTATGGCCATTTTAACTATGTTGATTCTTTGAATCCATAAACATGGAATATTTTTTCATTTCACCATGTCTTTTTAAATTTCCTTTAATTATGCTTAATAGTTTTCAGTTATATATAGATCCTTTACATTCTTTGTTAAGTTTATTCCTAGATATTTTATTTTTTTGATTGCAACTGTGAAAGGGATTATTTTTTTTTAGTTCATTTTCTGAAGTTTCATTGTTGGCGTATATGAAAGCAATAGACTTCTGTATATTGATTTTGTATCCTGTGACCTTACTGATTAGCTTATTGTTTCTGATAGTTTTTCTGTGGAGTCTTTGGGGTTTCCTATATACAAAATCATGTCATCTGCAAAAAGTGAAACACTTACATCTTCTTTCTGATCTGAATGCCTTTTATTTCTTTCTCTTGTCTGATTGCTCTGGCTAAAACTTCCAGCGCTATATTGAATAGCAATGGAGAGAACAGGCAGCCTTGTCTTTTTCCTGATTTTAGAGGAAAAGCTTTCAGTTTTTTACCATTTAATATGATATTAGCTGATGGTTTGTCATATATGGCCTTTATTATGTTGAGATATTTTCCTTCTATACCCATTTTATTGAGTGTTTTAAACATAAAGGGATGTTGTATCTTACTGAATGCCTTCTCTGTGTCTATTGATCGATCATATGATTTTTGTTCTTTGTTTTGTAGATATGGTGTATAACATTAATCAGTTTTCATATGTTGAACCATACTTGTGCTCCTGGAAAAAATCTCACTTGATCGTGATATATTATTTTTTTAATGTGTTGTTGTATTCAATTTGCTAGTATTTTAAGATTTTTGCATTTCTATTCATTGGAGATATTGGTCTGTAGTTTTCTTTTTTTACAAGGTCCTTGCCAGGTTTTGGTATGAGGGTTATGTTGACCTCATAAAATGTGTTAGAGAGTATTGCTTCTTATTTTATTTTTGAAAGACTTTGAGAAGGATAGGAACAAACTCTTCTATGAATGTTTGGTAGAATTCACTAATATAGCCATCTGGTCCTGGACTTTTATTTTTTTTTTTAATTTTTTTATTTTTTTTCATTTTTCTGAAGCTGGAAACAGGGAGAGACAGTCAGACAGACTCCCGCATGCGCCCGACCGGGATCCACCCGGCACGCCCACCATGGGGCGATGCTCTGCCCACCAGGGGGCGGTGCTCTGCCCATCCTGGGCGTCGCCATGTTGCGACCAGAGCCACTCTAGCGCCTGAGGCAGAGGCCACAGAGCCATCCCCAGCGCCCGGGCCATCTTTGCTCCAATGGAGCCTCGGCTGCGGGAGGGGAAGAGAGAGACAGAGAGGAAAGCGCGGCGGAGGGGTGGAGAAGCAAATGGGCGCTTCTCCTGTGTGCCCTGGCCAGGAATCGAACCCGGGTCCTCCGCACGCTAGGCCTACGCTCTACCGCTGAGCCAACCGGCCAGGGCCTGGACTTTTATTTTTGGGGAGGTTTTTGATAGTTATTTCTATTTCTTCCCTGCTTATTGGTCTATTTAGGCTTCCCACTTTTTTGTGACTCAGTCTAGGAAGATTGTATAGTTCTAGGAATGTATCCATTTCCTCTAGGTTGTTGAATTTGGTGACATAATTTTTCATAGTATTCTACAATGATTTTTTTGTACATCTATGATATCTGTAGGACTTTGTCCTCTTTCATTTCAGATTTTGTTTTTATGAGTCCTTTCTCTTTTTTCCTTAGTGAGTCTTGCCAGGGGGTTATCAATTTTATTGATCTTTTCAAAAAACCAGCTCTTCATTGTATTAATTTTTTCTATAGTTTTTCTGTTCTCTACTTCATTTATTTCTGCTCTAATTTTTACTCTTTCCTTTCTTCTGCTGATTTTGGGTTGCTTTGTTCTTGTTTTCTAGTTCCATAAGGTGTGATGTTAAGTTGTTTACTTGGAATCTCTTTTATTTCCAAGAGGTGGATTTTTATCTCTCCAATTTGTAGATAAAAAAAACTAAAGTGCTAAAAGGGTAAATAAATTTCCCAAGGACAGATAGCTGTTAAATGGCGGAAACTCTGGTGTGAATATAGATTTGAATTACATATTATCAGACTATAATTTTGAGAGACTACAACTTACCTAAATTCACATAAAATTTACACTTAATATATTTGTATTATGTGCTATGCCAATGATTGCAAATTAGACATTAGGTAATGTTACATATTTTACTTTTTGTAATTAAGATAAATAATTACTTGGAAGTGTTATAAATAAAATTATTCAAGTGTTTCCACAGAGTTGCAAAATGTCTGGGTGCCAGGTTGAAGGAATTAAAATAAATTCCTCTAAAAGGTAACTTTGTTAGAAAGTAGGCACGAGTATTTCTACAAAGTGTATCAAAAATTAAGCCATGGTTTTAAAAAGATATGTCATTTGTCTGTCTAACCCTTGTCTTTGTACACAATGTTTATGAAATACTTGGCAATAAGAAATTTAATTTGCTAGTGCCATCTGTATTCAATCATTAGGCTGTGTGTATCACCTTTCCTCACTCTGATACACTCAGGTGTGATGCAGGGGACCACTTCATCATCACCTTGAGCATCAGGATTGTCTTTGCAGTAAGATACACAGTTGCCAGGTCTATTTCTTGTAGAGTTGTCCAGAAGAGAGCAATCTTTTAAATGTTATATCAAATCCTTTCTTTTTTTCTTGATTTATAAGCTAACATGATGAAAAGGTCCAGTGTACACTGTTGAATAATAGAAGAGATAGAAATGTCTTTTTTCTATTTCTGGCTTTGGTTTCACCATAAATATGAGGATTACTCTTGTGTTCTTATAGCTTCCATATTGAGTCAAGAATGTTGCTTAGTTGGCTACGAGTTTTGTTTTAGTTTTAATCAGACATGGGTTGGAGGGTTTCATTGCTTGAGGTCCTGCTGTGGGTTTTATTTCCTCCTTTTGTCCATACTGTAGTGAATTGCATTGCTGCACAAGGTGGGGCAAAAGCACACCTGCAGTTGTGAGTATGCAAAGCACAGAGTTTATTCTTGTATTATTATTTATTATTGTATTATTTATTTGTACAACTATAAACCTACTTTTGTCCACCCCTGAATTGTTAGTATTGAAAGACCATTGCATTCCTAGAATAAGTGACCTACTTGGTCATGATGGAATTGGTTTGCTATTTTTATTTAGAAATATTAGTACATGTTTGTAAGTAAGATTGACTTTTGTTTTTATATTCCTCTCTTTGGCTTTGGTATAGGAATTATTTTAGCATTATAAATTATTAAAATAGCTTTTTCATTTTCCATATTATAGAATTTCTATAAACTGGAAATTATTACCTCCTTGGAGGGGTATAGAAATTCACTCATTAAACTATTTTAACAGCTAATTTTTTGGGGGGTAGATATTTTCCTTCTCTTCTATTGTTTTTGAACTCTTTAATCTTCTGATTTATTTGTGCCAATTTTGATACAGGGTGGAGCAAAAGTAGGTTTACAGTTGTTCAGATGGAAAATAATACACTAATTAATAAAGATTAATACAAGAATAAACTGTTTTGTGTACTCACAACAGTAAACCCACTTTTGCCCCTACTCTGTATCTTTTCCTAAAGAGATTATTTGCCTAGATTTTAAAATTTATTGTGTGAAGCTTCTCAGTGTTCTATAATTTTTTAAAAATAAATCTCTTATTATTTTTAATGTCCCTTTTTTTTATTTCTTGTTTCTCTCCCACACCTTTTTCTAATGGACAAACCACTTAGATTTTATGTAAGTGGTCCTATTTTTAAGTGTTGGCAAATAATTTGATTTTAAAAAATACTGAATTGGCCAGGCAAAACATTGGTATTGGTCAAGTTTAAACTGATAATGATTGAAAATTACATTTCTTCTTTCTATCATCCTAGGAGAACACCTTCATTTCTATAAACATTTAACTCATATTTCACTTTTCATGACTTACTATTTACTATTTAGTAGCTATATTCTTCCCTGAACAAGACTAGAATCTGAGAGTACTTTAATTTTCTTCTTTTTTTCTTTCTTTCTTTCTTTCTTTCTTTCTTTCTTTCTTTCTTTCTTTCTTTCTTTCTTTCTTTCTTTCTTTCTTCCTTTCATTCTTTTATTCTCATATTATTAGCATGTAGGATTTAAATTCCAAATTGTTATTATTACAGTTATTTAAATTTACAATTTAAACTTATTTGCCTTTAACCATACACTTTACTGTTTTCTTTGCTCATCACTATTTGTGTATTCAGTTTTCTTCTTGTATTTATTTTTCATTTTACTTTAGTGCCTGTAGTAATTCTTTCACATAGCACCTGAGAGCGATAAGCTTTGGGTTTCACATACCTGATAATGTCTTTATTTTGCTTTCACATATGATGTTTAAGTTCAAATTAATATATTTCATACCTTTTAAGATATAGTTTCACTGTCTACTTGTACCAAGTACAATTGAGAATTCTGTTTAAACCTAATGTCAATTTCATTTCCTTCAATGTTTATACTGGGAGCTTAGTGTTCTTTCTCTCTATTCTTGGTTTTCCCAGACTGATTGTGATATGTGTCTGCTATTCTCCTCTGAACTCTCTCATCCCTTTCATAGGGAAGGTTAATGTCTATTTAGGTTTGAGAAATGTTCTGCTATAATTTACTGAACCATTTCCTCCAGTCTGTTTCAGGAGCTACTATTTCATAAATGTTTAAAGATTTATATCTATCCAGTAGGTCTCTGTGTTTTTCTTTCCAGCTCTAATTTTCTTATTTTCTTAAATGCATTTTAGTATACTTTCTTTGCTCAATTTTTCAGTTCACTTCCTCACTCTTTCTTTATTGTGTTGTAATTTGCATACTTTAAAATGCACAAAACCCAGGTGCTTAGCACTCTAATCAAGGTACCAGCAGTTTCATGATTCCAGAAAGTACTTTTGGGACCCTTTCCAGGCAATTCCCCCCACACCTCAGAGACAATTCCTATTTTTTTTTTCATTTTTCCGAAGCTGGAAACGGGGAGACAGTCAGACAGACTCCCACATGCGCCCGACCGGGATCCACCCGGCATGCCCACCAGGGGGTGATGCTTTGCCCCTCTGGCGCGTTGCTCTGTTGTGTCCAGAGCCATTCTAGCGCCTGAGGCAGAGGCCACAGAGCCATCCCCAGCGCCTGGGCCATCTTTGCTCCAATGGAGCCTCGGCTGCGGGAGGGGAAGAGAGAGACAGAGAGGAAGGAGAGGGGGAGGGGTGGAGAAGCAAATGGGTGCCTCTCCTGTGTGCCCTGGCCGGGAATCGAACCCGGGACTCCTGCAGGCCAGGCCGATGCTCTACCGCTGAGCCAACCGGCCAGGGCCAACAATTCCTATTTTGATAGCTTTATCACCATAAGATTGTTTAATCTATTTTGAACTTAATGTAAATGAAATTATGTATCATACACTCTGTTTTATCTGGTTTTTTCACTCCATATGTCTGAGCTGTTTTTTTTTTTCCTGATGATGTCTGTCTCAATTGTTTTATTTTTCCTGAGAATTATGTCATTCCATGATATATTATGATTTCTTTATCTTGTTGATGCACATTTGGATTCTCATGAAAGAAGCTACCATGAACATTTTTGTATAAGTATTTTATAGACATATGCACTTCTTTATCTTGGAACTAATTCACTTTTCATTTATATCTCTCCTGTTCCTCAGCCTATTTACTCAGTTTTTAATTTAAATTTTTATTTTTATTTTTAAGATCTCTTGTTGACTTTGTGTGTGGTATAGTATACTCCTAAATCACACGGTGGATGATTTGTTCTATTGGATGTGTTACTTCTTTCTGTTCTGTTCTCTCTTCTGTGTATTGGGTTACTTCTGTGTGTTCCATTTGGGCCTCTCTTTCATATGGTAATCTCATCTTGTGTGTTTTCCTTTGTCTGTGAGTGTTGGATCTGTTTACAGCAACTGCTGCTTTCCTATTTGTGACTACGAGAAAGTGACAGGAGATGCTTGTAGATGAGGTAGCCTCATTTCTGGGCTGCTGGAGGAGGCCCGCTCTGGGGGTTCTGGCTGCTCATGTCACCCTGGAGTCAGACCCCACAGTTTCCTTCTCCAGGGCACAAGTGGGGCTTGGGGGTGATGGAGGGGTAGGTTTGGTTATGGGGAGGCACATACCCTTCGCCCCTGCACCATCTCTACTTCTATATTTGGCAGTGACCCTTCTACTCGCCCAAACTTATAGCTGTTTTGGAGCTGTCCTCCATCTTTTGTTTTATTTTGTTTTGTTTTTAGTGATCTAAATTTTGTCATTTAAATATTTCTTGTTCACTTAGTTCACACCTTATATTCTACCAGCTTTGTGAATCTTTTATTTTTCAAATGTTTCTGTTATTTGTATGGATTCAGAATAGGATGGGAGGTTTTAATGTGTTACTCTGCCATCTTGATTCTACCCCTTCTTTAATAAGTTATACAGTGTGTCTGTAAAGTCATGGTGCACTTTTGACTGGTCACAGGAAAGCAACAAAAGATGATAGAAATGTGAAATCTGCACCAAATAAAAGGAAAACCCTCCCAGTTTCTGTAGGATGATGTGGCAGTATGTGCGCATGCGCAGATGATGATGTAACACCATGTATACAATGGAGCAGCCCACGGCCATGCCAGTCGAGATGTGGACGGTACAGAGGAAAGTTCAGTGTGTTCTGTGGCTCACTAAATTCAAATCCGTGACCAAAGTGCAACGTGAATATCGGTGCGTTTATAACAAAGTGTCACCACATAGGAATAACATTACTTGGTGGGATAAGCAGTTGAAGGAAACTGGCAGTTTGGTGGAGAAACCCTGTTCTGGTAGGCCATCAGTCAGTGACAAGTCTGTGGAGGCTATACGGGATAGCTACCTAAGGAGCCCTAAAAAATCTGTGCATGAGCCCACATCGAACTGCACTGAATAGATATGAAACTGGGAAAGTTTTCCTTTTATTTGGTGCAGATTTCACATTTCTATTGTCTTTTGTTGCGTTCCTGTGACCGGTCAAAAGTGCACCATGACTTTACGGACACACTGTATAATAGTAGTAACTTCTCTGTCATAGTTAAACATTAAAGATATTAAGACTGAAGAGTCCTTACTAAGATTTCTAGAAATATGATTCTTGGTCATTTTTCTGATATCATTTACTTGTCTTTTCCAATCACAAGAGTTTGGCTCCTTTTAACCTTCCAAAGCTATAAGCCATTTGATCTTAATATTAAGCATACATATTTCTAGTCTTTTGCTAGATTGAAATTAACTGTTTAAATAAAAATCTCCACTTGACTGAATTTTCATTTCCCAGGAGTTGTGCTCACATAGCCCAAAATATACTGTTGGAAAGTTATCTCTGATCTATTTAATTTTCATTAAGATTTTAACACATAGCTGATAGACTTGGAGAAACTAGATTTATTTATAAGTACAACATGAAGCTCCATGAGTAATGAAGTATATAAATTCTAGAGAGGTTGGCTGTGGTTTCAGAGGCCACAGACTTTCAACCACTTAAACTGGAATCTAGCAGAGGTTAGAATAAGTCCTTGGCTTGTTCTTAAAGCAATTGACTGAAAAATATCCGTTGAATTAAACAATGGCATGCGGGTATGCTATGTCATAAAGCATTAAGGGCTTAATACATCACAGAGACTCCCTGCAACTGATTTTCTGAGATTAAAGGTAATGAATGTTTCAGCCAGTTGCTTGTTGCAATTCCAATAAACTTGAAGTCATTTTATTTTATTTTCCTTTTTACCCCCTTCTCAAAGTTTCCCATAATACTGTTTACAGTGACTTCACTTTTAGTATAGTGTCATAAATTTTAGCTGCTCCAAAGGGTTGAAGAGTCAGCATTAACTTCAAATCAATATACTTCTTAGGTGTTTCAATGAAACCGCAAATGAATTTTTAAACACTGGTCATGAAACCCAATTACATTTTTTTCTCTAAGTTATTTATAACTTTTTTTGTCTCTCAATTCTAGCTTCTACGCTGCAGGTACAATTCATATACTTTATAATCACGCTATTCCTTTTATTAATGCTTAGAAGTCCAAATGATTATTTACTGCTTCGTAATGGTGAAAATTTAGAATGTCTTATAATGATAAGTGTGTATATTGTATAAAACTGTGAACCTAGGAAAATTTTAAATTCAGTACTGCCAGTGACAATGTTTGATCATTATGAATAATAATTAATAATAATAAGATTTGGTATAACTTGGAGAAAGAAGAAAAGCTAATATGTGAAGAAACTGTGCTGTAGAACTTAAAGAACCAACTTACTCTGTTTTTCAATGTCTGTAATAATATGTTTATTCCTCTGTATGCTTTATTTCTCCCAACTCTGATGGTAATGTCCACTAGAGCAGGAGTTTTACTTTTGCTTTCTTATATGAATTATCACAGTGCTGCACACAGTGTTCAATAGAGAGGGTTCTTGGGAGCTCTGGCGTCACCTCCGTAGCTCTAGACACTCAGGAGTGCAGCCATTGTATGGGAAAGGACAGTGACTGAAACCCACTAATCACTGCGTTTTGAACACTTACAGAACAATGAGTTTCAGTATGAAATTTAGAGAATTGAGCTTTGTTTTTTGGTTTAATCACAGTGAAGCTTATGTAGTTCAGAATAATTTGGGAAAAGCTATTCACAAGTACTAAAGCCTTTAACTCAATGAAAAGTTTAAAAGTGCTTTTGTAACATTCAAATACATATACATATTTTTTGATTAATTTTAATGGGGTGACATTGATAAAATTGTCTTCTGTCACCTTCTAACTGGTTTTCTTTGTGCCCCTCCCCTCCCCCAACTCCCTCCCTCTACCCCCCCCCCCCCCCCCCGTAAACCAACACTGTTGTCCATGTCTCTGAGTCTCATTTTTATGTCCCACCTATGTATGGAATTCTATACTTCTGATTAACTTATTTCGCTCAGTATAATGTTATCAAGGTCCATCCATGTTGTTGTAAAAGATCCGATGTCATCATTTCTTATGGCTGAGTAGTATTCCATAGTATATATATACCAAAGCTTTTTAATCCACTCGTCCTCTGACGAACACTTGGGCTGTTTCCAGATCTTTGTTATTGTGAACAATGCTGCCATAAACATGGGGGTGCATTTCTTCTTTTGAAACAGTGCTATGGTGTTCTTGGGGTATATTCCTAACAGTGGTATAGCTGGGTCAAAAGGCAGTTCGATTTTTAATTTCTTGAGGAATCTCCATACTGTTTGCCACAGTGGCTGCACCAGTCTGCATTCCCACCAGCAGTGCAGGAGGGTTCCCTTTTCTCCACAACCTCGCCAGCATTTATTCTGTGTTGTTTTATTGATGAGTGCCATTCTGACTGGTGTGAGGTGATATCTCATTGTGGTTTTAATTTGCATTTCTCTAATGATTAGTGATGTTGAGCATTTTTTTCATATGCCTATTGGCCATCTGTATGTCCTCTTTGGAGAAGTGTCTATTCATTTCTTTTGCCCATTTTTGGATTGGATTGTTTGTCTTCCTGGTATTAAGTTTTACAAGTTTTTTATAAATTTTGGTTATTAACCCCCTATCAGACGCATTGTCAAATATATTCTCCCATTGTGTAGTTTGTCTTTTTATTCTGTTCTTATTGTCTTTAGCTGTGCAGAATCTTTTTAGTTTGATAAAGTCCCATTTGTTTATCCTGTCTTTTATTTCAGTTGCCTGTGGAGACAAATCGGCAAATATATTGCTGCGAGGGATGTCAGAGAGCTTACTGCCTATGTTTTCTTCTATGAGGCTTATGGTTTTATGGCTTACATTTAAGTCTTTTATCAATTTTGAGTTTATTTTTGTGAATGGTGTAAGTTGGTGGTCTAGTTTCATTTTTTTGCAGGTAGCTGTTCAAATTTCCCAACACCATTTGTTGAAGAGGCTGTCTTTACTCCAATGTATGCTCTTACCTCCTTTGTCAAATATCAGTTGTCCATAAAAGTGTGCGTTTATTTCTGTGTTCTCAGTTCTGTTCCATTGATATATATGCCTGTTCTTATGCCAGTACCAGGCTGTTTTGAGTACAATGGCCTTATAATATAACTTGATATCCAGAAGTGTGATACCTCCTGCTTTATTTTTCCTTTTCAAGATTGCTGAGGCTATTCGTGTTCTCTTTTGGTTCCATATAAATTTTTGGAATATGTGTTCTATATCTTTGAAGTAAGTCATTGGTATTTTAATTGATATTGCATAGAATTTATAAATTGCTTTGGGTAATATGGACATTTTAATGATGTTTATTCTTCCTAACCATGAGCACGGTATATGCCTCCACTTGTTTGTATCTTCCCTGATTTCTTTTATCAATGTTTTATAATTTTCCGAGTACAAGTCTTTAATCTCCCTGGTTAAATTTATTCCTAGGTACTTTATTTTTTTGGTTGCAATGGTAAAGGGGAGTGATTCCTTAATTTCTCTTTCTGACAGTTCATTGTTAGTGTATAAAGATGCCTCTGATTTTTGAGTATTGATTTTATATCCTGCCACCTTGCTGAATTCATTTATCAGGTCTAGTAGTTATTTTAGCTGCGACTTTAGGGTTTTCTATATACAATATCATATTATCTGCAAATAATGATAGTTTTACTTCTTTTCCAATTTGGATGCCTTTTATTTCTTTTTCTTGTCTGATTGCTGTGGCTAGGACTTCCAGAACTCTGTTGTATTCTGTATAAGAGTGGGGAAAGGGGGCACCCTGCCTTGTTCCTGATCTTAAGGAGATTGCTTTTAATTTTTGCCCATTGAGTATGATGTTGGCTGTGGGTTTCTCATAGATAGCCTTTATCAGGTTGAGGTATGTTCCTTATATTCCCACTTTGCTGAGAGTTTTGATCATGAATGGGTGCTGGATTTTATCAAATGCTTTTTCTGCATCTATTGAAATTATCATGTGGTTTTTCTCCTTCCTTTTGTTTATGTGATGTATCTCATTGATTGATTTGTGAATATTGTACCAGCCTTGCCTCCCAAGAATAAATACCACTTGATCATGATGTATGATTTTTTCCATATATTGCTGGATCCGGTTTGCTAATATTTTGTTGAGGATTTTTGCATCTAAATTCATCAGGAATACTGACCTATAATTTTCTTTTTTTGTGTTGTTTTTGCCTGGTTTTAGAATCAGAATTATACTCACCTCATAAAAGGAGCTTGGAAGTCTTCCTTCCTCTTGAATTTTTTGAAATAGCTTCAGAAGGATAGGAGTTAGTTCTTCTTTGAATATTTGGCAGAATTCACTTGTGAAGCCATCAGGCCCAGGACTTTTCTTTTTTGGGAGTTTTTTGATAACTGTTTCTATCTCATTTGGTGTAATTGGTCTGTTTAGGTTTTCTGATTCTTCCAGATTAATTTTTGGAAGATTATATGTTTCAAGGAATTTGTCCATTTCATCTAGGTTGTCTAGTTTTTTGGCGCACAGTTCTTCATAGTATTTTCTTACAGTATTTTATGTTTCTGTTGTGTCAGTTGTTATTTCTCCACTTTCGTTTCTAATTTTATTTATTTGAGTCCTCTCTCTTTTTTTCTTGGTGAGTCTGGTTAAAGGTTCATTGATCTTGTTTACCTTTTCAGAGAACCAGCTCCTGGTTTTACTGATCCTCCGTATTGTTTCTTTAGCCTCTATGTCATTTATTTCTGCTCTGATCTTTATTATTTCCTTCCTTCTACAAGCTCTGGGCTTTACTTGCTGTTCTTTTTCTAGTTCTTTTAGATGTAGGGTCAAGTTGTTTATTTGAGCTTTTCCTAGCTTCTTGATGTATGCCTGTAATGCTATAAACTTCCCTCTCAGGACTGCTTTTGCTGTGTCCCATAAATTTTGAGTTGATGTATGCTCATTATCGTTTGTTTCTAGGAATTTTTTTATTTCTTCTTTGATCTCATTGTTTACCCATTTGTTATTTAATACCATGCTATTTAGTTTCCAAGTGTTTGAGTATTTTTCAGTTTTTCTGTTGTGGTTGATTTCTAGTTTAATGCCATTATGATCAGAAAAGTGCTCAATATGATTTCAATCTTCTTAAATTTGTTGAGACCACTTTTGTGCCCTAACATGTGGTCTATTCTAGAGAATGTACCATGAGCACTTGAAAAGAATGTATATTTTGCAGTTTTAGGGTGAAAGCTTCTGAAGATATTTATTAAATCGAGTTGATCTAATATGTCCTTTAAGTCTGCTGTTTCTTTGTTAATTTTCTTTCTTGAGGATCTATCTAGTGATGTTAGTGGGGTATTGAAATCCCCTACTATTATAGTATTGCTGTTGATCTCGTCCTTTAAATTCATCAAAGTCTGCTTTATATATTTAGGTGCTCCTATATTAGGTGCGTAGATATTGATAACGGTTATATCTTCCTTTTGGATTGCTTCCTTTATCATTATGTAGTGACCTTCTTTATCTCTAAGTATAGTCTTTGTTTTAAAGTCCATTTTGTCTGATATAAGTATTGCTACCCCAGCTTTTTTTTTCATTTCCATTTGCGTGAAATATTATTTTCCACCCCTTTATCTTCAGTCTATGTGCATCTTTTGATTTAAGGTGTGTCTCTTGTAGACAGCATATGTATGGGTCCTGTTTTCTTATCCATGCTGCTACCCTGTGTCTTTTGATCGGATCATTTAATCCATTTGCATTTAAGGTTATTATTGATATGTAATTGTTTATTGCCATTTTATTCTTTAAAACTGTATTCCTCTTTTGCTATATATTTTTTTCTCCTTCGATCTGTTTACAACCGGTGCCTTAGCATTCTTGCAGCCTTGGTTTGGTTTTAGTGAATTCCTTGAGTTTTTTTTTTTGTCTGTAAAACTTTTTACTTCTCCTTCTATTTTAAATGATAGACTTGCTAGATAAAGTAGTCTTGGTTGTAGGCTCTTGTTCTGCATTACTTTGAATATTTCTTGCCATTCCCTTCTGGCCTCAAGTGTTTCTGTTGAGAAGTCAGAAGTCATCTTTATGGGGGCTCCTTTGTAGGTGATAGTCTTTTTTTTTCTAGCAGCTTTTAATATTTTCTCTTTATCACTTAGCTTTGGTATTTTAATTATGATGTGTCTTGGTGTTGATTTCTTTGGGTTTCTCCTTAATGGAGTTCTCTGTGCTTCCTGAACATGTGACATGTTTTCCTGCCTTAATTGGGGGAAGTTTTCAGCTATAATATGCTTGAACAAAATCTCTATCCCTTAGTCTTTCTCTTCTTCAGGAACCCCTATGATGCGGATGTTATTTCTCTTCATGTTGTCACAGAGCTCTCTTAGAGTTTCCTCAGACTTTTTGAGTCTCTTTTCTTTTTTCTGCTCTGCTTCTGTGCCTTTATTTATCATGTCCTCTAACTTGCTGATTCGATTCTCTGCTTCATCCATCCTGCTTTTAATTCCTTCCATTGTGTTCTTTATTTCAGATACTGTATTTGTCATTTCTGACTGATTCTTTTTTATTATTTCAATGTCCTTTTTTATATTTGCTATCTCTTTATTTAGGTGTTCGTAGTGACCATCTGTTGTTGTTCTAATATCTTTGAGCATCCTAACAATCGTTATTTTAAACTCTGCATCTGGTAATTTGGTTATATCTGATTCATTTAGGTCCTTTTCTGGGGATTTCTCATTGTTCATTTGTGTTGCATTTCTTTGCCTTCATATTTTCTCAGTGTAAAGGAAGGTTTTGGCCTCTGGAGTCCACTGGACATGGCCTCTGTTCCCTAGCTATGGTCTGTCTGCAGGCCCGCCACCCCCTCTTCTGTTGCTGCCTAGGGCTTTTGGGTTTGGGTGTTGCCGGTGCCTGCCCACTGGGGCTGTTGGTGTGGTTTCCACCTCTCCTTCATGGGAGTGGTTGTGATCACGTGCTCGGGTGTACAAGCCTTGGTGGCCTTGGCCTTTGCCCCACCCCTGTGGGTGGCGATATGCTTGGCCCTGAGGGCAGTGGTGAGCATCTTTGCTCAGCTGCTGGTCTTTGTCTGTTTCAGGCTTTCACCCCGCCCTTGCAAGAGGAGCCCACTCGTGGACCGGCTGCTAGCCTTGGCTCTACCAGCTGGGCAGGACTGCGTGCCCACGCTCAGCTCAGTAGCGGAACTCCCCCTGTTCTGGGCTTTTGGCTCCACCTCCATGGGAGGAGCCGGCTCCTAAGTCAGGCCACAAGCCTCGGTTCCACAGGCGGGGCAAGGCTGTGCTCCTGCACACTTGCTCAAGGGCTGATCTCCACCCCTTCCGGGTTTCCCGCCCTTCCCCCGCAGGCTGGATTACAGGCTGCCGGCAGCTGGGCTTGACTGCTTTTGCACGCCTACTCCTCCCCAGCCAGGCAAGACTGAGCTCACACCTGGGCCCAGTGGCGGCCAGCAGGCTTACGCCCCTGCCGACAGAATTGTGCCTCTACTTCCCGCTGCCACCTGCCCTCCGGTGAGCCCTCAGCCGTGTGGGTGCGGGCGCTGCAGCTCAGACCCTAACACTCACTACTGTAGCCCTGAAAGCTCCCTCCTTCTAAGCAACTCTGCTCTGAGTGCCGCGGGAGAGCTTGTTTGGCTGGTGTCCTGCTTCCCTTTGCTGGTTTTGCTGTTTCCAGGGGAAATATCCACTTCAGATTTGGGGAGTGACTTGTCCCAGGGGTTGGGGTGTCTGTCTCCCAAAATGTTTCTCCCTGTGCCTCCTAGATTACACTCTCTTTCTGCTGCTCCAGTCCTCTCTTCTCTCCCTGTCCCCAGAGCCCCGGGTGAGTGGTTGTGAGAGAGGTTTTCTGCACGGTCCCTTTAAATAGAATCCAGGGTCTGAGAAATCAGACTCTTACAGTATCCTGACTTGTTTCCAGCTAAATACTGTCCTTACACCTCTTCTAGACTCTAGGGATGCAGGCTGGGGCTTTGTTCCTGGGGCTCAGGACCCTCCTCTCTCTGCTAAACTCATTTCCCGCCACGCGAGTCTCTCCCGGCTGCCATTCACTCTGGGGAGCTGGGCAGCCCTCCACGTTTCTGCTTTTCCTACCAGTCTCGGTGTGCCTTCTTCAGTGTTCCTTGGTTGAAGAGTCCTCTTAGTTTAGTCCAAAGTTGGTTTTTTCAGACGATAGTTCTTAAAATTATTTTGTAATCCACTTTGGTTCTGGGAGGTGGGAGTTGGTACATTCGCCTACTCCAGCGCCATCTTGTCTTCTCTATATGTATTTTATATCAAATTGCATTCTAATATTATAAACAGAGATCCTGTTTTGTCTATGTAAATGAATAGTTAAGAAAACTAATATAAAATATTGATTGCTTGTGCACTTATAATAGTTCATTTTCTTTTTTTTTTTTTTTTTTGTATTTTTCTGAAGCTGGAAATGGGGAGAGACAGTCAGACAGACTCCCGCATGCACTCAACCGGGATCCACCCGGCACGCCCACCAGGGGCGATGCTCTGCCCACCAGGGGGCGATGCTCTGCCCCTCCAGGGCGTCGCTCTGCCGCGACCAGAGCCACTCTAGCACCTGGGGCAGAGGCCAAGGAGCCATCCCCAGCGCGTGGGCCATCTTTGCTCCAATGGAGCCTTGGCTGCGGGAGGGGAAGAGAGAGACAGAGAGGAAGGAGGAGGGGGTGGAGAAGCAAATGGGTGCTTCTCCTATGTGCCCTGGCCGGGAATCGAACCCGGGTCCCCCGCACGCCAGGCCGACTCTCTACCGCTGAGCCAACCAGCCAGGGCCAATAGTTCATTTTCTTACCAAGATTTATCATGCATCTTATTATTTTTTTCTTTTATTTTCTAATTTATTGATTTATTGATTGATTTTTATCCAGAGAAGAAGGGTATGAGAGAGAGACAGGAACATCAATTCATTTGTGTATGTGCCCTGACCAGAGATCGAACCAGCAACCTCTGCGCTTTGGGCCAATGCTCTAACAAACAAAGCTATCTGGCCAGGGCTCTTTTTTTCTTTAAGTGACAGGAAAGGAGGCAGGAACACAGACTCCCACATGAGCCCTGACTGTGGTCCACCCAGAAACCCGTCTGGGGCCAATGAGCAAATCAATTGAGGTATCCTCAGCACCTGAGGCTGACACTTGGACTGACTGGGCCATTGGCTGTGAAAAGGGAAGAGAGAGAGAAGGGGAAGAGGGAAGGAAAGAGAAGTAGATGGTCACTTCTCATTTGTGCCCTGATTGGGGACCAAACCCAGGATGTTTGCAAGCTAGACCAATGCTCTATCCACTGAGCAAGCTGGCCAGGGCCTTACCATGCATTTTATTTTATTCTATTTATTTATTTAATTTAATTTATTTTTTGTGTGTGTGTGTGTATTTTTCCAAAGTTAGAAGCAAGGAGGCAGTCAAACAGACTCCTGAATGTGCCCAACTGAGATCCATCTGGCAAGCCCACTAGGAGGTGATGCTCTGCCCATTGTAACTGGAGCCATTCTAGCACCTGAGCTGGAGACCATGGAGCCATCTTCAGCAGCCGGGCCAACTTTGCTCCAACAGAGCTTCGGGTGCAGGAGAGGAGGAGAGATAGAGAGAAAAGAGAGGAGGAAGGGTAGAGAAGCATATGGGTGCTTCTCCTGTGTGCCCTGGCTGGGAATCAAACCCAGGACATCCACATGGCGAGCTGATGCTCTGCCACTGAGACAACCAGCCAGGGCTTTTTACCATGCATTTTAAACTGAATCTTTGCCTCCTGTAAAAAAAACCATTCAGTTCTTTTCTTTCCAAAATAAAAGGGAGGGGGGTGGGGAGAAAAAAAGGGTTGTTTCAAAATGATTATAGGAAATAAAAAATTATATATATACACATAATTTTTTGTTTTTATATACAGTATGTCTGTAAAGTCATGGTGCACTTTTGACCGGTCACAGGAAAGCAACAAAATCTGCACCAAATAAAAGGAAAACCCTCTCAGTTTCTGCAGGATGATGTGGCAGCATGTGTGCATGCACAGATGATGATGCCAGATGATGACGTAACACCGTGTACACAGTGGAGCAGCCCACGGCCATGCCAGTCAAGATGTGGATGGTACAGAGGAAAGTTCAGTGTGTTCTATAGCTTGCTAAATTTGAATCCGTGACCAAAGTGCAACGTGAATATTGGTGCGTTTATAACAAAGCACCTCCACATAGGAATAACATTACTCGGTGGGATAAGCAGTTGAAGGAAACTGGCAGTTTGGTGGAGAAACCCCGTTCTGGTAGGCCATCAGTCAGTGAGGAGTCCATAGAAGCTATACGGGATAGCTACCTAAGGAGCCCTAAGAAATCTGTGTGAGCCCACTGCACTTGAATAGGTATGAAACTGGGAAAGTTTTCCTTTTATTTGGTGCCGATTTCACATTTCTATTGTCTTTTGTTGCTTTCCTGTGACCAGTCAAAAATGCACCATGACTTTATGGACACATTGTATATATATAAGTTCTACCGGAAAGTTCTGTCCATTTTTGGAATAAAACAAAATACAAATTTTTCTTACCGTCAATAAACTTTATTAAATAATATAACTGCCATTATTATTAATGATTTCTTGCCAGCATGAAGGCAATTTGTATATCCCATTTTTGAAAAATGTTTTATCTTTTGATGCGAAAAATTGAACCAGTGCTTGTTTGATATCCTCTTCATTTTTGAATTTTTTGCCCTTCAAAAAATTTTGTAAGGACAAAAACAAGTGATAATCGGAGGGTGCTAAGTCCGGGGAATATGGTGGATGCAACAGACATACTTCTGTAGCATTTCTTCCTTGTTGAAATTCATAAAAATTACAGTGGCGTAAATGAAGTCTATCAGTAGCCATGGGTACACTATCGCTTCACACATAAGACTAACGTGAGTCAACTTTGTTTTAGTTAATGTGCTACATCAGTATGTATACATTAAGTGATTAAAATAGAGAGGCACACATGTGCCAAATAAACGTGTGCTTATGTATTGAAACTTGTGATTGAAACGGACAGAACTTTCCAGTAGACCATATATTTATATACATCCCTCAGATCCTTTTTCACAGGATAGAATTGACCTTAGAAAGTTCGAGAAAGGATTGTCAAGTGCCTTAAGACATTAACACAATGGCAGTAGGGTATCTCAGTATAGACTTTTGTACTTGGGGATAACCCTCAGTGCCCTCTGGAGCACAGCCTTAGTTTAGTATGAATGACATCCCTTGGAGGTTTGCAATACAGGAGCTTGCTCATTCAAATGAGCTTGTGTCATTTACTTGAAATGAATCCAGTTTGCATCCTAAATTCACTTTGAAGCAAATTTAGTTGTAAGCTTGAAATGATTATTGACCTGAGAAGTCAGGGCAGAACAATGAATACTACTGGGAAAAAAGAGTGATGCCAAGCTAACGTTCAGAGGTACCTTGGTTCTCAGCCGAGTGACTGTGGTTCAGTATTACACACCCTGACTGAGCCACTTGGAAGCATGTGCTCTGTCACCATAGCAACACTAGGGACCACTTCTACAGATCTTAGCTGTCTGCCAATCAGCTTCAGCCCTGAGCCATCAACTCCATTTATAATAAAGCCAGATGCTGTGTACTGAAAGATGCACAACCCAAGCATAGATGAGCAAGAGGGAGTTAGGGAGTAACATTTTCTTTGAAGGTTATTTTTTTCTTCATCTGATAGAAACAATTAATGGTTACAGAATGCAACTGTTCTACTTTGTGTGAAAGTGCAGTTAGTTCAGCAAATCTTGACTCCCATTGCTTATTAATCGCTTCTCTTTTAAGAGCTCCTATAAACTTTATTTTTTATATTGCAAGAATGGCACTCATTATTATTGTATTTTTGTTTATAGTGCACATGCAGACATGTGCTTATGTGCGTGTGCATTACATGCTTTTATATCTATTCTCTAATAGACTTTGAGTGCCTTGAGGATGAAAAATATGTGGTGTTCTCCTTGTGTCCTTTATACCTTCAACTATGTCTGGCACTTAATCAGGCATTCCATAAATACTGTTTAAATTGTTGAATGCAGTTAGGAATGGCTAAGTTTAATAAACAGTAGAGCTACTCTTGACTCAATTTAATTGGCGAGTGGATGCAGAAGAAGGGAATGGTATAGAGCAAGAATTCAGAGAAGTATTGGGGTCAGAACATTGAAAGAAAATTGTCAATTTTATGTATGCCACTTGTAAGTGAAAACATTGGAAGGCAGTTTTCATAAAGAACACAAGAATGGCCTGGCCAGGTGGTGGTCCAGTGGGTAGAGCTTTGGACTGGGACTCAGAAGACCCAGGTTTGAAACTGCAAGGTCACCAGCTTGAGTGCGGGCGCATCCGGCTTGCGTGCGGGCTCATCAGCTTGAGCGTGGGGTTGCTGGCTTGAGTGTGGGATCATAGACATGACCCCATGGTCTCCAGCTTGAACCCAAGGTTGCTGGCTTGAGCAAGTGGTCACTCTGTCTGCTGTAGCCCCCAGGTCAAGGCACATATGAGAAAGCAATCAATGAACCATTAGGTGTTACAATGAAGAGTTGATGCTTCTCATCTCTCTCCCTTCCGGTTTGTCTCTATTTGTCCCTCGCTCTGTCTTTGTCTTTCTCTCTGTCTCATCACAAAAACAAAACAAAACGCAAGAATGTATCTCAAAATGTGTGTTTTGATATATCTGATTGTGGTTTACTAATGGAATACAAACACTTCCCAGACATCACAGTAATAGGGCTCATTTTAAAATGGAACAGCTTTTAAATGATTCTTCTGATAGTTTATCAGGTCTTAGTGATTACCTCTTACTTTTAAAAATCAGCTCTAGCAGATTATAGGCTTATAATACACAATAGTGTCCAATATGAAGAACCATTTTGAAAATGAAAAGGATTCGGATTCATTAGTTTAAATTCTTTTATTGTTTTTTAAGACCCCAAATAAGTCTGCCAGTTGCATAAACTACTTATTAACCAGGTATTAGGGTGCCTACCAAAGGTGCTGTCTTTAATACCCATGCTTTTTTCTCTCTACCATGCTGTCTTATTATAATTAAAATGTATGCAGATGATGAAGAACTTGGCAAAGAATATGACCACTCTTGAGTTTACAGTATTACAATTATTTCTATGGGATAGCCAACTTTTCTGTTAAAAATCCAGGCTGATTGACCTAGATCTGCAATCTGAAGGTTTGCTAAGACATGTGTGGCTGTGTAAATCTCTGAGATGTGGGATATTTAAACAGATGGCAATTGTGACTCTGAGCTCCACATGCAAACTGGCAGAGACCAAAACCAGAAAGGAAGCAAGCTAGAGAGGAAACATTATCTCACTGTGGACCTCTCAGCATTCTAACTAAAACACAGAACAGAATTCAGAGCGCTTGAATATACTTCTTCAGAATAGTAATAGAGTATCAGTATTGGTGGTGTCATTGCTATGATACCGACGGAGGGCTAGGAGTTTTTGGAATTTTCTTTAGATTTTACTGAGATTCTGGATGTGATTTGGCCCTACCATTTACATGCACTCAAATAAGATCTAGAAGGAGAAAATCGGGTGGGTGGGGGTGTTTCTGCTGAGGTGTTAATGTTGGCAAGTAAGTGGTAGGAAAGATTTTTTGTTTTCACCCCCCCCCATCCCACCCCACCCCATAACAGCATTCTGTGACCAAGGTGCTAGTTTGGCAGAGGCATCAGTGGCTTCAAAAATTCCTGAAGGTGATGTGAGGAACAGTTCTGTGGTCTTTCCTGGTGGCCTAGCCTAAAGCCTGCTACTTGAGTGCTGCCAATAATTTGTATGGACACCTAGTTTCCTTTTAGCTTAAGAGAGACAAAATAATAGTTTTCCCTGCAACCCAAACCTCGTTGATACAGTGCATACATGATCAAATGGCGCTCTTTCCAGCTGCATTTCCCTTCCTGAAACTTGTGGTAAGTCTTTCAGAAGCCCTGTTCCCATGCTGAATTGTAAAGCACACATCCTCACCTCATTCCTCTTTCTATAGGAGGCGGAAGAGAATGACATTTCAGGAGAAAAGGAGTAAGCTTACTCATTAAATAACACAGAGAAACCATTTTGGAAAGTAAGATTATTAAAAGAGAAAAAGATAAAACAGTTCCACTGAGAGGTCAAGTTCATAAGAGTTTATAGTCAAGTGTGCAACTTACATGCGTTAAGATAGGAGATGAAAGAGTGGCTGCTTCTCCCACAGACCCATTATCTAAAATTGACAAGACGCTTCCTGAAATTATAGCGATGAAGTCCATATTTATTGCATGTTTTCTTCATTTCATTTTTTTTCTTCAAAGCGAGTCAAGGGACAGGGCAAATACAGGACTGTTTGGTTCATATTATTGAATGGCTCTGAGAGAAAGTTATATAATCAGGTTCATGTTTGATTATTTTGTCTGACATTTAAAATGAAAGTGTGTGCTTAATACCTTTACTTATTTTGTTTTGTTTTAAATAATTTTTTTTCAAGTACAGTTAGCATATAATATTATATTAGTTTCAGGTGTACACCCAGTGATTAGACGTATAACTTACTAAGTAAATCTCATACCCATCTGACAACCATACATAGTTATTAGAATATTATTGACTATATTCCCCATGCTGTACTTTACATCCCCATGACTATTCCTTTTTTAAAATTTATCTTTTATTTTTTGTTTATTGTGTTTGCATGGATTCAAGTGTCCCACTGAATATAACTCCCTCACTCCCACCCCATGTCCCTTTTCACACCCCCTTTGCCGCCCTCCGCCTTAAAATCCCTCCCGCTTCCCCTCTGGGATTTGCTATCCTGTGATCTGTTTCTATGTGTTATGTACATATAATTTCACTAATTCCTTCACCTTCTCTAATCCTGTCCCCTCATCCCCCTTCCCTCTGACTGCTGTCCCTCTGTTCCCTGTGACTTCACCTCTGCCTCTATTCCGTTCCTCAGTTTATAGTGTTCATTAGATTCCACGTATAAGTGAGATCATATAATATTTGTCTTGCTCTGCCTGGGTTATTTCACTTAGCATAACAATCTCCAGGTCCATTCATGCTGTTGCAAAAGGCAAGATTTCCTCCTTCTTTACGGCTGCGTAGTACCCATGACTATTTTTTAACAACCAATCTGTACTTCTTAAAATCCCTTCAGCTTTTCAGTCATTGCCCACCCCCCTCTTATCTAGCAATCATAATGTTCTCTGTATCCAGGAGTCTGTTTCTGTTCTCTTTGTTTGTTTATTTAGGTTTTTTTTTATTCAGTTGTTAATAAGTATTATATATTTATTAATGTTCTGTTATTCATTTAAAAATTTTTTTTTCTTTTTCTTCTTAAAGAAGACCCTTTAACATTTCATGTAATACTGCTTTGGTGGTAATGAACTGTTTTTTTGTTTTGTTTTTGTCTGAGAAATTCTTTATATACTGTATTCTTTTAAATGATAGCTTTGCTGGATAGAGTAATCTTGGTTGTAGGTCCTTGCTTTTCATCACTTTGAGTATTTTTAGCCAATCCCTTCTGGCCTACAAATTTTCTTTTGAGAAGTCAGCTAGCAGTCTTACGGGTGCTACCTTGTAAATAACTAACTGCTTTTTTTATGGCTGCTTTTAAGATTCCTTCTTTGTCTTTAATCTTTTGCATTTTGATTATAATGTGTCTTGGTGTGGGCCCTTTGGGTTCTTCTTTGGGATTCTCTACATTTCCCGGACTTGTATGTTTATTTCTTTCACCAGGTTAGGGAAGTTTTCTGTCATTATTTTTTCAAGAAGGTTTTTAATTTCTCGCTCTCTTTCTTCTCCTTCCGGGATGCCCATGATGTGAATATTGGTACCACTTCAAGTTGTCCCAGAAGCTCCTTACACTATCCTCATTTTTTTGGATTCTTTTTCTTTTTGTGTTCTGATTGGGTGTTTTTTCTTCCTTATATTTTAAATTACTGGTTTGATTCTCAGCTTCATCTACTCTACTGTTGATTTCCTATATATTATTCTTCATTTAAATTAGTGTGTCCTTCATTTCTGATTGGTTTCCACATCTCTTTTTATGCTGTTGACATTATAAATTCATCTAATCTTCGCCTAAGTTCATTGACCATTCTTATAACCAGTAGATTGCTTGTCTTCCTTATAAAAAATTTTTTATTGAATTTATTGGGGTGACATTGGTTAATAAAATTATACAGGTCTCAGGTGTACAAGTCTCTAATAAATTATATATAAATTGCATTGTGTGTTTATCACCCCAAGTCAAATCTCCATCACCATCTATCCTGCTTGTCTCCATTTTGTTTAATTCTTTTTCTGGAGTTTTATTCTGTTCTTTCATTTGGGACATGTTTCTCTATCTCTTCATTTTGACAATCTCCCAAATGTTTGTTTCTATATATTAGGTAGAGCTGCTATGTCTCCCTGGCTTGGTAGAGTGGCCTAATGTTGTAGGTATTCTGTAGGGTCCCAGTGGCGAAGTCTTCCCATTGACCCAAGCTGGGCATGCCTGCCTGGTGTACCCCACATGTGTACACCCTCCTCTTGTATTTGAGCCTTGATTGCAGTTGGCATATCAGTGGGGGTTATTTACCCACAGGCTGATTGGCATCTGCAAGGACTGGCTGTGACCACTAGCTGAAGGATCTAGCTGGGCAGAGACCTGCCCCATGGATCAGGACTTACTTCAACAGGACTCTAGTGCCTGCTGAGTCTACCCCTTGACTGTGTCACTTATGGAGGTGGTTGAGTGGTGTTTTGACCTGGTCTGAAGCTATCCACTGAGGGTGCTGGCTCTGGGACCTCCTGGGAGGTGTAGGCCAAGGTCAGCTTCTGCCTGTGTTCTGCCCAGGGCCACCTAGCATGAGCTACAAGGCAATCTGCAGGTGGCTGCTACTTGTGCTGGGCTTGGAGGTGCCCAGGAGAGGCCAAGCTGTGAACCAGCACTGGCTGCTGCTAGTGCCAGGCCTGGAGACACTTAGCAAGAGGTATGGAGCAGACTGAGGCCAGATGCTTCTTGTTGGAGAGATTTTAGGAAAGTCTAAAGCATGAGCCAATACAGGCCATTTATATGGAAAAGTCACTGGAAGCAGCTTGAGTTGGCCTGCAAGTCAGGTGGGATGGGGCAAACAGTGGTGGGACAAACAGTGAAAGCCATATCTGAGTCTCCTGCAGGTCCTTTGTCCCCCTCACCCCCCATAGAGGGTCCCTGTCCTCCCAGCCCTGTCCCCTTCATGAAGAATCACCTGTTTGTCCCCGTCTTGCCCCCTCCTAGGATCCCCTGTCCCCTCTGCTCTGTCCCTCCCAGGATCCCCTGTCCCCTCTGCTCTGTCCCTCCCAGGATCCCCTGTCCCCTCTGCTCTGTCCCTCCCAGGATCCCCTGTCCCCTCTGCTCTGTCCCTCCCAGGATCCCCTGTCCCCTCTGCTCTGTCCCTCCCAGGATCCCCTGTCCCTCTGCTCTGTCCCTCCCAGGATCCCCTGTCCCTCTGCTCTGTCCCTCCCAGGATCCCCTGTCCCCTCTGCTCTGTCCCTCCCAGGATCCCCTGTCCCCTCTGCTCTGTCCCTCCCAGGATCCCCTGTCCCCTCTGCTCTGTCCCTCCCAGGATCCCCTGTCCCCTCTGCTCTGTCCCTCCCAGGGTCCTCTGTCCCCTCTGCTCTGTCCCTCCCAGGATCCCCTGTCCCCTCTGCTCTGTCCCTCCCAGGATCCCCTGTCCCCTCTGCTCTGTCCCTCCCAGGATCCCCTGTCCCCTCTGCTCTGTCCCTCCCAGGATCCCCTGTCCCCTCCTCTCTGTCCCTCCCAGGATCCCCTGTTCCCTCTGCTCTGTCCCTCCCAGGATCCCCTGTCCCCTCTGCTCTGTCCCTCCCAGGATCCCCTGTTCCCTTTGCTCTGTCCCTCCCAGGATCCCCTGTCCCCTCTGCTCTGTCCCTCCCAGGGTCCTCTGGTCCCCCTGCCCTTCCTCCTTTCTGAATGATCCTCTTTCCCCCTGCCCTGTTTCCTCACGGAGGGTCTTCTGTTTCCCTCCTGTGTCCCCTCACTCAGAGGCCTCTGAGGGCATGTGCTCCAGTCTCCAGTCTTCATTTGTCATGTTTCCAGGATGCATGCTCAGTCTCTGTATCTGAAACGCATTTCTCACTCTTTTCATCTAAATCCTACCTATGCTCTCAAGACACAGCTCAAATATCATTTCAAATGTCAAATCACAGAGTGAGTGATCTTTTAAAAATATAAATCAGATCAGGTCATTCCATGCCAAAAAGCCTTAATGGATCTGACAGCATTTTCAACCCACCCGAGGGCCCTTTATCCACCTGCCTGCTCTCCCCTGCATCCCACAGCCTGGCTTTCCCTGCCCTGGGGCACCTGCTTCCCCTTTAGGGGTGGCTTCTCTGGTTTTCCATGTGGCCAGCTCTGTCTCAGTAGCTAAGTCTGAGCTTGAATATTACAAGATCTTGGGAAACGCTTTCCTGAGCTTGCTGGGGACTTACCCTGCAGAGGCCTCAATCCAGCCCCATAGGGTATCATGTGACAACAGGTCGCAGAGGTAAGATGGTGACCATCTCGGGTCCGACTGGTGGGCCAAAGTAACCAGGTGTTCCTGGAAGTGGGAAGGGCGCAGGCGGGTGGGTCAAGATGCCGCGGGAAGGATTCCCCCATTGCTGGCTTTGAGGCTGGCGGAAGGGACGGGGCAAAGATATGCCGGTGGCCCCTGAAAGCTGGGAGTAGCTTTGGCAGGGACATGGAAGGGAACTGTCTCATAAGGAGTGGATTCTGCAGCACTCCGTGAGCAGGGGATGGGGCCTCCAGGGAGGAGTGCAGCCCGATGGACCCCCCTGAGGTTACTGACCCCCTGAGGTTACTACCTGTGACCACACACTGTTGTGTGGGCCTCCCTGTTTCAGGTCATTTGTTAGGGCAGCAATAGAAAACCAGTAGAACCGCATCACTTCCTACTCACATCACCTGAGTCTGTTTACTCCATGGGTCTTAGTATCTTCTGGAGTCCAGTGTTGTTCCTGTGCACCTGTCTGTGTCCCAGCCCCTGTCAGCACCAGAGCAGTAGTGTGCGGAGGCCTCGGCCCAGGAGCCAGGTCCAGAGCCCCACGGAGACGGGGGTGGAAGACACACACTGATGAATGAGCTCAGGAGTGAAGGATTCCTTTCTGATTCAGGAAACTTCATTTTCGTAATAAAAATGGTTCATTAACATATAAATGCATGTGATTTCTTGAACCTCTTTAGGGTAGTTCAAATAAATAAATTCACGAGTAAAAAATATTTAAAATTTTTTTTATCAAACTTGTGTCTTAATTTGTGTTTCAGAAATGCAGCTGCTGCTTTGCCAGCTGCCTCTGGAGGCAGAGGGTCCCAGCTGCAGACCAGGCGCACACTAGGATTTGCTCCCCGTCCCCCAGTCCCCACAGGCCAGCCTCTGTTGACCTGTGGTACCCCTGACACCTCATCTCATGTTTCCCTGCCTGGTGTTGCTCCCGAGGGCGGGGACTCCCATCCTGGGACTGTCACGACCCTGGTGATCTGACTCCCATCCTGGGACTGTCACGACCCTGGTGATCTGACTCCCATCCTGGGACTGTCACGACCCTGGTCATCTGACTCCCATCCTGGGACTGTCACGACCCTGGTGATCTTAGCTCCTCAAGTTCTGGTTCATTTCTAACTTGAGGACCACGAGCTGCACCCATTGAAACTGGGGGCAGCTCAGACGCTGTTTACTCGTGGCTGCAGACCTGCAGGGCAGCAGGTGGTGTGGGGCTGCCCCCACGAAGCCCCCCACTAGCTGGCCTGCTGCTGCCCCCCAACAATAGCTCCCCTCCCAGTCCCTTTGAGGTTCTTGGGGACAGTTTCAGGGATAGAGTGAAGTCGGGTGTCTGGCCAGTCTCCCCGAGAGGAAGGAAGCTGATGCTCTGGAATCAGGAGACAAGGCCGCCCACAGGGGAGTGCTGTTTTTTCCTGGGAAATGCTTCCTGTCAGGAAAACCAGCAAATCACAAAGCAATTCTGCCGAGGGACGAGTTTTGCCTTCTAAAGACGAAATTATGAAAACTAAGACACAGCATGTGCCCTGTTGAGAAAACCTAAATCAAACTGTTTTTCAGGGCATGACTGTTTTACGAGATCCGCACCGTGTGAGCATGTACAGGAAGTGGCAGTGACAGGCACAGTGGCAGATGTCAGGCCCAAGAGTATCCACTTTGATCACTGACATTTCAGCTGCTGCTACAAAGACCCACAAAGAAGGCATCTGTCGGCAGCCCCTGTGGTGTTTATGGCCCAATTGCTCCGGACTTGGGCAGAAGGCATTTGAACAAGACCCTTTACTCTAGGGCCTGAGGGCTGCTGGCCCAGGAATGCTGGAGAGGATGCCCTGTCTTCCCTGCCTGGGGTGTTTGTTCCTCTTGTGTGCCTGGACCCACTGAGCTGGACCATGCCCGCAGCTGTCTCTGTGTCACTGAGCAGCTCTCGTGACTGCTGCACTGCGCTCTGACCAGAGGAGTCCCCACGGCCACCTTCAGATGCTGTGGTCATCAATGAGTCAACCTTTGTTTCAAGTAAATCACTTCCCCAAACAGTGGCCCAGGGATTGGGCCTCATTTCCTCCCCCAGGCTGATAACCCTGGACACTGATTTCCTGTCCACAGTTGGGAACTCCAGCGAAATTAAAAGAGTCATATCTCTAGGAAAATAATATTGTAATCTCACTCAACCCCATCTCCAGCTTGAATCAAGCATTTTGTTTCTGGTCCTCTCGACACCTGGAGCCGCTTTTCATTTCCTCTCTGACTGTTCCTCTCCTGCCTCACCTGTAAATCAGTTTGTGATTATCACAAGCCCTGGCTGTGATCTGCAAGACCTCCCCCTCTGACCTGCACACCCGCCCTCTCTGACTTGTACAACCTCTCTCTCATATGCACAACTTCTTTATTGAGAAGAGACAGAAGTAGTAATGTGGGTGGGTGGGCATCAGTCCATTTTTATAGAGGAAAGGCTTTAGTAAATTCACGTAATTTGACCCAGTCAGGGTCTTTAGATGGTGGTAGAAGAGGCAGCAGGGAACCCCGTTTTGTCCAAATCTTTTTACATGAGGACACACAACTGTGCTTTCTCTTTCCTCCTGCCATCCCCTAGAATTGACAGCACACGTAGTCAGGGCCTTGCCTGTCCTGTGCGGTGGGACAGTGTCGGCCCTCCTAGTCTCAGGCCCTCTGTGGTTCTTGCTGAGAGGGTGGCATGAATTTGTCCTCCATCCACACTGCCTCAGCCCTGATGGTCCCTAATCTACATACAATAGGGTCTTGATGGAGGTGGGAGAGAAGAGTCATGTTTGGGTGGGGACAAGCCCAGCACAGGGGTGCAGGTGGGGAGGCCGAGGGAGAAGGTGTTGTCACCATGGGTGAGCCTGGGGGCCATGATCGTGCTGGCTCTGGAGTCCTGGACTGGAGTAGTGCGGTTCCCACAGACAGATGGAGTCTGTCATTTCTTTGTGGGGTCTCCCATTCGTCTTCTTTGAACTTTGCTTTTCTCCTTACATCCCACCCCCATTCTCAGGTGGTTTCTTTATATCGCGTTATAGATAATAATTTTCTTGGGTACTATGTCAGTCCTTTTCTGTTGAAAATTTTCAGTTAATAATTTTCTTTGTTATCCTTCCAGGCAATTGTAGACATAAATTTATTTAACATAGCTCTAGTGTCAGTAGAGGAGGGAGGGAGAAAGGGAAGGAAGAGAAGGCTCTTCTTACTGATGTTATAATCAAGGATGATACGAAAAGTATTTCATAATCAGTACCACATAGGGCCAAACTGTCCAGTCAGAATGCAAATAACAGGGCTGGATCAGAGTTTCAGAGCCTCCTGCTGTGCAAGTGTACCTCTCTGTTTGCTGGACCAAGAGGAGGAAAAGTGTAGATCCAGTGCTCCTGGCAGAGCGGAGGTGAGGAACTGCCCACCCTTTGTGTTCCATAAATGGCTTGCAGCAAAAAGCCAATTTTTCCTTATACCTTAGATAAGACTCGGGATGCCTTCCTATTTACCTATAACAAAGACACAGATCCCCAAATTCCCATGCATAAGTGATTAACTGGGCTGTTTTGTCCCACTGATTGAGAACAAATGCAACTTAATCAAAGTTTGGTTAAGATTTTTTCCTTCCTCCAAAACCCTGAATCTTGACCAATTCTCAGCCTGAGCCAGCATACAACTCCTCCCTAACAGCCCCTCCGGAGAACAAGCTGGCTTCAGGGTAAAAAAATGCTCTAATTCCACTCTTACTCCACGCTCCACACTGGGTTCTTGCTAACCTTGTTTGTTCCTTTCATAAAGAAGCTTACAGATCTTATGGTAAGAGTTCATACTGTGGCAGTAGACCCTTTCCCTCCTTGCAGTAATCCTTTCAATAAATCTTACTAAATCTGGATTTGTTTTTCATTTTAAAGGACCCACTCATTACCTTTTATCCCCCATTTTTTCTTCCATATTCTCAGATAATGATAAGAAAAATTATTTTGCTAAATTTGACCTATACTCTATTAGTTTTTTAAAAAACTGTGAGGCATAATTATACTTTTATTGAAGCAAATACTATTACTGTATATATTTAAAGGTTACAGTAAGATGAGATTTGATATCTGTATAACCCTATGAAACTTCCATTGCAATCAATATATGGAACATTTCTAGCACTCTTAAAACTTTCCTTGAGCCAATTTGCATACAACCTTTTTTCTGCCCTGAGCCCCATGCAAACACTTACTGTTTTCTGTCACTATAGATTAGGTTGCACTTTCTAGAATTTTATTTATGTGGAATCATACAGTGTTTCTGACTTCTTTCACTCAGCATGATTTTTAGATTCAGCCACATTGTTGCCTATGTTAGTAGTGTGTTCCTCATTTTCTGTTGTTTCTCATTATGCCGTTAGTATGGATATAACACATTTTGTTTATCCACTGGTTCACTGATGAACATTTATGTTTCTTTTTTCTCAGGGTTTGGATATTGCAAATAAAGCTACTATGAACATTCAAATATAAATCTTTGTGTGAACATATGTTTTCATTTTGGGGGGGGTGAGAAAAAAAAGGGGTAGGTGCAAAGGTAGGTTTATACTTAACTTTCAAGGAACTTCTGTAGAAGTTCTGCCAGTTTACAGGCAGCAAATAAGTCCCATTTAAGTTTGCACTAACATTATATATTATATAGGTAGACCAAGAGTAAGTTTACAGTTATTCGTATGGAAAATAATACAATAATTAATAAGTAATAATACAAGAATAAATAGTTGTATGTACTCACAACTGTTAACCTTTCCTTTCGCCATACCTTATATATAAGACAGTGTTAGTATTTTGTGTGTAATTTCTTTTAAATGTAGAATTTCATCATTTTTAGGCTTTTTGATTTTGAGGGAGATTAATGACACTTTTTGGTGTGTTTGAAACCGCTTATGAAGACTCACCTGTACTATCTGTAAATACCAATAAGATTTGACCAATAGTACATCAGAATCCATATAACAGAAAGTCATGGTTTAATATGGTTCTAAGACTTTCATAATCATGAATCTGAAAATCTATCAGTAAGTAGTATGTCATAATCCAATTTTGTAAGTGAAATTTATTAGTGATTAGAAAATATTGCTCTTCATTAATGTAATAATAAGAATATAAATTGTTTTATATTCTTCTGGTGAATATAAAATGTTGCTCATTTGCTCCATAATGCACATTTTACATTTCAAAACTTATCTTTATTATTAAGCAATAAATTTAGTAGTGCCTTTTATTCAGAGAAGGAACAAATGCCTTGTAATTTTTTCAGAATATTTTTGTATTTTGAGAACTTTCAAAAGCTGTAGTTAAAAATCTATGGAAGCTAATGTATTAATTAATTAGTTCTTATCAATACTATAATGATATACTCTAAAATACTTTTGTTTCATTTCTGTTTATAGATATGATTGGAAACCATTAAGATCATCAAATAAGTATATTGATAATACATTTAAATCACTATTTTTATCTTCAAAATAAACAATATAAAAATTAGGAAAGTTGAGACATTTACTAATATGTGAGATATTGTGTTTACAGTGAGCCAGAAACAACTACACAACACAACTGAGGTTTCTCAATCTTGACGTTTTGTTGAGGTGATAATATCAGTTTAGATGACAAATTGTCTTTTCTGAAATAGATGGATTTGATATCAAAAAGGCATTTATATCAAAGATAAGAGAACACAATAGTGAAATGATATGACAAATGGGTAACACATGTGACTCCACATGGCAGTTTCTATTTGAGACATTTTGTGTCCTGATAAATGTTTTATCTTGTTGATTGCTGGATCAGCTGGAAAATCTTCCATACTTTATTTGAAAGATTATCCATTTGGGTGACCTTACAGCCAGAGTTCTTTAAGAAGAAAACTGTTAATTGAAAGGTTTTATTGCTTTCTTAAAATTTGTAGTCAAAGGCAAAGGTCACTACCTTGCACAAATAATTAGAAACTTTTGCTAGCATTAGTTTTTCAGTCGACTAGGGGGAGAAATAGTGAGCCGCTTTAATTTTATGTACTATTTGCCTTGTGCAGTTTAATGACTATTGATTTGTTCAGATTCATTTGAAATATTAACACTGCAGGTAGGGAACAGAACAGGGACGCTCATGTATTAGAGAGTTTGTGTCTCTGAATCAGTCAGTCTTCAGTTGCAATCCTGAAATCAGATTTTGTAAGGAAAAAAAAGAAAGAAGTTAAAACTTACTTAACTCTATTTTGTGCCTGACATTGTGATGGAGCCTTTCTCATATATCTCATTTAATCCTTACAACTATCTCAGTTTTTGAGGATTACTGTCTCCATTTTTGACATATAAAGAAACTCTAAACTTCTTTTTGTGTGTGTGTGTGTATTTTTCCGAAGTTAGAAACTGGGAGGAAGTCAGACAGACTCCTGCTTGTGCCCGACCAGATCCACCCAGCATGCCCACCAGGGGTCGATGCTCTGCCCATCTGGGGTGTTGCTCCATTGCAGCTGGAGCCATTCTAGCACCTGAGGCAGAGGCCATGGAGCCATGCTCAGTGACTGGGTCAACTTTGCTCCAGTGGAGCCTTGGCTGTGGGAGGGGAAGAGAGAGATAGAAAGGAGAGGGGGAGAGAGAGAGAGAGAGAGAGAGAGAGAGAGAGAGAGAGAGAAAGGAGAGGTAAAAGGGTGGAAAAGCAGATGAGCGCTTCTCCTGTGTGCCCTGACCAGGAATTGAACCCAGGACTTCCATATGCCCAGCTGATACTCTACCGCTGAGCCAACCAGCCAGGGCCTAAACTTCATTTTTTATCTCTTTTCCTATAATTCTCAAACTCACTAATCTTTTACCCCCATGGTGCAGAGGAAGACCTAAATAAATATTGGCTTGGAAAAGAATGATTGTCTGTTTGGCAATGTTTAGACAAATTCTAATCTATTTTGTTGAAAAGGCTCGTTTTCAGATTTTTCCAGTCTGCAGCCAGTGGCAGCTTCCCTTGCTAGATGGTTTGGATTGCCACCCGAATGAATGATTGCAGAGGGCCACAAGGCCATGGCCAAAGTCCTTTTTGTCTGTGTAAATTACAACACCTTACTGCCTTCTTCAGGCAGCAGCAGATCAGTATTCTAGGATTAAAGTTAAACAGGGCTCAAAAGAGCTTATCATTTTGTTGGGCTCATTAGGCAATAATTAGATGTCATTTCTTATTAACATAGGAAACAGGATAGACTGCCATATTATAACCATTAAAGATTGCATTTAGGCCAACTCAAGCTATTTCATGATCCTAAGCAAATATTACCAATAATAAAGAGGAAATTGTCATTCTCCCCAGGGACTTTCAATCATTTCTAATCACATCAACACCCTGCTATGTGGCCTAATACACTGATCTCTTCCCCAGCCTCCCTTGGCCGTTCCAACTTCACAGGGATGGGGCAGGAGATGTCGCCAGTCCCCTAGTGAAGATAAAGCATTCACTCAGTTGCTGTTCTGTCACCAGCCCTTTTCAGTTTTAGATCAGGGCTCTTTGTATCGCTACTGTCCTATTTAACTGTTCTCAACCATTTAGTCCTACCCACAGACATTTTCACAGGCGGTCCAACCTGACATTTGGAAACACACATTGAGTTGTAACCTCTTTTCCCTTCACTTTCTCTTTGAAGATTAGGACACTGATTTAGCATTTTCTTTGAACTTGGAGCCTCGAGATAGAAGTTGAGTGATCTTCCTCCAGCTCTGAGGGCTGGACCCTTACCTAGCTCCACATGGATGCTCAGGCTGGAGCATGAAGATGCACAGAGAAGGTTCTTCCACAGTCATGGGCTGTGTTGTAGTCAAGTGGAGAACCCTCTTCTCTGTGTAAATGACTTGTTTTAAAAGATAGTTTTCTTAGATCACATTACAGTTTTATTATTACAAAGAAAAAGGGTTCAGATCCTGTGGCGGCTAGATCTTTTACTGGTATTGATAAATCAAGAGAAAAGAAATCTATAATTTTAACTAATATTACATTTTCAGGGATAGGAACTGTAGTGTGCTTATCTGTTTCATAGCTATTTACATGTTCCATGGAAGGCTGAGTCAGAACAAAGATCAGAACAAAAAGTAGAAACATTTTCCCTCCACAGTAAAAATTGAATTGTTTTTATACTTGCATCCTGACATGTTTTGTGGTTTGAGAATCAAGAATATACAGGAATGTATTTTGAAATTTCTAACCGACTTCAGTTTGTTTCCTTTGCTTTTGACTCAAAAGGTATCAAAAAAAAATTTTTAAAGAAAGGAGAAAGAAACACTTACTACAGGATAGGAAATTCTGCCAAAAAGACGTAAGAGCTTAGAAATGAGGGGACCTCAGACTTCCCTCTTCATAAACTCTGACATCAGGATAAACAATTATGAAGTGCCTATTACTGCATTTGATAAAATAACATGCTAGGACTTAACACATCATTACCATTTTGAAATTATGAATAATTTTTGACCAAAGCTCCCTGTGTTGTCTGAATATAAAATTACATCATCTTTTCAATCCTAAAACCTGTGGAATAATATGTAATAAAGTATAGAAAGTATTGAAAGGATACCTTGTAGTAGAGTATCTGAAGACAGATTGCTAAGACAGAAGGGCAGATTTGTATTACATGTGGAGAAAACTGAAGCACTTGATTCAAGTTACATAAGTTACCTCATCCCTTCAAACCTCAGCTTTTCATTTTGACAAAAAGATAATTATAAATAGTGACACTTGACTTATAAGTATATTTCTTAATTTAGTAATTGTGTTAGGAAGAAGTATATTACTTATAATACAAAATGGTTTAGTAATAGACACACAAAAAAGTGATCAAGCTTTACATATTTGGATTTAAAATTGGCAAACTATGCGGCTTGCTGTATTCACAATTCCTATCACCCACACTGCTGGGAAGGATCCCTGTTCTAAGCCTAGAAGTTGTCAGATAGTAAAATGCCAAATATGGTTTCTATTTTCTAGGATGAGTAAGTGAGGTTTATTGAATACTATCTATGGAGCATAAGACTCTTTTTTTTTGTTTTGTTTTGGTATTTTTTCTGAAGTGAGAAGTGGGGAGACAGAGACGGATTCCTGCATGCGCCTGACCAGGATCCACCCGGCATGCCCACTAGGGGATGATGCTCTGCCCATCCAGGGTGTTGCTCTGTTGCTACTGGAGCCATTCTAGCCCTGAGGCAGAGGCCATGGAGCTATCCTCAGTGTCTGGGCCAACTTTGCTCCAATAGAGCCTTGGATGTGGGAGGGGAACAGAGAGATAGAGAGGAAGGAGAAGAGGAAGGGTGGAGAAGCAAATGGGCACTTCTTCTGTGTGCCCTGGCCAAGAATTGAACTCGGGACTTCCATACGCCAGGCTGACGCTCTACCACTGAGCTAGCCGGCCAGGGCGAAGCATAAGAAGAACTCTTATAAGATTCTTACAAGGTTGATTGCCTTGAAATAACCATGAATGGCAGTTATTTTATTCCAATTTGAACTTGATTACCTAAGAGGAAAGGGGAAGAAGACATTATTATGTTTGGGGATGGGGAGGACCAACAACTGGAACTATGTCTCAGGTTCTGCTATCAGAAACAATTTAACTCAGATACCACTGTCCAGAAGAACAGCATCCTTTCTAATTATAAGTTTGACTCTTAAACTGTGATAAAATGTAACTAACAGAACAAATAATTTTGCATTAAAGAAAGAAATATGGCGTGACCAGTTGGCTCAGCAGTAGAGTGATGGCCCAGCATTTGGAAGTCCTGGGTTCAATTTCCAGTCAGGGCACACAGGAGAAGCAACCATCTGTATCTCTCTCTTTCTCTCTCTCTCCCCTCCTGCAGCCATAACTCAATGGTTCAAGCAAAGTTAGCCCCAGGCTCTGAGGATGGCTCCATGGCCTCGCCTCGGGCACTAAAATAGCTCGGTTGTTGAGCAACTGTAGTAGTGGCCCAGACAGGCTGAACATAGCCTGGTAGGGAGCTTGCCAGATGGAATCAGGTCAGGCACATGCAGGAGTTTGTCTCTGCTTCCCCACCTCCCATTTAATAAAAAAGAGAGGAAGGAAGGAAGAAAGAGAGGGAGGAAAGGAGGGAGGGAGGGAAGGGAGGAAGGAGGGAGGGAGGAAACTTAGAGAGGTGACTGTGACTTATTTGAAACAAATACAAATCTCTGAAAATAAATATGACAATAATATAGGTAACACTTGAAGTCTTAAGTGGATTAGAAATTTTATGAGTTTATCAATTTTTCATGACAGGTACTGCTGATAAAGGTGGGAAGTAATAACTGGGTCTAAGTGACTGCATTTTTATTTTTCTTCTTTCCATCATTCCTCTCTTCCTTTCCTCTTCCTCCCTCATTTTTCCTTTATCTCCTTTTTTTCTTCCATTCTTTCATACAGTATTTAAGGCATTATTATGATAGAAATAACAAAGAATAGAGAGTTATTCATTCAATTTCTTTAAATTCTCTTTAAAATACTGTAAGTATATTATATGAAAGGCACTTGCTGGTCACAAGTTTTTATCATCAAGTCACATTAAGAAGATACTTACATATAATTAACTGTAATACAAAGCAGTGTAATAAATTCTGGAATGGTAGGGATATAGAAGATGTAGTAATTAATTTATCAACTGAAAAGGTATTAAGGTTTCATGATGTCTCTAGATAGACAGCCACAGCAGACTGTGTGTCTTAATGAGAATTCCTGAAACATGGAAGAGATTTGGGTTCTGTCTCAGATCTGCCTCTTATAAGCAGTGTTTTTCTGAATAAGATATTACCTCCCCAGACTGTAGATTCTTTGTCAATGATGAATTGTAATATCCACCTTGCCTCTTTGCTGGACTATTATGATTATCATATCAGATTATTCCATTAAAGACAAAATATTTCTTTTTTTTTTTTGTATTTTTCTGAAGCTGGAAACGGGGAGAGACAGACAGACTCCCGCATGCGCCTGACTGAGATCCGCCCGGCACGCCCACCAGGGGGCGATGCTCTGCCCCTCCGGGGAGTCGCTCTGTCACGACCAGAGCCACTCTAGCGCCTGGGGCAGAGGCCAAGGAGCCATCCCCAGCACCCGGGCCATCTTTGCTCCAATGGAGCCTCTGCTGTGGGAGGGGAAGAAAGAGACAGAGAGGAAGGAGAGGGGGAGGGGTGGAGAAACAGATGGGCGCTTCTCCTGTGTGCCCTGGCCAGGAATCGAACCCAGTACTTCTGCACGCCAGGCCGATGCTCTACCACTGAGCCAACCGGCCAGGGCCTCTTTTTTTTTTTAATGAGATCAAGAGGAAGGGGACAGACAGAGATAGACAGGAAGCAAGAGAGATAAGAAGCATCAGTGCTTCATTGTGGCACCTTAGTTGTTCATTGATTACTTTCTTATATGTGCCTTGACCTGGGGACTCCAGCCGAGCCAGTTTTCCTTGCTCAAGCCAGTGATCTTGGGCTCAAGCCATCAACCTTGGGCTTTAAGCCAGTGACCTTTGGTCTCAAGCCAGAGACCATGGAGTTATGTCTGTGATCCCACATTCAAGCTGGCAACCTTGAGCTCAAGCTTGTGAGCCTGTGTTCAAGCCGGCGACCTCAGGGTTTTGAACCTGGGTCCTCAGCATCTCAGGCCGACACTCTAGCCACTACACTATTGCCTGGTCAGGCTAAAATATTTCTTTTTTAAAAAAATTTTTATTTATTTATTTATTTTTTATTTATTTATTCATTTTAAAGAGCAGAGGTAGAGAGAGAGAGGAGAGACAGAGAGAGAAAAGTAGGGGAGGAGCTGGAAGCATCAACTCCCATATGTGCCTTGACCAGGCAAGCCCAGGGTTTCAAACTGGCGACCTCAGCATTTCCAGGTTGATGCTTTATCCACTGCGCCACCACAGGTCAGTAAAATATTTCTTGAACTCCAATTATATATGCCAGGCTCTGTGCTAGGCACCAGAGGACATGGATCAATAAGATCTTAATTGAAGTAGTTTACAGTATATCCAAAAGTTGTAGACTCTGAATCTTACTGAGGCCAGGTCTGCATTGTAAAGGAGTGAAAAGACATTAAGAACCAGGGAGACTGATGAGTTTCCTGACACACTGCAGGAAATATATTTAATCTTGATGGGACAGCTTTTGCCATAGATTTTGCTGGTTGTGGTTATCCAGAAATGTCAGTCCCATCTTTCTGGTTTTGTGAAATGTCTTTATTTATGTCAACATCTAATTACAACAGTTGTCTAAACATTTTGTGGGCAATATGTGTCTGTGAAAAATGAAAGCAACTTAGGAAGTGCCATCATTTCAATGGCATTTGCTCCAGTCTAAGCAGGCGTTCCTGCAAATGAACCATGAAGCAGGTACTAGGTGCAGGAGTGGACCAGGCTAGCTCCAGATGAGTCCAGAACGGAATGGAAAGAATGTGGTATGTAAACCATAGCAGCTCTCCGATAAGAAGTGATGAGCATGTGGAATTAAAGAATGACTAAAATCTTGTTAGCCAGAAAGTTGGAGGAGGTGATTCAAACAAAAAGGACAGGATGCTCAGAGAATGAGTGCATTTGGTATTGTTGGATACAAGACAGAGGGCAAAAGGAAGTGAGAGCAGAAAAGAGAAAGGCAAGATGGTAAATGGCAAGAGGGGATCTGGATCCTTCTCACTGTCATGGGGATAGTGACCACAGGGGAGGCACATGGTCAGATTTCTATTCTAGAAATATTGTTTTACTAGTAGAGTAGAGGAGGACTGAAGGGGAGTGAAATTAAGCCTGGAACCTATTTAAGGGACTATGGCAGTGGGCATGGAAATTATGAAGAGATTGAAATGGATTTGTAATTGAGAAAGCATTGAAGTGAAAATTCTTATACATTTTAACATCTCTGCAATTAGGATGCATCCTTCAGTCTATGGGATGCCATTGTTAAATGGTGGCAGGTTTTCTTTTATTTATTTATTTATTTGTATTTTTCTGAAGTTGGAAACGGGGAGGCAGTCAGACAGACTCCCACATGCGCCTGACTGGGATCCACCCGGCATGCCCACCAGGGGGTGATGCTCTGCCCATCTGCAGTGTTGCTCTGTTGCAACCAGAGCCATTCTAGTGCCTGAGGCAGAGGCCATGGAGCCATCCTCAGCGCCTGGGCCAACTTTGCTCCAATAGAACCTCAGCTGCGGGAGGGGAAGAGAGAGACAGAAAGGAGGGAGAGGGGGAGGGGTGGAGAAGCAGATGGGCGCCTCTCCTGTGTGCCCTGGCCGGGAATCGAACCCGGGACTCCTGCACACCAAGTTGACCCTCTACCACTGAGCCAACCAGCCAGGGCCAAGGTTTTCTTTTTTTCAGTGATCATAGTATGATAAAGCCTCTTCAAATTGATGTTATCTGATACAGTGAAATGGAATAATAATCACGGACTTTTAACCACTAAACTAAATTTGAAAGCAGAGAAGTGGCATAGGTTCTACAAATGATAACCTATCTACATTTCTGGAAGGGAGCCTTTAGACCAGTGATTTTCAACCTTTTTTGAGCCGTGGCACAGTTTTTACATTTACAAAATCCTGGGGTACAACACCTACCAAAATGACACAAAATGACACTCTAACACAGTACATATTATACATATAGTTAATAATATAGTTTCTAAATGTATTTATACTCCCTTAGTGTGAAATCTGGGCCTGTTTCGATGAACACAAAAGGGATATCCTGGCAGGAATGGTAGAAAGACACACACCAAGCTCTTCCTCAACAGTTCTCAGTCTTTCTCTGTTTTTAGTTTTTATCGCAGTCAAGCTTGAGAAGCTCAGCTCACTTAGATATGTGGTTGAAAACGGGAGCAATGTCAAAATAGCTTTGTTGGCCAGAATGGGGAACTCCTTGGCAACAGATTACCAATAACTGTCCAAAGGAAGATCAGCAAACTTTAACTTTAAAGTTAGATAACATTGTGATCCATTGTAATGCATTGTATATCACCCTCTGCGGGGGCCTCTTTTAAAAAGAAAAGGTCAAATATCTATATACACCATCAGGATAGACATAACCAGCTGAGGCTGAGGCTTCACCTAGTGGTGGCAACATTTACCTCCAGTCCTGACCAGGATTAGAAATCGGGACCATGGGGAGGAGTAGCAGCTTCAACTACTCACTGAGGCCACACAATGACAAGTGCACGGCAGCCCGAGCGGGGACCTTCCTGGGTGTTGGTGAGAGGCAGCCTACTATTGGTTCATTGCTAGTGGTCGGGATGAATCCTAGAAGGTGATTGGTCAGTGAGCGCTCCCTGTGCATCCACTCCTCCTGTCACTGATAGCTGGAGGGATTGTGAGGGGAATGTTTATGTTCGGATGGAGGCGGCTGGTGGCGGGCCAGATAAATAGCCTCTGCGGGCCGTAGTTTGGGGACCCATGTTTTATTTCCCCACGGCACACCTGACCATGTCTCACGGCACACTGGTTGAAAACACTGCTTTAGATACTTCTCTGCTTTGGTTACCAGCTACCCCCACTTCCTAAGTATTCATTAGATCAAGGGAGGCAACGGCCAATGCGTTTTCCACCGGCCCTGAAAGGTGGGATAAATGGGTAACGCTGGGAAGGGGACCGTAAGCCCTCTATAATAGGTAGTTGCTTCACAGGTTGTACCAACTGCTGCTGGACACAAATTAGACATTAGAGATCCCAGATAAAAGAGAAGCTAGAAATCTGAATTTTCAAATGAAATTTCTCAAAACGTAAAAGTTTGTGAGACAGTCATCATTTTAAATAAACTTGTGCAGGCCAAACAAAACAATGAGCTACCAGCCTAGCCTCTCAGCTGAGTCTCTTGTTGAAGGAGTGACCATACTGATTTCTCATCCTCTCAATTTCATAATATTAAATACTGAATGCCGTTGAATGCCAGTGACAAGACTAAGTCACATCTAGGAGAGATGCAGTCCCTTCTTGTCTGTATCACCATCTGGTACAGCTCTCAGCCCCATGAATCCTTTAGAAGCAGCAGTGGGCGTAGTCTTAAGGCCTGTGATCTAAAATGGGTTAGTTATTTTGTCCTAAAATATGTCTGTTTGATTATTCAACAGGAGAGAAATTTGGGGGCACAGTGTTTTGACATAATAAAATTGTATCTCATGCCTCCAAGTTCCTTTCTTATCCAGAAACAAAACAAAACAAAAAGCTGTTGATGTTTAAAAAGCTGCCTGGAATGCCAAAGGGTAATTTCTTAATTCAGCTCCTGTATATTTATTATTTGCTAATCTCTTGCAATCACAAGCTTAGTCAACATTTGTAATGTACTACTATTGATAAATGCATACAGAATAAACTTATTGTTTTCTCTTTTGCAACAGTAACATATGATTCAAGCTCAATAAGGTGATAAAAATTAAAACTATAAGGGAGTAATTCTGCTCTGACAATGATGGAGTAACAGATATTGAGCTTGAACCTCTTCTATAAATGACTTGTTCAACTGCACGAGACAGTAGTCTTCAGTCACTGAACAAATAGGCAGTATAGGGCTGTGATCCCTAAGAGAAGGGAAGCACATTGACCTTGGCTTTCAGTATAGGGCTCTGATTCCTAAGAGAAGGGAAGCACATTGACCTTGGCTTTCAGTATAGGGCTGTGATCCCTAAGAGAAGGGAAGCACATTGACCTTGGCTTTCTAACTGGGACAAGTATGGGACTTTATGAGGTTAAGCAGGAGCAGCTGAGAATGCACTGTGAGCTAACACATATATCAGGGATAGGCCTGTACTGTTGGAATACACTGAGTCTCTGGCTAAGGATACAGAGACTTCACTGAACATCTCAGGTATTTGGTTGAGACCTCAAAAAGGTCACATCTTAGGAGTAAAGATCATCCCTGGAGAAGGACCATGACATATGACCAAAAAAAAAAAAAAAATTCAAATAGATCTTCTGTAACAACAAATAAAACAAAACTGGACAGGATTAAAAAGATTTGTCAACACTTTAACTGCCTGCTGCTAAAAGTCAACTTACTTTGACAGGAAATAATACAATCCAGACTCCCTAGTGTAGGCGTGGCCAACAATTTTTGCCCCCAGGCCAGATTAGAAAGAAAACATTTTCATGGGCTGGATGAAATACTAAAATTTAAAAATGTTAAATAAAAAAACAATTTGGGCCTGACCAGGCGGTGGCGCAGTGGATAGAGCGTCGAACTGGGAGGCAGAGGACCCAGGTTCGAGACCCCGAGGTCGCCAGCTTAAGCACGAGCTCATCTGGTTTGAGTAAAAGCCCACCAGCTTGAACTCAAGGTCTCTGGTTCCAGCAAAGGGTTACTTGGTCTGCTGAAGGCCCGCGGTCAAGGCACATATGAGAAAGCAATCAATGAACAACTAAGGTGTTACAACACGCAATGAAAAACTGATGATTGATGCTTCTCATCTCTCTCCAGTCCTGTCTGTCTGTCCCTGTCTATCCCTCTCTCTGACTCACTCTCTGTCTCTGTAAAAAAAAATATATATATATATATATTAAAAAAAAAAAAAGATTTGGATCTGGAAAAACCAACTTTGGACTAAACTAAGAGGACACTTCAACCAAGGAACACTGAAGAGGCCACACTGAGACTGGTAGGAAAAGCGTAAATGTGGAGAGGGCTGCCCAACTCCCCGGAGTGAAGGGCAGCTGGGAGAGACTCGTGTGGTGGGAAGTGAGTTTAGCAGAAAGAGGAGGGTCCTGAGCCCCAGGAACAAAGCCCCAGCCTGCAGCCCCAGAGCCTAGAAGAGGCATAAGGACAGTATTTAGCTGGTAACAAGACAGGATACTGTTTGTGAGAAAGAGACTGATTTCTCAGACCCAGGATTCTTCTTAAAGGGATTGTGCAGAAAACCTCTCTCACAACCACTCACCTGGGTCTTCGGGGGATGGGGAGAGAGAGGAGAGGACCAGAGTAGAAGGAAGAGAGTATAATCTAGGAGGCACAGGGAGAAACATTTGGAGAGATAGCCACCCTAACCTCTGGGACGAGTCACTCCCCAAATCTGAAGTGAATATTTCCCCTGGAGACAGCAAAATGAGCAAAGGGAAGCAGGACACCAGCCAAACAAGCTCTCCCGTGGCACTCAGAGCAGAGTCACTTAGAAGAAGGGAGCTTTCAGGACTACAGTATGGAGTGCTAGGGTTTGAGCTGCAGCGCCCCCACCCACATGGCTGAGGGCTTTCCCCAGGGTGGGCAGCAGCGGGACGTGAAAGCGTGGTTCTGCTGGCAAGGGTTGAAGCCGGCTGGCCACCACTGAGGTCCAGGTGTGAGCTCAGTCTTACCCGGCTTGGGAGGTGGGGACATGCAAAAGTGGTCAAGCCCAGCTGTGGACTGCCTGCAATCAGCCTGCAGGGGAAGGGCATGAGCCCCAAAAGGGGCAAAGACCCGCTCTTGAGCAAGGGCGCAGGAGCACAGCCTTGCCCCACCTGCAGAACTGGGGCTTGTGGCCTGAATTGAAAGCTGGCTCCTCCCATGGGGGTGGAGCCAAAAGCCCACAATACGCACAGTCCCACCCAGCCTGTGGAGCCAAGGCTTGCAGCCATCTCATTAGCGGGCTCCTCCTGCAGGGGTGGGGTGAAAGCCCGGAATCAGCAGAGACCCTCAGCTAAGCAAAGGTGCTCAAACCCTGTCCTCAGGACCGAGCATAATGCCACCCACGGGTTGTACAGCCAAGCACGTGATCACAGCCACTCCTGTGAAGGAGAAGCGAAAACCACAGCAACAGCTCCAGTGGGCTGGCACCAGCAATGCCCATACCCAAATGCCCTAGGCAGCAACAGCAGAGGGGGTGGCAGGCCTGCAGATAGACCACACCTAAGGAACACAGAGGCCACACCCAGTGGACTCCAGTGGCCAAAACCTACTTTTACACAGACAAAATGAGAAGGCAGAGAAATGCAACACAGATGAATCAAAAGAAATCCCTAGAAAATGACCTGACTGAGTCAGATATAACCAAATTACCAGATGCAGAGTTTAAAATAACAATTGTTAGGATGCTCAGAGATTGTCATTATGAACACCTAAATAAAGAGATAGCAAATATAAAAAAGGACATTGAAATAATAAAAAAGAATCAGAAATGACAAATACAATATCAGAAATGAAGAACACAATGGAAGGAATTAAAAGCAGGATGGAAGAAGCTGAGAATCAAATCAGCGAGTTAGAGGACAAGATAAATGAAGGCATGGAAGCAGAGCAGAAAAAAAAAGAGACTCAAAAAGTCTGAGGAAACTCTAAGAGAGCTCTGTGACAACATGAAGAGAAATAACATCCGCATCATAGGGATTCCTGAAGAAGAAGAGAAAGAACAAGGGATAGAGACTTTGTTCAAACATATCATAGCTGAAAACTTCCTTCAATTAAGGCAGGAAAACGTCTCTCAAGTTCAAGAAGCACAGAGAACTCCATTAAAGAGAAACCTAAAGAAATCTACACCAAGACACATCATAATTAAAATACCAAAGCTAAGTGATAAAGAGAAAATATTAAAAGCTGCTAGAGAAAAAAAGACTATCGCCTACAAAGGAGCCCCCATAAGGATGACTTCTGACTTCTCAACAGAAACACTTGAGGCCAGAAGGGAATGGCAAGAAATATTCAAAGTAATGCAGAACAAGAACCTACAACCAAAACAACTTTATCCAGCATGACTATCATTTAAAATTGAAGGAGAAATAAAAAGCTTTCCAGACAGAAAAAACCTCAAGGAATTCACTACAACCAAACAAAGGCTGCAAGAAATGCTAAGGGGCTTGTTGTAAACAGATCAAAGGAGAAAAAGAATATAGCAAAAGAGGAATACAGTTTTAAAGAATAAATGGCAATAAACAATTACATATCAATAATAACCTTAAATGTAAATGGATTAAATGATCCAATCAAAAGACATAGGGTGGCTGCGTGGATAAGAAAACAGGACCCATATATATGCTGTCTACAAGAGACACACCTTAAAACAAAAGATGCACATAGACTGAAGATAAAAGGATGGAAAAAAATATTTTATGCAAGTAGAAATGAAAAAAAAGCTGGGGTAGCAATACTTATATCAGACAAAATGGACTTTTTGTTGTTGTTGTTGTTTTTTTGTATTTTTCTGAAGCTGGAAACGGGGAGAGACAGTCAGACAGACTCCCACATGTGCCCGACTGGGATCCACCCGGCATGCCCACCAGGGGCGACGCTCTGCCCACCAGGGGGCGATGTTCTGCCCCTCTGGGGCGTCGCTCTGCTGCGACCAGAGCCACTCTAGCACCTGGGGCAGAGACCAAGGAGCCATCCCCAGCGCCTGGGCCATCTTTGCTCCAATGAAGCCTCGGCTGCGGGAGGGGAAGAGAGAAACAGAGAGGAAGGGGGGGGGTGGAGAAGCAAATGGGCGCTTCTCCTATGTGCCCTGGCCGGGAATCGAACCCAGGTCCCCTGCACGCCAGGCCGACGCTCTACCGCTGAGCCAACCGGCCAGGGCAGACAAAATGGACTTTAAAACAAAGACTATAGTAAGAGATAAAGAAGGTCACTACATAATGATAAAGGGAGCAATCCAAAAGGAAGATATAACCATTATAAATATCTACGGACCTAATATAGAAGCACCTAAATATATACAGCAGACTTTGATGGATTTAAAGGGCGAGATCAACAGCAATACTATAATAGTAGGGGATTTCAATACCCCACTAACATCACTAGATAGATTCTCAAGAAAGAAAATTAACAAAGAAACAGCAGACTTAATGGACATACTAGATCAACTCAATTTAATAGATATCTTCACCCTAAAGCAGCAGAATATACATTCTTTTCAAGTGCTCATGGTACATTCTCTAGCATAGACCATATGTTAGGGAACAAAAGTGGTCTCAACAAATTTAAGAAGATTGAAATCATATCAAGCACTTTCTCTGATCACAGTGGCATGAAACTAAAAATCAGCCACAACAGGAAAACTGAAAAATACTCAAACACTTGGAAACTAAATAGCATGTTTTTAAATAATGAATAGGCTAACAATGATATCAAAGAAGTAATAAATAAATTCCTAGAAACGAATGACAATGAGCATACAACAACTCAAAATTTATGGGACACAGCAAAGCAGTCCTGAGATGGAAGCTCATAGCACTACAGGCACACTTTAAGAAGCTAGAAAAAGCTGAAATAAACAACTTAACCCTGCATCTAAAAGAACTAGAAAAAGAACAGCAAGTAAAGCCCAAATGTAGTACAAAGAAGGAAATCATAAAGATCAGAGCAGAAATATGACATAGAGGCTAAAGAAACAATACAGAGGATCAATGAGACTAGGAGCTGGTTCTTTGAAAAGGTAAACAAGATTGATGAACCTTTAACTAGATTCACCAAGAAAAAGAGAGAGAGGACTCAAATAAATAAAATTAGAAATGAGAGTGGAGAAATAACAACTGACACAAATACAACTGACAGAAATACAAAATATTGTAAGAAAATTCTATGAAGAACTGTATGCCAAAAAACTAGACAAACTAGCCCTGGCCGGGTGGCTCAGCGGTAGAGTGTTGGCCTGGCATGTAGGAGTCCCGGGTTCGATTCCCGGCCAGGGCACACAGGAGAAGCGCCCATCTGCTTCTCTGCCCCTCCCCCTCTCCTTCCTCTCTGTCTCTCTCTTCCCCTCCCGCAGCCGAGGCTCCATTGGAGCAAAGATGGCCCGGGCGCTGAGGATGGCTCTGTGGCCTCTGCCTCAGGCACTAGAATGGCTCTGGATGCAACAGAGTGATGCCCCAGAGGGGCAGAGCTTCGCCCCCTGGTGGGCATGGCGGGTGGATCCCGGTCGGGCACATGTGGGAGTCTGTCTGACTGCCTCCCCATTTCCAGCTTCGGAAAAATGAAACAAATAAAATAAAATAAAAAAACTAGAAACCTAGAAGAAATGGACAAATTCCTTGAAACATACAATCTTCCAAAAATCAATCTGGAAGAATCAGAAAACCTAAACAGACTGATTACACCAAATGAGATCGAAACAGTTATCAAAAAACTTCCAAAAAAGAAAAGTCTGGGGCCTGATGGCTTCACAACTGAACTCTACCAAATATTCAAAGAAGAACTAACTCCTATCTTTCTCAAACTATTTCAAAAAATTCAAGAAGAAGGAAGATTTCCACACTCCTTTTATGAGGCGAGCATATTTCTGATTCCAAAACCAGGCAAAGACAACACAAAGAAAGAAAATTATAGGCCCTGGCTGGTTGGCTCAGCGGTAGAGCATCGGCCTGGCGTGCGGGGGACCTGGGTTCAATTCCCGGCCAGGGCACATAGGAGAAGCGCCCATTTGCTTCTCCACCCCCCCTCCTTCCTCTCTGTCTCTCTCTTCCTCTCCCACAGCCAAGGCTCCATTGGAGCAAAGATGGCCCGGGCGCTGGGAATGGCTCCTTGGCCTTGGCCCTAGGCGCTAGAGTGGCTCTGGTCGCAGCAGAGCGATGCCCCGGAGGGTCAGAGCATCGCCCCCTGGTGGGCAGAGCGTCGCCCCTGGTGGGCGTGCCGGGTGGATCCGGTCGGGCGCATGCGGGAGTCTGTCTGACTGTCTCTCCCCGTTTCCAGCTTCAGAAAAATACAAAAAAAAAAAAAAAAAAAAAAAAAAGAATGAAAATTATAGGCCAATATCTCTGATGAATATAGATGCTAAAATCCTGAGCAAAATATTAGCAAACCTGTCCAACAATATATGGAAAAAATCATACACCATGATCAAGTGGGATTTATTCTCGGGAGGCAAGGCTGGTACAATATTTGTAAATCAATCAATGTGATTCATCACATAAACAGAAAGAAGGAGAAAAACCACAAGATAATTTCAATAGATGCAGAAAATCATTTGATAAAATTCAGCACCCATTCATGGTCAAAACTCTCAGCAAAGTGGAAATACAGGGAACATACCTCAACATGATAAAAGCCATCTATGAGAAACCCACAGCCAACATCATACTCAATGGGCAAAAATTAAAAGCAATACCCTTAAGGTCAGGAACAAGGCAGGGGTGCCCCTTTCACCACTCTTATTTAACATAGTTCTGGAAGTCCTAGCCACACCAATCATACAATAAGAAGAAATAAAAGGCATTCAAGTTGGAAAAGAAGTAAAACTATCATTATTTGCAGATAATATGATATTGTATATAGAAAACCGTAAAGTTTCAAAAAACTACTGGACCTGATAAATGAATTTAGCAAAGTGGCAGGATATAAAATCAATACTCAGAAATCAGAGGCATTTTTATACCTCAACAATGAACAGTCAGAAAGAGAAATTAAGGAAACAATCCCCTTCACTATTACAATCAAAAAAATAAAGTACCTAGGAGTAAACTTATCCAAGGAGACTAAAGACTTGTACTCGGAAAATTACAAAGCATTGATAAAAGAAATCAAGGAAGATACAAACAAGTGGAAGCATATACCATGCTCATAGTTAGGAAGAATAAACATCATTAAAGTGTCCATATTACCCAAAGCAATCTATAAATTCAATGCAATACCAATTAAAATACCAATGACATACTTCAAAGATATAGATCACATATTCCAAAAATTTATATGGAACCAAAAAAAAAAAACAACCACGAATATCCTCAGCAATCTTAAAAAAGAAGAATAAAGTTGGAGGTATCACACTTTCTGATATCAAGTTATACTACAAGGCCATTGTACTCAAAACAGCCTGGTACTGGCATAAGAACAGGCATATAGATCAATGGAACAGAACAGAGAACCCAGAAAGAAACCCACAGCTCTATGGACAACTGATATTTGACAAAGGAGGTAAGGAAATACAATGGAGTAAAGACAACCTCTTTAACAAATGGTGTTGGGAAAATTGGACAGCTACCTGCAAAAAAATGAAACTAGATCACCAGCTTACACCACTCACAAAAATAATCTCAAAATGGATAAAGACTTAAATGTAAGCCATGAAACCATAAGCATCTTAGAAGAAAACATAGGCAGTAAGCTCTTCGACATCTCTCAGAGCAATATATTTCCTGATTTATCTCCACGGGGAAGTGAAATAAAAGACAGGATAAATAAATGGGACTATATCAAACTAAAAAGCTTTTGCACAGCTAAAGACAGTAAGAACAGAATAAAATGACAAACGACACAATGGGAGAATATATTTGACAATACGTCTGATAAGGGGTTAATAACCAAAATTTATAAAGAACTTGTAAATCTCAACACCAGAAAGACAAACAATCCAATCCAAAAATGGGCAAAAGAAATGAATAGACACTTCTCCAAAGAGTACATACAGATGGCCAATAGGCATATGAAAAAATGCTCAACATCACTAATCACTAGAGAAATGCAAATTAAAATCACAATGAGATATCACCTCATACCAGCCAGAATGGCGCTCATCAACAAAACACAGAATAAGTAGTGGCGAGGATGTGGAGAAAAGGGAACCCTCCTGCACTGCTGGTGGGAATGAAGACTGGTGCAGCCACTGTGGCAAACAGTATGGAGATTCCTCAAATAATTGAAAATCAAACTGCCTTTTGACCCAGCCATCCCACTTTTAGGAATATACCCCAAGAACACCATAGAACAGCTCCAAAAGGAGAAATGCACCCCCATGTTTGTGGCAGCATTGTTCACAATAGTGAAGATCTGGAAACAGCCCAAGTGTCCGTCAGAGGATGAGCGGATTAAAAAGCTTTGGTACATATACTATGGAATACTACTTAGCCATAAGAAATGATGACATCGGATCATTTACAATAACATGGATGGACCTTGATAACATTATACGGAGTGAAATAAGTAAATCAGAAAAAACTAAGAACTATATGAATCCATACATAGATGGGACATCAAAATGAGACTCAGACATGAACAAGAATGTGATGGCAATGGGGGTGGAGGTGTGTGGGGAAGGGGGATGGGGCAAGGAAGAGAGAGGGGGTGGGGGAGGGGAGGGGCACAAAGAAAACCAGATAGAAGGTGACAGAAGACAATTTGACTTTGGGTGAGGGGTATACAGCATAATCAAATGTCAAAATAATCTGGAGATGTTTTCTCTCAACATATGTACGCTGATTTATCAATGTCACTGCATTAAATTTAATTTAAAAAAATGAAGAAAAAAAAACATTCGCTGGCATCATTGCTGGGAGGCGGAAGACATCATTCTTCAGCAGTCCATCCATCTCATACTTGAAGAGGTGCAGGGATCTAGTGCTATCACAAAGCTGATAGCACTGTTAGGAAATAGTCCATAAGAGTCGTGTTTGCTCATACGTAGGTCTTTCTTTCTGGGACAAAATTACTGTTCTCTTTTGAAATGATCTTAATCAAGGCTGTTTGTTTGTTTTCAAGGAATAAGCACACCATACTTAAGCAAAAAAGCATGGTTATTGTAAGGATTCTGGAAACTCATAAAACTCATGGTCAAGAAAGTGGGCCGTATGAGTAAAATAGGGAATTGGCAACTGTAGTAAAATTTGAAACCAAAAATATATACAGTGATACCTCGGTTCTCGAACATAATTCGTTCCGGGAGAACGGTCGAGAACCAAATTGTTCGAGAACCGAAACAATGAAACCCATAGGAAATAATGGAAACTGGATTAAGTTGTTCCAAGCCCCAAAAATATGCCTATTTACTGGTGCTTTCTCACAAATAACGACTTCATTGATGCTGTCACCTGCTAACTCTTTTTCTTTAATGAAAATAAGAAGCAGCTTCTCCATTTCCTCCATTATCTGAGGCCTTTGCTTTGTTAACAATGTAACACCTTTGGCAACATTGGCAGCCTTTATAACAGCTTTATTCTTAAGGAAAGTTGAGATAGTAGATCTTGGCATGCCATACTCAGCAGACAGATCTGAAACACGTGTGCCCTGTTCATATTTGGCAATGATTTCTTTTTTCAGCTCAATCGTTGTTCTCACAGCTTTCCGCTTACCTTTGTCTGCATTACCACTTCTGGCTTTCTTTGGACCCATGTCTAAGGGTTAAATTCAGTGTACAAAGCGTGCACAAAGCATGAGTCTCTCCACAAAGCGTGACTCTCACCACAAAGCGTGACTCTCTCCACAAAAACGTGATTCTCTCTCTCCACAAAACGTGACAAAGCGTGACTCACACTGATGACGCAGGCAAGGTGCGCTCGGCCGAATGAACGCCATTCGGCTCAACTCGGCTAATCTCGGACGTTCGAGTTCCAAATATTTGTTCGGATTCCAAGACAAAATTTTCTCGAATTTCCTGGTCGAATACCGATTTGGTCGAAAGTCAAGGCGTTCGAGAACCGAGGTATCACTGTATAAATAAATAAATAAATAAATAAATAAATAAATAAATACCTAGGAATATACATAACAAAGAATCTAAAGGACCTTTATAATGAAAACTACAAAGCAATGTTAAGGGAAATCAAAAAAGATATAATGAAATGGAAAAATATTCCTTGTTCTTGGATAGGAAGAATAAATATAGTCAAAATGACTATATTACCCAAAGCGATATACAAATTTAATGCAATTCCCATCAGAATTCTAATGTCATTTTTTAAAGAAATGGAACAAAAAATCATCAGGTTTATATGGAACTATAAAAAACCCCGAACAGCCAGAGCAATCCTAAGGAAAAGTAACAAAGCTGGGGGCATTACAATACATGACTTCAAATTATAATATAGAGCCACGACAATCAAAACAGCATGGTATTGTCAGAAAAATAGACACTCAGACCAATGGAACAGAATAGAAAGCCCAGAAATAAAACCACATGTATATGGTCAAATAATTTTTGATAAAGGGGCCAACAACATACTATGAAGAAAAGAAAGCCTCTTCAACAAATGGTGCTGGGAAAACTGGAAAACCACATGCAAAAGAATAAAATTCCAGAACAGTTTGTCCCCTTGTACTAAAATTAATTCAAAATGGATCAAAGACCTAAATATAAGACCTGAAACAATAAATTACATAGAAGAAAACCTGGGTGCTAAACTCATGGACCTTGGTTACAAAGAGCACTTTATAAATTTGACTCCAAGGGCAAGGGAAGTGAAGGCAAAGATAAATGAATGAGACTACATCAGACTAAGAAACTTTTGCACAGCAAGAGATACTGACAACAAAATACACAGACAGCCAACTTTATGGGAGATGATGTTTTCAAACAACATTACAGATAAGGGCTTAATATGCAAAATATATAAAGAACTCATAAAACTTAACAACAAACAAGCAAACAATCCAATAAAAAAAAGGGAAGAGGATGTGAACAGACACTTCTCTCAGGAAGAAATACAAATGAACAACAGATATATGAAAGATGCTCATCTTCACTAGCTATTAGGGAAATGCAAATCAAAACTACAATGAGATACCACCTCACACCTGTCAGATTAGCTATTATCAACAAGACAGGTAATAACAAGTGTTGTAAAGGCTGTTGAGAAAAAGGAACCCTCATACACTGTTGGTGGGAATGTAAAGTAGTACAACCACTATGGAAGAAAGTATGGTGGTTCCTCAAAAAACTGAAAATAGAACTACCTTATGACCCAGAAATCCCTCTAATGGGTATATACCCCCAAAACTCAGAGACATTGATACATAAAGACACATGTAGCCCCATGTTCATTGCAGCATTGTTCACAGTGGCCAAGACATGAAAACAACCAAAAAGCCCTTCAATAGATGATTGGATAAAGAAGATGTGGTACATATACACTATGGAATACTACTCAACCATAAGAAATGATGACATCGCCTGACCAGGCGGTAGTGCAGTGGATAGAGCGTCGGACTGGGATGTAGAGGACCCAGGTTCGAGACCCCGAGGTCACCAGCTTGAGCGTGGGATCATCTGGTTTGAGCAAAAACTCACCAGCTTGGACCCAAGGTCGCTGGCTTCAGCAAGGGGTTACTTGGTCTGCTGAAGGCCCATGGTCAAGGCACATATGAGAAAGCAATCAATGAACAACTAAGGTGTCGCAACGCGCAACGAAAAACTGATGATTGATGCTTCTCATCTCTCTCCGTTCCTGTCTGTCTGTACCTGTCTGACTCTCTCTCGGTCTCTGTAAAAAAAAAAAAAAAAAAAAAAAAAAGAAATGATGACATCAGATCAGTTACAACAACATGGATGGACCTTGATAACATTATACTGAGTGACATAAGTAAATCAGAAAAAAAACTAAGAACTATATGATTCCATAGATAGGTAGGACATAAAAATGAGACTCAGGGACATGGACAAGAGTGTGGTGGTTACCAGGGGTAGGGAGGGGGAGTGAGGGGGTGGGAGGAGAGGAGAGGCACAAAGGAAACCAGATAGAAAGTGATGGAAGAGTATATGACTTTGGGTGATAGGTATGCAACATAATCAAATGTCAAAATAACCTGAAGATGTTTTCTCTGAACCTATGTATCCTGACTGACTAATGTCACCCCATTAAAATTAATAAAAAAAAATATTGTGCATGCTAAAAAAAAAGCGATTCATTTAAGTAAACAAAATTTTATTATGTAATTCGTTTATGAATCAATGTGAGTGAAAAAAATTTTAATATACAATATTATTTTAATATCTGGCCAGTTGGCTCAGCAGTAGAGCGTCGGCCTGGAGTGCGGAAGTCCCGGGTTCAATTCCCGGCCAGGGCACACAGGAGAGGCGCACATCTGTTTCTCCACCCCTCCCCCTCTCCTTCCTCTCTGTCTCTCTCTTCCCCTCCCACAGCCGAGGCTCCATTGGAGCAAAAGATGGCCCGGGTGCTGGGGATGGCTCCTTTGCCTCTGCCCCAGGCGCTAGAGTGGCTCTGGTCGCGACAGAGCGATGCCCCGGATGGGCAGAGCATCGCCCCCGGGTGGGCGTGCTGGGTGGATCCCGGTCGGGCGCATGTGGGAGTCTGTCCGACTGCCTCCCCGTTTCCAGCTTCAGAAAAATACAAAAAAAAAATTATTTTAATTAAAATATAATTACATACTGTATAAATATCCAAACTATCGTAATCAATCAAAATAATATTTAATTAATAGAATGAGCTTGAAGGGGTTATATCGCAAATAAAACAATTATTTCATTTTACAAACAGCCTGGACACGTTTTCAGTTATCAATTGCAGCTATTGTCTATGCTACAGTGCCACTTGATTCAGCACACTTGACCACAAAAATAATGAATCATTTGACCTTGAGTGCACTCTGGCAAACTGCGGCTAATGTGGATTTCACATCGCCGCTAAACATCAAACAGTTCATATCGAGTACAGACAAGTGCAAAAGTTGTAAATCTTTATAATGAAATTTTTTAAAAAAAATAAAGAAGTATCGCGAATCCATTTGACCAATTATTGGAAGTTAACCCTAGATTAGTCACATATGGAATTATATTCCGCGTACCACTATCTTCTTAAATATCTCGATTTCTAATAATCAAAGACGGTTCCACTTCTGAGTAGCTGAGAATTTTTTTTTTCTTTGAGTAGCTGAGATTTTAAAGTAGCGGAGAATATTAAAAATTTAATTGCGGGCTGCATAAACTCATTACACGGGCCGGATGGGGCCCGCGAGCTGTATGTGGGCCATGCCTGCCCTAGTGTGTATCACTTTTTTCCCCTTTGGGATGCTGACCACTTGGAGGTCATGTAACTAGTTAGCATACCAGGGCCTTGTTCATTATTGGAATTAATCAGACTAATTGCTCCACTAAATAGAAATGGCCATGCTCCACCTCCCAGGGAATCGAGACAGAACAGTCTGTCGATCCTGTTTGGTCTGCTGTGTTGTGTCAAATTAAGTCACAGGTTTCACTCCTGGTGGTTCCCTTCCATCAGTTTCTTCAGATCTCAACTTTGCAACCATATTCTCCCAGGAACCCAAAGACTGGTTTCCCCAAAGCTGCTGGGCAGGTCATGGGAATAATGCCTCTTTGTCACCAGCTGGCATTGTTTATGGTCGGAACTACAACAGTATCTGATTGTCTTCAAATCTCTAATTTTCATTTTTGATTAATGAAAACATTCTTGACAAATGCTTTTGGGCCTGACCAGGTGGTGGTGCAGTGAATAGAGCATTGGACTGGGATGCCGAGGACCCAGGTTCGAGACCCTGAGGTCACCAGCTTGAGCGTGGGCTCATCTGGTTTAAGCAAAGAGCTCACCAGCTTGGACCCAGGGTCACTGGCTCAAGCAAGGGGTTACTTGGTCTACTGAAGGCCTGCAGTCAAGGCACATATGAGAAAGCAATCAATGAACAACTAAGGTGTCGCAATGCGGAACGAAAAACTGATGATTGATGCTTCTCATCTCTCCATTCCTGTCTGTCTGTCCCTGTCTATCCCTCTCTCTGACTCTCTGTCTCTGTAAAAAACAAACAAACAAACAAACAAAAAAAACAAATGCTTTTGCTCTGGTCCATCTTGCTCCAGTTCAAGAATTTCACCTCTAGTGGCACTATACAAATGCCCTCGGTGCCCTCTTAATCACAGCCTCCCTTCTGAAAACCAATAAAAAATAGAACCGTGGTCCTTTTCCATTATTCCTGGCTGTGGTATCCAGGCCTCAGTGTATATCATTTAAAAATGTTGATCAAGAAACAAACAAACAAAAACATTCCAGGCGTTCAAAGAAGCAGGAGACTGGACCTGTAATCAAGGGCCATAAAAACAGTAGTCAAGAAACTATACTTGCAGATAACCCAAATGTTGGAATGAGCAGATGAAGAGTGTGAAACAAGTATGGTAAATTCACTCCAAAACATGATGCAAAATATGGGCATAATAAGTAAATGTATGGTGTAACTCAGCACAGAAATGGGAACTATAAAAAAAAAAAAAAGCCTAATGGAAATTTTAGAATTGAAAAGTTCATTACATGAAATTAAAAATTCATAAGCTTAAGACTAGACTGGAGGCTGCAGAGGAAAAGGTCAGTGAACTTGAAGACAAATCAATAGAAATTATCTAATTTGAAGAGTAAAAGGAAAAACAACTGGTAAAAAGGAAAAAAAACTTCAAAAACTTGTGGCAAAATACCAGGAAGGCTACACTACATGTAATATGTGTCTCTGAGGGAGAGGAGAGAAAGAATTAGACTTAAAAGATTTTAAAAGTAATAAGCAAAAATATTCCAAGTTTGGTAAAGAATATTTCAGATCTAAGAAGCTCATTGAGTGGCATTCTTTTTTTTTTTTTTTTTTTTTTTTTGTATTTTTCTGAAGCTGGAAGCGGGGAGGCAGTCAGACAGACTCCCGCATGTGCCGGACCAGGATCCACCTGGCACGCCCACCAGAGGGCGATGCTCTGCCCATCCGGGGCGTCGCTCTGTGGCGACCAGAGCCACTCTAGCGCCTGGGGCAGAGGCCAAGGAGCCATCCCCAGCGCCCGGGCCATCTTTTGCTCCAATGGAGCCTCGGCTGCGGGAGGGGAAGAGAGAGACAGAGAGGAAGGAGAGGGGGAGGGGTGGAGAAGCAGATGTGCGCCTCTCCTGTGTGCCCTGGCTGGGAATCGAACCCGGGACTTCCACACGCCAGGCCGATGCTCTACCACTGAGCCAATCGGCCAGGGCGAGTGGCATTCTTAATAAGTGAAAACAAAACATAGGCATATAGTCAAAAGCCAGAAATTGAAAAAGAAAATATCTTTAAAACAACCAAAGAAGAGGCCCTGGCCGGTTGGCTCAATGGTAGAGCATCGGCCTGGCGTGCAGAAGTGTTGGGTTTGATTCCCGGCCAGGGCACACAGGAGAGGCGCCCATCTGCTTCTCCACCCCTCCCCCTCTCCCTCCTTTCTGTCTCTCTCTTCCCCTCCCGCAGCTGAGGCTCCATTGGAGCAAAAGATGGCCCGGGCGCTGGGGATGGCTCCTTGGCCTCTGCCCCAGGTGCTAGAGTGGCTCTGGTCGCAACAGAAGCGACACCCTGGAGGGGCAGAGCATCGCCCCCTGGTGGGCAGAGCATCGCCCCCTGGTGGGTGTGCCCGGTGGATCCCGGTCTGGCACATGTGGGAGTCTGTCTGACTGCCTTCCCGTTTCCAGCTTCAGAAAAATACAAAAAAAAAACAAAAACAAAAAAAAAAACCCAAAGAAGATATGTGTTTACAGGATATAATGATATGAATGATGGCTAATGCCTCATCGATAACAAATGGAGGCCTAAACCTTTAAAGTTGTGGGGGAAAAAAACAGCCAGAATTCTCTATCTAGTGAAAATAGGACTCAAAAATAAGAGTGAAATAAAGACATTTTAAAATAAATGAGACAACCCCAAATAGGAGGACATGATATAAGCCTGATACTGAAATAGGTTTCTTGCCCTCACTCCTGAAGGATTTAACAAGTCAATGAGCCAGAGAAGGGAAAGAAAGTTTTGGACAGACTCTGAATCAAAGTTTATTATAGAACTTTGAAGGGCTTGAGCACTTCTTAAGATCTGGGGCTCAATATCATTCCTCAACGTGATATTTTGAGATTTACTTTAAGAATGTAATATTTAACTGATTTGGAAAACCTCCAGGTCTAATAACAACTTCTTAAATTCTAAAGGTTAGCCATTCTTCAAGTAGTAGAATGAAAATGCCAAATCAGAAATGAAGTCATTTCAGCAGTTTTTCCTTCTGTTCTTTGTTGATTTAATGTTCCAATTTCTTTTGTCTTTGGTGACAAAAGAACATTTTGAAACACTCAAGTATTGAAGAGCACTGAGGAGGTGCAGACTGACAGATGGAGAATGAAACAATGAAAAACTGTCACTGGAATGGGGCGAACTGCATGCTAACATTAAACACATAGAGACTGACTTTTCCAGGCTCCTGAATTTGACTCCACTTTCACCCTTAAGAAGAATCAATTTTGAAGTTATAATCAGTCTTCTTTAATAATTCATCTAATTTTTAAAAAATCAATGAAAAGAGTAGGCTGATTAAATAATAGCAAGTCAATCATGAAGAAATTACAAGGAGATGTAGAATTGCACAAATTGTGTTTTCAACAGATGATTGACAGTTCTTATAAAACCACAGCTTTGCTTTCATTGTTTTTTATTCTTTTTCACAGCTTTGCTTTTAAACCTATATTGAGCATTTAGGAAGCTTCTTCCTGCAAGCACACCCATTGAAAAAATTTTAAATTTAAAAAATAAAATGCAAAAACAAACAGAACAAAATATAAATGCATTGAAATGTTTAAAAATGATGAATATTTTGATATAACTATATTCTTTAACCAAGGACCTTCAACATTAGAGAAAGACAAGATTCTTCAGTTCAATTTCAAGACCCCTCCCATTAAAAAAGTGAAGCTCTTCAATAACTTATACTGCCCAATAATTTTTTTATTGATTTTTTTTTTAGAGAGAGGAAGAGAGAAAGTGAGAGAGAGATAGGAACATTGATTTGAACCAATCTCTTTCCTTAAAACAAGAAAGGAGAGCAAAAGGGAGAATAAAGGAGTGAGATTATGGAAAGAAACAAAAAAGAAAAAAAAATCTGTGTTGTTAGAGAGATTTAAAAAAAAATTGATAATTGCCTGACCAGGTGGTGGCGCATTAGAGAGAGCATCAGCCTGGGATGCAGAGAACCAGGTTTGAAACCTGTAGGTCACTGGCCTAAGTGCAAGCTCATCCAGCTTGAGCTTGTTAGAGGTGGAATTAAGCAAGATTCATGGAGACAAAATACCTCGGCAAGGCAATTTTAATAACTTCGGCAGAAGGGCGCGCTGCCGCTAGTGAAGGCCAGCCAGCAAGCCCGTGGGCAGGGGTTTGGGTTCTACACTGCTCACAAAAATTAAGGGGTATTTCTCATCCAGTTTGACATGCTTCTGTTCACCCCCACCAATATGTCACTTGCTACTCAATCACGTAATTGAGTATGCATCTCATTTGCATAATTGAACAACTTTCTTTGACTTGTCATTTTCTTTTCTGATCTTGTTTAATAAAAAAAAATCAAATGCTTCTTTTTTTATTGCTTCATATTCATTTTGAAATATCCCCTAGTTTTTGTGAGCAGTATATTTTAAATTCTAACGTGAGCCCTAGGCTGGGTCTTGCCCCATTGGCTGGGGTGGTGACAGTACAATCTTCCTCTTTTCCAATTAGCTAGTTTCAGTGGTCACACGAAGGGGGGAGGGGAGAGATGGGGATATCATTAACTGGATAAGGGAGCCAGGGGAATGGAAAACACGTTGTTTCATCTTTCATCTTCTGGTTGGAGGAATCCTGATGAAGGGGGTTGGGAATGGTTGAAGAAAAGAACATGAGGTAAACATTTCCTTCAAGCTCAGGCTCACCAGCTTGAGTGCGAGATCATAGACATGACCCCGTAGTCGCTGGCTTGAACCCAAAGGTTGCTGGCTTGAAGCCCAAGGTCACTGACTTGAGCAAGGGGTCACTTGCTCTATTGGGGCCCCGGTAGAGCATATGAGAAAGCAATCAATAAACAACTAAGGTGCTACAATAGAGAATTGATGCTTCTCATCTCTCTCCCTTTCTTTCTGTATGTCCCTGTTTGTCCCTCTCTATCTCGCTCTGTCTCTCTCTCTCTTGCTCGCTAAAAAAAAAAAAAGAAAAAGAAAAAAAAAGAAAAGAAAAAAACGCAAAAAGAAAAATTGATAATTATTCCTTAAATGTTGGGCAGGAGGAAGATTGAAAGATAAACTGTAGGGCAAAAAGACCTCTTTTTTTGTACTAAGTAGTTAGGAATGGGTAGCAAAGGACTCTATACTTTAAATGTTTCTAGGCAAATAAATATATATGGAGCTTCTTCCGCCCATTTTATAAGGTTGGCCAGGCAGCAGCAGCAAGTGCTTCTTAATAGCTCAACAGGGGTGGTCATGTGTGTGCATATAATATATACATATAAAACATCATATTACAGTTACGTACACATTACAGGTTTGACTACTTTTTCTCTTTTTCTCTGATATGAAACATGGTACTCTATACATATAGCTTTTCACTTTCAACTTGTTCTTACTGACTAACCCAGTGGTCAGCAAACTGCGGCTCAAGAGCCACATGCGGCTCTTTGGCCCCTTGAGTATGGCTCTTCCACAAAATACCACATGTGGGCGCTACCTCAATAAGGAATGTACCTACCTATATAGTTTAAGTTTAAAAAATTTGGCTCTCAAAAGAAATTACTGTTGATATTTGGCTCTGTTGGCTAATGAATTTGCCGATCATAGGACTAACCGTATAGACAACACTAAAGCTAAAAAATTATTTTTCCAAGATTTCTGTTAAAGGAAACCAGTGTGAAAGTAGAAGTTGGGCTCTGACTCTCAATGAATATTGATTTTCTTTCTCATCAAATCATAGCAGATAAGAATTCTAATTTTTATAATCCTTGGTCTTTTTGTTAAAGGGTATGTTATAGATGAATAGATGTGAGTAGTGAAGCATTTTTTTTCACTTGAATAACAATGAATATAATATCCTCTAATCTATAACCTCCTTTCTTCCTTTGAATCTCAGGAAATTTTAGGTTAATTCTCTCTTTGCATAATCTATTTATGAAATGAGAATACAATGCTATACCAAATGTTCTTTCTATATTAAAAATTAACTGTTAGCATGCACAATAATTTTTATTTTTTTTAATTGTTGCACTTATTTATTTATTTGTTTATTTATTTATTTTTAACCTCTGCACTTCAGGACGATGCTCTAACCAACTGAGCTATCTGGCCAGGGCAATAATATTTATTCATATATAAACATACTAAAATATGGTTCTTAAATCATATTTACACATATTATGACATTCATTTAATTTCAGCAAAGAATATAGATTATATTTTTGAAAAATTATTAAAATATTGTTTTTATATGTTTATTTGGACTGATCTATTTTTTAACTTAATTTTTCCATTCTTTAGGAAGTTATTTCCAAGATTTTATCTATGTGAGGTGATAGATATGTTAATAACATTATTATTATTATTGTGGTAATCATTTGGCAATATACATATATCAAGTCACTATGGTGTACACCTGAAACTTACACAATGTTATATGTTAATTATATCTCAATAAACTTGGAAAAAATTTAAAAGTCTGTTTATATTAATGTCTACTTAGCAAAATAAAATTGGACTTTATTTTTTATTTTTTTTATTTTTTCTGTATTTCTTCTGAAGCTGGAAACAGGGAGAGACAGCCAGACAGACTCCTGCATGCGCCCGACCAGGATCCACCTGGCACGCCCACCAGGGGCGAAACCCTGCCCACCAGGGGGCAATGCTCTGCCCCTCCGGGGCGTCGCTCCACCTCGACCAGAGCCACTCTAGCGCCTGGGGCAGAGGCCAAGAAGCCATCCCCAGTGCCCGGGCCATCCTTGCTCCAATGGAGCCTCGGCTGCGGGAGGGGAAGAGAGAGACAGAGAGGAAGGAGGGGGGGGGTGGAGAAGCAAATGGGCGCCTCTCCTATGTGCCCTAGCCTGGAATTGAATCTGGGTCCCCCGCACGCCAGGCCGATGCTCTACCATTGAGCCAACCGGCCAGGGCCAAAATTGGACTTTTTTTTTTTTTTTTTTAAATAAATTTTTATTAATGGTAATGGGATGACATTAATAAATCAGGGTACATATATTCAAAGAAAACATGTCTAGGTTATTTTGTCATTAAATTATGTTGCATACCCCTCACCCAAAGTCAGATTGTCCTCCGCCACCCTCTATCTAGTTCTCTGTGCCCCTCCCCCTCCCCCTAACTCTCTCCCTCCCTCCCTCCCATATCCTCCCTCCCCCCACCCCTGGTAACCACCACACTCTTGTCCATGACTCTTAGTCTCGTTTTTATGTTCCACCAATGTATGGAATCATATAGTTCTTGTTTTTTTCTGATTTACTTATTTCACTCCGTATAATGTTATCAAGTTCCCACCATTTTACTGTAAATGATCTGATGTCATCATTTCTTATGGCTGAGTAGTATTCCATAGTGTATATGTGCCACATCTTCTTTATCCAGTCTTCTATTGAAGGGCTTTTTGGTTGTTTCCATGTCTTGGCCACTGTGAACAGTGCTGCAATGAACATGGGGCTACATGTGTCTTCACGTATCAATGTTTCTGAGGTTTTGGGGTATATACCCAGGAGAGGGATTGCTGGGTCATAAGGTAGTTCTATTTGCAGTTTTTTGAGGAACCACCATACTTTCCTCCATAATGGTTGTACTACTTTATAGTCCCACCAACAGTGAAAGAGGGTTCCTTTTTCTCCACAGCCTCTCCAACATTTGTTATTACCCGTCTTGTTGATAATAGCTAATCTAACAGGGGTGAGGTGGTATCTCATTGTAGTTTTGATTTGCATTTCTCTAATAACTAATGAATCTGAGCATCTTTTCATATATCTGTTGGCCATTTGTATCTCTTCCTGGGAGAAGTGTCTGTTCATGTCCTCTTCCCATTTTTTTATTGGATTGTTTGTTTGTTTGTTGTTGAGTTTTATGAGTTCTTTGTAAATTTTGGATATTAGGCCCTTATCTGAGCTGTTGTTTGAAAATATCATTTCCCATTTAGTTGGCTGTCTGTTTATTTTGATATCAGTTTCTCTTGCTGAGCAAAAACTTTTTATTCTGATGTAGTCCCATTCATTTATCTTTGCCTTTACTTCTCTTGCCATTGGAGTCAAGTTCATAAAATGTTCTTTAAAACCCAGGTCCATGATTTTAGTACCTATGTCTTCTTCTATGTACTTTATTGTTTCAGGTCTTATATTTAGGTCTTTGATCCATTTTGAATAAATTTTAGTACACGGGGACAGGCTGTAGTCGAGTTTCATTCTTTTGCATGTGGCTTTCCAGTTTTCCCAACACCATTTGTTGAAGAGGCTTTCTTTTCTCCATTGTGTGTTGTTGGCCCCTTTATCAAAGATTATTTGACCATATATATGTGGTTTTATTTCTGGGCTTTCTATTCTGTTCCATTGGTCTGAGTGTCTATTTTTCTGCCAATACCATGCTGTTTTGATTATCGTGGCCCTATAATATAGTTTAAAGTCATGTATTGTAATGCCCCCAGCTTCATTCTTTTTCCTTAGGATTGTTTTGACTATTCGGGGTTTTTTATAGTTCCATATAAATCTGATGATTTTTTGTTCCATTTATTTAAAAAATCTCATAGGAATTTTGATGGGAATTGCATTAAATTTGTAAATTGCTTTGGGTAATATGGCCATTTTGATTATATTTATTCTTCCTATCCAAGATCAAGGAATATTTTTCCATCTCATTGTATCTTTTTCGATTTCCCTTAACAATGCTTTGTAATTTTCATTATAAAGGTCCTTTACATTCTTTGTTATGTTTATTCCTAGGTATTTTATTTTTTTTGTTGCAATCGTGAAGGGGATTATTTTTTTGAGTTCGTTTTCTAATATTTCATTGTTGGCATATAGAAAGGCTATGGACTTTTGTATGTTAATTTTGTATCCTGCGACCTTACTGTATTGGTTTATTGTTTCTAATAATCTTTTTGTGCAGTCCTTCGGGTTTTCGATGTATAGGATCATATCATCAGCAAAAAGTGATACCTTTACTTCTTCTTATCCGATATGGATGCCTTTTATTTCTTTGTCTTGTCTGATTGCTCTGGCCAGAACTTCTAGCACCACGTTAAATAAGAGTGGAGAGAGTGGACAACCCTGTCTTGTTCCTGATTTAAGGTAGAAAGTCCTCAGTTTTATGCCGTTTAATATGATGTTGGCTGATGGTTTATCATATAAGGCCTTTATCATGTTGAGATATTTTTCTTCTATACCCATTTTGTTGAGAGTCTTAAACATAAAATTGTGTTGTATTTTATCAAAAGCCTTTTCTGCATCTATTGATAAGATCATGTGGTTTTTGTTCTTTGTTTTGTTGATATGGTGTATTACGTTAACCGTTTTGCGTATGTTGAACCATCCTTGAGATTCTGGGATGAATCCCACTTGATCATGATGTATTATTTTTTTAATATGTTGTTGTATTCGGTTTGCCAGTATTTTGTTTAGTATTTTAGCATCTGTATTCATTAGAGATATTGGTCTGTAGTTTTCTTTTTTTGTGCCATCCTTGCCAGGTTTTGGTATGAGGGTTATGTTGGCCTCATAAAATGTGTTTGGAAGTATTGCTTCTTCTTCAATTTTTTGGAAGACTTTAAGTAGAATAGGTACCAAGTCTTCTTTGAATGTTTGATAGAATTCACTAGTATAACCGTCTGGGCCTGGACTTTTATTTTTGGGGAGGTTTTTAATAGTTTTTTCTATTTCCTCCCTGCTGATTGGTCTGTTTAGGCTTTCTGCTTCTTCATGACTCAGTCTAGGAAGGTTGTATTGTTCTAGGAATTTATCCATTTCTTCTGGATTGTTGTATTTGGTGGCATATAATTTTTCATAGTATTCTACAATAATTCTTTGTATATCTATGATGTCTGTGGTGATCTCTCCTCTTTCATTTTGGATTTTATTTATTTGAGTCCTGTGCCTTTTTTCCTTGGTGAGTCTTGCCAAGGGTTTGTCAATTTTGTTGATCTTTTCAAAGAACCAGCTCCTTGTTTTATTGATTTTTTCTATAGTTTTTCTGTTCTCTATTTCATTTATTTCTGCTCTGATTTTTATTATCTCCTTTCTTCGGCTGATTTTGGGTTGTCTTTGTTCTTATTTTTCTAGTTCCTTAAGGTGTGAAGTTAAGTGGTTTACTTCGGCTCTCTCTTGTTTGTTCATATAGGCCTGAAGTGATATGAACTTTCCTCTTATTACTGCTTTTGCTGCATCCCATAGATTCTGATATGTCGTATTTTCATTTTCATTTGTCTGTATATATCTTTTGATCTCTGCGCTTATTTCTTCTTTGACCCATTCATTTTTTAGAAGTATGTTGTTTAGTTTCCACATTTTTGTGGGTTTTTCCCCCTCTTTTTTGCAGTTGAATTCTAGTTTCAAGGCTTTATGATCAGAAAATATGCTTGGTACGATTTCAATTTTTCTAAATTTGCTGATATTGTCTTTGTGGCCCAACATATGGTCAATTCTTGAGAATGTTCCATGTACACTAGAGAAAAATATATACTCTGTCGCTTTGGGATGAAGTGTCCTGTAGATGTCTATCATATCTAGGTGTTCTAGTATTTCGTTTAAGGCCACTATATCTTTATTGATTCTCTGTTTGGATGACCGATCTAGAGCCGTCAGCGGTGTATTGAGGTCTCCAAGTATGATTGTATTTTTGTTAGTTTTTGTTTTAAGGTCAGTAAGTAGCTGTCTTATATATTTTGGTGCTCCTTGGTTTGGTGCATATATATTAAGGATTGTTATGTCTTCTTGATTCAACTTCCCCTTAATCATTATGAAATGACCATTTTTGTCTCTGAGTACTTTTTCTGTCTTGTAGTCAGCATTATTAGATATGAGTATTGCTACACCTGCTTTTTTTTGGGTGTTGTTTGCTTGGAGTATTGTTTTCCAGCCTTTCACTTTGAATTTGTTTTTATCCTTGTTGCTTAGATGTGTTTCTTGTAGGCAGCATATAGTTGGATTTTCTTTCTTAATCCATTCTGCTACTCTGTGTCTTTTTATTGGTAAGTTTAGTCCATTTACATTTAGTGTAGTTATTGACACTTGTGGGTTCCCTACTGCCATTTTATAAATTGCTTTCTGTTAGTTTTGTATCTTGTTTGATTCTTCTCTTTTGTTTTTCTATCATTTGTTTTTGTTTGTGTTCCATACTTCTTTCCTCTGTTGCTACCTTTTTTAAGTCAAGTATTTTTGTGGTGGTTTTTTCAAGGGTGGTTACCATTAAGTAATAAAAAGGGTACCTACCATATTCATTGTTGTACCCTATCTTATGAGTATTTCTGCACTTCATCGTCCTTTGCTACTGTTAATCTCCATCCTCTCCTCCCTTTTTTTTCCTTTGTTGTCACAGTTTAAGTTTGGTTTTATTGTGTTCTTGGTGGAGCTGTTACTTGTGGTGTTGTTTTCTTTTGTTCTTTGAATCTGGTTGGAAAACCCCCTTTAGTATTTCCTGGAGTGGGGGCTTTCTGCTGATAAATTCTCTCATCTTTTCTGTATTTGTGAATATTTTTATATCTCCTTCGTACTTGAAGGATAGCTTTGATGGGTATAGTATTCTTGGCTGAAAGTTCCTCTCTTTCAGGGCTTTAAATATTGGGGTCCACTCTCTTCTAGCTTGTAGAGTTTCTGCTGAGAAATCTGATGATAATCTAATAGGCCTTCCTTTATATGTTGTACTCTTCTTTTCCCTTGCTGCCTTGAGAATTTTTTCTTTGTCATTGGTTTGTGTCATCTTTATTATGATGTGCCTTGGAGTGGGTTTATTGGGGTTAAGAAAACTCGGTGTTCTGTTTGCTTCTTGAATTTGAGGCTTTAGTTCTTTCCACAGGCTTGGGAAGTTCTCGTCTATTATTTGTTTGAGTATATTCTCCATTCCATTTTCTTTCTCTTCTCCCTCTGATATACCTATTATTCTTATGTTATTCTTTCTGATGGAGTCAGACAATTCCTGTAGGGCTTTCTTGTTTTTTATTATTTTTAAGTCTCTTTCTTCTTCTCTCTGTTGTGCCTCAAGTTGTTTGTCTTCTATTTCACTAATCCTATCTTCAATCTGGGCTGTTCTGTTAGCTAAGCTTGTTACCTCGTTTTTCAGCTCGTGAATTGAGTTTTTCATTTCTGTTTGATTTGTTTTTATAGTTTCAATTTCCTTGGTAATATATTCTTTGTGTTCATTGAGTTGTTTTCTGATCTCCCTAAATTGCCTTTCTGTGTTTTCTTGTATATCTCTGAGTATTTTTAAGATTTCTATTTTAAATTCTCTGTCATTTAGCTCCAAGGCTTCCAATATGTTGTCTTTTCTCCATAGATTTTTCCACATCTATTTGTGTTACCTCTCTTTCTTTTGTATCCATAATATTCGATTTCCTCTTTCTTATTGGCATCTGAGGGTGGTCTTGTTGATAGCACTAATTAGAATTAATAAAGAGTAAAAAGTAAAAAAAAAAGAAAAAAAAAAGAAAAAAAAAGGTAAAACACCCCACACAAAAAAAAAAAACAGTAATAATTTATTATTTCCCCCTTTTTTCTTTCTTATCTTTCCCTCCTCTCCCCTCCTCAGGGAAATATCGTGATGACCTGTGAATTATATTATGCTAAATGGAACAAAAACTGCCTATAATGGAGGGTCTGATTTGGGGTGAAGAGTTCAAGGGGCAAAAAAAGGGAGTAGGGACCTACTAAATGCAAAAAAAAAAAAAAGGAAGAAAAATCTTAGACAAGCATAAGATGATTTGCTTGTAAGTGATGGTTGACTAAGAGATATAATGAGAGGGATAAGAGGGAACCAGAAAAAAGGAGGAAAAAAAGAATAATAAAGAAGAAAAAAATAAAAATAATAAGTAAAAATCTGTTGTATTAAGTGGAGTGAACACTAAATACAATGGAGACCTTGCGTTCGGAGGAATGCTAGTGAGTTAAAAAGCAACGTAAAAAGTACCCAAAATGCCACAAAAATAAACAAACAAACAAGAAAAAAACAAAAACAAAAGCGAAAAAGAAAAATAAAGCCAAAAAAAAACCTTGAGTCCCAAATTAACTAATTTGTTCGTGATTGAGGATTAAATGGGAGGAAAGTAAAATGAGAAAAGAAAAAACGAATAGAAAGGAAAAAATAGAAAAAGAGAAAAACGAAGGAAGAAAAAAAAAGGAAGAGAAAAAAACAAAATAAAGCAAAACAAAAAAAAACAAAAGAGGAGAGAGTGAGAGTTAAGTGTTTTGGAGTATAACCTTAAAGGAGGGTGAGGATGAAGAAGAGAAATAAAATGTAACACTCATGGGTAGTGTAGTTCAAGAAAAGGGAAGCATAAGATGGGCAGAGAATAGAAGGACCGAGGTGGAAGAAATAGAAATAATAATAATAAAGGCAATAAGATAGAAGAAACAAACAACAACAAAAAAAAATTAGTGGAACAAGTTGTAAAGTCTGTGGATTTTTCTTGATTTTGAGAGGTTAACTTCTTCCTTTTTCTTTTCTCTCCCTCTTCCTGGTCGGTGACTCTGTACCCCAGGCTCTGCCCCTGTGTCACACTTAGGTAGGGATTTGCAGTTGATGGGATTCTATGGCAATGTCATATAATTGGCTTTAGTCTTGCTGGTAGTCAAGGCTTGTTGGCGTTTTCAGGGTTCAACGATGAGAGAGTTTGCTTTCCTGGAGTCTCTCTCCTAGTCCCCCCTTCCTGAATTAGCAGCCTGGTGATCCAGCTATAAGGCTGCAACTGCTTCTGCCTGGGGAGTAAGAGGCTCAAAGAGCTGGGAAATCCCCACTCTATCCCCACTCAGCGCAAGGCTTTGGGAAAGGCTCTGGCAGTCAGAGCCTCCAGTGTAATCAGGCAGGGGTGGAAGTCAATTGTTGTCAAGGTGACTGTTTAGCGCCTAGCATTCAGTTGGACCACTCAACCCAGGCTTTCCACACTTTGTAGCCTGTTTTGGCTGGGAAGAAGAGGCACTAGTCTCTGCTTGTGACTAGTGTAGTTTAGATCTTATTATCTGCCAAGTCCCTCTTGTTAGCGTTTATCCCTGAATATGGAGGCTCTATCAATCAGAAGTTGCCCCCGTCCCTTTAGCGAGAGGCACTAAAAAATATCACGCCTCTTGTCTTGGATCGCTGAACTGAGAGAGATCTTATCAATTAGAACCCGTGGGTGCGCAGATTTCATGGGTTAAGCTAATTTCAGTGATTGGGTCCACAGCTGTGCTCCCAAAGGTATTTCAGGCTGCCTGAGCACCCCTCCCCCAACGCTTGATTGTTAGCTTGAATGGCTGGGTGAGGTGCCCTGCCCACGGAGAGAATCTCTCAAGTAGGGAAGACCTCCCTGGCGCCTCTCCCGCTCGCCCCGCTGCTGGCAGCTGGGGCGCACTGGGCGCAGGATAATGGGGCACCCTGGGTGTGCGGGCCAGTAGGGCACTCTGGGCGCGTGGAATGCCCAGGGCACGCGCGCGAATGGGGTGCTCCGGGCACCGGTGGCTGGGGACTCTCACTCGCAGTGCACGGGCCGCTGGGAACGTTAGCGGTGCTCGCTCTGCAACCGGACCGGGCGCGTGCCGGCGGCTGCTTGCCACTCCCGAGTGTGGGCGGTGCTCGCTCTGCAACCGGACCGGGCGCGCACCGGCGGCTGCTCACCGCTCCCGAGTGTGGGCCGACTCACCGCAGGCACACTCCCTCCGCGGCTCCCGAGTGTGGGCGGTACTCGCTCTGCAACCGGACCGGGTGCGCGCCAGCGGCTGCTTGCCGCTCCCGAGTGTGGGCCGACTCACCGCAGGCGCACTCCCTCTGCGGCTCCCGAGTGTGGGCGGTACTTGCTCTGCAATTGGACCGGGCGCGCGCCAGCTGCTGCTTGCCGCTCCCGAATGTGGGCTGACTCACCACAGGCGCACTCCCTCCGCGGCTTGAATGAACGTCCCTGCGGTAGCTTCCTCTACACCCTCGTTTCTCAGATTCAAGTGATAACAGTCCTTTCGCTTTCAGTTTGTGTGGAATTCCGGAATGCTCCGAGGATAAATTTTTCTGTTTCTAGTTGATAAATTTGTTGTGATTTTGGGGAGATCTGTCGGTCGCGCTGCTCACGACGCCATTTCCGTTACGTCACTCCAAAATTGGACTTTCTTAATAAAGTACTCATATACAAAAAATAAAAAGTTAATTCTAAAATATTTGTGTCTTAAGGTTGATAAGTCAAGCATATATTTTGTTTTAAAATTTTTAAAGCTTTGCTAAGATAACATATATTGAAATTATTGATAAGTTAATGTGGTGAGGAAATTACAAAATGGATACTATTTAATATATTTTCCTTTACATGAATTCTTGAATGATATTAATTTTTCAACTGCTATACAATTAGATTTTTAGTTTTTTTAACGTTTTAAATATTTTTTCTCTTTTTCTTTTATTTAATTTCATTATATTTTTAAAAATAAAAATAGAATGAATTGAATGAAATAGGCTACATTTTGCTAACATGGTTTTTAACTTTACCTTTGAATGATATGATTTTTTTGGAAAGGTTTTTTACTTTATTTTTATTGTTATAATAATCATGCAGTAAATGTCAACTTTTTTAGTGTATAGTTCTACCTATTTGACCAGTGTTTAAAGTGTAAATATAACCACAATAAAGATATAGAACAATTCCATTACACTAAAAATTTCCCCCATATTCATTTGTAGTCAACCTCCCCCTATCTCTGAGCCCCCAGCAATGACTAATATATTTTCTTTCCCTATATTTTGTCCTTGCAAGAATATTCTAGCCTGATTAGGTGGTGGCACAGTGGAGAGGTGCTGGCCTGGGACACAGAGGACCCAGGTTCAAAACCCCTAGGTCTCTGGCCTGAGCATGAGCTCATAGCATGAGCTCATCTGGCTTGAGTGTGTGTTTACCACCTTGAGCACAAGGTTACTAGCTTGAGCACAAGGTCACTGGCTTGAGCATGGGATCATAGACATGATCCCATCATCACTGGCTTGAGCCCAAAGGTCACTGGCTTGATGCCCAAGATTGCTGGCTTGAGTCTAAGGTCACTGGCTTGAGCAAGGAGTCATTGACTCGGCTGGAACCCCCCCTAGTCAAGACACATATGAGAAAGAATCAATGGACAACTAAGGTGCTGCAACAAAGAACTGATGCTACTCATCTCTCTCCCTTTCTGTCTGTCTATCCCTATCTGTCCCTCTCTCTGTCTCTCTCTCTGTCTCTCTTGCTAAAAAAAGAAAAAAGAAAGAAAAAAAAGAATATTCTATAAATGGAGTCATACAGTTTATAATTTTGAACGTAGTTTCTCTCATTTACGAAATTATATAAGGTCTACCAGAAAGTTCTGTCCGTTTTTGGAATAAAATAAAATACAAATTTTTCTTGCCGTCAATAAACTTTATTAAGTAATATATTTCCACACCAATCCTATCTTCTGAATATGGTCCGAAATGGTTTGCTGAGCTGAATTAAGCCTTTCTGCCATCTCCGATGTTGTCAGAAAAGGATCTTGCTCCAACATGGTCTTAACAACATTGTCATCGATCAAAGATGGTCGCCCAGAACGTGGCTTATCAGAAAGGTCAAAATCACCTGTTTTGAATTTTTCAAACCATCTTCTGCATGTCCTGTCAGAAACTGTACCTTCACCAAACACTTTCAATAAATTTCTACATGCTTCTGTAGCGTTTCTTCCTTGTTGAAATTCGTATACAATACAGTGGCGTAAATGAACTTTATCAGTAGCCATGGGTACACTATCGCTTCACACATAAGACTAACGTGAATCAACTTTGTTTAGTTAATTTGCTACGTCAGTATGTATACATTAAGTGATAAAAATAGAGAGGCACACATGCGCCAAATAAACATGCTTACATGTCGAAACTTGTTGTGATAGAAACGGACAGAACTTTCCGGTAGACCTTTTATTAGTAGAGAACTACTTAAGTTGTTATGTGTACCCTAGTTCATTTCTTTTTACTTCTGGGTAGTCTTTCACTTCACAGATGTGCCACAGATTGTCAGTCTATTTCTCAGTTGAGGGATATTGCAGTTGTTTGCAGTTTTTGGTGATTATTAATAAGCTGCTATAAAGATTCATGTTCAAGTTTGTGAGTGAACATAGCTTTCATCTCACATGGGTCAATACCTGAGAATGAGATGGATGGATCATATAGTATTAGTATTTTTTAAAATTTATTTATTAATTTTTTAGAAAGAAAGAAACTTTGATCTGTTTCTGTATGTGCCCTAACCAGGGATCAACCCTATAACGTTTGTGTATCAGGACAACAGTCTAACCAACTGAGCTATCTGGCCAGGGCTATCTATGGTATTCGTATTTTGTAAGAAACTGCCAAACTGGTTTTCAAAGTGGCTCTATCATTTTACATTCCTACCAGCCGTGTGTGAGAGTTTCATGGCTCCGCATCCTTGCCAGCCTGTGCTATTGTCTTTCTCTTTTTATTAAGGTGGCAAGTTAAGTGTGTAGTTGCATCTCACTGTGGTTTTAATTTGTGTTTCCTTCATGACTAATGATACTGTGCATCTTTCCTTGTGCTTATTTTCCATCCATATATTTTCTTTGGCGAAGTATATGTTTAAATCTTTTGCCCATGCTTTTTTTTTTTTTTTTTGTATTTTTCTGAAGCTAGAAACGGGGAGAGACAGTCAGACAGACTCCCGCATGCGCCCAACCAGGATCCACCCGGCACGCCCACCAGGGGGCGACGCTCTGCCCACCAGGGGGCAATGCTCTGCCCCTCCGGGGCGTCGCTCTGCTGCGACCAGAGCCACTCTAGCGCCTGGGGCAGAGGCCAAGGAGCCATCCCCAGCACCCGGGCCATCTTTGCTCCAATGGAGCCTCAGCTGCAGGAGGGGAAGAGAGAGACAGAGAGGAAGGAGAGGGGGAGGGGTGGAGAAGCAGATGGGCGCTTCTCCTGTGTGCCCTGGCCGGGAATCGAACCCGGGACTTCTGCACGCCAGGCCGACGCTCCACCACTGAGCCAACCAGCCAGGCCTTGCCCATTTTTTTTTTTTTTTTTTTTTGCATTTTTCTGAAGCTGGAAACGGGGAGAGACAGTCAGACAGACTCCCGCATGCGCCCGACCCCCGACCGGGATCCACCCGGCACACCCACCAGGGGCGACGCTCTGCCCACCAGGGGGCGATGCTCTGCCCCTCCGGGGCGTCGCTCTGCCGCGACCAGAGCCACTCTAGTGCCTGGGGCAGAGGCCAAGGAGCCATCCCCAGCGCCCGGGCCATCTTTGCTCTAATGGAGCCTTGGCTGCGGTAGGGGAAGAGAGAGACAGAGAGGAAGGAGGGGGGGTGAAGAAGCAAATGGGCGCTTCTCCTATGTGCCCTGGCCGGGAATCGAACCCGGGTCCCCCGCACGCCAGGCTGACGCTCTACCGCTGAGCCAACCGGCCAGGGCCTTGCCCATGTTTTTAATGCATTGTTTATTTCCTTATTGTTGGGCTTCAAGGTTTTTTATAATTCTAAATACAAGTCCTTTATTAGGTATGTAATTTGTATATATTTTCTCCCTGTCTGTGAACAAAGAACAAATATTCTTAATTTAAATAAAGTCCAGGCCTGACCTGTGGTGGCGCAGTGGATAAAGCGTCGACCTGGAAATGCTGAGGTCGCCGGTTCGAAACCCTGGGCTTGCCTGGTCAAGGCACATATGGGAGTTGATGCTTCCTGCTCCTCCCCCTTCTCTCTCTCTGTCTCTCTCTTCTCTCCCTCTCTCTCTCCTTTCTAAAATGAATAAATAAAAAATTAAAAAAATAAAGTCCAATTTATTAATTTTTTCATTCACTGTGCTTTTGTTTATTTGTATAATTATTCCCTCATTGAAGGTTACAAAATATCTACTATGTGTTTCAAAAAAGTTTTCGAGTTTTAGGTTTTACATTTATATTTATGATCAATTTTAAGTAATTTTTGTCTAGTGTGAAGTGTATATAAAAATTTGGTTATTTCTGCATATGGGTATGTGTCTAGTTCCAGCATTATTAGTAGGTGGAGGGACTACTCTTTTTCCACCAAATTGCCTTTTAATCTTTGTCAGAAACCCATTGTCCATATATGTGTAAGATGGTTTCTGGATTTCTTTTTCTGTTCCGTTTGTCGGCATGTTTATTATTTCTCCAATACCACTCTTTTGATTATGTAGCTATATAGTATATCTGGAAGTCAAATATGTGAACCCTTTAACTTTGAAGACAGTGTGTATTCTGCTATTTTTGTATTGAGGTTTCAAAATGTCAATCAGGTTAATTTCATCGAAAGTGCTGTTCATGTCATCTATATCCTTAGTGAAAATTTGTCTACTTTTTAAAATCAGTTGTTAACAGTATGTACTGAGATCTCCAATTATATTTGTGGATTTGTCTATTCCTCTTTTCAATTCTATTTGTTTTGCTTCATATATTTTGAAGGGGCATACACAGTTATATTTGTTATGTCATTTTGGGGAATTGACCCCTGTAAGGCCAGTGACCACCGCCATGGCCATGCGGATGCAGGTTCACAGTTGATTTGGGCAGACGATAAAGGAACTGTGGAGCCAGAAAGTGGTGGGCCAGTTCGTTTACTAAAGTCTCGTAATGGTGGATGAGCAAACAGGCAGGGAAGACTGCTTCCCTTTCTCTCTCCAGTCTGTCCTGGACTCATAAGCCTGCACAAGCAAATAGCACTCCCCAGCCAAACAGGCTGACCCCACATGCCCCTCAGCACACTCACTCTCACAGACTCTCCAGCAAAACTGGGGGGAAAAACCTCTTCACCAGCAAACAATGGCCCCTCCCAAGCAGGAAGGCAATCTGCAATTTGTAATCTGCCACCCTGAGGGCAAGCACACAGCCTTCCACAGACACCCCCCCCCCCATACACACACACACACACACACACACACACACACATACACACACACACACGCACGCACGCACGCACGCGCGCCGCCCACAAGGCGCCGCCTCATGCCAATGCAAAATACAAGCGAGCAAACCTAACTAACTTGTTTCACACTTGAAACATTTTGGCTTGCCCAACAACCCCTTCATAATTAAGTAATGTTTCTCTTTATCCTTGTTCTGAAGTCTAGTTAAACTAATGTTTATATAGCAATCCCTGCTTTCTTTTCATTAGTGTTTGTATAGTATCTGATCCTTGTTCTGAAGTCTTCTAAACTAATGTTTATATAGCAATCCCTGCTTTCTTTTCATTAGTGTTTGCATAGTATCTGTTTCCTATTATTTTATTTTTAAACTATTCATGCCCTTATATTTAAAATGCATTTCTTTACACAGCATATAGTTTGGTCTTGAGTTTTCACCCAATCTAACCATCTTTATTCTTAATTTGTGTTTTTAAAGTTTACAGATAATGTAATTATTAATATGATTAAAGTTCAGTATATCACTAGCTATTTTATTTTCAGTCTCTTAATTTGTTTTTTCCTATTTTTGATTTTCTCCTTTGCTCTATTACTGATTCATTATTAATATTTTTTAAAAAAATAATTTTATTGCTCTGGTTGGTTGGCTCAGTGGTGGAACATTTGCCAGGTGTGTGGAAGTCCCAGGTTTGATTATGGGTGAAGGCACACAGAAAAGCAAACATCTGCTTCTCCACCCCTCCCCTTCTCTGTATCTCTCTTCCTTTACTGCAGCCGTGGCTCAGTTGGAGCAAGTTGGCCCCAGGCACTGAGGGTGGCTCCATGGCCTCACTTCAAGTGCTAAAATAGCTTGGTTGCCAAGCAACAGAGCAACAGCCCAGACTGGCAGAGCACTGCATGGTAGGGGGCCTTGCTGGGTGTATCCTGGTCAGGGTGCATGTGGGAGTCTATCTCTGTCTCCCTGCCTCTCACTTAATAAAAAAAAAATGAAGAAGAAAAGAAAATAAGTTTATTTGTTGCTCTAGTTTAAAAAAATATATATATATATTTTAAAATTAATCAGTCTAACTTAAAATAATATCATACTATTTAACACATAGTATAAGGGCTTAATAATGTTTTCTCTAATTCTTTCCCCCCTTTTTTTTTTTATCTGAAGTTGGAAACGGGGAGGCAGTCAGACTCCCGCATGTGCCCAACGGGGATCCACCAGGCAAGCCCACCAGGGGGCGATGCTCTGCCCATCCGGGGCATCGCTCTGTTGCAACCAGGGCCATTTTAGCACCTGAGGCAGAGGCCATAGAGCCATCCCCAGCGCCCGGGCCAACTTTGCTCCAATGGAGCCTTGGCTGCGGGAGGGGAAGAGAGAGACAGAGAGGAAGGAGAGGGGGAGGGGTGGGGAAGCAGATGGGCGCTTCTCCTGTGTGCCCTGGCCGGGAATCGAACCTGGGACTCCTGCACGCCAGGCCGACGCTCTACCACTGAGCCAACCGGCCAGGGACCCCCTTTCTTTATGCCATTGTTGTCATACATTTTACTTTTACATATGTATGTTTTAAAAAACACAATGCATTGTTAATATTATGTCTTTAGATAGTTGTCTTTGGAGCAATTAAAAATAAGAAAAGATGAATTATATATTTACCTCTATTTATTCTATTTCCAGAATACTGTATTTCTTTGTGTATATGTTATATCTTACCAGAGTTTTTTAAAGGGTGTTGAAAAATTTAAAATTTATTTGCATTTATAACACCAGTTTCTGACTCCTCCTGGCTCTTTTAAAAATGTGTTGTGCAAAGGCATCTGGGAATGTGTTTGACTTGTATAAATCTTTTGTACTTAAAATTTCAAAACCATATGACTGAATATATCATAAGATGTCCTTTGGTTTAATCTTCAAAGTCTGACATATTTACTTCAACTGATCTTATTTTAAGATTTATCTGAAGTTCTCCTTCTGATCTTGAGACTTAAGCCTGCTTGGTTTGTGAGTCTCTTTTTATCTGTTTTCTCTTGCTCTCATGTGTGGAGAGGGGATATCAGGACTGCACTGTCCTTATTTTTTATCTTTTTCTCCTAGTAACCTTGCACATACATGAAGTTAGGTATTGAGTCCCTTTTTAGAATTCTCCTTTACAGGTAAATAACCATTCTGCACTTTTTCAATTTTTTATAGAGAGATAGATCTACTTTTCTCCTATATAGCCTTAAACATTTTTATTGTATTTTCTCTTGAATATTTCATGTAATTCTTTTTGTTAGTGCACGGTAAATAAGTGGAGTAGTATTCACCAAGATGAAGGGCCCAGACTCCCTGTGGGGCTAACACTGGCTAGGCCACCAAACAGTGTCAATTCTCAAGTGTCCCCAGCTCTCTTGTCAAGTAGTGGAGACTATCCCGTACTTATAGTGGTGTGTTAAACTTAACCCTTCTACCGGAGCCATTATGCCTTACCTTGCTCCAGACACACATACCTTTAGGAAAGCTCAGGGATTCCAAAATTGGGTGGATGTCACCTGAGGGCCTGATTTATTCCAGAGCCACTGACTGCAACAGCTGTGAGTATGTTGTTACTTGCATAGGGATTGGGCAAAGAAAAAGAACAGACTGGATAACCTGAAATTTTTCTGAAAAAAACTATGTTCAGTTACAAGAGAAAACAACACTGTCAGCAGTTGGGCAGGTTTTATAGTAGAACTTATAAGTTATGAGAGTAACTGCAAGAGATACTTAATTTTCAAGGTTTCCCCTTTATTTCATGTTCAGAGCATAACATTTTCTTTTTGTCTTTTCCCCCCTCAAGGGGTGCTACATCCATTGTGTACAGATGCAAACAGAAGGGGACTCAGAAGCCTTATGCTCTCAAAGTGTTAAAGAAAACAGTAAGTTTGTTTCATTATATACGATAACATCTCTAAGGGGTCTGTTACCTGGAGAAGTCAGAAGCCCTAATTCAAAGGACAAAGGGGCCAGGGAGACGCCATGTGCAGTTAACTCATTTGAATCCCGATTTTGAGCGTGCATCTAAATGGGCTGTTTGTTGGCTGATGGGAATTGCGTGACTCTGAAAGCACCTGGATCTCAGATTGGATGTGGCCATGAGGAGAGCATGCAAAGGAAAAACATTTAGAGCTGGAAGGTGAACCTTGCTTTGTATATCAGTCATGATTTTACATGCACATGTATGCCTAGATTTTTAAATGTTGGGTTTGCTTCAGTGAAGTACGACTGGACCAATATTTCTGGGCCTGAACTGGCTCATCTAAGAAGTTTCCCTGGAAGACAGCTTAGTTGGTTAGAGCATCATCCCCAAGTGTAGAGGTTGTTGGTTTGATCCCCAGTCAAAGCAAACACAGGAGCAGGTCAATGTTCCTGTTTCTCTCTTCCTTTCTCTCTAAAATCAATAAAATAAACATTAAAAAAGAAGAAGAAGTAGTTTTTTTTGTCTTTGAACAATAAGGAAAATTTTGTTTTGGGGTTGCTTCTTTTGGCTCTGTATTTGTAAGAGAGCTGAGCAGGCAAAAGTTACTTAGGCTCCTCAACCACTGAATAAGAAATATAGCAGTTGAAAGCTCAAAATAAAAACACCAAGTCAACTCAGTGTAATAGATGTGATCATTCCTGCTCCGCAGAGGGTGTTTGTCATTATAATGACCCACATACATTTTCTGTCCTTAGGTGGTTTCACCTTATAAAATCACAAAAAGACAACATATTTTTATAGCTTTCTCAAATTTTATGTGAAATTCTTTCTCAAATTTTATGTGAAAAAATATGTGAAATATATATATTTTTGAAAACCCAGTTATAAAGTATGCTGAAAAGTATCATAAATTTTGAAGGCAAATGATGCCTCCTTTAGGCCAATAGATTTTTTTTTCTCTAAAGACAGCTAAATATCACCAGCTGTTTATGCATAGACTGGCACAGGAGAAGTTTGGAATCTCACATAATGAAGAAGAGAATAATGGCACAGGGTTTTTAGTTGAGTAGAAGTAGAATGATGTTGGGAAACAATCTGTTAGGATTTAAAGCCATAGCAAACTAACAACAGTTTAATTGAAATAGGTCATCATTTAAATGGAAATTGCTACTAATCAACTCTATATTCTGTATTTCCTGTTTGGTGTGGGCAATGATTTAAGTTATCCCGGAATGTAGAGGAATCTTTGGATTGATAAGGCTTGGAATTTTCTCTTAAATCAATTTCCTATCTTTATAAAATTTATTTGAACTAAGGATTATTAAAAATTTTATAAAATAGATTTTTTTTTTAAAAATATCTACTTCTTATGGAACTAAATTGGTATGCTTTAGCAGGAATCACACATGAGACAGTTTTAGACTTGGTTGTATCCTTTTCTGCCAGTTAAAAAAATTGTCAGTAAAACTTGTGAATGGTAATTTTTTTTCATATTTGAAGAAACTTTAAAAGGGCCTAGATAGGCCCTGACCAATTAGCTCCTTCAGTTAGAGTGTAGTCCTGAAACACCAAGGTTGTGGGTTCAATACTGAGTCAGGGCAAATACAGGAAGCAACCAATGAACGCACAACTCAGTGGAACAACAGATGAATGCTTTGTTTCTATCTGTATGTCTCTCCCTCCCCCTTTCCTCTCTTAGTCTCTTTAAAATCAATCAATAAAAAAAATGAATAAAAGGAACTATATCTAGGAAGGTATAGAAAAATAAACATTCAGAAATGACTTGTGAATGTTCAGAGTCCCAAATGACAAAGAAAGTGCTGTTTTAGTGAGTACTGGTTTAAGTAAAAACTCTTTGGATGAATTGGAATAGGAGATTGAAGACATTTGGTAGGTTCATGACTCATACTTATTGGAAAGTAAAGCTCTGGTTTGCTCTCACTGTATTCTGTTCTCCACTGCTGTTGAGGAAATATCTTCCTCGGAAGACAGGCAGGAAGAGAACGTGGATGGGCACCAGAGTCAGATGAAACAGCAGAGCGTTGCCGTGAGGCAGATGTTGTCAAACACAGTGACAGCTGTGCCAAATGGAATCAAAGAAAATCCCCTGGAGAAACCCCAGCTTTGAACATGAATTAGATAGAATCTGAGCATTGTCCTCTAGAATAAACCATGCAGGGAGATGTATAAATGAGAGAAATAGCAGGCAAAACCTCAGAGCAGTTGCCCCCAGTGTTGAATTCCATAGAGGTCACAAAGAGGAGGAAGGGGGGGGGTTCAGAAAACTTGAATTATTTATGTATATTAGTCTGGTAATAAAAATATTTGTTTTATAATTACATGTTATATCGTTTTCTCCCTGCATGTCTGCATATCTTCTTTCCTCTGTGCATATTTGTGCCCAGATTTCCTTCTTATAGGGACACTAGTATTATTGGATTAAGGGCCCACCTTACTGCAGTATGACCTTGCTTAAATTAGATACTTATATCTACAACAACCCGATTTCAAAATAAGGCCTCATTCTGAAGTACTGGTAATTAATTAACCCTTTGAGTAGTATGAACGTTCATGTACGTCCTCGTGCCTCCTGACCATCCAGAGTACAATTGTACATATACATCTTTAAACTTTGAGCTGGAGCAGTAGGAGACAGCCTTCAGTAGGAGACAGCCTTCATCTTCCAGCGCATCACTTCCCAAAGCCAGTCCCTGCCACAGCCTCAAAGGATAAGCCACCACGAAAGTGCTTCGTATGTCAGCACACTACAAGAAGGGAGCGTAACCGGAGGGACACAGGGTGATGCGCATTGAACGCCACAAACCACTTTGCCTACATCCATGATTTGAGGAATACCACAGTTGAAATTCTTTATTTATTTTTTAAAATTTTTATTCATCTGAAAGAGGGGAGAGAAAGAGAGAGAGAATGGGGCGGGGAAGGGAGAAGAGCAGGAAACATCAACTCTCATATGTGCCTTGACCAGGCAAGCCCAGGGTTTCAAACCGCGACCTCAGTGTTCCAGGTTGATGCTTTATCCACTGCACCACCATAGGTCAGGCCGAAAATTCTTTAGATGTAAGGAATAAATAAAAATACCTGTAAATTGTCCTAATAATATCATCATATGTGAGGACATATTTGAGATTCTGCTAATAGGGAGGTATGTGAGAATTGAGATAACAAATTTTTTATTTTAAAAATGTTTAAGGCGGCCCTGGCCGGTTGGCTCAGCAGTAGAGCGTCGGCCTGATGTGTGGGGGACCCGGGTTCGATTCCCTGCCAGGGCACATAGGAGAAGTGCCCATTTGCTTCTCCACCCCCACCCCCTCCTTCCTCTCTGTCTCTCTCTTCCCCTCCCGCAGCCAAGGCTCCATTGGAGCAAAGATGGCCCGGGCGCTGGGGATGGCTCCTTGGCCTCTGCCCCAGGCGCTAGAGTGGCGCTGGTCGCAGCAGAGCGATGCCCCGGAGGGGCAGAGCATCGCCCCCTGGTGGGCAGAGCGTCGCCCCATGGTGGGCGTGCCCGGTGGATCCTGGTCGGGCGCATGCGGGAGTCTGTCTGACTGTCTCTCCCCGTTTCCAGCTTCAGGAAAAAAAAAAAAAAAAAAAGCTTAAGGCAACATTAAAAAAATGAAAATGTATATTTTTCTTGTTTCCATAAATTGGTTATCAAACAAACATAATTTTAAGTTAATAAAACTGGAACTGGAATCAATTTCATTTTTTGAAAAAAAAATTCCTCACTCCCTGGGATCAGCAAGCATGAAAAAAAACTCACTACACAAAGGGTTAAGACTTCAATAAATCTTTTGGGGGGAATACAATTCCATCCATAATACTATTTATAAGAAGTCCAATAAAAGTTTCCTGTCTCTTTCACAGTTAATTATTTGATAACAATAATCCTCTTTCCCAAGATTTATTTAAACACTGTTTCAGGATAGTTTACCCAAATTTTATTTTGTGGTAGGATTAAGTAGCTTTCTCATAACTTAATATTTTAAGAAGGATTCAGATACATTGACAATAGAGACTTATTTCCCCATAAAACACCCTGATCATCATTGAGAATCCATTAGGCACTCTTAAGTCTGGATGACAGACAAATACTCTAATTTATCTGTAGGAGGACAAGTACAGCACTGCTCTTATCCATTTCCCATTGTTGGTCAAGTATAGGACAGAGTTAATACTGATAATAAACATGAATTGTCATATTCAGATAATTGGGTATTTTAGCTAATAAAATATCCCTGTGGGAAATTAACATGTAATTATAAAACAAATATTTTTATTACCAGATATTTTATAAATGGATATTTTACCATATACTTTACATATGGAAAACCATAATTTAGAAAATTAGAATACATTTAAAAACATATTAACCGGCCTGATCTGTGGTGGCGTAGTGGATAAAGCATCAACCTGGAAATGATGAGGTCGCTGGTTCGAAACCCTGGGCTTGCCTGGTCAAGGCACATATGGGAGTTGATGCTTCCAGCTCCTCCCCCCTTCTCTCTCTTTCTCTCTGTCTCTCCCTCTCCTCTCTAAAATGAATAAATAAAAATGAAAAAAAAAATTAAAAAAAAACAAACAAAAAAACATATTAACCAAAGAGAGAGAGAGAGAATATGTGTGTGTTCACATGTGTGCATGTTCGCATGTGCACACTGCAAGCATGCACACATGACAGAGAAAGAGAGAGAGAGACCATATGGGGAGAGAAAGAAAATATGACAAAGATCAGCAAGTTTTAAATTTAGGACAGTAAACTGGTATCCATGATGGCATTTCAACCTTTCAGTATATATGAAAAATCTTGTAACAGAAAGTTGAGGGGAAAGACTTAACTTCAACATTGAGATCTTGTTCAGTATAACTTAACATTACTTTTGGCCATTCAGCAGCCATTTCAAGATGTTGCAGTTTCTAAATGTTTGGTAAATACTGCTGGTTTTCTATTATGAACATATTTTAGTGCCAGAAAATAGAAAATGGCAGTTAAATCAACTTTTTACTGTAATGAAAAAACGGTGTTTTTGGAAACAATATCCAATTGTCACATCATTGATGAGGATAAGGCTTTGAAGATAAGAGTAAACGAGACAAAAATGAATTGTAAGGGCTGTTTTAGTTTGCATTGATAACTTTTTCGACTTTATACTAGTGATTATTGTACTCAAGAAGTCAAATCTCTAGGAATGGCATCTATACTTTTTCTTCTCTTGGGAAAAGGTAGCCTATTTATTTATTTATTTATTTATTGTATTTTTTCTGAAGTTGGAAATGGGGAGGCAGTCAGATTCCCGCATGCGCCCGACCGGGATCCACCCGGCACGCCCACCAGGGGGCGATGCTCTGTTGCAACCAGAGCCATTCTAGCACCTGAGGCAGAGGCCACAGAGCCATCCTCAGCATCTGGGCCAACTTTGCTCCAATGGAGCCTTGGCTGCGGGAGGGGAAGAGAGAGACAGAGAGGAAGGAGAGGGGGAGGGGTGGAGAAGCAGATGGGCGCCTCTCCTATGTGCCCTGGCTGGGAATTGAACCTAGGACTCCTGCACGCCAGGCTGACGCTCTACCACTGAGCCAACCGGCCAGGGCCAAGGTAGCCTATTTATGTGATGTTTTATTGTGAAACAGTTACAAGCTCGCAGGCAGCACTATTTACCCCTAAAGACCTCATTACTTCCCAGAGAAGAACTAATTGGCTAGCAGGCACAGTGGAGGTTTTAATGTGAACTCTGTAAAACAGGAATCAACTGTGAAGGAAAGAGGGCTATTTTTTTTTCTTTATGCAGAAGCCCTTGGTCATCTCTATTTGATGTGATATTTAGAAGAAATTGAATTAAAGTAGAAAGATTTACAAAACTATGTACTGCCTTAGATTAATGACTTTGGGTCATTAAAGGATTTTGACAGACAGCTAGTAGGACAACCAGTGATTTACAAGATGGAACCTTTTTACTGTTGTTACATGACTTTGAATATACTGATCTTAAAACTGCAAAACAAAGAAAAAGAAAGGAAGTGTCAAAATATGACCAGATTAAGCAGGTGGAACCTTCAGCTTGGACTGAATTTTGCTGAATAAAATGGAATCACAACTTTGGAAGATTGACGTGGTGATAATGGTGTCATCGTTTCAGGAACAATTTACATATTAACCTTTTGTAACCTCAGGGTGTATTTAAATAATCACATTCGCCAGTCTTATCAATAAGGCTCATTTTCAAGAACTGATTGGGATATAAGAAAATTATGCTTACCAATCACTTATGGTGCCCTAAAATTTTGGAGACAGATATTTAAAATAATGGAATTCATATGAAATTTGTAGCTATATGTCTCAACTCTTGTAAAAGTTTGTGTTCATCTTACTGCAAAATCCCTGCCCTTGGATGAAATAGCTAGCATTTAGTCTAAGACTTAATCTTCAGTGTGTAAATTCAGAATGGATAGGTATTCTGACTCTCCTTATGAACGGTTGTGCAATTGTGGGTGAGCTCATGGGCTCTGGCGCCAGACATAGTGAGTTCAGGGTCACCTCTGCTGCTTACTACCTATGTGACTACAACAAATTACATAAGTCTCTCAATCTCACTTTTTTTTCTTTTTAGAGAGAGAAAGACAGGAACAGGAAGACAGGAAGGGAGTGAGATGAGAAGCATCAATTTGTAGTTGCAGCACTTGAGTTGTTCATTGATTGCTTTCTCATATGTGCCTTGATCAGGGGGCTCAAGTCGAACCAGTGACCCCCTTGCTCAATCCATCAACCTTTGGGCTCAAGCCAGTGACCATGGGGTCATGTCTATGATCTCATGCTCAAGCCACTGACTCCACGCTCAAGCTTGTGAGCCTGTGCTTAAACTGGATGAGCCTGTGCTCAATCCGGTGATGTTGGGGTTTTGAACCTGGGTCCTCAGCATCCCAGGCCGATGCTCTATCCACTGTGCCATGGCCTGGTTAGGCTCAATCTCACTTTCTTTATCTGTAAAATGGGTTTAAGAATGTCCGGGTTATGGTACTCCAACAAAGATAAAAATGAGATAATTTATGTAAAATATTTGTTATCACCCAGGAAGCATGTAATAAATGGTGAACATTATTCTTATTATTAATTGCCATCAGTCCATACAGATGTTTCATATTCTCATAGTTCCAGTTTATTCTTGCCATTCTAATATTCTCATTAGCTTGATTTAAAACTGTTCAGTTAGCAGCACCTGACATATTGTGCATTTCTGTATGAATAAAATTAATTACATTGCTTTTGGAGTGCCTTTAAAATCTCTGCTAAAGGTGGGGATATAGCCTGACCAGGCAGTGGTGCAGTGGATAGAGCATCGGACTGGGATGCAGAGGCCCCAGGTTTGAGGCCCCAAGGTCACCAGCTTGAGCACAGGCTCATCTGACTTGATCAAAAAGTTCACCAGCATGGACCCAAGGTTGCTGGCTCGAGCAAGGGGTTGCTTGGTCTACTGAAGGCCCGCGGTCAAGGCACATATGAAAAAGCAATCAATGAACAACTAAGGTGTCACAACGAAAAACTGATGATTGATGCTTCTCATCTCTCTCTGTTCCTGTCTGTCCCTATCTGTCCCTCTCTCTGACTCTCTCTGTCTCTGTAAAATAAAAAAGTGGGGGTATATTTTACCATTTATCAATAAATTTAAGGTGGCACTAAATAAAGATTTCTGATCATATGACCTGCTTAAACAAATCTTGGATTCCTGTAATTCCTCAATTTGGAACACTTTTAGCCCTGTGGCTCTATTCTGATTCTTACCACTGGAGCAGAGTGACTACATCATAGTGTAGAAGGTGTTCCTGTTCTGAATTTCATCATATTTTAGTTATTATAATATAAAGTTAACTATGAAATTTCTGGAAATGTTTTTCTTGAAAAATTTAATTGACATTCACCTAGTAAATGCCCATAACTTTTATAAAATTTTTCATAGGTGCTAGCTTGGTCTTTTATATGCTTCTCAGTTAGTTAAGGAACCACATGTTGTGACTTGTTGATCATTCTGCGAGTTAGTTTTTACCTCTAGTCATTTTTCCTTACATTTTTATGCGTTAACATTTGAGTGTATATAAGTGTGATGTTGCAGGAGAATTTGAAAGGTTGCCATAGATTAAATTATGGAATGTAAGGGCAGGTGACTCTCCAGGACACCTCCATTAGAAGAGATTTTCAGGTTCCTCAATACTAATATAGAAATAATACCATTTATACCACTGGGTAAACTGAGGATTACCTGATCTTCTCTCTATCTAACCTGAACATAGAAAACAAACCATAGCCCATTCATTTTCCAATTGCTATGATGTGCATAAGAGAGATGGCTGGGTCAGTTCGGGTTAAAAATATGTATGTATTAAACACTGCTGTGGCCACTTTAACCACTCGTGAGTATGCTCTTAAAGTGCAGGCAAGGTCACCTTTGGTCAGTGATGGAGACGAGAATAATAAAGCACTAGCTGAAACAGACTTTTGGGCCCAATTGCCGTCTCAGAACACATTAAGGAAAGTAGTTTGCAGATAACAAGCCATGTCAAGTGAAGTGAAACTTCTCCAAGCATTCTGTCAGTTGGAACCTATTGATTTTCATAGGGACTATTAAACCAGGCTTCCCGGGATAGGAGCAGGGATATTTCTATTCAGTTTGTGACAACTGTATGTCTACAGGAGAAGAAAGGGAGCAGGTGGAATATTAAAATCTTGGCCTGATCGGTATGCTTTCCCATGCAAGGAACCACTTGGAAGTCTGAGCATTCGTGTAGAGAATTAGTTGTTACAATTTGATTTGTTTCCTTTTTCGATAGAAGTACTGCTAGAATCTGACACAGTTCAGCTTGCTTATCTATCATTACAATATATTAAACTCTCATAGGTATTTTATGTTTCTTTTTTAAAATAAATACTATAATTCAGAAGCAAGCTGAAGCAAGGGGTGCAGGCAGGGAGATAGAAACGGAGAGGAAATGAATGAAAATATAGGCATATGCCTTGTGTTCTGTTGCCCAAAACAAAACACACTTTGTAGTTACACCATCCACTCAAGTTAATAACATTTAACTTTCTAGTACTTTTATAGGTAGTGGGTAGCTGGAGCTGAAGTGATCTTTACCCTTCACATGGAGTCTATGGAGCAGAAAAAGGAAATGTATAACTAGCCAAAAACAGAGGAAATCTTAGAGGGAAAGCTACATTACGGTACCCGAGTAAAAGAAAACGACTAGAAATTTTCTAGAGAGCTGAGTAAGAAAGGTCTTGTAACGAAGCGAGAGGTGCTAGGCAGCACAGGGAAGTCGAGAGGAACCCAAGGTCAGGAGAGCGGAGCCGGGGACTGGTCCCCAGTGGACCACACCCCGGAGAGCTGAGAGAGCTGGAGGAACACCGGATGTCAGCCTCAAAGCAAACTTTGGGCTCATATCTTAATGAGAAGGATAAAAGCTATAATCTTAGTGTTAACAGAGAAAACATTTTTAAGCAGTTTTTATTGTTATATTTCTTTATAGTACAAAGTTGAATGGTGGTCAAAGCTGTATCTATCCATCCATCCATCCATCTAAAGTAGGAAGAGAGATGAGAAAAAGGCTTTAAAAGATCAAGTTATAGCACTCCAAAACTATTCATTTGTTAAAAGAGAAAAAGTGAATGATTGTGTGCAGAAGGATATTAATTAGAAGAGATACAAATAATTTTCCGTTTTGAATTAGCTTTCAACTGTTTTATTTTTTTTCAGTAAGCACTCAAACCACCATATGCCACTTCTGTGGTTTTTACAGTAAAGGTGCATAATGCTAATAAGAAATGAAGCCCATACTTAATTATTAAACATGATGTGGTGGCCCCTTTCACATGGTAATGCAAAGTGGCCCTTGGGAGTGTATTACTCGCAGGAGTTTTAGAGAAGTGACATGTCCAAAGTACACAATAGCATGTAGAATTTGAACCCAGGGCTTTTGACTCCAAAAATCTTGGACCTCCTTACTTACACCAACCAGGTCCTGATAGAGAAAAGACAAATAATCCTTACTTACACCAACCAGGTCCTGATAGAGAAAAGACAAATAATCCTTATTTACACCAACCAGGTCCTGATAGAGAAAAGACAAATAAACCTTACTTACACCAACCAGGTCCTGATAGAGAAAAGACAAATAAGAAGTCAGAAGTGTTCATGGCCCATATTTAGGACCAAAACTGGATGTCATCTGTTGCTAAGCTGCTAAAACATGAAAAGCCCTTGTTGACACACAGACACAGAGAAGCTGAGTGTAGTTCTGAGTCACACGGGGAAACAAGGATGCTTAATATTCCCTGTATGCAGAGAATACAAGCAACATACTTCTTTTCCAGTGGTGTTAAAATCTTAGTTTAACAGTCTCAGCATACAGTATCCACTAAAAATTGAAAGAAGAATAACTGGAGGTGTCTTGCTGTGACTTTCTGCTCTTTGTCTTAATGGTTGATGGTGCAGCTGTATCATATCCCATTCTGCTGCACATGTCAGTATCACAGGACACATTCAGCCACATCTGCTCATATTTATCTCATTTAAAACCATGTTTTTTCCCTCTATAGCCATTCCTCCCCCCCCCCCCCCCCCCCCGAGGAAGGTTTTAGCATCCTTGAGCAATATTAATCAGGGTGTTTGAAGGTCTTAAATATCTTAGAAAAAAAAAGGCAAGGAGCTAAAGCTTCTAAGAGTGTCTATGTTTTCCCCTATTTAAAGCTACCCTCAGTAAGATATTCAACCAAGATGTAGTTGATAAGGCTTAAAATGCTAATGTTCCCAGGATAATTTTCTTTTTGTATTTGTTAATCTACAAATTACAAAGTTATAAGCTTCATGAATATCTAATCACTCAGTTTTATAACTAAAAGACAATCACTTAGTTTTAAGATCAAAAGGTATCTCAGGGCCACTGAGGGTATTACAGTGTTCTGCCTCTCACTTCAGACGGTTTGAGAATTGTGCAACTGAGTAATTGCTGTCCAATTGAGAGAAATATAAAATTAAAAGTAAGTTTTCTTGTTTCCATGTCTTCTTCGTAATTTAAAAGGCATTTTGAAAAGTACTGTCTTGACCATGTAAAAATTACTAAGGGCACTAAAAAGAAATGATGCCATTTGTCACATTTGTATTAGAACCTGAACGTCTGCAGGTCATGGCTGACACCCAGTCTGTGGTAACTCGGGTGTGACCTTGGTGGTCAACAGTAATTAACAAACATAAGAAATGGTCCCTGAAGCTTAATCCAAGTAATACAGCTTTTATCCCAATCTTCAGAAAGGTGGAAGCA